>NW_022111357.1:8380146-8427835 GCF_000313985.2 Echinops telfairi
GGGGGGGGTTGTGTGTGTGTGTGTGTGTGTGTGTGTGTAAAAGCTACCATCTAAACTAGTTTGTATGGGGGAATGGTAAGAGATTGAAACTAGAGAGGTAGTGCAGGTTACAAAGATTTGGATGAGAAAGCTTTATCTTAAAAGCTCTATTTTAGCCAGGTGGCTAAGATTAGATTTTGTTAGATCATTGGGTGCTCTTTGATGAAGAGTTTGCAAAAAGATGGAAGGAAGGAGACCAATGAAGATTCCGTGGCCATTGAAGTTGTTGGAACAGCTTATGTAGGGCCCAGGGGGATAAGGGGGAGCATTGTATTCTAATAGAAGGACTCTCAGCCTTTTCCCAAGTTTTCTTAATACTCATCTTTATGTCTAGTTGCTGTAGAAATCTGAAAAGGAGCTTCAAAAGTTTATGGGAAAATTCCATTATCATTTAAACCCATTTTCTTGTGAACTTTTTGAAACTCCCTCTTGTAGTCCTAAACTGGCGGTTCTCAAACTGTGGGTTGCAACCCCTTTGGGGACCAAATAACCCTTTTCACAGGGGTCACCCAATGCATAACAGTAGCAAAATTACAGTTAAGAAGTAGCTACGAAAATAATTTTATGGCTGGGGGGTCACCACAACATGAGGAACTGTATTAAAGGGTCACAGCATTAGGAAGGTTGAGAACTGCTGTCCTAAACAAATTTTTTTTTTAGCATACTATGTTATTTATTAATGCAGGGAGATGAACCAGCTTTGATGATATTCAACAGTCAAAGATATTCATGGGTCTGCTAACATGTGCCTCTGAATATATGCCTTGTAGTGTGCAAAACATGAATTCTGCTGCTGGATTTTTTGAGAATCTGCTGCTCAATTTTTGGAGAATTTATGGAGACATAAATTTTCCCTAGAAACTGCCAGCTCATGAAAAAAAGAAGTCTAGTGGCCCTTTTGCAAACATGGTGGTGTAGGTTTTACCATTGCACAATCAGCAATTTTAGTTTGATGTTATTTGGGGCAAAGCAGTATTTTTGATTAGCAAGTAAAATTAATGTAGAAAACAAATACTGTGTTAACTAGTTGGTATAATAAGGCATCTGCCATGTCGTGTTTCAACTCAATTAAATTTTGAAACTTTTAATTACGATAAGGTTACAACTTTACTGGGAGATCCATTAAAAACTTTGGATGAGTGAGTAATAGTATTTACTGAACATTTGAAATTATTGAATAAGAACTTCAAGCTCCACTTTTGTAAGAAAAAAAAAAAGAAAGAAAAATGTATGATATTAAGATTTTTGTTCCTAAAATTCAGATTCAGTTGCTAGACTTGGGCACCTTGCTATTTCCCGAGCCTCCATCCAGGACCGTTAACCTGGCTTTTGCCCCTCGGCGCTATGGTTGAGTAGTTCTAACCCACACTATGGATGGTGCACTTCAAGCTCAAGGCAAGGGGACAATCCCAGAGTACACAATTAATCGTACTGGGAACATGAGCCAGGATTGAGTTTAGGTCTGTATTGTATTTTTTGGTTTTTGTTTTTTCCCAAAATTACATGGGTGTCTTATATGATTTCAGGAGAAAGAGGACTTTCTGCTCCTATAAAGATTTACAGTCTCAAAACAAAGGGACAATTGTACAGTGTTGTTACGAGTAGGAATCTACTTGATGGCAGTGGGTCTACCTTATAGAACTTACGGGATCTGAAGTTATAGTTTACTCAAATACTAATTTGAAAGGTGTTCTGCTTTTAAAATTTAACATGTAAAATACGTTGGCTGTAAATTTAACACGTAAAATATGTTGGCTCCTTCGCTGGAGCTCAGGAGGAGCTCAACCATTTTTTTCCGGTGTATTAAGCAACAACATTTTGGCAAGCTAATCAATGCTAAATGAAAATTAAAATGATTACATTTTATTTGGTATCTCAGCATCAAACAGGAGTAACAAATACACTTTCAGAAAATGACCTGAGTTGGGGAAAAGGAAAAAGTGATTAGACGATCTCATTTTCAGAGCAGTATTTCTTTTATTTCACTTTGGGCTTTAGAAAATGAAAGATTTGCTTGCCGTTTTGTTTCTCATTTTAGTATGAGAATTTAGAAATTCTAAATTCTCATTTGTTGTTCAATGCTCTAAAAAGATAATGTATCTGTAACAGGAGGGAAGGAAATTCAGAAAGTGGTTTCAATTTTTACGGGCTGCTATTAACCAGAGGGCTCTGGTGGCACGTTGGGTTAAGCATTGGGCTGCTGACCGCAGGGTGGGCATTTAAACCCACCACCCACTCTGAGGGAGGAAGATGAGGCAGTCTGTTCCGGTAAAGAGTTGCCGTTTCAGAAACCCCAGGTGGCAGTTCTCCTCGGTCTTACAGGGTCTCTGAGATCTGAATCGATTCAGTGGCAGTGGATGAGTGATGGGTGGATTATGAAGGAAAATACAGTATTCTGATGTATCCATGTTTGGATTCCCATCACTTTAAACTCACACTTTTTTTTTCAGTCATGATATGAGGAAACTTTTCAACTTTCAACTTTTTTTTTTTTTTTTTTTTTGTAGTGGGCAACTGTAAATAATGGGACAGGTTCCATCCAGCTTGTGGGGGAAATGGTCCACTTTCTTCTCAGTTTCCCAGAACTGCCCTCTGGATTTCATAGTCATACGGATTGGGCTCTGGTTCATTTGTCTTCTTTTACTTCCTCACCTCAGCTTTCTCTCTCCACCTACCTCACCCCTTTCCCATTTCCATATGTACTCAATATTTATGCTTGCCCTGCTCTGCCCTGCCGTCTTTCTTGTGTCTCGGTTCCCACTTCACTGCTCATTCTCTGCTGAGTACGCTTCCACATCTTCAGATAGCTAACTCCTTTTTGCTAGATCTCACTAGTAGTTATGATTTAAATTTTAAGGGAACTTTCTGTGGACATCCCTCTATCCCGCTTCTCCACACATAACTGACCTTCGACTTCTTTGTGTTCTTAACTATAGTGGTTTGTTGTAATTGTTCCCATGACTGTCTTCCACGTGTGAGCATGGAATTTGGTGTGTTTGTGTAAAAAAAAAAATTCCTAAAAGGCCTTCAGTTTCGTAACTTTGACTCTATATGGTTTTCTTCCCAGATACTCTTTGTGTCTAAATTGAATTCTTTATATTTCCTTATTATTTATCATTATAATTCAAATTGAATTTTTGCACAGCCACATTTCTCCTTACTGAGAGTCCTCTTTCTCCCTCACCTTTTCTAGTCTTCTAGTCATGAAGTCTTACCCGTCCTACTTTTTCAATACATCTTATATTCCGTATTCTCTCTTCTGCCTTTGTTTAGTCCTCGTCATCCCCATCTGGGCTCTTGTAGATCCCCTAACTTTTCTCCCTATTTTCTTGCTGTCGTAATTCTAGTTCATCTTTTATCTAACTGTCAAAGACTATCCTAAAATGGCAGTCTGTTGTACTATCCAAACATGTCTTATTTAATGGGGGTGGGGGTGGTAGGAGGAGGGTTCAGAAAAAGCATGGGACGGTTGGAATGAGACACAGAGTTCTTGGCGCCTGTAAACCAATGTCTTCAGACACAGTAAAGACTGAGAGGAGGGCGGGAGTAGTAGATCTTCATTGACTTTACATACCAAAGTTTGCCATGGTGTATACACCAAAGTTCATATGTTTGAGAAGACTAGTGTCATTATCCCCTAATCTCCCAACGTTTGGAGTTCCTGTCCTAGTTCCTCTGCTTCCTGCTGAAATACATCCCTTGTCTAGGTACATGTGTCCCATGCTCACCAGTACCCAAACATCCTTTGTTCTTCCATGCTGCTTGACCTTCATATGTGCTGTTGCCTCTCTCATAATCCTTCCTTCCCTTGCCTACCATGTGAGTTCCTTCTAAGATCTAAACATCCATTCTTATCACTTGGCACAATACATCTTACATAGTATAAGTAGGACTCAAAAAGTTTGTGTGTGGGAAAATGTAACTGAAAGATAATGAGATATTCCAAATGCTTAAATCTAACCAGAGAAACAAAAGATGCTATGTAACATCTACAAAACACTATTAGAGTAAATCAAAAGACAACTACATAAATGGAACAAATATACCATGTTCATGGATATTAAGACTGAATATTATGAAAATGTCAATAAAGCCAAAGTGATCTACCAATAATAAGACCATCCCCAACTAGATTCTAACATCATTCTTTAAAGAGATGGAAAACGAATTACCGGTTTTATGTGGAAAGAGATCCTGGAAAAGCAAGGCACTACTAAAGAAGAATGAAGTAGGATGCCTCATGCTTTCTGATCTCACAATGTGCTACAGAGCCACAGTCATCAAAACAGCCTAGTGCTGTAACAACAGACACCTGTACCAGTGGAACAGAATGAGAATCCAGAAGTTAATCCAGTTATATGTTGACAGTTGGTCTTTGCTCAAGAACCAAAACTCAATAAATGGAATGAAATAGTCTCCTTAACAAATGGTACTGGCAAAATTAGAAATCTATTTTGCAAAAAAGTGAGACAATATGGTGTGACAATATCTCACACCATATACAGAAACTAACTCAAGGTGGATCAAAGACCTAAAAATACAGCCTTGAAATTTAAAGATCTTTGAAAATATAGGCACAAACATAGGGACCCTAATATATGGCATAAATACTATCAAACATAACAAAGCACACAAACAATAGAAGACAAACTAGAGGATTGGGACCTCCTAAAAATTAGATAACTTAAGCTCATCAAAAGATCTCACCAAAAAGTAAAAAGAAAGTCCACAAACCAGGGGAGGAAATTGACATTGACAACTTGAACAAGGGACTAATCTCTAGAATTTATAGAAAACTTCAGCAACAAAGAGGCAATTCAGTTTAAAAATGGACAGGGGGCAGGAACAGATAGTACCCCGAAAAGGCATTCAGGTGACAATAAACATGAAGAAGTTCTTGAGCCATTAGAGAGAGAGAAATCAAAACAATAGTGAGATACCTCCCCCCAACATTAGTAGCTAAGTGCAACAAAACCAAAATACTGGCAAGGTGTGGAGAGACTGGAGACTTCATACACTGCTCATAGGACAGTAAGATGGTGAAACAATTTTGGAAAGTGATATGGTGTATCCTAAAAAAATGGTGAATAAAAATGTCATTTTCTAGGGGAGGAGACAATACCAAGGGCTCAAGTAGAAAGAAAATGTTTTGAAAATGTTGATGGTAGCAAATGTGCAAATGTGCTTGACACAATAGATGTATGTATGTATTGTGATAAGTGCTGTATAAGTCCCCAATGCAATGATTTTTTTAAGAGTCACTTCCTAATATGGTTACCTGAAGGACATTATGCTAAGTGAAATTAGTCGATCACAAAAGGACAAATATTGCGTGAGACTACTGTCGTAAAAAGTCAGGTAAGGGCTTTCAAGTTAAAAACCATTCTTTGATAGCTTTGTGGGAAACAACCCAAACCCATTACCATCAAGTTGACCCATTTCTTAGTCAATCAGTGTTGTAGTTGCAGAGCTTCTCCAGGTATTCGGTTCTTGTATCCTTAGGTCACAAGAAGCTATCAGTGTTACTAGAAAATAAGATGGAATCAGGAGTATTCAAATCATGGTACACATAATTCCATACTACTTAGATATTAATTCACAACTGCCCTGGAATCATATAGGACAAGGTAGAGCTGGCTGTATGGGTTTCCAAGACTGTAGACCTGTTCATGGGAGTAGAAAGCTTTATCTTTCTCCGAAGAAATGGTTGATGATTTTGAACTGCTGACCTTGTTATTAGCAGCCCAGGTGTAACCTACACCACCAGGATCCTACTAGTTGGTAGGTGCCATCAAATCAGTTCCAACTCATAGCCACCCCATGTACAACAGAACAAAACTACCTGGTCCGAAGCCAGCCTCACCGTTGTTCTTATGTTTGAGCCCATCGACGCAGCCGTTGTGTCAGTCCGTGTTGTCAAGTGTGTTCCTCTTTTTTGCTGCCCCTCTGTTTTACCAAGCATGATGTCCTTTTCCAGGGCCTAATCTCAGGGACGTGTGTCCAAAATAGACAAGGTCTCGCCATCCTTGCCATTTAAGAAACATTCTGGCAGCACTTCTTCGAAGACAGATTTATTTGTTCTTTTGGCAGTCCATTGTAGCCCTGGTGGCCTAGTAGTTACATATGGGGCTGCTAACCTTAAGGTCAGCAGTTCAAAACCACCAGCCGCTCCACAGAAGAAAGATGGGCTTTCTACTCCTGTAAAGAGTTATAGTGTCAGAAATTCACTGGAGCAGCCCTACCCTGTCCTGGAGGATCACTGTGAGTCGGAATTGACTCCATGGCATGAGTTTGGGTTGTTTTGTTTTGGCAGTCCATGGTACTTTCAGTATTCTTCGCCAGCACCGTAATTCAAATGTATCGATCCTTGAGTTTCCTTATTCAGTGTCCAACTTTCGCATGCTTATGGCTACTTAGGCGTTTTGAATAGGTAATTCTTCCCCAGCCCCATCCGTATAACCACTATGCTGTAGAGCAGTGGTTCTCAACCTTCCTAATGCCACAACCCTTTCATACAGTTCCTCATGTGGTGGTGAACCCCCAACCTTAAAGTAATCTCATTGCTACTTTATAACTGTAATTTTGCTACTGTTATGGCTCGGGCGACCCCTGTGAAAGGGTCATTCAACCCCCAAAGGGGTCGCGACCCACAGGTTGAGAAAGGCTGCTGTAGAACTAGAAAAGGTACTGAGGTCACAAGGGCAGTTGGAAGTTGTTTTAGGTGTTTGAAAATGTGAACGTTACAATTCCAGTGTAGGAACAAAGTCCTTTAATTCAAATGGTAAAATTGAAACGGCAATTTTAAATTATATCAGCAGACCTAGTACTAGATAGCTAGTCCATTCTGTTGTATTAGAAATGTGCTCCCGATTCAGGGTTTCAGGCACCAGTGGAAGACAATGACAGTTGATCCATTTTATTTGTTTTACTTTTTATTTTAATTTGTTCATTTTATTTCTTGGTGAAATTTAAAAACTGGGCATTAGCAAGTCATTTGTGGTGCTCTTACCTATATATCATCACATGTATATTGAGTACCTGCTTTATGTTTTGCATAATTTTTGGCCTCACAGAAGAATCATAATTATGTAACGTTAAACTTTCCTTTTAAAACATAAAGCATTAGTTGTCACAAAAGATATGATACATGAAATAGAGAACAGTGGATTCTTGTATACAAAATAGTGCATTCTACAGAAAAGTGGGTGAACATCAGTCAGAGTAAGACATGAAAAAATATTAATAATAAATTATCAAGGATTCGTAAGGGATGGAGGGGGGGAAATGAGCTGATACCAAGAGCTCAAGTAGAAAGAAAATGTTGTGAAAATGATGATGACAACAAATGTACAAATGTGCTCGACACATGGATGTATATATAGATTCTGATGAGTTGTACGAGCCCCCAATAAAATGATTTTTTAAAGAACTAGTGCAATCTGAAGTGTTTGAGTGTGAATATACAAAATCATATTGTCACACTAATTTCTATTTTGTGGAGGTAGCATGGTTTCTTGGGAAAACACATAGGACTCGGAATTAGAAAGCCTTAAGTTCCGACTGACACTAATTAGCTCCGTGGTTTAGGGCAAGTCACTGTTTCCTCTTTGCACGTGATTCCTCATATTTGCAATGTAAAGGGGCTGTGAGTGAACCCATGCAGCTCTTAGGTCCCTTCCTTCTCTGTAAGCACAGCCAGTGCAGAGAGCAAATTTTAGGCAGCTTTGAAAATCAGCTGGACTACAATCAACTCAGTAGCACTGGGTTTGGCTGGAGGGAGGGAGGATGGTTAAAATCAATAGCAGACATGTTCCCTTCAAGCCTGGTCTGTTTAATACATTTAGTACCAGCTCCTGACATCACTAAACGCCTTTGTGTCATTGGTGGTTCTGCATCTCCTTCCAAATTGCTGACCCACCAGGAATGCAGCTACGCTTCACACTATGCCTAGCATTCCAAGGGGCAGCATCTCACAAAAGAATCATCTTAGAGCGACATCATCCTATTCAATTAGAGGTGGCGCAGGCTGGCCTGGCTCCAAAGGAAGACTGTCAATTCCTCTCTCTCTCTCTCTCTCTGTGTCCACGCTCGGCAGGATGCTTCCTCGCGCCCACCTCTCCCCCTTGCTGTGAGTTTGGTTTCCGCCAGATGTCACACCGCTGCCTGCTTGTCACCGCCCAGACTCTTGTCGCTGATTTTGTTGTTTCAGTGTATTTATCACAACTGTTCTCTTTAGCTGTAAAATTTATGGAATTTCACGCTCTTAATCACCAAAGTGTTTCTTCTTCATAAGAGAGGGAATCTACAAGGAGTTGAATGCGCAGAAGAGTTGAGCAGAGGGAACGTCCTGTTTAACTTAGGAGAGTTAGCATGTGTGCCATGGACACTTAGTCCCCAGCAGACAGGATCCGGAGCGGAACTGAGCTCTGTTTTAGAGGGCTTGAAAGAGGTAGTTACCGTAAGTTCATCTCAACTCCAGGGAAAAACCGCATAACATTGCTTCTCACTGGCTAATCCCCTAGTTTAAATTATCTCTCTTTGAACAACAAAAAAAGATGACTCCTTTTAGCGACTCTCTATAGTACCTCTTCTTGATCATCTTATTGTCTAGTTAAATTCTAAACATGATGATGGTGATATGGTTATAATAGGCTTTGCCCTGAGCACTTTACATGTATAAACTGATTTAAACCACACCCCAGCTCTCTGTAGGTGAGTACTATTATGATCCCTGTTGTATAGGTAAAGAAGTCTCAAAATGACCTAACACTCTACTTTATGAAATAAATTTACATCATGGTAGTTAACTGAGGAAAACATACTACATTTGTGTTTGGGGGGGGGGGGGGTCCTCATACAATTAGAGGAAAATTTCTATATGGAACCTTATTCCAGAAGCTAAGATTCATTTTGAGCAGGCGTCCTCACACTATGGCCCGCGGGCCACATGCGGCCTGCCAAGGACATTTATCTGGCCCGCCGGGTGTTTTTGCCCCGTTTGTTTTTTACTTCAAAATACGATATGTGCAGTGTGCATAGGAATTTGTTAATAGGTTTTTTTTTTAAACTATAGTCCGGCCCTCCAACAAGTCTGAGGGACAGTGAACTGGCTCCCTGTTGAAAAACTTCGAGGACCCCTGAATTTGCGTTTCAGGATAGCTCATTAAAAAAAAAAAAGTCAATTACATGTAATTTTCAAAACGAAGTATGTTGTTGTTTGTACAGCACAAACCAGTGGGCAGAGTGCGCTAACTGTTCAGATTCATTTACTCGTCATTTGGGTGTTTAGGTTAGTGTAAAACTATGTCTAATATTTAACCATCTTTGCTGTGGAAAGTGTGCTTAGACATATACAGCCCCTCTCCTCAGGGACCTCATAAATTTGTCTTACTGCCTGGACTTGCTTTCTAAACAGAATAGTGAAAGTGACTTCAGGCTCCGTTATATCTTACCATAAGGATTGCATTGTTTAAAAAAAAATAGAAAGGTTCCTGGCAATTCGTGTTCCGACTTCCCCAGAATAATTCAGCAAATTCTTGCATATAATATTTCTCATTGGAAAGATGAGAACTGGTGAAACTAGAACGTAAGACTGACTTAGTATTCACATCTATAAGGGAGAAACGGTGTGGAGGAACTTAACATCTGATGTAGGTCTTGACCTGGGGTGTATTATACTGGATTGTGTAGAGTTTCAGGAAATCTTGCTGTATACAACAAAATAATCTTCCTCTGTCAGTCTCACGGTGGGCAGCAGTGGGTTGGCCATGAATCAGATATGATCTCATATCTGTTAGGATCGCTGTTATCAGTGAGCAGCATCACCTTTGGGCCCTAGATAGGAGCTCTAGAAGGAGAGGAAGGAACTGTTCTATACTGCATTTCTACTAGGTCTTTTTATAAACATTGCTCTTTAGTCCTTTCTAAAGATACATAAGAGAAATTTATCTTATCAGTGCCAGGTGTAGTTGGGCTTCTCAATGTGAACTTCATAGAGGTTTATGTTTCCCTAGTAGTAATATTTAGATTATAGAAGAATGCAGCATCAGGATTTGAAGACTTATTTAACAGCCTGCTATATGCAGATGACACAATCCTGCTTGTTGAAAGTGGGGAGGACTTGAAGCACTTGCTGAGGATAATCAAGGATTGCAGCCTTCAGGATGGACTACAACTCAATGTAAAGAAGACCAAAATTGTTACAACTGGACCAATAGATAACATCATGATAAACAGAAGAGATTGAAGTTGTCAAGGATTACTTATTGCTTCGAAGCACAATCAGTGTGCCTGGAAACAGCAGGCAAGACATCAATGACCTATTTATTGCATTGGGGGTAAATTTGCTGGCCAGGACCTCTTTAAAACATTAAAAAGCAATGCTGTTACTTTGAGGACTAAAGTGCGTGTGACCCAAGCTATGGTATTTCCAATTACCTTGTATGGATATGAAAGTTGGACAATGAACAAGGAAGACCAAAGAAGAATGGATTCATTTGAATTCTGGTGGTGCTAGTGAAGAATATTAAAAGTACCATGGACTGCCTAATGAACTAACAGATATATCTTGGAAGAAGTATGGACAGAGTGCTCTTAGAGGCAAGTATCTCACATACTTGAGATATGTTGTCAGGAGAGACCAGTCCCTGGAGAAAGGACATCCTGCTTGGTAAAGTAGAGGGCCGGTGAAAAAGAGGAAGACCCTCAAGAAGATGGGTTTGATACAGTAGCTGCACCAATGGGCTCAAACATAAGAGCAAGTGTTTCTTTCTCTTGTACATTGAGGCACTGTAAGTTGGAACTGACTAAATAGCACCTAACAACAGTAATAATGTTTACCATGGATTGAGTCTTTCCTCTGAGAGAGCGGTTCGCAACCTGTGGGTCGCAACCCCTTTGGGGGTTAAAGGACCCTTTCACAGGGATCACCCCATTCATACCAGTAGCAAAATTACAGTTATGAAGTAGCAACAAAATAGTTTTATGGGTGGGGGTGACCACAACATGAGGAGCTGTATGAAAGGGGCGCAGCATTGGGAAGGTTGAGAACCACTGCTCTGGGACTACAGGCTATGCTTATTTACATGCATTATCTTGTTGAATCTTTACTGCAACCCTTTTGTAGTAACTGTACTCATGGCATAGTGGATTCAACGTTGGGCTGCAAGGCCACCAGTTCAGAACCACCAACTGCTCCTTGGGAGAAAGATGAGGCTTTCCACTCCCATAAAGATTTACTGTCTCCGAAACCCATAGGAGCAGTTCTGCTCCCCCCTACCAGGTCTCTATGAGTCAGCATCAACTTGTTGACACTAAGTTTGGTTTTGGTTATTATTTTACATAAGAAAAAGTCAGACATCACAAGAACCAGAGTTCAAACCCAGCGTTAACTGCAGTGTGGCGAGCTACTTTGTCTGAGCTACTTCGTTACGCTATTGGTCTCCTTTCATTCATTTCAAAGATTGGTCTGTGTCCTAAGCTTCTGTTTACGGAGCAACCAGGTCTAACGGGAGCTAGAAAGAACAAGGACCCAGACGCCTAGTAAAAACCAATATATTCAGAGGAATGCTCAGGAGAAAGATGTGGGATTCTGCTTCTCAAAAATGTACAGTCTTGGAAGCCCTGTGGGGTGGTCCCACTCTGTCCTGTGAATCAGAAAGGACTCCATGGTGATGGGTTTGGGGTTTTCATAGGGTGCTGGCAGGCAATTTAGACTTGAACCCATTCGTAGAAGTAGGCCCCAATGTCTTCTGATACTTATTTTGTGGTTTGCTTCACCTTTCACTTTGGTTGGTGGAGGGTAATTTGGCATTAGCCATGTACATTATTCTTGTTATTGTTAGGTGCTGCTGACTCAGTGCCAATCCATAGCGAATTATGTGCAACCAGACAAAATACATGCCATCCTCACAAGGGGGCATCAAAAAGCACATGGAAAAGTGGAGTGAAGAGATAGTGAAACTGTCCCGTGATCTTTTTAAGTTCCCTTGTACATATCAACAATTAATATTTTCTCATACAGCTATTATTACTCATTCAACAAATGTTTTTCGACTACACACTATATTTTGGTAGATAATTGAGCAAGACAGGCCTATGAGGATAAGTCAAGAAGTAATTGCTCTTTGGGCTCCAGTTTATGTAGCAGGGCACAGGTTTATTCCAAACAAGTCCTGTTTAAATTTGTCTGTCATCAGTGGATAGCTGTAGACAAGTTCTTCCAGTAATACACTTTTCTTAATCTCATTTGGGTGCCTTAAGGAAAAATATCCCTGTCAAAATAGCGGTTTCCAAGGAGATGTGCTGGGCCAGTTACATTGAAACAGAGAGACCAGCTCAAAAGATTATACTGCCTATTTGGGGGCAGGTTTAAAACAACAGTCTTCTAGACTTTCTGGAAGACACGGGACAATCATGGGGCTTCTTAGGAAAATGTTTGAGAAAACTGAGAAAGGGGCCAGGAAAGTGGCTTGAGTATTTCTTCCCCTTCAAGACAAGGCACCTGCTCATTTTGCAAGGCAGCAAGGGCTGTCCTTTCAGAATTTCCTGAGAACACTCTCCTCCTTTTTCCCACGGCTCCTCTGCCTTCCGCTCTGCGCTTCCGTGCTGTGGTCTCTCTCTGACCTCAGGTTCCCACGTGTGACTGTGCAGTGCCACGAGGGTGCCTGTGTTCAGCTACTGTAACCCCTGAAACGTCTTTCCTTTATAAAAAAAAAACATTTAGATTACACACAAAAAAAGAAAACTCTCCTCCATCTCACCGTACAGCCCTGACCTTGCCCTTCACACTTTTCCTTGTTTCCCCAAACTCAAAGAACAATGTAAAGGAATACAACTGAGCCCCATGACGGTGCCCAAACTGCTATTTTTGGTGTAAACCAAAGAGCACAGAATTCTATGGGAAAGAGGTAAAAGGATGGAAACGCCTCCCCCAGAAGTGTATGGACCTAAGGTGGAGAATATGTTGAGAAACTTCACATTTTGAAAGTTGTGTGTAACAAACGTTCCTATGTTTTTGTAGCAGTACTGTTTTACTTACTACTCTAGTCCTGTCTTCATTGGTAGAAGCATTTAAATAGATGGGTTGTGTTGTATACCTACTAAATATTTTTCCAAACTAACTATAAACAGTCACACCTTGTGCATACACAATTAGGTGCAGTGTTCAAGAATAGCACATAACTTCATTCCAGGAAAGCACTAATGAATCGAATATGAAGAATAGAAAAATCATGAAACCCGTAACTGGCTTTATCATTTCGGTTTCGGTGTGTGATAATGACAGTACACAAGACTTTATTTTAAATTTAAACAAAATAGTGTGAGCCAGGGATCTTTGGTGAAGCATTGTCAGAAGAATTTCAGAAACTGCAAGTTGTTACACAGATGTATTGATTTAATTAGTCTAGATAACACCATTTATTTATGCTTAAGCATCTCACACATGCAAAAGTTGGTAATTTGAAGTCACACAATAATTTGTGAGTTATCTTCTATACCACGTGTTGTAGCTTCTGAATACCAACTTTGATGAGTGTGTGTGTCAGATGCTTAAGCATAAATATATCATATAGACTAAGCAATAAAGGTTGCTTCTGGAATTTGTCAGCATAGTATTTCATGTTAAATCTTTCAATAATTTTTTCTTTTTAACCTATGAATCGCTTTAAATACAATTTAACAATATGGAGTCAATATGAGTTAGAATTGACTTGATGGAAACTAACAAATCTTTTTTTTTAATACTTTTATTGGGGGCTCTTACATCTCTTATCACAATCATACATTCATCCAGTGTGTCGAGCACATTTGCACATAAGCTGCCATTATCATTTTCAAAGCATCCTCTTCCCACTTGAGCCTCTGATATCAGCTGCCCATTTCTTCCCCACCCACCCTCCCTCACGAACGCTTGATAAGTTATAGATCATTATTTCCATATCATCCTCCATCCACTTTTCTGTTATTCATCCTCCGGGGTGTGTGTGTGTGTCTAGTCTAGATTGATCCTTGTGATCGAATCCCTGTTTCTCCCCCAACCCTCCCCTAGTCCTACTGGTATGTCTACTCTCATTGTTGGCCCTGAGGGGTTTATCTATCCTGGATTCCCTGTGTTGTGGGCTCTTATCTGTAGCAGTGTGCATGTTCCGGTCTAATCTAATTTGTAAGGTAGAATTGAGGTCATGATAGTGGGGTGAGGAAACATCAAAGAACTAGAAGAAAGTTGTGTTTCATCGGTGCTATACTGCACCCTGACTGGTGCATCTCTTCCCTGTGACCCCTCTGTGAGGGGATGTCTAATAGTCTGCAGATGGGTACTGATTCTCCACACAATGCCGGCACCCCCCCCCCCCATTCACATTGGGTATGATTTTGTTCTGGGTCTTAGATGAGATACCTAATAGCTGATTCCATCAACACTTCATGGTCACACAGGCTGTGTGCTTCTTCCATGTGGGTTTGTTGCTTCTTAGCTAGATGGCCGCTTGTTTATCATCAAGCCTTTAAGACCCCAGACACTATATCTTTTGATAGCCGGGCACCATCAGCTTTCTTCACGTTTGCGTATGCACCTATTTTGTCTTCAGCGATTGTGTCAGGAAGGTGATCACAAGATGCTGGATTGTTAGAACAAAGTGTTCTTGTGTTAAGAGATTACTAGAGTCGAGACCCAATGTCCATCTGCAACTTTAATTCTTAACATAGATATGAGTACATAGTTCTATATCCCTCTCAGGAAACTAACAAATCTTATAGTATGGGCAGGATCCTCATGGGAGACAACACATATCTGGCATCTAGTCACGGTCTCGTTGGATATCCAAAAATCACTGCCATTGAGTCACTTCTGACTCACTTGTTTTAATTTTGTGACAAGTAAGAGACTATTAATAAATCTCTTGGAGATGGGACTAGTGAGAATCCCTTTGCTATTCTCTTTTTTGTTTTTGTTTTGTTTGCTATTCTAATTATAACTATTAAGAAGATCAACATATTATGTCTGCCTGCTTTTGCAGTCCTGTTTTCACACTTGAGGAAAAAAATGCTATTTTATATATGAATATATATTTATATTTAGCTAGCAGATTTAACTTGTTATTGTTATTTAAAGTGCTAAGCTATCAAAGGTTATATGGATGTAGCTAATACACTCGGAACTTAGGTAGCATTTTTTTCTTACTGCATTTCCTGGAAGATAGAGAGGGGAAGGACGAAGTCTGTTTTACAGATAAAACAAGGGATGCCCCTAGAGGTTAAATATATTGCCTAAGGTTAGACTTACTAAGAAACTAGTCCTTCAACAGGGAAGGAATTCTAGAGCCTGGCAGAGTGCCGCACAGTACTCATTGGGAAATGTGTAGGCAGGTAATTCCTTTTTCAAGAGTCTTGACTATTACTGGTCTGTTCTTAGTCCTTTGAGACTATCTCCCAAGGCAGAAACTTGCTTGAAGCGTAGGGCTACATTAGGAGATGGAAGGGGCTCTGGCTGCTAGTGCAGGTAGCTGACTTGGAATCCAAGTACCGTACATAGGCAAGTATAAGCAGAGTTTTTCTGCACATTTTTAATGCCATTTTTGTGGTAAAATTAGGTGCCTCGGTGGATATTCGGGTCGGCTTATACTCTAGTATATACAGTACGTATGTATTTTAGTGTGTCCTTCTAACATGGATTCTTCCAGGCTGCCAATTGTCCATGTTAATCAGTGTTCAAGTCGTATCAAAGATCACTTTTAGAACCATTAGCTGTTACTACTTTATGTACCATAATACAGTGTCTCATTTAGTGTGAATTCAACCATATACACAAATAAGTTTTGGGATGGGCACCCAACCATGGCAGAGCGTGCTCACGATCCACTGTGGCAAATGACAAGAGGAAAACATCCTGCAGAGAAAAAGGGAGCTGAACGAAACGAGCGTCCTACCACTGATGCCTGAGGAACTGGCAGACTGGATTTAACACGCTCAATGTCCTGCTTGATGTAGAAAAGTCATCCACTGAGAAATGAACTGCAAGGCCCACTTAGCCAACACGCTCAGGAGTACTTGTCGTTGGAGTCTAGATTTAAAGGTAATTCAAACGAAGAGTGTACACCTGAGTTATAACTGCTTTTCATTTGGCTCATTGATGTGTATTGCTTATAGATTATTTTAGGGGAGTCTGTTAAATTTGGAAAATGTTAGCATTTCACCGAAAGGTTCGGTTCTTCTAGAGCTACCAATTTCTTTATGTACTTCCATTAGTACCATCTTCATAACAAACCCAGTGATTTGACTTTCATGTTTGAAGCCTTTCCCACCTAGCAGTTATTTCTTTGATAGTGGCCATAGGCCGTTTGGGTCCAGAAGCTTACTGACACTCGGCCTGTGTGTTTTAGGCATTGTGGTGGGAGCTGCTGTTGTCGCCAGTCTGTAGTTCCAGAACTCTCAGAACTGTCCTCTTCATCCCAACCATTAGGAAAGATTTTATAATCAAGCCACTGCCATTGGGTTGGTTATGACACGTGGTGGCCCTGTGTGTTCTTCCTGGGCCTGTAACACTTTATGGGGAGGAGACAGCGCATCTTTCTCCCAAGAAGCAGCTTGTGCACTTACACCCCCAACTTTTCAGTTAAAAGTTCGAGGGCCCAGTTTTAAGAAGATAGCAATCCTTTTCTATACTTTAAAATCTTCCAAGTGATCTTCTATAAAAAAAACAAACCCAACCTCCCTCTTCCTTAGTATACTCTGGGTCCTCTAAATTGTCACTCTCCTGAGTGATTATTCCATGCTACTAGTTTGCCGTATGTTCTTATTCACCGAGAGCTGAAATGCTCCCATGTGCTCTGGGAAAGGATGTGGTTTTGACCATCACTTTGTAATGTCTTTTATTTGCAGACTCCGTACCACGTCAACCTGCTCCTGGCTGGCTATGATGAGCACGAGGGCCCAGCACTCTACTACATGGACTACCTGGCAGCCTTGGCCAAAGCCCCTTTTGCAGCCCATGGCTACGGTGCCTTCCTGACTCTCAGTATTCTGGATCGATACTATACACCAAGTAAGTGCCACCAAAAAATTCTAGGTGGGGAGTGGTAGCAGAGCCGTCCCTTCAGCTACTTCCCAGTTTGGGGTTGAGTGGCTGTAGGGTGTATCCTGAGAAGCACAAACAGGTGCTCTCTGGGAGCGGTGCTTGCCCATGGGTCAGTGTGTCCTTCAGAGAGCTAGGCAAAGGCGCCTTTTCCTGTCCCAGTGAGCTGTCTGGAGCTGGGTCTTGTTTTAAAGGACGGCTGGAGTAGATGTCATCGTACGGCAAACGTTTTTGTTAGGTACTCTCATTCTCCCATTACAAGAGCTCAGTTTTTTTCACTCATTTTTGCCCTGCCTAGGTATTTATTGGCATCTTAGCTGTACAGAGTGAGTTTGTAAACCAGTGTTGTATGTGTGTTTGTGTTGACCCTCTGAAGCTGAACAGGTGTCCAGCTCAACAACTAAAGTTTTATTTAAATATCAAAAAATTTTAAGGCCACAAACCTGGGCTCTGCCCTTCGTTCTTATTGCCTCCTAGCTGCCCCCTCCAAGAAATGGTGATTCTCTCATCTACCCCGTCCCAGCTTCAGGTTTGGCCACTGTGGGCAGCGGGATTTGGGATTGTTAGTTTAAAGGTGTGGGATTATTTGGTTTTTTTGCAGTCTACAGATGCAACACAGATAACCACTTCTTCCCGCACATTCCTGCTTCCCTGTCAGTGTTGTACAACTTTGGTGTGTTCATTCCTTTTTAGTGCTGCCCACTCACTCAACCTCAGCCACCAGAGCTCCAGGCTGCAGCCTGAAAACAATTAGCCTGGCCTCCTGGGGACTGTTACTTGACTTGGCATCTCTCAGTAATCCAGCTGATTTGTCCTCCAGAATAACCACCAACCCCCGCTGATGCTTATCTCTGCAATATGTCATCCCAGTTTGCCATGCCTGTGGACCGGTCCTTTGGCTCCTATTTTGAGAGTCCCAGCCTCATCCTGTGAATTCTCTTCCCATTGTTGAGCTGAGCCCCCAGCTGGGGGCTTGAGGCAAAAACTCTGGGCTTGTCTTCCCTTTCCCTGATTTGCAGCTGGCTGGGGCAGATGGAACTGATTTAAGCCTTGGCCTAAAGGGGGGAGGGTGGGCTATAAAAAAGAGAGGCAGTCAGCTGGACTTCTCCAGAGGCGGGCCCTGGCCATGGGGGCAGAAGTCTGGCATGCTTACCCTTCTCCGTAGCAAATCAATTTGCAGTGGCCGTGGGAGTGGTGAGTCTGGGGCACCCTCAACTGTGCATGGACTAAGTTAGTTCCAAGCTAGAAGGTTAGGCATTAATATTACATATATATCTGCCTTTCCCGTTTTGTGTGGCATGCTGACCTGAAACGTGATCACAAGTTGTGGAGAGCTGGGCTTGAGTGCTTGCCCTCTGCTTTCTTTCAGCCATCTCACGTGAGAGGGCAGTGGAGCTTCTCAGGAAATGTCTAGAGGAGGTGAGTTGCTCCTGGGGGACCCAAAAAGGAGGGTACTGTCTCTCTGTTTGCCAATATTGTTTCTATTTCTTGCTTGCATTTTTCCCCGATCCTTGCCAGAAGGTGTAATACTCACCATCCAGATGTGAAATTGCTACCAGGAGTAGGGTTAGAAGGGAAACAAGCTTGTTTTTTCTCTGAGGTCACCTCCTCCTCAATGTCAATTTTGCAATTTAATTACCTTTCTGTCGCGTTTATCCAGACCACTGCTTCTCAGATTTTGGTGTGCGTGAGAATCGTCTGGGGAACTCGTTTTTAAAAACCAGGTTCCTGGCTCCATCCTGCAGACGCTCAGGCGTGCTTCTTTTGAGGAGGGACCTGAGAATCTCGCCCCAGCAGTCCTCGGGTGGTTTTGTTGCAGGAGCTGCTGGGGCCTTACTTCAAGAAATGCTGCCCCAGGCTTCATGGCTTCTGTGTTCTTGTGCCACCTGGAATTACGTGCTGTCTCCTCCTTTAACAGTCCTGTATCTGGAGAGGAAACTACCCTCCCGAGGGCCCAAGGGGCACGGAAAGCCATTTCGAAGCTTGGTTTATGAAGGGACGAGCACAGGGTCTCCCTGTTTCGGGTGACACCTAAAGATCCAAGACCGGGGGGTGTGAAAGCAGAGACCAGAAAGCAGGCCCATTATTTTCCAGGCTGTCCAGCCCATCTGTTCCTGGGCTTTTGGGTAAGGATGGGAGGCAGTGGAAGCATCAGACATAATGTCTGTTTGACTCTCACACAAACCTGTTGGTTGTCGATCACCCTGCCCTTCTTCCTGTAAACCCCTTTCTTTAACCAGTCAGCTCAGGGACCATATTAGTCTGGAAGCTCCAAATGTAAAAAGGGGCTGTCAGGCAGAAGCCATGTATATCAAGAGCTTTAAAGACTTTATCCCCCCCACCCCAACCCTCCCACCTTTCCCTCCCCAGCCCCATCACACACACACACACACACACACCCCACCCCCCAATAATAAAAAAAAAATTGTTAAAAAAGACTTTATTTCCCTTAGATCCTAACGTGGAGTAATTTAGGAACCCCTATCTCGTGATTGCCACCTTTCCCTGGTCTTGGAGCTAGTTTCTAAGAGTGGAGATTGGCAAAAGAAGGCTCTGGAAATGGAATGGGGCAGTGCTTCCCAGTCAGCTGCGATGGAGATGGGAAACATTGAGGGAAGGAGACCTTAAGCCTGGGGAGGTGACCATTTCTGAGATTGGCTCCAAAGGGAACAGTAGGAAAGCCTGGTGCCTTCTATCCAGAGGCTTTCAGAGAGACGTCCAAGAAGGGAAGCCACAGAAGCAATGCTGCGCTCCAGCTTCGTTCCCCGGGTTGTGAGGAGTTCTGCTTGCGTGCTGCTTCTGCAGCCTCTCAAGCAAAGACCGTAACAGTGCAGAGATGTTACTTTAATGACAAATCAGGCTGCACTGGAGGAGACAGACAGAAGCAGGGGTTCTTCCCAAATCAGTTCTGCTATACCCCTCTCCCCACCACTCAACTGCACCTACAGAGAGACTCCTTATAATGTGACTGAGTGACTAAAGCAAGCTACTTGGGGCTTAGGCGTGGACTGCTTTGATCCAAAGTTTCTTCCTAGGGCAACCACTGTATTACCTGAAGACATTTGAAGAAAGAAAACTTTATTTGCAAGAGTCAAGGGAACAAACCTTGGGAGTGGCATTCTTCTATCAGATGACTGACCAGACATGATAGACCCCCAACTGTACCTGCCAGTGCAAGCCCATGACTTTCCAGGCAGCCTCCTGCAATGGTCGGCTTTGTCCACTGACCCAGTGCTCTCTGGTCTTAATAGAATAGAAGTTACACAAAATCTAGAATTTCCTCTTTTTTTCAAGGCTCTCTCTCTCTCTCTAATACAAATATAAGTTACCATCTAGAATTTTTGTCTGCGTGTTTCTCCAATGCCTCGAGCTGAGCCTGGTCCATAGTTAACCAGAACCCCAGCCCCGTTGCCATGGGGTTCTTTCTAACTCACAGCAGCCCCCTAGGACAGTGGGGGACTACCCTCTGGGGCTTCCAAGGCTGCGGCAGATCTTTAGGGAAGCTGACTGCCACAAGCCGCCCAGTCTTGGCAGGTGAGCACTTGAACTCCTGCGCCACCAGGACTCCTTGATACCTAGTTAATGCTCAGGAAATATTTGTTGACTTTCTCTTCCCTCTCTCTCTCCAGCTCCAGAAGCGCTTCATCCTGAATCTGCCAGCCTTCAGCGTTCGGGTCATCGACAAAAACGGCATCCATGACCTGGAGAACATTTCCTTCTCTAAACAGGGATCCTAACACTCTGCCCTCCACCCCACTTGCCAGGGACTTTTTTGGATGGGTTCCTTTATTTTTTTTCTACTCTTTTGACATGCACTCTTGATAGATGACTAATTCCAAATAAAGCTGCATATGGATACATTGAACTCTGTGGTCTGCGTCTCAGTTTACCCATCCCCTGAGGCAGGATTGGAGGGAGGATTGTCCTTGTGTCTTTTGGAAAGGACGTCTCTCCTCCTGCCCTTTCCTTCATTCCTGTTAGCAGCTGACAGCTACCACAGAACCGGTTCCCTCTAAAGCAGTGGTTCTTTTTCCCCCAGGCTTTAAAAACTTTTCAGTTAATTTATTCAATAGGTCATACGTGTACTTCCACCTCTCCTTATAATCCGGTCACCCATTTCCCTTCCCAGAGGACACTACAGCTACTAATTTCTCGTCTGTCATTAAAAAATATTCTGTTCATGTATGAAGCATTAAAATGTTTGTATCTGTATGCTTACAAACATGTATATATGTGTACATACATACATATCCTCTCAAAATGATATTTAAATGTCCTCATGCTTCATTTCCTTTAACAGTGTATTAGAGACGAGTCTCTCGGTACATGAGGTTGTGGGTGCCATCAGCGCAGTTCTGACTCAGGGACTCTAGGTACAGGAGAACAAACCATCGCCCAGGGCCTGTGTCCTCCTTACAGGACTGGCGATGCTCAAGTCCGTGGTGGCAGCCACTGTGTATGGCCATCTCTGAGGGTCTTTCTCTCCCCGACCAACGACAACATTCTCCAGGCCCTACTCTGTCCTGACAGCGTGTCTAAGTACGGGAGACCAAGTCTTGCCATCCTTTGTAAAGCTCATTCTAGCTGTACTTGTGAGACAGATTTGTGTATCTGCCTTATTCTTACTAACAGTTGCAGATCCATGAAATTGATGTGCCATATTCCATTATCCAGGTATCTCATATTTTCTAGCCTAGTTTATTGGGGAATATAAATGTTTTGGTTGGTGCCATTATAACTGGCCCCAAACCAGACGGGTGCATGTCAGTATCACCTCGGGCCTTTGCTTTTCTAATGTATAGAATTAGACTGCACTCCAGGTCTTAAGCATGAGGTTAATCAGGGATTTTTTTATTTTTTTTAAACTTCCCAAGTAATTCTTACCTTCAGTCACGATAGAGAGCCACTGCTCCTCTGCAGTGTTAAGTCTTAGAGAATGAGAGCCACCCAGCTCCCACCTAGCCGTGCCGGAAACCCAAGCACTATGTAGTATGAATAAGATTCAAAAGTTGCAACGATAATACATTTTCCTTCTCTCTCTCTCTCTCTCTGTTTCACCTCATGTTTAACATTTGCATTTGTCAGAATTAAGAAACCAACTAAAGTTTTCAGATTCCACTAGGTCTCCTGTTAAGCCCTCATTCTGTTCTTGGATACAGGCCAGGAGACCACCACCCTGCATTTCCTAACCCAGCATCGTGTTTACTGCTGCCTTCATCGCCTGTACTCACGTAGTTGCTGAGTGCTGACATTTCTGCTTCTTTTAAATCTCCATCCTCATTTTCCTGGCTCATCCCTCATCATGCCTTTCTTGGACTATTTTAACAGCCTCTTAGCTTGTCCACCAATCATGTTCTCGCTCTCCAGCCCTTTCTCTGAACTCTCAGAACCAATATGCTCCTCCATTCATCCCACTTCAAATGTTCTGGAAGTTCTCCATTGCTCAGACTACAGCCCAGATTTGGGGCTTGAAAAGCAGAGCGTTTCCTCATTCTCTGCAGCGCAGCTCCTCAATCTCCAGTGATCCTGTACACCTCACAAGGCCCTGGAACCAGCCAGGCAGCCGGGGCCTCCACATACACTCAGGACTTCACATCTCTGCAGCCATGGCTCTGCGAAACCTTGCTTCCAGTCGTGTGTGTGTGTGTGTGTGTGTGTGTAAACATCTGTTGACTCACGATGCTGTCGATGCATTCTGACGTAGTTTCTTCTACTGCATTTTACCTTTTCAAATGCCCTTCACTGCTTTCCTGACAGAACAAACCACCGGGAATGCATGGAGTCTTTACCTCTCCCAGCCAGACGCTGCTCAGAATGGCCTTGTGATTGGTCCCCATGTGCTTTCAGGTGATTCATACCCAGAAAACAACTCAACCCTCTCCCAGGATAAGGGGGTGGACCGGAGAAGAGCAGATGTTTCGCCTCAGGGTAGGGGAGTGCGGTTCTGAGTAGGGAAAGGTCGACCTGAACCTCCAAGGGGGGAAGAGTGTGGCAACGGCTTGAGAAGCTCTTGATGTTGCCAGCTATGCACTGCTGAGTCTGGGCTGCTGCCGGAAACCCAGCACCTTTCACTGTGTTTCCTCACCTGGGTCCTTTGACTGCAGCAGCCACAGTGCCTGGCAGGAGTCTTCTGAGTTGTGTGTGTGTGTGTGTGACTATTATGTGTGTATGTATGTTTGGGAGGAGAACCTACAACTTGACTGCCTTCCTGAGGTTTGAGGGAGGGAAGAGTTTCGAAGGCTGCCCTTTCTTATTTTTCCTGGAACACTGGTCCTGTAAAAGAAAGTAGGGAACTATTTTCCTTAAGTTAGTATAAACTCTCAAGCCCCACAGTTTAAAAGGCACAATGCTTACCTACCGCAGATAATCTCCATCTGATTCGCAGCTACTTGCTATGCAAAAAAAGAAAAAAAAATCATCATCATTTATTTTTAATTATCTACTGTCCATTAGGGCTAAAGCCACCTAGTTGTAGGCTAAAACAATGGGGAAGAAACAACTAAAAAATGCAACGGGAAGAACCAAATGCTAAGATCTTACTAGCTGCTGCTCATGCCCCCCTGGTGTGCACACTACTGCTCCGTGACCCTATGCCGGACTAGCAGAACCCTGGAGCCCGGGCGCTCGGGCTGCGTGCTGCCCTTCACTGGGGTCCATCCAGGCTGTGAGCCACTGCAGAGAAAGCCAGTGGAATTGAAGGGATCTGGTGACTCGCCAAGTGACTGAGGGCAAGTCCCTTCCAAGCTACAGTTCCTTTACGTCTAATAAGATGGGACTTGGTGAGGACAACATGCTATTGAGGGAGAGTTGTTGAACAACACGAAGTCCTTGGTAAGCTTTGTTTCTCCACCAGCCTGAGTGCTTCTGCCTTCTTTCACAATGCCTTATGAGACTTTCAGGATCAAGGGATTCCTGGCCAAGAAACAAAAGCAGAATCACCCCACAGTCCAATAAATAGATTCAGATGAAAATTGGTAATCAAGTACAACTCCAAGAGAAGACATTGGAGAAGAACCAAGCTGTACGGAGCCTCCCTTGTGACAGCCCTCACATAGCATTCACCTAGGTTCACCAGCATTCTGCCATGCCAGTGGAAGACTGCCACCATCTGATCAGTTGAACTTATGTTGACAAATGTCTAAGGTATCTTACTTGGTTTTTATACTTCGGTGTTGAGAGGTTAACAACGTGCGCCCATTGGTTTGGGGGAACAAGTTATTAGTAAGCTCATTTCTTACTTGCTCACCTTAAGGATATTTACCACCATTTATTGCTGCCCCACTATGGGTTATGGATTGTCAAAATGTCTATTTTCTCATATAATCCCCTCACACCGTTAGGTCTCATCGAGTCAGCTGCGACCCATCGCAACCCTACACACAACAGCCAAGCCCTGCCCGGCCCTGCACCACCCTCACAATGCTTCCTCTGCCTGAGCCCCTTCATGCAGCCACGGTGTCCGTCCACCTCATGGGTGATCTTGTTTGCTGCCCTTCCACTTTACCAAATACGATGTCCTTCTCCAGGGACTGCTGTCTCCTGATAACAGGTCCATAGGATGTAAGACGAAGTCTTGCCATCCTTACCTCTAAGGAGCACTCTGGCCTTCCTTCTTCCAAGACAGATGGGTTTGTCCTTTGAGCAGCCCATGGGACTTTCAGTATTCTTCTCCAGCACCACCGTTCACATGCCTGGGCTCTTCCACGGTCCTCCTTATTCAATAGCTGGCTTTCACAAGTATATGGTGTAATGGAGCGTACCATGACTTGGGACAGATGCACCTTGGTCCTCAAAGTAACTTCCTTGCTCTTTAATACTCTAAAGAAGTCTTGTGCAGCAGAGTTACCTAATGTAACACGTCTTTTGATCTCTTGACTGCTGCCTCTATGATCATTGGTTGCTGAGCCAAGCAAGACAAAATCTTTTGACAACTTCAACTTTTTCTCCATTTATCATGATGTTACCAATACTGAAGGCTACAATTCTTTTTTTTTAATTACTCATTTTATTGGGGGGCTCTTATACATCCTATAACAATCCATTTTTCAATAATCATAATAATAAGGGCACTTGTACCTATGTTGCCATCAACATTTTCTTTTTTTTAAATCATTTTATTGGGAGCTCATACAACTCATCACAATCCATACATCCATCCATTGTGTAAAGCACATTTTGTACATTTGTTACCCTCATCATTCTCAAAACATTTGTCTTTTTTTTTAAAACTTTTTTTAATCAAATCATTTTATGGGGGGTCTCGTACAACTCTTATCACAATCCATGCATACATCCATTGTGTCAAGCACTTTAGTTGCCCTCATCCTCAAAACATTTGCTTTCTACTTGAGCCCTTGGTATCAGCTCATTTTTCCCCTCCCTCGCTGTTCCCCCCTCCCTCATGAACCCTTGATAATTTATAAATTATCATTTTGTCATATCTTACACTGTCAGACGTCTCCCTTCACCCACTTTTCTGTTGTCCGTCCCCCAGGGAGGAGGTTATATGTAGATCCTTTTAATCGGTTTCCCCTTTCTACCCCACCTTCCCTCCACCCTCCCATCATGGCCTGAAGGGATCCTCTGTTCTGGATTCCCTATGTTTCCAGTTCCTATCTGTACCAGTGTACATCCTCTGGTCTAGCCAGATTTGTAAGGTAGAATTGGGATCATGATAGTGGGAGGAGGGGAGGAAGCATTAAAGAACCAGAGGAAAGTTGTATGTTTCATCGTTGCTACTGCACTCTGACCGGCTCATCTTCTCCCCGCGACCCTTCTGTAAGGGGAAGTCCAATTGCCTACTGATGGGTTTGGGTCCCCAATGTGTACTCCCCCTTATTCACAATGATAAGATTTTTTTGTTCTTTGATGCCTGATACCTGATCCCTTCGACACCTCGTGGTCACACAGGCTGGTGTGCTACTTCCATGTGGGCTTTGTTGCTTCTGAGCTAGATGGCCGTTTGTTTACCATCAAGTCTTTAAGACCCCAGATGCTATATCTTTTGATAGCTCAGCACCATCAGCTTTCTTCACCACATTTGCTTATGCACACATTTGTCTAAGGCTACAATTCTTGATCATCAGCAGCAAGTGCTTCAATTCCCCCTCACTTTCAGCATGCACGATTTTGTTAATGCATTCTTCAATCCTAATGTCAGATTGTTTTTCATAGATTCCAGCTTCTCTGATGATTTGCTCAGCACACAGATTCAACAAGTATGGTGAGAGGATACAGCCCCGACACACAGCTTTTCTAATTCTAAACCAGGCAGTATGCCTTTGTTCCACTGAAACAACTGCCTCTTGATCTGTGTACATGCTTCTTATGAGCACAATGAAGTGTTGTGGAATGTCCACTCTTCTCAAGGTCATCCACAATGTATTATGGTTCACACAGTTTAATACCTTTGCATAATCAAACAAACACAAGTAAACGTCTTTCGAGTATTCTCTGCTTTCAGCCAAGATCCATCTAACATCAGCAATGATATCCCTTGTTCCAAGTCCTCTTGTGAATCCATCGTGAACTTCTGGCAGTTCCCTGCCCATGTACTGCTACAACCATTGTTCGGTGATCTTTAGCAAAAATTTGTGCAACTTCCCATAGTCTAAGATAATTTTATTGGTAGAATATCTCTTACCAGACTCTGGGCTTTGGTTAAAGCGGGACATAGTTCCAACCTCCTCTCACATCACCCATTCCTCTCTTCATATCTGATTTCTTGGAAGAAGAATCAGATCTTTGGACCCTTACCTTGGAGGATGATACCTCGAGCCCAGGTACCTAGCACACCTTCACTTCTGCAAAGCACTCCAACTTCTGCCCTACATCCAACATCTATCCCACAGCACATCTGCACAGAACTGAGGGGAAGCATTCTTGGCAAAGAACAATGAGTGCAATGGTCCTAAGGCAAAAGACAATGTGATGGGGGTGGGGGGACAGAAAGGAAGGCTGTGGGGCTGGAGCAAAGTGAGTGAAGAAGAGAATGGCTTCAGAGGAAGGTAAAGAGTCCAGATCGTTGCAGCATTGCGGGTTAAGGTGGATCAGTGAAAATGAACTTGAGGACTAGGCTAGTGGCAGTGACAATAGAGAAGGTTGGATGTAGTCAAAAGGATTCTGACGGATTCAATGTAGAGAAAGAACCAAATAAGACTGTGATTATTGGCTTGAGCAACTGGGTTGAAGGTGGTATGATGTACTGAGATGGGAAACTCAAGGAGGTAAAGGTTTGAGAGAGGTAAGACAAACACTTCGTTTTGGCCATAACTTTGAGGTGCCTATTAGATAACTCAGTAGTGACCTCAGGCAGATGAGTCAGTATCTTCCAGCCTAGAGTTCAGGGAGAAGTCTGAGCTGAAGATAAAAAACTCAGTTCTTATTCATTCCAACTCATGGTGACCCCAATGTGTGTACATAGAACTGCTCCATGGGGTTTCCAAGGCACCTTTGGGGGGGCCTAAAGGACCAGCCTTCCAGCAAGTCAAGCGCTTGACTGCTTTTGCCACCTGGAGGCTTCGTAGATGGCCAGCAGCATAGATGCTTCTGAAAGCAGCGGGGCTGACCGACACCAGCTTGGGAGAGAGTGGACAGAGAAGAGGAAGGCTACCATTTAAGAGGTGAGGCAGAGGAGGAGACTGCACCAATAATGTAAGAGATCAGAAGTTAGGAACCACGGAAAGGCGGACAGAAGAGCAGTGGTCAGCTGTGTCAAAGACCGCTGTCAAGTCCGGAGAAAGGGCTCTTGTGGGTGGCGTCACCGGTATTGATGACCTTGCTGGGTGGATTCGGTGGACTGGTGAGGATGGACGCCAGGCTAAAATGGGAAACTAATACTTATTTTTCCCCAAATATGTCTTAAATCTGTATTTTTTAATAAATCATTTTATTGGGGGCTCTTACAACAATCCATATTTCAGTTGTATTAAGCACATTTGTATGTATATTGCCATCCTTTTCAAGATTTTTTTTTCTACTTGAGCTCTTGGTATCAGTTCTTTTTTCCCCTCCCTCCCCCTCTCCTCCCACCCTTGTGAACCTTTGATAAATTATAAGCTATCATTGGGCAGACTATCGTTTATTGAAAGTTTAATAATGACCAGGCACCATGCTATGGGTTATCTCATTAAGTCCTTTCCTCCCAGCCCCTTGCACCTGTTAGTGTGCATTAGATGAAGGTTCGCATAGCCAACTCATTTTTCCTTCAATAGCTCATACACAAAATAGTCCAGTGACGTTGTGATTGCCACAATCTTTAATGTTTCAGCACTCTCTCCATGTCCACCCTGGGTTCCCTGTTTCCATTTGTCCAGTTCCCATGGCCCCCTCTACCCTCCCCTCTTTGTTTGGGACAGATGTTGCCCTTTTGGTATCACGGTTGGTTGTTCTCCAGGGCACATTCCTCTTGGGTAGCCGGGTGGTGGTGATTCTGTGCACCAGCCTGTTACTTGGCTGAAAGATGATCTCCAGGTGTGGCTTTAGTTCCAAGTTTGAAGGTTGTCCGTAGGGAAATCATGTTGGGAATCCCTCCAGTCTCTGTCAGACCAGTAAGTCTGCCCTTTTTACTGAATATCAATTTTGTTCTACATCTTTCAACCTACTCTAACCAGGACTTTCTACTGTAGTCTTGGTCAGAACCACTGGTAATGGTAGCCAGGCAGCATATAGTTCTGGTCTCAGGTTTGGGGAGGCTATCCTTTAAGTGGGCCTTGATGAAAATATTTTTAAAAATAAGGTTTTAGAACATGTGTGCTTTGGGGAATGACCTAGTAGATGGTTCAGTAGAGAGAGAGGCTGATGATGAAGGAAAAAGATGCCTGAAGAGTGAACTCAAGAAGACAGGTGCGCAGACTGGGTTGTCACCCTGTCCATGCCCCCACAGTCACCAGCACTCCTTATTCAACCAATCCTCTCCTTCCCCCCTTGAACATTGTAGTGTGCGTTTGATGAAAACAACCCACATCAAGAACCAACAGAATACACAAACTTAACAGCCAAATGGACACATTGACACACAGACCCATCATCCAATATCTGCTACACATACAGACCCACCAGGATTCACTGCACAGAGAATAGCCATGCTGACAGTCCAGACACCCACTGACATCTCCACCCTTCTCACAGAGAGGCCCACTGAGCTTTTCCTTAGAGGTTCCCTCCCATCGCCACCCTCATTCCCATGCCCTGCTCTTCCCCCAGTGCCCTTGCCCTCTTAGGAGGCCAGTCTGAGCTGAAGAAGGACAAGGAGGGCTTCATAGCAATGACGAGGTTTTATTAAGAGAATGAAAAAGCAGTCTGAGAGCTGGGGAGGGACATCAACTGCAGGGTCGAGGGAAACAACAGCAAGTACAAAATCGCAGTGACTTCAAGGTGCCAGCTACGCCTTCCTCCCCTCCCAGCCCACCCACAACCCTTTGCAAGAAAAAACGTCCTGTCCTGGTCCAACTGGACATCTTGGACATGCGCAGGAAACAGTGAAACAAACATTGCCAACTCATTGGGATAAATAAGTTGCACTGGACACTCAAACTTTCTGGTTTAATTACAACATATAAATAAACAGGACAGACAGCAGCAGGACTGTGAAAAGCAGCCTGGATTCAAGTTCTGCAGTTTGTGCTTCATCTTCTTTGTTCCTTGAGGTCCCCTCCGACCCACTTCTTTCCAAGAATGGGTGGGGTCCTAAGAGTCCCGGGGCTTCCCACCAGCACCCCTTTTCTGGAGCAGGGGGCCTGGAAATGAGGAGGCTACTCCCTTAATAGCACCTGATTTGTTAACACTTTCCCTCTTGCCATTGGTCAATACCAGCCGCTAGGAGTGCCCGCTGCTGCTCCAGCATGCTAATGGGCAGGGCTCTCTCTGCCTGCCCCGTGGCAACTCCCTGCTCACAAGCCCTGCTCAGCAATCAAAGTCAGGAAATTGCACATGTGAGGCCAACACCTGGGCCCATAACCAACAAACCACTACAGAGACCACCTTCTCGGCGCCAACCCAGACCCCTCACTCAGGCCTCTGGACAAATATTCTCTTCCTGGTCTGACCTCAGCCCCATTTCTGCCCACCCCCAGGCTTGGGGAAGCCCGAAGGATGAGTAGGGGAAGTGGTTATTTCCGATGCTTGGCATCCTTTTCCAAAGCCTTGGTGTCGGTGTGCCCGCTGCCTGCACTGCTGAGGAACATCTTGTCCAGCCCCTTGAGAGACTCCAGCAGGTAGTTCTGGAAGGCAGTGAGGGCAGCGCAGATGGCCGGCCCTCCAAAGCCGTGCGTGATGAGGCTAAAGTGTGTCAGGCAGCTCTGCACCCCGGGCTCCAGGATGAGGGCGGGGCGGCTGTTACCCAGAGGTGAGCGGTCCTGAGCCATCAAGTCCGCAAACTCCTTGCAGATCTGCCTGGCGTGGGGAGAGGGTCAGAGGTTAGAAGACAAGTCTGAGCAGTTTATATACATAGATGATGGCTGACTCCCACAGCCTGCAAATGATGATCACACACCTTCTTACAGAAAAGAAATTAAGGTTCACAGAGTGTCGCCCAATAGCCTCCTCTTTGTCCCAATAAAGCTAGGAGCACGTTGGAGCTAATACCCTATGATCGCTCGCCTTGTTGAAAAGGCCGAGCCCGTCTGGGGTCTTGAAGGCTTGAAGGTAATCAAGCGGCCATCAAGCTCAGAAGCGACGGAGCCCACGTGGAAGAAGCACACCAGCCTGTGCGATCACGAGGTGTTGAAGGGATCAGGTATCAGGCATCATCAGAACAAAAAATCTTACCATCATGAATGATGGGGGGAGTGCGAAGTGGAGACCCAAAGCCCATTAGTAGGCCACTGGAGATCCCCTTGCAGAGGGGTCTCGGGGAGGAGAGGAGCCAGTCGGTGTGATGTAGCAGCAATGGAAGATGCAACTTTCCTCTGGTTCCTGAATGCTTCCTCCCCACCCCCACTATCATGATCCGAATTCTACCTTGTGGGTCTGGCTGGACCGGAGGATGTACACTGGTACGGATGGGAACTGGAAGCACAGGGAATTCCAGGCGGATGATCCCTTTGGGACCAGTGGTGTGAGTGGAGATGCTGGGAGGATGGAGGGAGAGTGGGTTGGAAAGAGGGAACCAATTACAAGGAACTATATGTGACCTCCTCCCTGGGGGACAGACAACCGAAAAGTGGGTGAAGGGAGATGCCGGACAGGGCAAGATATGACAAAATAATAATTTATAAATTATCAAGGGCTCATGAGGGAGGGAGGAGCGGGGAGGGAGGGGGAAAATGAGGACCTAATGCCGGTGGCTTAGTGGAGAGGAAATGTTTTGAGAATGATGAGGGCAATGAATGTACAAATGTGCTTTACACAATTGATGTGTGTATGGATTGTGATGAGTTGTATGAGCCCCTAATAAAACAAAAAAAGAAAAAGCCGAGCCCCTGATATAGTTCATTCTGACCCCTGGTGATCCTGTATGTCAAAGCAGAACTGGACTCCATAGGGTCTCCTTGGAAAACGCTTGGTGGAAGCAGGTAGTCAGGCCTTTCTTCCACAGTGCTTCCGGATAGGTCTTAACCAACAACTGCTTGCTAAGTGTTGCCGCTGTGAGGTGTCAAATCGATTTTGGCTCATGAGGACCCCATGTGTCGAGTAGACCTGCCCTTGAGGTTTTGGAGACTGTAATCTTTACAGACCCAAATCAACAGGTCTTCTCTCCCACAGACCTACCGGGTGAGTGCAAACCACCAAGCTTGATGCTAGCAGCCAAGCGCTACATGGCTGCACCACCAGGGACCTCTTAGTTCCAATCGTTTGTGCCACCCAGGGACTCTCCTTGTTGAAGTCCTGTCCATACTCAGGGTCCAGCTGAAAGCTCCAGGCATCTCTCCTTGTTCCCCTCTCCTCTCTGCTTCCCCATCCCAAACACCCAACGCTCCACAGAGCTTGATACTTGAAATCACAGAGAGCAATTCGGATCTGCTTCGGATAACTAAGGAATAGCCAGCAGCACACACTGAGGACTGGATCCCTATCCTAGAAATAGGAAGCTGGCTTCCAAAAAGTTAGACAGCCTGCCTAAGGGACGAGTCCAGCTCCAGTTGGTGGACCCAGGACTCATTTCTCGGTGTGTCCTGTATAGGGGACCCGATCATCTTAGATACGCAGAAACGCAGGAAAGGCTACTGAATGAGCCAATGTCCGCCCACTACAGCAGGAGCAGCCTAAAGGTCTCTGCCTTTGATTGTCCCTGGAGCCTGTGACTCCTCTTCTGCCTAGGGTACTTGAAGAAAGCCTCGATGGGGCAGGGTGGAGCTGTGGTTTGAAGGGGGACATGAACTGCATTCACTGGGCACTGGGTAGCAGGCGGTCCAAGCAAAAAAGCAGGCCCGCAGATGTTTGGACAGGAGAGGGGGTTAGAGCAGGAGGAGGGCTGGGGTGTGTAGGGTCAGGTGTGGAACCCTCCAAACCATTTGCATTTTATCTCAGAAGTTAGTGATTTTCAAAGCTCCTTCCTTTCCTCCCTCCCTCTTTACTTGTCAATGGAAACCTTTCTAAAGCACCAAATGTTTCTGGAATATCAGTCTTTAAGGCGGGTCGGAGACACCCACTCGTTTGCAAAGTCAATGCAGTAACACTGGAAGCCACTGAAGAGGTTGGGGCAGGGAGCAGTGGCAGGGAGGGGGTGTCCTGGGATGAATTCCAGCCTGGACGAGAGGAAAGGCCTGAGTTGGGGTGGCAGCATGAGAGCGGTGGGGGCGGCGGCGGCGGCACCATCAGGACTTGCAAAGGGATCTGGTGTGGACAAAGGGCAGGGAGGGTCGGCCTGGGTAGGTGCTGAAGTCCACAGGGGCCGCTGGGCAAGATTCGTATAGAGAGAATCAGACCACAGCACCTCCGACTCACAGTGGGATGGAGGCATATGGTACCATGGGGCAGGGAATGAGTGTAGTACCCACACAGAAGCATGTATGCGACACTGTATGCAGACGCATGGGGCCTAGAAATGTCCTGGGCTCCTCTATGTGCGGTGGAGGACACCCATGTATAACTAAGTACCATGGGTACGGTCCCTCAAATGTACCACTTGTGGTGCCCATGTGGGCCTGCAGAATGCACAGGGGCCACCCGAGTGCCTTTTGTGTGCCAAACTAAGCACAGAGCCCAGTTGTGCCCGTGTATGGTGCCGCACATGCCTATACGTGGTGCCACATGTACCCTGTGCTCATGAGTGGTGTCCACCGGGCCCATGGTCGGTGTCTATGCCTGTGCCCAGCACCCATGGCGGCTCGTGCATGGAACCCAGTGTGCATGCCCATGCACGGCACCCTTACTCACTTGGCTGCCAGCAGCATGTTCTTGCGGCTGTGCAGTTCCCCAGGGTCGGCATGCTGTCGGCACACGTACTCAGCGGCTGCCTTGGCTGGGAACTCAGTCTCACACACATAGCCGAAGTCTCGGGCCAGGTGCACGGCCTCTCCTGGGGGTGAGGGGGCAGAGATGAGCTGTCTGCTTCTGTAGATCGATGCCTTCCCCTGTTTCCCCCTACCTGGCCCCCCCCACCCCCCAGCTCCAGCTCCAATTCCATTGCCCCCTACTTGGGCCCATCAAGACTGGGCTCTGATGCAATAAGTGGATGGGAGTGGGAGGGTGAGGGGAATTGGGAGCAAACAATGAATACGGGGAGGGGGGCACTAGAAATGATTGTGATGTTGTACATTTAACTCTTTTAAAAAGCAACTTAACTATGGAAGTATATGATATATGAGTATTATATCAAGAAAACTACTAAAAAACAGCATGGCCTCTGAGCTCAGCAGTGGCAGATTACCCAGCCCTGACACAAGTCCAGATTCACCAATTCCCCGGGAAAGGGGTTCTATCATCAGTCGTCTGTCCCTTACCACCTCCAAACACGGGCTTCTCCTTTCCACTTATCACAATCCATACATCAATCGTGTCAAATATATTTGTACATATGTTGCCATCATCATTTCCAAAACATTTTCTTTCTACCATGCGCCTTTTTAATATGCGACGATACATCAAGTACAGGTGCAGACAGCACAGACATTCACATGAACATGCCCTCATGCCTAAGAGACGGCCACACACAGGATGGCACGCCGCTCTCAGGCCTCACTCACCCTCCACCAGGGAAGTCAGCAGCGTCACATTGGCAGCCTTGCGCCGGCCTGCTGGCAGGTTGAGCCCAATCTTCTCCAGCCGTTCCCGCAGGCACCGGCCCCCATTCTTTGACTTAGCCCTTGACATACACAGAGAGACACACACACAACTATGAAGACAAGAGAGAAGCATGTGGGCTAAGAGAGCCTCCCTGAACTTGCTGTCCCCACCAGCTCCGTTGGAGGTTTGGGTCTGAGACGGACAGACCCTCTTTCAGCATGGCCCCAACCTTCCTAATCACCTGGTCCTGGAGCCAAGATGGAGGGAGAGGAGACACCCGACACCCTTCAGGAGTTTCTGCCCAGCCCTCTCAACAGCTGGGTCAGCTCAGGGTAGGGCGCAGTGGACCAGCCTCTTTGGGTTATTCCTCACGGCTACCCAGGGACAAACAGACGTAAACCGAGACACATGGACCTGCAGACAGACACAAAGGGAGACAGGGACATTCACAGGTACCCAGGGACACACAGACAGGCAGGTAAACACACGCAGAGGGCCCAGATTACAGAGACACAATCACACTTGTAGAGACAGACAGACGTAGACACACAGACAGTAGAGAAGCTCACACACCCAGGGACCGGGGGGCACAGACATAGTCACCGTATGTTCACATCGGCACAGGGTCCCAGGGTCGTGTGTACAGATGCTCAAGGAGATAATCCAACAACTGCACAAATGCAAAGACTGGCACACATACATATATCTAGCTTCAAATGCGCACACACATGCACACATACACACACACACACCATCTTCAGACACATCACAGCTCACAGCCCCAAAGCAGTAACACCCTGCACAGACACAGGACATGTGAAGAGAGACACAGCTATGAAAACAACCCATGAACCCCCATGCTGTGCCACCCAACCCACACAGAGGCCTAGATGGCCATGGGGAATAGTTCTGGGTTTTGGGGGGGCCCTGTCCTGGGGGAAAGGGTGAAGATGACAGCCTCTCTTCCCCAGTCAGCCTTGCCCATCCTTCCCAATGTGGGTGGTCTTCCATCCCTTCTCTGTGTCCAGGCTGTTTCTCGTCAGCCTCCCACCACCATCCTTCAACCCACCGACCTGTGGGAGCTGCCAGCGACCTGGGCCTGCCCCCAGAGCATGTAGAATCTTATGTCTTAATATCTGCCCTCCTTCCCCAGGGGGCAAGAGACGATACTGTGGCCTGGGGTGAGACTGGGAAGAGAACTTAACCCACTGAGAAGGTTCAAGACCAGGGACATGGACCTGGGTGCTGTGCAGGGATTCGTGGGCTGGACTTCCTACCTGCGGAGGACGCCCCCCAGGAGGGAGGCGTTGAGGCACTCAGGAGGCGAGAGTCGCCGCTGCACCTCCCCCACCGTCACCTTGTACTTGGATGTGGAGCTGAGCAGTGAGAGCCGGCCGGGCACGGAGCAGAAGACCTCACTGGGGTTTGTGATGCCACCAATCAGACTGTCTTTGGCCAATGCCAGGCTCGAGAGGCTGCTTGCTTTGGAGGGGATGGGGACTGTAGGGCAAGGGAGAGAGAAGACACTGAGCAAGGGACCACAGGACAGAGACACCAGCCAGGCCAGGGGGGAAAGGAACGTGTGGGTGAAGTTTGTGTGGGTGAAGTTTGTACTGGGAGCTGGGTGCCAAGCTCCCCTCCGACGTCAGTATCCCAGGACCTTTGGGGGAGGGACCATTTTCCCTGCTCTACAAACAAAGGAGCTGAAGCACATAGATTAAAGTGCACGTCCAAGTCCACTCCGTGGTGGAAACTGGACCCCAGAGCTGTCTGCGTCTTAAATCCATGTGCCCCTGCCTTCACTGAGCAGGATGGCTCCCTAGGAAAACTCACAACATCTTCGGCCAAGTGTTAGCGTGGGTGGGAGCGTGTGCAATCAGAAGGAGGTAAAATGAGGAAATGGGAGTTTGAGGTGTGGAGCAGGCCTCCTGGGGCCATCACAAGGTGTCCCCTCTTCCCACCCATGATCTCCACCTCTCCCAAAGCCCTGGGATCCGGAGAATATATGGCCCCACGAGGCCTCCAGCCGTGGCCTCCTTCCTGCCAAGTGACTCAGGTGCTACAGAAAACCAAGACTTCTCTCTCGCCCCATGACACACAGTGTCCTATGAAGGAAGAGCGGAAAAGGGAGCCTGAGAAGCTAATTTCCTAGGACCCACCTAGGAAATAGACTCCTGGGGCAGGTGCTTCCTCAGAAAGAACCCTAGTGGCGACGTGGCTTCAACACCGGACTGACTGCTAACCACAGGTACTGGGCAGTGAGCTGGGCTTTGAGGTTTGGCCTCCCCAGAGAAATGTTTCAGCTCTCTCTTCTTTCCAGGGAACGAGGGCCTTGGTAAAGAAGGCCCCGTAGAAAGATTAAGTCGGGGGGAGGGCGGCCTGGGGCGAACAATTCCTGAGGTGCTTAGAGCCTGTTGGCACCATGGTTAAGTGCTCAGCTGCAGTGGTTCGAAGCAGCCAGCCGCTCCTTGGGGGACAGGAGAATCTCTTGGAGACTCTGTCCTGTAGGGTCACTGGGAGTGACAACAACCGTGTACGTGGAGCAACAGGGCACCATGTGCTTACGTTGACAACCTCGCTGAATCCGAAAATCAAGCCTTGAGGAGGCCAAAGTCCTTATTCCCAATTTGCAGATGAATAAACTACAGCCCAAGGAGATAAAGGAGTGTGGTTGAGATCCTGCAACTAGTGGGCAGAGGTCCAAGAGCCACCCAAAACTGTGGCTTCCAAGGCAGCACTACCAGCCTTCGTGCCATCTGGCAGTTTCTTTCTGAGCACCTACATGCCGGGCAGCCCTGGTGGCATGATGGTTATGTGGTGGACTGTTAACCTCAAAGTCAGCAGTTCAAGACCACCAGCCGCTCTGCTTTCTACTCCCATAAAGAGCTGCAGTCTTAGGAGCCCACAGGGGCAGTTCTACTCTGCCCTACAGCGTCACAATGAGTCAGAGTCAACTCCAGGGCAGGGAGGGATGTGCCAGGCACTATGCAAGGGCCCGGAATATGCCTGGAATCCAGCCACCTCTCCACCTGTCGGCATGCTCGCAGACAACGAGCTCCTCTCCTGCCTGAATTCTGCAGTCACTTTCGTTCCGCTGTTCTGCTCCCGAGAACCCTTCCTGAAACATACATCACCTCACAGCTTGCAACTCATCAGCGCTGGGCTGGTTCTCTGAGACGCAAATCCAAATTCACCAGGGTGTTGCAAACAGTGAACGTGCTTGCCTGCCCAGTTGGTCATTTAAATCCACCTAGAGGCACCTTGGAGGAAAGGCCTGGCAATCTACTTCCAAAATCTCCACCATTGAAAACCCGATGGAGCATAGCTCTGCTCAGCTTGACAATAACTGGTCTTTATCCTTTAGTGAGTCCCAACTGTCTACCAACAGTAGCAATCCTGTGGCTAGGTGCTATCTATTATCCGTATCTCCATTTCCAAATGATGAAACCAAGGGTTCGAAGAAGTAACTTTCCCCAAAGACAGCCCAGCAAGGAAGGAGCAGATCTGGGTCTGGAATATCCATCAGTGACTCTCATCGTTAACCATCAGGTTATAAGCCCTCTTTTGGGGTCCAGCCCATGCTTGCCTTTCCTGCCTGTCCCCTCCCACTTCAGGCTCTAGAACAGAAATACAATATGACTTGCATACATACGTTTACATTTTCCAGCAGTCACTCTGAAAAAAGTCAAAACAGGAGATGAATTTGAAGGATATATTTTAAGTTGCCCCAAACTATCAAAAACAAGATCATTTCAACATTTAATCGGTGTTTTAAGAATAATGATGAAGATGTTTACTGGCTCTCTCTTTTTGATGCCCTCTGAAACCTAGTGTAAATGTTACCTGGACAGTCCATCTCATGGAGACCAGCCACATTTCAAGAGCTCAGCCGCCCTGTGTGGTTAGCTGGTGGCTCCCTCAGCCCTGGGTAGCTCAGTTGTAGACGACAAAGGGGCAAGCAGGTAACTTAAGCAGGAAAGATGCGGGCGGGTAGACCGAGGTCTACGGAAAAGAGCAACTTGGTTGAGTTAGTTGTTGCTCTGCAGGAATACAAGAGTTCTTTCCGAGTTCCCTGTTTTCAGGGGGCCAGGGGCCTGAAGAAGCCAGGGTTCTAGATCGCTACTAGGATTCTCAGGATTTTTAAACATTGGTAAAAGAAGTGCTGGTGCACAAAGGGTTAAGCATTCGGCAGCTAACAGAAAGGATGGCAGTTCAAACCCATCCAGTGGTTCCTCGGGAGAAAGACCCCGGCTGTTGGCTTCCTGGACCTTCTATTTATCTATTACAGCCTGGAAACCCCCAAGGGGCAGTGCCACGGTGTCAACCTGGGATTGCTATGAGCTGAAAATGAACTGAGGGCTCCCAATGATGACAACGGCTTTAAATATATGAAAAATAATAAAGCCTAGGCCATCCTAGATCTGGGACCATCAGGCGTGAGCTCTTTGAGCCCCCAGAACTACCCAATCTCTTGTCTCCTGCATGAGCCTTCTCCATTTACTGAGCAGCGCCCTGTTTCCCAGGCCTCAGCCCCCAGACTCCACTGATCCCGCAGCCTCACCCCTTCTCACCGCCCTCTCTGCACTGATCCTGAATTTGCCAGTCTGCGTGCCTGAGGGGGTCAGGGTGGGGGGTGGAGAAGGTCTTGGTACAGGTGGGCCTGCGTGAGATACACGAGTGAAATAAAGCCCTTGGAACCCGAAGTGGGAAAAGGGGTCCCACGCTTGCTCAGGGAGCATGAGAGGATCCAGAGTCCTTAGTTAACACTGATAGTACACTCCCCTTCTTCCCTGGGCCCCACAGGAGCAGGCACAGGGAGGGCCAAAAGGTCAGGAAAAGCAGAGTGTTGAGGGGCCAGCACAACCTGTTCTCTCCCCGCTGTCTGTTCCCCCTTCCCTTCTGCACCCGGGCAAGTGCCCTGTCCTCAGAGCAGGGGCACAACGAGGGTGAGGCAAAGGAGGCATTTACCCAGGGTGCAAAATTTAAAGAGACACCAATAAACTCAACAGCCTATATATATATATATTTTTTTTAAATAGCATTTTAGTGTAACAATTTTGAAACTCAAAATGAATATCAAACCTTCATAAGTGAATAAAGCATCACATTTTAAAATGAAGAGAGGGTCTCATTTGCATGGCCTGCCTCACGTGAATGTTGGTCTTGCTACTGAGTGAGGTACAAAGATGTCCTGACACAACAGACACCCTTCTGGACGCGCATTAGCGCGCCTCCCTGCCCTGTGTCCCCCTGCCTCTCTCCCCAAGTGTCCCTCTGCCCTGAGAGGACTTTTGGGGTGGGGCAGAAGTAATCTGTAGCTTGCTCCTTTGGGTGGTAATAACTCTGCACACATTTGTCAAAATGCATAGAACTGTACATCACTAAAGGGTGAACTGCATTGTGTAAATTATGCGTCAAAAAACTTGACTTAAAAAATAATACTAAAACCAAAATCAAGCCCGTGGCCACCAGGTCATCTCTAACTCCCGGCGACCTGTAAAAGGCAGTAGAACTGTCCCGTAGTTTCCAGACCGTGAACCTGTACGGGCGCAGACTGCCCCAGCTTTCTCCGAGGCGCGGCTGGCCTTTCTGTTCGCAGCTGAGCGCTTAACCACTGCACCACCAAGCCTCCCCCCCAAAAAAGTAGTAGTAAAAATACAAATTGATTAAGAGAAAACTAAAAGAAGGGTAAAATGACTGTCCCCTTCTGTCACTCCTTGCCAGTGGGAGTGGTCGGAGAAACAGACAGTTATCTGCAGCCTCAGTCTCTGCCGTCCCAAACCACGGGCTCCCTGAGGTCAGCCCCTGGGAGAATGGTAGAGACCAAAGCTTTGGTATGCAAACATACACAAGCGTGGAGTGATGTTACACGGAAAACACATACTCTTGTCCCCAGCTACATAGATGCCCGCCTTGAATGTTGTAGGGCTGTGGCAGCATGCACACGGATATCTGCAAGTGTGTTGCTCCTACTGATATATGTGAACACGGCGGGCGTGAGGCACGCTGGCTGGATCTAAGCAAGCATTGTTTGAGCTGTTAATGAGTCAGCCCCGCTCCTTCCCCTACTCCCATGACCCCTAGTGATGCCATGCGTGATGGGGCACAATTCGGCGGTGTGGACAGGCCCACTGTGATCCACAGCGTTTTCATTGGTTGAGTTTCAGAAGAAGATCACCAGGCCTTTCTTTCTAGTTTGTCTTAGTCCGGAAGCTCTGCTGAAACCTGTTCAGTATGATAGCAACACGCAAGCCTCCACTGACAGACAGGTGGTAGCTGCCCATGAGGTACATAGGCCAGGAATTGAAACCGGGTCTCCCACATGGAAAAAGAAAATTCTACTGCTGGGCCACCACTGCCCACTTCTGCAAGCGTAAGTGTAGCTGTCAGTGTAGGCGCAGGACATCTAGATACATGTTGTACAGACAAACAGCGGACTTCACCGCTCACCTTACCTGCTCCCTTTTTCTCAACAATGGAAGGAAGAGTGAGGCCTGGGCTTGTGAGCACAAAGGGCTAGGAGAGGGATGGTTTGGGAGGTAGGAATTAGGTTAGCGCAGATTAGTTTTTTGTCTCCAGCAGCAGGAGACTTCTGCGATGGGCTGGTCTGCTCACCGGTATCCTGCCCACACTGCAGAAGCATTCGCACGCACACTCCTGCAGACACAAGGGCTTCCAGTTACTCAACCTGCCAGACGAGACTCTCACACCCGCAAGTCTGCACACACTCTCTCTGTCCTCAGGGGCTAGATACAGTCTGATCACCAAACCCGTGGGATGTGCAACAGATTATTCCAGAAACTTTGTAAACACTGAAATTCCTTCTACAGAAAATAAAATCCTCCTGACCTGGGGTCAGGCCATAAGTTCCTTGATGCAACCAACAAAAGCACGATCCATGAAAGAAATTAAATGGTACGTGGGATTTGCGTAAAATCACAAACCTTTGTACCTAAAAAAAAATAAATAAAACCACTAAGAAAATAAACGTGAGGACAATTGTGAAGATGGCGCAGGACTGGGCAGGGTTGTGTTGTGTTGTGTTGTGTTGTGCATAGGGTCGCTATAAGTCAGAACCGACTCGATTGCATCTAACAACAGCAAGAAACTAAAAGGACAAAACATATTTGAAAATATCTGGACATCATGTATCTGATAAATTGTACCTACAATATAACAAGAACTTTTATAACTCAATAATAAGCTGAACAGCCCAATTATAAAAAGGACAAAATCTGAATAGGCATTGCATTAAAAATGATATGTGAATGGCTAGTAAGCTCAGCATCATTAGTCATTAGGGAAATGAATACTTAAAATATAACGAGATGTCCTAGAATGGCTGTAATCAACAAGTGTTGGTCAGAATGTGGAGAAATGACAACCCTTGTACATTGTTGGTGGGAACGAAAACAGGACAGCCACTTTGGAAAGCAGCTTGTTAGTTTCTTTAAAAAATTAAACACAAACTTAGCAGATAACCTAGCAACTCTACCTAACTAGAGCCATGCCAACACGTTCATCTAATGATATGTATGAAAACATTCATAAAGGCATTCTTCACTCTAGCTAAAATGTAAAGAGCCATGTCTATCATGAAGAATTAATTTCATCCATACAATAAAAAGCAATGAACTACTGATAGCTATTACAACATACATGAACCTCAAAGAGTTTCATCTATATAAGCTAGATGCAAAAAAAGGGCTATACATATTATGATTCCATGTATCTGAAACATCCAGAATGTACACATTTATAGAGAGCAAGCAGATCAGTGGTTGCCTAGGGCTTGGGGTGGGAGTGGAGACTGACTACAAACTGGAACGGAAATGTTTGGGAGTGATGGAAAATGAATGGTAGTGATGGTTACACAATTCTATGAATTTACTACAAATCACCGAATCCCATCTGTTCAGCTGAATTGGTATAGAAGGTTTTCCTCGATCATTGTACTCTGAAAAAATTAGCTACATGAAATCAAATTGACAATAGTTAACTCTAACCCCAATGCAAAAGTTTATGGGGCAGCGGGTTTAAGTCACTGGCGGTGCTATAATATAAAGAGAAATGTAGTGAAGGGTGACCCACATGAACAATGTAGCCAATGCTACTGCACTACCCATGGAGAAGCTGTTGAAGCCAATGTTACTGCACTACCCATGGAGAAGTTGTTGAAGACAATGTTACTGAACTACCCATGGAGAAGCTGTTGAAGCCAATGTTACTGCACTACCCATGGAGAAGTTGTTGAAGCCAATGTTACTGAACTACCTACCCATGGAGAAGTTGTTGAAGACAATGTTACTGAACTACCCATGGAGAAGTTGTTGAAGCCAATGTTACTGCACTACCCATGGAGAAGTTGTTGAAGCCAATGTTACTGAACTACCCATGGAGAAGTTGTTGAAGACAATGTTACTGAACTACCCATGGAGAAGTTGTTGGATGGATATATGATCTGCTGGGACCTGCAGGTTAAGTCTCCTCACCAATAGCTGGGTGTGTCTTAAATACAGTGGTGGCCAGTCACTCCCCAGTAACTCAAAAAAGAACAAAGAAAACAAGGTTCCAATGCCCTCAGTCAAGTCCAAACGGTCTGCAAGGGCCCTCCTCGGCTGCTTTCTAGGGCAGGCAGTGGACCTTGGAGGCAGCCCTGGGGCGAGAGGAGGCTGGTGAGTCAGTGTCAGGACTGCAGGGTCAAATTTCTATCTGTATGCAGTTTGGGAAAATTGATGAACAATTTTTGCATTGATTTTTATTTTGTTGAATATTGCATTAAGGTATTACTGATCTTGACTACTGAGTTTCCTAGTGCCCCCTGACATTTGGTCCCGAGGCAGAGGCCACACTCACCCTAGTCCTGCCCTCGGCCCACTTGAGAGAGTGCCTTTAGAAGTCTAGCCCCTCCCCACCTTCCTACTCCAGCCCCAAAGCTGGTGGGAGAGGGGAGGGAGACTATTTACATCAGCCCTGGTTGCTGGAGACCCCTTGAGGTGGACCAGGAAGTCCCTGAGAAAGAGAGAGGAGAATGTCCCCTTCTGGTCTTCACCCCTCAGCGAGGCAACCGCTGCCTTCCTCCAGAGTGACTCCCAAGTCTGTATCTCAACTCTCATCCCGAAAGCATTCCCTGTGAGCGGCGATGGTATAACCCCAAACCATTGCCTTTTCTAGGGAGAAGGTACTTGTGGGTGCTGCGCCAGGTGAGAGGTAAGTAGCTCAGCCCACTGGGCATTCCTTTTCCCAATGGTCTCAGATTTCAAAAGCCAGCATTCATCCATTCGTTCGGCACACCTCCACGGAGCACCTACTTCGCCCCGCCCAAACGGCCCCTCCTCCAGGAGGCCCCGCCCCAGGCACTCACCGAGGCTCCTGGGTGCTCAGTGCTCCCTCTACATCCTCACAGATCCCACCCCATCCCTGCCTGGGGGGCTGGAAAATATCTGTCATGGTCTAGCTCCTCTACCAGTCCCTCGGGCTGCCTGTGCCCCTGGGGCATGGCTGGAGGCATTGCAAAGCTGGAAGGGACAAATGGGGGCCATTCCCAGATCCACACAGTGGCCGCTTGGGGTGTTCTGCTGCCCCTGGAGTCCTGTGGTGGGGCGGGAACTTTCCTCCCTGCAGGGACAAGTATTCAGAATCTGGAAAGCTTCCAGGCACCCCTCTGCTCCCCTTCGTGGGTATCTACTATGCCAAGGCTGGAGATCTCCATGCAGCACAAAAGCTGCTTCCAGGGGGCTGGGTGGACTCCGTTAGGCCCCAGTGGCCTGAGAAGCAGTCCCCCTCCTCCCTGGGGCCAAGGAGAAGCTGGCGGAAGCTGCCTGCAGATGGCCACGGGTGACTCTATAATTCTAGGGCTCATGATGCGGGTGTGGTCCCTTACTGTCCCAAGGAGGCTCCAGGGCCTCTGCCACACAAGGGGGGTCGGGGTGGGGCGGGGGCTTCAGGCACCACTAAAGGGCCACGGGGAAAGATGGGCTGGCGGGAGGAAGAAGCCCCTGAGTGAGTGTGGAGGGGAAGAGCTGAGGTCTGCCTGCAGTGTCGGTCCTCAAGGCTCCAGAATGGAGAACTCCAGCTAGGCCACCTGCTCTGCTGCCACGCTTAGCTTGGCCACCCCCTGAGCACGCCCCTCTAAGGTTGAGCCACCTGGTGCTAGCCCTGCCGCAGCATTTATGAGGCCAACAGCCGCCAGCATAGACCCACTCTCCTGGCTCCCAAACCAGTCAAGAAGCAGGCGCTTCTTTCCAATTTGCTACAGGGCTCGGGGTGTGACTCCTTGTCCCTGGTGGGGAGAGTCCCTCGCTCACGTCTAGGGATTCACCAGGCTCCACTCAGTCACCGGTGGGTGGGTATGGATGTCCTGAGGGGTGTGCAAGCCCACATCCACAAGACGCGCCGACGCGTTGTATGGTGCCGGCATCGACACCGGATCCCATTGTATGCCAAGGATCTGGAAGGTATAGAAACTGATGTCCTTTGAAAGAAACTAATTTTTAAATTGTGGGAAATTACAGCTCCTCCTTCCAGTGGTCAACCCCCTGGCCCTGGGGAAAGAGGGGCTCAAAGATGTGCCGAATCTGGACAAGATGGCGGAATCGTCTACACTTCCCTAGTGCTGAAGTCCCCAAGCTTCTTCCTTCCACCCACTCCGGTGGGTCCTTGCATCGGTCACAGTCAGTAAGCGGGGCCCACCGCCAAGGTGGAATCCCTCTGGTGGACGCAGATGAGCAGCAGGCTCCTGCTTACGTCAGACCAAATTCTCCCTTTCATGCAGTTCACAAGAGGCACGGTCCATGAAGCTCCAACAGCACTCACCAACAAAGAACGGAGTCCCAGGCAAACTTCCATTCAGACTCCAGGCAGCCTGGGTCCCCAGTGCCCTCCCTACACTCACGGGTTCCAGTGACCCTGCCCCAGCTTCTAGAGCCCTCCCTTGCCCCTCCTCGTCTTCCCTCCATACCCTTTAGGACGTCTAGATAACTTCCAGGGTTGACAACCCAGCTCAGTTCCTGGAAGTCCCTTTCTTCCTCCTCCCCGCACTCCCCGTACTCCTTCCCTCCTGCCCCAGCTCTAGGAGGTCAGACACCCACATCCACCCCTCCATCCCTCAGCTCCTAAGAGCCCCGACCTCCATCCCCAGGCCCCTTAAGAACACAGGGATGGCAAACGGAGTCCGACTTGAAGGCACGCGGTGGAAAAACAACTCAGCCAAACCCCGTGTGGGAGCAGGGTTCCCCTGGGACTCCTCTGCGTCCGCTCTGGGCACACACTCCAAATCTCCAGAACCTGTCCGGTGAGAGCTGCTCGTCTCAGCCTCTTACTCGCTCCCTGTCCCTGCCCTTTCTTTGGCACCTACGGGAATTAGTTTAAATTTGGGGTGGAGTGGGGGGCCCAGAAACTGAGTGATCTCTCTCACAGCTGGCACGGGAACCTGCCACGGTGCACAGAAACTGCTCATTGGTATGCTGCCTAAGTGGTGCCTGGAGCGGAGCACCTGACGTACCTTATCTACGCCTCCACTTGGCAGCTAGAACTCAGGCCAGAAAGCCACTCCACTGTGGGAACTCATACTCCCGGCTTTCAGTAGTGCAACAAAATACATCAGCACCCCCACAAAGACACAGAGAGAGACCCTGGGATACCAAAGAACTCATTCCAGGGATATAAAACAGACAGATCCTGACACACACAGAGACCCCAGAGCACACGCCCATGTATGCCAATGTACCAGGCTCACAAATACACTCACAGCCACATAGACACACATGCGTAGAAACACTGAGGCTCCTAGAGAGGCTGACACATACAGGGTCCTGAACTCACAGGCAATCACCCGCAGAAGCTACCAGACCCTGACCCTGAGCACCACGCAGCCTAACACCACATTAACACGCCAACTCCCTTACTCTGAAAATGCTCTAGTGTGTGGAGGAAATTGCCCAGGGAGATGCAGGTCCCCAAGGCCCTGGTGAGAAGGTAGGAGCGGAGAGTGCTTGTTAGGCTCGAAATGGCAAGGCTCTGTACAGTAGCATTTCCATCACCACCTCTTAGAAAAGAGGGAAGCGGCTTAACTCATTCTGCAAATTAACTCCAGATCCACAAGAGTGCCCTTCCTTGGGCATGGAGAGGACGGGCCCTGGTGCCCAAAGGTGAATCGGTGGGCTCAGACAGTGCTTGGATGTCAGGCTGGTGGGCAGAGGTGTGTGTGTGTGTGTGTGTGTGTGTGTGTGTGACTTCCCAACTCCGTGCCACAGCACACTGTTTCTGCTGCAGTCCCTGCAACCTGTAACTGGGCAGCAGCGGAGTGCCAGGCACACAGGAGGCCCTGGGTGCTTGGAATATAAAGGATCTCTTCCCTAGTGGAGGAGTCCTGGTGGTGTAGTGATTATGCGTTGGGCTGCATTCCTCATGGTCAGCAGTTCGAAACCACCAGCAGCTCCACAGGAGAAAGACTGGGCTTTCTACTCGGGTAGTGAGTTTGGTTTGGTTTTGGTGCTAGTGGTGCAGTAGTTATGTGTTGGGCTGCTACCTGTAAAGTTAAACAGTTCAAAACCACCAGCCACCCTGCAGAAGAAAGACAGGACTTTCTACTTCTGGAAAGAGTTACAGTCTCAAAAACTCACAGGGGCAGATCCACCCTGTCCTATAGGGTCACTATGAGTCTCGGCTTTGTGTGTGTGTGTGTGTGTGTGTGTGTGTGTGTGCGTGCGCGCGCGCGCACACGCGCGCGCCTGAGTCCTCTCACCCTGCTATGCTCCCTCAGACACAGCCATCACTTACCTTTCTTGATCACTGACTGGTCCAGGAGGCTCATTCCCGGCTCATCCATGGCCTGAAAGAGGAGAGCGAGATGGTGAGGGCGAGTCTGGACTGCTTTTTCAGTCCCTTCCCAGTCCCTGTTGTCCCTGGTCTCTATCTGCTATGCCCCAAGGGGACCTCAGCAGCACCTTCGGCAAAAGAGCTAGAGTCTGGGTGCCTCAGGGTGCCAAGCCAGAAAAGGGAATTAAAACTTCAGACAGGCAACTAATCACTCGGCTCTCTTTGCCCTCGACAACCAGGGCCTGGGAATAGTGGTCCTTTGTGGCTCAGCGACAACCAGGTGGGGAGGGGAAGGCAAAGTTAAGGCCCCGCTATTTACTGCCTACCCCCTCCCCCCCACCCCCCACTCCAGTGCCTCAGTGCCTGTCTATGTCTAATCCAAGTCAAAGTGACAAGTGGTGGGTTGGGGAGAAGCCGGCCTCCGGCATTCCTTGTCACCCTAGGCCTGCCATGACTTCCGCGGCCGCGACGGGCCCATCTCGGAGCCCCAGGGCCTCACCTGCAGGTCCTCCAGGCTGGGCGGCGCCGCCAGCCCAGGGAGACCAAGGGACGCATCGGCCAGGCCGTGCGCGCCGTCGGCCAGGCTGTGCAGGA
>NW_022111357.1:8428571-8446128 GCF_000313985.2 Echinops telfairi
GGAGCCCTCGGGCCAGTCGCTGGGGCCCCCAGCCCCGAGCCCGGGCGCACTCACCATGGCGGAGTAAGTGTGCACCAGCATGGGGCGGGGAGCGCGGGGCGCAGCCCTCGCCCGACGGCGCGCGCGGGGTCGCGGGAGTGGGGAGCGCGCGCAGCCCCGGGGTGCGTCCGCGGGCGTCGGGTCCTCAGCGGCGGGCGCCTGCGGGCGGGCCCATGTGGACGGGACCTGGGCCGACCGTTCGTCCCCGGGCCGGACGGACACGGGTCGGATCGTGCTGGGAAAAGTCGGCCAGCGGGTGCCCAGCGCTCGCCCTTCTCTCTCTGAGAGCAGTCTGCTCCATGCACGCCAATTATAGCGACGGGGGCGCGCCGGGCCTCCGGGGGCGCGCATTAAAGAGACACGCGGTGACCGCGTTCCCCCTCTCTTCCTCCTCCCCCGCCCCCGCCCCCCGCGGCGGTCTAAGGGACGGGGCGTGACTTTGTTCGAACTCCTGCGGGCTGGGGTGAGGCTGGCCCGAGAGCCCTACCTGGGCTACGTCTGAGCTGCCTTCTGGGCTGGCAGCTCACAGCTGGTGGAACAGAGGCTTGGAGGCCGGGACTCTGACGCTCAAGGTTTATGTCTCCGTGCTATCCCAAAGAGAGCCCACTTTGCTCAGACTGCCCGGGGTTGGGAACCCCTAGGGACCAGCTAAGGGCTCAGGAAGTTTTAAACACAAACGGACCAACGTATCCTGGGGCACGAATTCCAACTGACAAGGGGGTCAAGATGTTTTTGAAACCGTAGGTGTCTGGAATGATTGGGTGACCCCCAGGGACAGTTGTGTATGTAGTAACTGGCTGGTGTGGACGGGGTCTGCTTGTCTCCCCCTCCCCCCCACCCTAACACGCACAGGCTGTGTGTTTCCGTGTTGCTACGTCTGCAGGTCCTGGTGGTCTCTAAAGCTTATTTCAGCCTGTGTGGTCACTCCCTCTTCCTTTCTCCCCAAAATCAACCCTCCTGTCCTGTAGAAAGGAAAATGAGAGGAATGCTAAGGAATTTTAGAAAGCTGAAAGAAGATTTTAAGAAGCAAGGAGACACTGTAGCAATCATAACCGCAAACCTTTATTACAGAGTCTCCCAGATTTTGTGCTAAAGTACTTTGTGAGTCATTTACTCCGTATCATTCTCATTTTTCAGATAGAGGCAATAAGGCTCAGAGGCTAGGTGACTTGCTCAAGACCGAACAGCTCATTTGGTAGCAGAGCGGGAGTAGTGAGGCTCTATCCCTTCTCTCTGCCAGAACAGTTGTTCATAGGGCCTGGACTAGCATTCATTTCTGACTAAGAACACCTGGTGCTGTAGTGGGCTAAGCGGTGGACTGCTAACCTCACGGTCCTTGGTCCCACCTCACTGGCTGCTGCTCCTTAGGAAGAAGATTAAGCAGAGCAACTAGTGGATAAAGGAGAATTGAGGCAGCTCTACCTCTCTGCCCAGAGATCAGGTGTCTATTTTGACATGGAGGATCCCTAATGGTGCAATGAGCTAAGCACCAGGCTACTCATTGAAAAGATCCACAGTTAGAACAAACCGGCCACTCTTGGGGAGACTGAGGAGCCAGTCTGCTTCTGTCAGGATTCAGCACCTTGGAAACCCAGTGGAACAATTCTGCTCTCCTATGGAGATGCCCTGAGTTAGAATCAGCTCAACTGCGGTGGATTGACTTGTCTTGCTTTGGTCTTATAGATCATGTGGAGTAATGGAATTTCTGCACGGACGTTTTGAAGCCCCTTCGGGTGTGGGTGTGGGAGTCTGTCACCTTGTTCCCAACTTCAGTCACAGGACGTCAGAGGTAAAGGTCAAGGGGCAGCAACAGTGTTGCTGCTGTCTGGCTCTGGGGATCGCTCTCTCCTCTCCAACAGGTTAGGGAAGGTCAGACTGGCATGACAGGCTGCTTGTCTGGTGCCTTTCTTGAGTGCTTCACTTCTCTGTACCTTGGGATACAACCTTCTTACCTGGTTCTCCTTCTAAACGGATCATTTCTCAATCTTATTTTCTTCTTTTTCTCCCCCCACCGCATCTTTTCTGCCAGTTATTCATTCTCAGAGTCTAAGTTTATTTCCAATCCACACTTGTCATGAGTCAGTTTGCCCCCTTGCAAACCTTTAATGATTCCTGTCTGTTTCTCATTCCCAGTCTGCATCTCTCACTAGAGAGCTAGACTCATAGATGCAATTGCATGCCAGATATTTTATCCAGTTGTCTGACTGTAGCCATCTAAACTTTCCAAGTCCCAAACTGAATTCAACATCTGCACATCCATCATCAACTCCCAACCAGCTTCCTCTCTTGTGTTCAGTAAATGACACCATCAACCTTTAAGCTAAAACATCCTAGACATTCCAGACCCTCGCTTTCCTTCACTCCTCAGGCCAATTTTCACAGAGTGTTATACTTTCTCACCGCTAAACAACACTCATCGCCTCTCTGCCATCCCCTTAAGCTACCATATTCTTCCTCAAACACCAGTAGTTCTCAACATATGCGCTTTGGTACACAGCAACATCATCAACATCGAGGAACTTGCTAACTGTGTCGATTCTTGGGACCCACTTCAAACCTCCTGAACCAGCCATGCTAAAGTTGGAGCCTGGCAATCTTCATTTTGATCAACCCTTCGGGAATTCAGAAGCACTCAGGTTTGAAGATCATAATCTAGACCACCACAATCCATAAAACAAACCCTAGGACTCCGTGTGTTGCAGAGTAGTGTTACTCCATGAGGTTCTCTTGATTGTCAGTTTTAGGCAGGAGGCCCGGTGGCACAATGGGAAGGTGCTCAGTGGCCGATTGGCAGCTTAGCAGTTTGAACCCACCCGAGAGAGAGATGTGGCAGTCTGTGTTTGGAAAGGTTTCCAGCCTAGGGAACCCTGTGGGGCAGTCCTAGTCTGTCCTATAGGGATGTGAAGAGTTGGAGTCGACTCCACAGCACTGGGTTGAGTTGGGCTTAATCTTTACAAAAGCAGATATAGTGCCAGACCTGTCCTTTTGAGCAGTGGTTCTCAACCTTCCTCATGCCATGATCCTTTAATACAGTTCCTCATGTTTTGGTGACTCCCCAACCATAAAATGATGTTCGTTGCTACTTCATAACTGTCACTTTGCTACTGTGATGAATCAGGCAATCTCTGTGAAAGGGTCGTTCCACCCCCAGAGGGGTCACGACCCACCGGTTGTTAGTGTTGCTGAGTTGTCATCCTTTAGGTTAATGGTTGAGTACACACAGTTGGCTCCTCCCTGAGACATCTAGATCCTTGCGACAGTCCTCTAACTGGTCTCCTGCCTCATTCATGTCTCTCCCAGTCCAATTCCATTCAGCAGCAAGACTGGCTGAACCATGTTACTCCCTACTGAAAACTCCTGGGACTCCCCCTGGCCCATCTACAGGAAACAGTGCTCACATACTCTAACATGAAATCCCAGGCAGGTCCTTTATCACTGTAGCTAAATTTCCTTCTCAGTCTCATTAATGATTTCACAAATAGAATAATCAAGAAAGACAAAACAAAGCAGAAAATGTGCCCAGCACTGCGCTTATTAAATAAACAATGAATGGAAGGACACGATTTTGATCCTCCAGATCAGCAGTTGGGGATGCCCAACCCACAGACCACATAAGGCCTGCAACATCATCAATACCAGTTAACATCACAGGCCTCACCAAAGGGAAGCAGCTCTAGCCATTACATTAAAGGTGAGTGAATTAAATGTTTGACCAGCGTGGCCCGAGAATGTCATTGTAAATATCCAAGTGCCCTTGGCAGAAAAAAGGTTCCTCACCTCTGCTTAGAGCATCACCCTGGGTAGCCAAAGAGCTGAGGCATAATTGGGGCACATTATCGGGTGAGCCCCTGGGTGGTGAAGAATGGCTAATATGTTCAGCTGCTGACCTTGACCTGCTAACCATGGTGGATCACACTCACCTGATGGTCTACTTCTGAACAGTTGCCTTGGAAAACCCTGTGGAACACAGTTCTGCTCCGACACTCATGGGGTCACCACCAGTCTAGCTGACTGGAAACCAGCGAACAAGAACACTGATCGGTGAGTGATTTTGCTGCTGGCTGCTTGGGAGAGGAATGTGCTTTGTGAGATGCAGCTGCTCTAGGCTTCTCCTAAATGAATAAGAAGGGGAATACTGGAAGAAGAATGAGTTTGCAGGAATAAGGCCAACTTGGAAAACCGTGACTGGACTGGTAGTGGAATACCCAGTTGGTTTCTGTGATCAGCAGCCTGGGGAGAGGTCTGAGTGAGTGACAGATGTAGGGATTGCCAGTGGTAAGCATCTGTGCCCTGGTGGTGCTGTGAGGTAGGCTCTCGGCAGCTAACTGGAAGGTCAAGGTCAGTGGTTCAAACCCTCAGTTGCTCCACGAGGCCATCTGCTCCTGTAAAGCATTATAAAGGCTCCATTTTGGTCACCTTCTCGGATTTCAGTCACTTTGGAGTCCTGGAGGTGGGGATAGCCGATGACTCTCTCTAGGATGCACACACATGGGGTCCTGGTGTACACACAGTGGGTCACATGCAGACACCTCTGGTTTTCACAGCAGTCACAGAGACAATCACGAGATATATATGTCCACAGGGGAACACAAGACATGGTTGACCGGACCCACTGCAATATGCTCACACATACAGGGACTCCCATTTGGCTGCTTGGCATATATTGCTCTTCTCACAGGTTTTTCCTTCTTGTCTCAGGAAATGAGTTTGCAGTTGGATTTTGTTAGGAAAAAAAATTCAGGTGATGCAGCCACCCACTTCTGTCCAACCTTTGACAACCTCCAGCTCTGAGCCTGGTTTACTGTTTTCAGGATGGGGGAAATCTGGCCCAAGGAGATGCTGAGGCGCCACCTCGTGGACAGATCTCACCGTTGCAGCTCTGAGTTCCTGTTCGCCCTTTCAGGTGAGTTGCTGGGAGCAAGTTTGGTCCTACCAAGTTAGCCTAGCCCCTCTTCCTATTCTGGCGTCCACTGCTCCCTGACCATCCCTGGTGAAGGTGCAGAGCTCAGTCCACACTGTATTGTGTGGCTCTGCAGGTTTGGCTCCCCCACTGCACCAGGGAGGGCACCTTGAGACCAGGGGCCCTGAGTGATTGACACTTGTTTGGGGGGGGTCAGTCCTTTTCTCTTTTCACGTCCTCAGCTGATATCAGTCACTCCCATGATCTGAAACCCATGGCCTTCAAGTCTATTCTGACTCTTACACCAGAACAGCCATTGCCATCAAGTCGGTTCTGGCTCATGGGAACCCTGTATAGATGCAGCTTTGTTTCTGAAAATCTTTATACTTTTACAGGAGTAGATAGCTTGAGCTTTCTCCCATTGTGTAGCTGGCAGTTTTGAACCACCCACTTTCCAGTTAGCTGCCCAGAGCCTAACTTACCGCACCGCCAGGTCTTGAGTGCTTTAGCCTGACAATTCCCAGACCTCTCTTCACCCTGCTGATCATAGAAACCAATTGCCCCCTTGGATATCCCACAATAGCACAAAGTCACTGTTTACCAAGTTAACCTCATTTCCCACAAATCCATTCTTTTTCCAGCGTTCTTCTGATTGTTCACTCAGTGGCCGAAATCAGGAATCAGGGCATCATCTTTGGCTCTCCCCATCCTTCCTGCCCCCTCCACTTCCCATTAATCCTTAAGTCCTACCAACTCTGGATGCGGCAAATGATTTATAATGGACTACTTAGCTAAAGGTGGTTCAAGCCTGCCCAGGGCCACCAGAGAAGCCCTGTTGACCTGCTTCTGTGTTCAGTTCTACTCTGGAACACTTAGGACCATCATGAGTTGGAATTAGCTCAATAGCAATGTGTCACCCTTCTCCATCTTCATTGCCACTTAACTCAGTCACCACCTCCCCTCTGAACTCCTTGCCTCAGGTTATTCATCTTGCAGCCAAAGTCACCTCTCTAACCGGGGAACCAGATCACATTTAATCTCCTCAAACAGCTGTAGCCAGATCCCTCAGCATGACTCTGCATCTGGGCTTTGCACAGCACACTTGGACTGGTATCATCTGACCCAGGCTTACTGGGTGCTGCCTCAATGCCACCACTCCCCACTAGCGGTAGTGAACTACTTGTAGTTCCCAAACTTGCATCCCTTTATAACTGCGGTTCCTCTACCTGCCTACTTGACATGCCCCATCTTTCAGGTCACAGAGCAAATACTTCTGGGTTTTTCCCAGGTGCCTGCAGCTCAACTGAGCCTCTTGTGCCCAGCTGCCCTCTGTCCTGACCTCTATGTTTATACCTTCCTAGGCTGGCTGAATGTAGAAATCTAGTCTACATTCACCTGCTTGAAGGCAGGAATCTGTCTTCGTATTTGCCCAAGAGCATTCCTGCGAAGAGTAGTTATTGGTTGACCCAGTAAATGGCCGTTCATAGTCAAGCACAGGTTGGCATGTGATGTGCTGAGCAAATGCTGGTGGGGAAGGCCGTCTGCAGAGAGTGGGCCTGGGGCTAGACTGTCTCCACACTAAGCCAGTGGGGGCCGACTCCAGCCTTCTACCGAAGCCTGCCTGCTTTCCTTCCCTTCTCACTTGGCACCGGTGGAGAACACTCCATAGTCCCTAAGCCACATTTGGTTTTTGGCTGTTTCGTTGGGTCAGTAGTGATTGGATTTTCTTTTTAATTTTTAAAGCAGTTGACAGCATATAAAAATTGAATTTAATGTAGGTTAGAATTTGTCTTCTCTTTAGGGATTTGGGGGCCTTGGCAGTGCTAAGCTTACATTCTCTTGGCAACCACTCCCTTGATGCTAAGGGGAGGCTACCACTCTGGGACATGAAGCTCCAGGTCCCCGACCAGCCCTGGCTCCAGAAATATCTGAGGTTCTCAACCTGCTGAACCAGAGACAAGTGCAGGCTTGTCAGTCGATGGCTCTGGGGCTCCTGGGCTTGGGGTCTTGACTCTGGCACTCACTAGCTGAAACAGTCGGAGCCAAGTGTCCTCATCTGTAAATCAAGGTACTGGACAAGGGTGTCGTGCTTGGTAAAGTAGAATGGCAGCTACAAAGAGGAAGACCGTCAGGGGAGTGGATCGACACCGTGGCTGTGTAAGGCTTGGAGATGGTGCAGGATTGGGCAGGGCTGCATTCTGTTGTGCAGACGGAACTGACTTGAGGGCACCTGACAACCACTGTGCCTTCTTCATAGGATTCGTGCCAGGGCTGTATGAGCCAACACATGTGAAGTGTGCTTAGCAGAGTGTGTGGGACAAATGGGAGCTGTGAGGGAGGCGCCTGGGAGGGAGAGACAAAGTGTAGGACAGACCATGCAGGAGCCACTTGGTCAACAATGAACATTTATTGAGTGTCCACATGTGCACAGCTTTGAACTTGGCGATCACAGAACGCAATGGGGAAGGGCAGGGGGTGGGGGGAGAGGTCAGGGTGGGGAGCTTGGGACCATAAGAAAGGCAATCCCTGCTGGAGCCGCCAGTCGCGCCTCCCTGCAGAGAGGAGTCAGAGCCAGGGTGGGAATTCAAGCCAGGCACCGCGGTGGAGATGGGGTGCAATCACTGGGGGAACATGCGGATTCTGGGGATGCGGCCCTTCTGTTCCTGGCTTCAGCCAGGCCAGATGGCACCAGGAGGGCAGATCAGGCGCTCAGGCGCCCAAGCAGGGATAAGGACAGGCAAAATAAATAACCCCCCAACCCCTATTGTCACTCAGCTGCAACACGACACAAAAGCCTGGAGACCAGGGCCAGAGGACTCCTGGGTCTCCTCAAAGGAAGCTCAGGCGGAAGGAGGTGTCCCCACCCTCTCCCAGGCCTGTCTGCCCTGGGTTTCCCTGGAAGGATGGGGACAGTTCAGACCCTGGGTCACTAAAGCTGATAGGAAGAACTGTGATGTCGATGGCCTGAGCCCGCTCTTTGCCCAAGGATCCAAGGGCAAGAGGCAAGGGCTAATTTAAAGGACGTGGGAACTGGGGGCCAGCGGGGGCACCACAGCCTATGGGAGTCCACGCCCTGGCCGGCAGGGCACATGGGCTGTGGCAGTCAGCTCCTGCCAGCCCTGTCCTGCCCTGGGCCTCCCTCCTGTGGGGAGCCAGACATTGGGCACAATGACACCTCGTGTCCCCTCCTTGGGGGCTACTCCAACCTTCCCCAGCCTGGCTAGGGTATCCACGTGAATTTCCAAGATGATCCCTGCCCCCACGAGGGCCCCGGGCAGGGGCGGGAGGCGGTTCCTTACACTTGAGGGGCAGGCACCATGCCCTGGCCCTCAGGAAAGCCAGAAAGCTGGGGAATGTGGGGGGAAGTCTAGGGAGGGGGATTTCCGTTTGGGGGCTTCAGGGAAGATGCCTCCTCCCTCCTTCCCTTACTACCGGCCCTGGGCCTGTCCCCAGAGTGGACACCCCTCAGGGCTCCGACAGGCACTGTTCCAGGGCGGCCATACGATAGTGACTGGCCGTCTCCTCGCCGGCTTGCAGCCGCATGGCCTCCCGGCACAGCCGGTTGGCTCGGGCCAGCTCCACCAGGACACCCTGGTAGGCGGCCACCATCTCGGGCTTGACGGAAGTGGGACTGACGCTGCCCAGCAGCTGGAGCAGCTCTTGCGGCCAGCGGGAGCGCAGGGCAGCGGGGGCCAGCCAGGGCAGCAGGGGCACGCAGCCCGTGAAAGCCTGCATGCCCAGGAACCAGAGCTCCTGCAAGTCGGCCCAGATGCCCTCGTAGTCAGGGGACAAGGCCAGCAGGGCCTGGTCCGAGCCAGGCGTGGCCCGGGCCACGTGGGACTGTGAAAGGAAGAGGATGGCAGCGGCGAAGAAGCCTCGGGATGCTGGTGTTCCCTGAAGAGCTGCAAGGCAAGGAGGGGGGGGGTGTGAGGTAGTGGGCAGGTTGCTTTGGGAGACCCCACCTTCCCCTTCTGGTGTGGGTGTACTCGGGGAGTCAAGATCTTTCAGTTTGGAGGCAGCAGAGCCTGAAGTCAGACTGGCTGGGTTCATCCTCCACCTTGGAGTTAATAGGAACTTTGGACACCTTCTTAACTTCTCGGGGTCTCAGTTTCTTCATTTGCGAAAAGGGGACCACCGTGCTCAGCTAAGGAGCCCAGTGGCGCAATGGTTAGGAGCTGGGCTGCTAACTGGAAGGCTGGTGGTCGGACCCCACCTGGGGAACTGCTCTCGCTCAGACTGCAGCTCAGAGAAAGCCTGGGGGGCAGTGGGACTCTGTCCTGTATGGTGACTGGAGTCAGAACCGGCTTGATGGCACACTCAACCAGCAGGACCTCCTTGGTGGAGGAGGTGGGCAGAAAGGGTTGACCCATGTCACCCATGTGATTCTTGGGTCAGAGGGGACGGTGAGCTGATGAGGCAGCTTCTGCTTACCTACCAGGCAGCGGGGATGCCCTCACGCTACACCAGTTCTCTGAGAGACTGAGTCTAACCTGGTGGCATTTGTGAGATGAGTAGGCATTGGGGATAGAACATGGTGGCCCTACTCAGGTGCTGTGAGGGGCAGCTGGGGACTGTGGGAGTTCTGGGGGGCTTCTGGTCCAGGGCCACTGGAACATGCTCCTCTTCCCACTGCTGGGTACCCTGCTGCCATCTCCACCAGGGAACAAAGAGGCAGCTAAGGGTATGTTACACCCTGTTCCCGGACATCTGCTCAGCTCCTCCAACCTGACAGATGGGGCACAGGGAACAGGGAGGGACAGAGGGACCCAAGCAGACACCCACGGCCAAAGTGGGAGACACAGAGGGCTGGCAGGGGCTGGAGGGGACACCATCCCCCCTCGGAGGCATCGGGGTGAAGGTGATCAAACAGGAATGCAGAGGCTGAAGCTTGCCACCGAGGGAGGTGAGGTACTGAGCAGAGAAAAAGCTCAATGGAGGGGAATCAGCTTTCTGACTCAAGGCCTGGGTGGGGGCGGCTCTACCTTGAAAACACTGGATCCAGATCCCTGGGGCCGCTGGGGATTTGAAGGGCCTATGCCTGTGCCTGTGAGCAGGCTTGTGCTTAACACCCACCAGACCTTGCCTTAAAAGTCTTAAGGGGGAAGGAATGGTGTCATTTTGGGAAGGAGGTGGGGGGTGGGGGATGGGAGTAACTGCCAGAGATTCCTTCTTGATTGGAAAATTGTACACAACCATTTCCTGACAATGGTGACTTATGCCTGCAATGGAGGAAGCCCACCTAGTACTTTGGCTGCCCACTCCCCATTAGGATTGAGCCCCCAGGGGCTTACCTGGAGAAGTGCTGAGGAGCCGGGCCATGAGAAGGCCCAGGGTGGCCACGTTGGCAGCCAGTAGCAGCCTCCCCTGCTGCTGCACGAGTGCAGGCAGCGATGCCATCAGGGTGTTCATGAGAGACGTGAAGCAGGCGTCACGCCTGGGGAAGGATGGGGAGAGGCAGGTGTGAGTGTGGACACGAGTCCTTTGGAAAGCCTGGAATCCTGAGCTCCCAGCTTCCCTGGCCAGGGATTAGCCAGTACTCAGGCTGCAATGTGAAGCGTTAGCTCTGGTCCCAAAGTGGCATCTGGGGAATCAAGTCTGGTGAGGGCTAGAGCTGGCAGATAGGCCCAGAGAGAATTGCTGGGAGTTCTAGGTATGCCAGAGCCTTGTATGGCCTGGCATCTGCCGACTACGAAACCTTTCATGGGAGCACTAATAGAAACCCATGGGCACAGGTAAACAAAATGGGAGATGGAGACTGGAGGCAAGTGTCAGCCCCCAGCTTCCTCCCTGACCTCTCCCGAGCCCCTCACTTGATCAGCCCTGGTGCAGTGACCACCAGGTTCAGGAAGATGTGGCAGCAGGTCTGCAGGCCAATCTCCACGCTGTCAGGCAGCACTGAAGTGTCGTGGCCCGGCGATGTGAGCTCCCAGTGTTGCAGGAAGTACTTGCACAGGAGTGAGGGGGCCCCCTCCTTGATCAGGATCTCCCGGGGCCCATCTTCCACTGTCAGGTGGCACCAGCCAGGGAGAAGGAGCCTGAGGGTGTGGAAGGGACAGACGTAGGTGAAGGCACAAGAATGCTCTTTTGGGGGTGGGTGGGAGAGGGAGGTACCACCTAAGAGAGATGGAAATCAGGTGGAGAAGAGGACACTTCCTTGTAGGGACCACAGAAAAAGCACATGCTTTGGAGTGGCATCAGCCTACGATTGAACCTGAGCTCTGCCACTAAGAAGGCTTTGAGCAAGTTCCTTTGCCTCTTTGAGCCTCTTGGAAATGGCGATAAAACTTAGGTCACAGATTTACTGTGGAGACCAATGAGGTCACTATAGTGAAAGGTAGAGCAAAATGCTTGGCACACAGTAGGTGATCAATGAATGTGAACCCACCTTTTATAGGGAAATTTGGGGTCAGTAAGTAACATTTAGGAGTCTAGGTTTCTTGTGAGAATAGGCCTTCCCCAACAGACATGACCCTTTAGAAGACCATTTCTCATGCCCTGGCCAGGAGCCTGGCACAGCCCTGTTTGGGGAGGGGGTGTCTCAGTGGACAAACTGTGACTACTAACTCACCGGAGAGCATCCCCTGGCCAGGAAGGTCCTGGGGTGGTGGGGGAGATAGCCAGATTGGCCACCTGCTGGGAGAGGTCATTGGCTTCCTCGGCCTCCTCATAGAGGGTCTTGGCGTAGCGGACGAGGAAGGGCAGCAGCTGACAGATCTCCTTTCGCAGGGATGAGGTCTCCTCGGCCAGCCAGGCGCCCAGGATCCGCACCGAGGCGAACACAAAGGGCTCCTTCTGCTTCTCCGACCCCACCTGTTGCCAAAAGTCTCCCCTGAGATGGGGCAGGACCAGAGACCCTCCCAGCTTTGGCTAGCCTGCTGGCCAGCCCCAGAACACACAAGGCAGAGAGCTCTAACCTCTGAATCAGAGGCAGGCGCTAAGTCTTCTTACGACCCTTGTACAGAGCACCTTATATATGAAGAGACCAGCTCCACAGGGGTTTGACTGGGCACGTATGCAGAGTGAGCTGGACCTCAGGCAAAGTGCTCCACACTCCCTGGGACTCAAAGCACACCCTAGCTCCCCCTGGGCCCCACCTCTTCTTTACCTCAAGGCCAGGACACTCACCGGACCAAGGCTGAGTAAGCGCTCGTCTACAGCAGGGCTGATTGATGTGGGGTGGGGGTGGCGGGAGGACAGAGTTGGCCTGGTGTGTGGGCTACAAGGCTGGGGAGATCAGTGGTTGGAGCAGGCCATTGAAGTGACCCAAGTGGTGACTGAATCTCTGTGGGACAGGAATGCTGCACCCTCGGCCAGAGAGGGAGAAGTGGGGTGTCCAACAGAATTAGCTGGACCTCTGCAGAGACCAGGGCCAGGACCAGGCGGCCTCGGGCTTTCTCCCTGTACCATCACTGGTGTGTGTGAAAAAATGTTACGGATGGAGTACAACAGACTGCTCCAACTGATGTGTGTTGGGGAGAGATGTGTGTCCTGTACAGTGTGTGTGTTTGGGGGAGAGTGGTGTGGGTGGGAGGGAGGTTATTGTGTTGTGTGTGTGCAGTATAATGTGAGAGCACATATGGTGTGTGGTATGGTGCTTGTGTGGAGGCTCTGGGAGGGGGGAGCAGAGGGAGGTCTGGCCACACACTACTCCCTGAAGTGCCTGATGCAGTATCAGCCCAAGTGGCATGGTGCAGGAGCGCCCCATTTCCCAGCACACCAGGGCAGGGGGCTTTACTTTCCCCTCTCCCTTGCCCTGGGGCTGGTGCACTGGCTCCGCCCACCCTGGGATCCTCTGAACCCCTTACCTGCTGCAGGTAGTGAATGACAGCAGCGATGGCCTCCTTCATGATGCTCACAAGCTGTACCTTCTGGGGCTCCTTCAGCAGGGACTGCTCACAGCGGGTGCACTCCTGGATACCCAACTCCATGAGGGCGTAGCAGGCGGTCACTACATCCTCCTTCACCTCGGAGCCTGGCTCCTCCAGGGCCAGCCGCACCTCCACACAGGCCAGGTTCACCAGCAGGGCCAGGAACTTGCTCCCTGAGCTGCCCGCTGGGATCCAGTCTGAGCCACAGGCGTGCGCCAGGCGGGCTGCCAGCTTCAGCGCGGGATTGCGCTGCCAGGAGCTCAGCTTGCTGCCCAGGATGCGCGCCAGCCCAGCCTGCAGATCCCGGAGGCATTCAGGGGGCACGGTTGTCGGGGGCAGAAAGAGGGGCAGCAGCTGGCACAGCTCAAACTTGCTGGCATCCTCGGCTTTCTGGAAATCCTCACTGAGGCCTCGCAACACGGCCAGCAGGTCAGGTTCCGCCTCCTTCCAGCACTGGGTCTCGGCTGCAGCCAGCAGCCCCACCAGGAGTGCCAGGGCCTGGTCAAAACCGTAGCCATGCCCCAGGTACGCCTGACACAAGGCAGACACGGTGCCACCAGCAATTAGGTGCCGGGGCCCCCGGGGTGTGCCTGCCACCGCTGTTAGGCACTGGTAGGTGTCGTCGATCATGGAGCGGCGGGCAGCGTCATCGGGGTCACCCCGGGGTGTGAGGAAAGTGCTGAGGATGGGGATCTTGTTCAGGACTTGGGGGTGGGCGGCAAGCTCAGGGTCACTACAGAAGCAGGCCAGCAGAGCCACACCCAGGGCCCGCAGAACATGGTCGGGGCAGCCATCTGGTGCCTCCTTGGTAGTCAGGAGGCGATTGGGGAAGGTAAAGCCCACGGCATCGAAGATCCGCCGCCGAGTTTTAGCATCGATGTCACCTGCTTTAACTGCCTTGGTCACCTATGGGGGTGGGGGTGGGGGACTGTCAGCAGGATGGAAAAAGAGATGGCCACGACTGTCCTTCCCTGAACCCTGAAGTGCTGAGGACTAGCGGTAGGTTATGCAATGGGGCTCCTCTGAGTTCCGAAGCCTCCCAGATCTGGTCTTGTCCAGCTCCTGCCTTCTCCCTGGAGGCAGAGAGGCGTGGCCTCCAGGATCCCTCACATCTAAGCTCACCTCCAAGCAAGGAAGGTCTGTCCTTCCTCAACCACTCCTCCTGGTCAGTCCGGAGGTGTTTTTGATGCCTCCTCTATTTGCCCACACTCTGACTTGGACTGGGCTCAGAACTCGGTATTTACAATCCCCCGAGGGTTGAGGGTCCACTCTGATGGCTCCCTCGGGAGAAGCCTCTGCTCCATTCCCGCCACCTTCTCAGGGGAAATGGCTCCTGTGTCTCGCCGCGCTGCTGTCAAAACATTTCCCCTTCCATATCACCTAAACACCTCCTCTGCTGCAGTGTGAGCCCTTGACTCTGGAGCCTTCTCCCTGTTGCCATGGCAAACTAGCAGCGCTGTTCTCCCTCCTCCCTCTACCCCCCACACACTCACCCCCCTCCCCTCCATTCCCAGCACTGCAGCTCCTGCTCTGCTGTCCCTAGCTTGGGTCCCTAACTTAGCAAGGCTAAGCCCCAAACCAGTGCCTTTGTACTCATCCTACCTATCACTACCCTGGCTCTCCCTTAGGGTCTTCTCCAGCCCCTTTCAGCCCTGCTACTCTCTCCACCCCCAGAGCAGCAATCCTCAGCCTCAAGTACTCTGCACTAGTTACTACCTGCTGCTGTTACCCTATGAGTCAGTCCCCATCTGCTCCGGGACGCCCCAGAGAACAGCCCAGGCAGCCTCCTCCAGGGACCACAAACCCTCCTTCACTGCACCTCCATTCCCAGGGGAGCAAAAAGGCGTCCAAAGGAAGGGGTCTTGGGCACTCTTTGGTGTCTCCGGGGCCCTAGCACCACCTATATATCTCTGGGGACTCACTGACCCCATTACTAGAGCACTCAACCACCCAACCCTTCCCACCTCCCAGTTTCCAGCCAGTTCCTTACTAGCAGCAGGGCTGCAAACTGCTCACTGTCATTCTTGGCCTCACGGAGGGCTCCCAGGTAGCGTTCCAGGGTGGGGTTTCGGCCCTCTGCCTGGTTCAGAGCTGGCTCACAATCCGAGGCCATGGTGCCCGCCTTGCCCAACTGTGAACACAAGAGGGACTGAGCATCCCTCTGCAGAGGAGGGGCGGGGGCGGGGGTGGGAGTGGAAGATGGAGGGAGGGATTAGCACACAGGGAGGGGAGAACCAGGGGAGGCAGGATACTCAGGATTGACCTCCCTCTGGGGGGAGTCTCTTCAAAGGGCTGGACCTAAAAATCCTTAGGGATGGGGAAGGGACCCCTGCCCAAGGTCACCTCCGGAAAGCAAAGGAAAGAAGGACCATGCATCCCGCTGCTCTGTTGGACAGCTCCTCTCAACCCAGGGAAAAGGTCCCTCTGCTCAGCTGTCCCCTGGCACAGCAGGCCCAGTTTGGTCTGATCTTCCTCAATCAAGGCACACAAGGAAGGTGTAGTAAGGACAGACAGGGAGGAATGCAGACAGACAAGGGCTCAAGTTCGATTATCCAGACTCAGGCTAAAAGGGGGGAGAGGGACATCCCAGGCTGCTTCTTCTCCCTTCTTTCTAGGAGGCAAGGAATGAGCTTCAGCAGAAGAGTTTGCTGGGTGCTGACCAAGGAAGACTTGGAGGCCCTCTGGGGACCCCACCCCTACAGCCAGGGCTCACAGGCGCCCCCGCGGGCTCCTTGCCTCCTCTCCTCTCCCTCCCTCGGGCAGAGGCTGCAGCTGCAGCAGCAGCAGCAGAATTAACCCCTTGAGCACCCTCTCCTCACCATCCCCGCCCTGCCACCAGCCTGTGGATACTGGCAGAGGTTGGAGAAGCAAGAAGGGGTCCCGGGAAGCTCCCAAGACAACGGAGAATCCAAAAGCCTGATAATCGAAGCGTGATTGCTGAGATGGGAGATGAGAAAGGGAGAAGGATTCCTGGCGGTCACCACCTGTCCCGCCGCGGCCAGGTCACAACACGACATTGATGAAGTCACGACAGGGCAGCGATGAGATCACACTTCACGATGGCGTGGTGATGTCACGGAGAGATCACGGCAAAAAATCACGACACGGGGCAGCCCCCAAAGATGACAGGGCAAATAAAAAATATAGAGCTATATACTGAAAAGGGCTCTGACAAAATGGAGTCTCGACAGGGCACGGTGATGTCGCGATATGGAGCGGTGGAGTCGCGACAGGGTCCCCCGGGGTGTGCCGGCATCGACGAGCGCCCGCTCGGAGAGGTCCCAGCTGGGATGCAGGGGAGGGCTTGAAAGGGGCTGAGCTCACCAGGCTGCGGCCCCGAGCAGCGAAGTCTTCTCCGAGCGCGATGCTCCGGGAGCCTGAGGCCAGTACTGGGACCGCTGCTCACGCCGCGTTGCCCACTCCGGGCTCCAGCCTGCAGCAGCTCCACCCCCACCCACGCACCGCTCTCGACCAATCCGCGGAGACTTCACTTCAGACTCTGGCCAATAGTATGGCTGGGCGCTAAGCCGTGGGGGGCGCTGCCGTTGTCGCCATCTTGCTTGTGGGTATTGCCCGACTCTGGGATCCTGGGGCTCTCGCGGGGGAGGCTAAAGTGCAGACTGCCTCTGGAGAGCTCGAGGCGAAAGGTTGGAGGCCCGGATTCCTTTGCGTGGGCGTGGTTCTATCCACCAGCGCTGCCCCTCCTCCCCTTCGGGCTCGTGGCTGGCATTGCGCTTCCGGGAGAAGGCGGGCTTGCTTAGCAGGCAGAGTGTGCTTCCGGGTTGAGCCCGGAGCGGTGGGAGGAGGCGGTGGTTCCGGCGGCCGTCGCTGTCCTAGGAGGCTGAGGCGAGAGGTAGCTGTCCGGGTGGGAAACCCGCACTACCTTCTTCCTCTTCCTCCTCTGAGTGAAGGGGGGCGAAGGTTGGGGCCCCCACCCCATGGACCGGGAGGAGGCAGAGGCTGCCGAGAGTCGGGGCCCCGCTGTGCGGCCCTGAGCCCCGGTAGGTGGCCGGGGGCGGCTGACTGCCAGGCCTAGGACAAGAGCTCAGGGGAGGGGCTACCGGGATGGCGATTCTGGGGGTGCGCTGGCTGGGTGTTGTGACCCGGAGGCGGAGCTCCTGGCCCGGCCGGGTTAGCCAGTTGCTTCTGGCCTTTTCGGTGTGGAGCTCGGGTCCCAAGCTGAACCCGACTCCTTTCGGGTTCTGGCCTGTCCTGCAGCTCCTCTGTCACCTGACAGTCTGACAGACTGACCCCCAGCTTGCGCTCCAGCCCTCCTCCCACCCTCGCCCTCGGCAGCCTCGCCCTCAGCTCGTTTACACGACTCCGGTGTGTGGTTTCTCCCCCTCAGAGAGAAAGTGGATGCCGAATAAGGGGGGCGGGGTCGGCTCGCTGTGGCAATGGTGGGAGGAGATCTGCGTTGGTCAGGACTTTGATGAAGAGGCCCCAGAGAGGGTCCCGTGGTGGCTGCGGGGCGCCCAAAGTGCAAGGAAGTCAAAAGAGAAAAAACCTCGGGCGGGATTCGCTGAGCTCCCGACGGTCATGCCCAACCGACAATAAATGCAGGTCGTAGAGAGCATTAGCAGGCTATCCGTGTGCTTTATGTGATTAACAGACTGGCAACTGGGAACAAATCGGAAAGACGATCTTCCAGAACAAGCTGTTCATTTTCCCAGCTATTTGGAAAATAATGTCTGCAAATATAAGCAAAGCTATTCATGGCAGTCTGTTCTATAACTTTTCCCAAATAATC
>NW_022111357.1:8446228-8456376 GCF_000313985.2 Echinops telfairi
CCCCCCTACCCCTCCACGGGAGCTCGATTCTTGATTACTCATACCGACTGAATAGGCTGTTTCAGACGTGCTCTGTCGTTGTTCAAACATATCTTATCTCTGTGTACATAAATGGAGTTCCACGTATGTAGCTGACAGACTGAACTATGATACATCCCCCATCAACCTGAAGTATTAAGTAAACATTACCCCCTGCTCTGTCTGAACAGCTGCTGCACCAGAGTGCTTTTATTTCGGGCGTACTTGTAACGCCCTAAATGCCAGAACTATTGCAAGCTTTTCTAGATTTTTCATTTTGTGAAGGATTGTGGGGGTGTGTGTTCCTTCCCTGGGCTGTTACCCCTTGGTTCTCTAACGAACCCTTTAGAAGCTTGGTGGGATGTTCTGGTGCCTGCCTCTGGTCAGCTAGCCTTTGACTGGACCCTAGGGGTGATTTGTGTCCTTAAGCAATTGTAGGTTGCCCCAGGAATGACAGGTTTGGCAATCAAGTGAAATTAGCTCTCCCTCTTTTGCACGGTTTTGTAAAACAGCTCTTCTAAGCTAGCCCAACGGTGTTTATTGCTCCTGTTTCTGAAACCTATTCATTTCTTTTAAGCTTCTATCGCCTACCTGTCAGGCTATTGATGATAGGTGTTGAGTCACTTTGAGTTTAAAATCCTTTTGTGGCAGCAGAGCAGTGTTGGGTACTATCCATAGACATGCACACTCACTCGCACATTCCACCCTTTCCAGTGTGGAAGGCTGTAGAAAATTAAGCTCCATTTCTTAATCTCTTGAAAGTGTCTACAGCCCACACACCTCCATTCTGCCCCCTGCTCCCTAATATAAACTACAAAACATGTAGCAATAGGAATGGATGGAAGTAAATGAGAAAAACAAAGTCCTCAGTGAAAGCCTTTCTTGGGTGGGCTGCACCTCAGTTCTGCAATTCTCTGTGTGGGTGCCTTGTATTTAGTCAGTATTGATGTCCAACCTAGGCAATGCCAGTCAAGTCTCCCTGAATGCTGGCTTGAGGGTGAGGGTGGGGTGGGGTTGTCACCTTGGGCATTTGCCAAGTGTGACTGACAGGTGCACACTTAGGACAGAAGATTCTTCAATTGCTTCTAAAGAACACAATCAGCTCTCTGAATGTTGCCAAAATTCATATAATTAGACAATATGGTGAAGTTGTGTAAAAAGGAAGAAATTTAAGCTGCACCAATTTTTCTGCTGCAAGGGCCCTAAGTTATCTGGCCACATCATAAGGGCTGTGTAAAATATATCTGTAGGTATGAATTTAAGCCAAGAATTGCAAATTATGTAGGAACTGGAGAGGTAACATGGCTGTTTCATTGGATTGATTTTTAAGATAATAGTGTCAGGGACATTACAGGTGAGTGTATGTGTCACACAAAACTCTCAGGTCTTTGATGATCAATCTCTTTTTTATAAATAGAAAGTATTTGGTCAAAGTCAAAGCTGGTGGGAACAGAGCTGGAACTAAAATTCAGATCTCTCTTTCTGGCTGGGGCTCTAAAAGCTGATTTGCTCTTAGACTAGCCAATAATGGAATATAAAGTGTTTCAGGCTTATAAGGGATTCATTTCATTATCCATTGCTATGTTATCCTGATAATTACAGGTTGTGTCAAAGCTCAGGTGTGAAGTTTATGGGCAGGAATGAGCAGTGAAAGACAGACTTGGGATGTTTCCTCCTCTAATGTTTCACATTTTCTAGCATTACACATTTTCAGAAATCAGCTATTAATTGGTGAATAATTTCTCTCTCTCTCTAGTGTACTGGTCTCACTTATCTGGAAGACCATGGGGAAGGCCTTGGCAGTCAAGCCAGGCCCTGCTTCCTGGATTTTATCAAGCTACTGTTGGCAGCCACCCGTGAGGTGGTTGAGAAGTCTGTACCTGTTTTACACCTGTTTCTGCTTCAGTACTATGCCATTGCCAACAGGTACGGTTTTCTCGATAGATTTAAGCTTGGAAAGAAAGAAAAAGGTGTTCTGTGTATGAGTCTGTTCATGTGAAAGACTTTCTGAAAGTCCTATTTTCTTGTCAGTTCTTTGGTTGGCTTTATTCCTTTGAGAGTGTGGAGTGTGAGCAAGCAGCCATGAGAAAACCTTCTCAGCATGCTACCGTCCTGGGCAGACACACAATATGGCCCTCCTTTTGGTGGACACTTAGTTTGCTAGGATTTATTTGTTTTCATCTGGGACAAAAGATTAAGTTTAATTCTTTTTTATCAAGAAGAATCAGCAGGATCGTATTGAGGTTTGGTGAAGGCATAATGAAAAGAACAGAGGAGGATGGAGAGCTGGGAATGGGAGGGGAAACAGAATGCCGTGAAGCTCATTGAGATGCGTGAACAACTGCATCTCTTGCCACGAGACCAGAACTGAACATTTTGTTCAAAGAGTCCATAGAAGAATCCTGATCAAAAGGGAGAAAATGCAGAACAGAATTTCAGATTCTCATGGACCCCAGACTTTCTGAAGCCGTAGTGGATAGGTGTTCTGAGATAATCTTTAAAATTGAACCAAAAATGAATTAATCTTAAAACTTGAGCATATTACTCTTTATAGACGTATATAAGTGGGATTAAATTGGCAGAATATAATCAGTGCCACTTAATTGTACATGGAGAAACTGTTGAATTGGTGTATGTTTAGCTGTGTATATTCTCAACAGAGAATATGTAAATGTAACAAATGTAAAAATTACATATTTTTTTATTTTAAGGAAGGATAATATCTATCTCCCTTGTAGCTTAATTTATAGGATAGTGTAATTAAAGTGTGCAGTACAACACTGTGCAAAAGAAGTGCTTTGTCAGTGGTACTTTGCTCCCTACCCTTTCTCCTTCCCCTTCTGTTCAGAATCTGCACTCGCAGGGAGGATGTGTTCTTTGTTTTTCCACAGAAAGGGGCCATGCTGGTTGATTTCATAAGGTGTGCTTTCCTCCTATGGATTATTTCATCAGTCTAGAGCCTCTTGCCAGGAAACCATGCCAAGAAGGCTACATTTCAAGAGAACTCTCTTTCTTTCTTTCTTACTTCCTGTCGGTTCTTTTGTTGGCATTGTTCCTTTTCAGAGTTCCGATTGTGAGAACACAGCGATTTGAGAAAGACTTCTGTGTATGCTGCCGTTCAGGGCAGTAACCGAGAGGCCTTTGCTGTGGAGAGCTCTGTTGGGGATAATCATAATCAGACTTTTGCTCCTATAACTGTGAAAGTTTCTGTTGTTGTTTTGTCCCCAAAGGAATTGGTGGCCATGATCTTGAAAATCAAGTAATTACTGTATTTAGCAATTTCGGTAACATCAGCTTTGGTGTTTTTGTTGTCCTGCAGTGGTGGTTGGTGATTACATAATTATAGCAGTTGGAATTGCAATTGACAGAGAGCTGACCTAAATGTGTTTATGCCAGATGATGTTTTGCTAGGACAGCTGACTACTGCAGGCCAATATTTTTTGGGTAAGATAATTTGAATTAAATAAGTAACTGACTTCGCACCACCAGTATCAGAAAATTTCATTTCTGAAGTGGACCACATACTGAGCTTCTAGCTCTAAACATTACATATTTTACCTCATTTAATCTTCAAAAGAATCCGAAAACACATAGTTTTATTCTCATTTTATAGATGAGGAAATCGAGGCCCAGAGAGGCCACACAGTAAGGACATGACAGGGCAGGAATCTACGCCCAGGGTCGTCAGCTCTAAAGCTCATGCTTTCTTTTCTGCTTCTCTGCTTTCCACCCACTGCTGGTCTTTTTTTTGGAGGACCAAAGACAGTTGTTGTTTTTTACCTGGACCATTATAGGAAGCTTGTTATTTGAGAGATTCAAAGTGGGTGGGTGGGGTAGTGGCAATGCTGAGTCTTTCTAAATTTTCCAATCTAGTGCTTGGTTAAATAGCATTGTGGTTTCATTGGACTTCATCAAACTCGTGAGTCCCCACGGCTAATCTTTACTTGATGCATATAAACAGGACTCTGGTGAGAAGATTGATTATAAAAATGCAAACGTTGTTAGGAGTGCTAGTGGGGATTAGATTGTACTCTTTCCATTTTAGAAAAGTTTGGGTAGGTGGAGGGAGACATCGATTGGTGTAAGACATGAAAAAATAATAATTTATAAATTATCAAGGGTTCGTGAGGGAAGGTGGTTGGGGGGCAGGAGGGGAAAATGAGCTGATACCAAGGGCTCAAGTAGAAAGAAAATGTTTTGAAAATGATGATGGCAACAAATGTACAAATGTGCTTGACACAATGGATGGATGTATGGATTGTGATAAGAGCTGTACGAGCCCCCAAAAAAATGATTAAAAAAAAAAAAGCTTGGAGCTTTTAACATGGAAGTAGATCAAACTGAAATAATAGATAAGTTTGTTGTGTATTTTAATCTTTGGTAGCTCTTTCAAGCCCATTTTTCAAAAACCTGCAGTGCGCTTTATTGTTTTTATATGGACTTTCTTGACATAGTCTTATAACTCACAACAAATGATCAAATCAAAAAACCTCTGCCATCAAGTAGATTCCAACTCATAGTGACATTATAGGGCAGGGTAGAGCTGCCCTCGTAGGGTTTCTGAGACTGTAAATCTCTACAGAAGTAGAATGCCTCGATTTCTGCTAGCTGGTGGTTTCAAATTGCTCATTTTATAGTTAGCAACCCAATGAGTAGCCCACTACACCACCAGGACTCCTAACTACACACTAGGGCTTCTTAATGATTGGATGGGACTATGCAAATAAGGTGCTTATGACCCCACAAAAGGGATTGAACAGCTTGCTAATAATGCAAATGAAGTGTACAGTACCCATGTGAGGGTGGAACCAGGCAAGTAAGGTGTATGGAACCCTCATGAGGGAATTGGTCAATTTTGTCATCCTGCTAGGCTTCAAATGAGCTATTCAGGGGCTTATGGAAATGGAGCAGGGGATTGGGTGGAAAGGGAATCTCATAAGTACCAAGAAGAGATGGCAATAGAGCAAGCACACCTTTGAACCCAGGATCCCTGTGCTAAAAACTTCCTCTACCCAGGAAGTATATGAGGGAGTAACCCCCCTCAAAAAAAAAAAAAAAAACCTGGAAAAATTTCCCCCAAAGCTATCTATTTAAAAACATTAAAAAAAAAATAACCTTATCACTTTCAAAGAACTCTCCATTACACTTAATACATTTGTCAAATCTGCGATTCCATTCTTGGAAACATTTTTCAAACTCATCTGTTTAGATGGCTGACAGCACCTCCCTTTGTTTTTTTCTTCACCTCTTCTACGTCATCAAATCACCGTCCTTTCGTGTCTCTCTTCACTCTTGGAAGCAAAAGGAAGTTACACAGAGCAAGGTCAAGTGAGTCAGGTACATGGGGCAAGAGAGGCATGCTGAGTTTTTTTTTGGCCTAAAACTGGCACACTGAGATGGCTGTATGAGCAGGTGCATTGTTGTGGCAAAACCAGTCTCCTGTCTGCCACAAATAGTGTGGCACACCACTATGCAATCTTTTTAGAATCTCTAAATATAAAGCTTGATTAACAGTCTGACCTGGTGGAATGAACTCCAAATGCACTACGATTCAACATTTTTGTGTCTTTGGGAAGTTGCCGGATGTCCAGAAGGAGGGTTATCATCAATTGACATTTCACCTTTTTTGAAATGAGAAAACCACTTATACACTGGAGTTTTTCCCATAGCACTGTCCTTGTAAGCTGTGTTCAATATCGCAACAGTTTCTGCAGCAAAATTTCACAGCCATAAGCTGTTCTTGCAAATCAGCTATCACAAAAAAACAAAGTTCAAGCAAAATTGCTTTTACGAAAGAATTGTGACCAGAGAGAACCTTCCCAGGCGACACCACTGGGTGCAGTAACTCAGAGCAAGTTGCTTGATGCTCACCTAGTGGGAAAAATGCATACTATGAAAGTTCCATTTAGCAGAGCTTTTCCATTTTTTGGAGGGTACCCCTCGTATATGGAGTGAGCTGCAAATGCTGGAGATAACAAGAGACAGAGAGAAGCAGCAGCAGAGAAATGATGGCAGCAAAATTAGGAGACTGGCAAGAGCCAATGTGTTGGGTGTCTTGGCTCATGAAGCAAGACAGTTGAGAACCTTTGGGCAGGAGGCTTATTGAAAGAGTAGGGTGCCTCTTGGTGGAGTTAGGTTTGCTGACCCTAGAGCTAGAGTTGGAGCTGAGCCACTTCCTGAGTGCCTCTGGGCACTCTGGGCTGACCAGCCAAGGCCACAGAGAAGAATTTATCCTGATTAAAGAACTCTTTTTTTTTTTTTTTTAAAGAACTCTTTTTTAAGCATTCCTGAACCTGAATTATTACCTGTTACTTTCCTAATACACCTTACAGCCATAATCATGACTAATGTCTCTGAGTTCTCTGTGATCATTGCACAAAATTATTGAACCTAACAGAGAATCAGGGAGTGTCCTGGGAGAAATGATTGGTGTCAAAATTAGTAACAAGATTGGAGAGTGGAGGCATATCTGACTTCTGCTTCAGCTTTGATCTGTTGCAGAAAATGGCCCTCTCTCCTCCTCTTGAAGTTCAATGAAGAGGTCAGATGCTTCTACCATGCCATTCTTTCAAAAGCACTATCCTAATAGAAAAAAAAAAGTTGGTAAAGGAAGTGAAGAAATGGTTCTATAAATAAAAAATTATAATGTTTATGAACAGATTTATTAAAAAATTTTATTGTTAATTGGGTGGATATTTATTGCACAAATCAATTTTCCATCCAACAATTTGTACACATTTTCTTTCATATCATTGATGGTATTCCCCACAATATCATATCAGTTATCTCACATCCACCTGTGTTCCCATTTGCATTTTTCCTCCTTTCTTTTAAAAAAAAATCATTTTATTGGAGGCTCATATAGCTCTTATCACAATCCATCCATCCATTGTGTTAAGCACGTTTGTACACATGTTGCCATCATCATTTTCAAAACCTTTTCTTTCTACTTGAGCCCTTGGTATCAGCTCCTCATTCCCCTCCTCCTTCCCTTGTGAACCCTTGATAATTTATAAATTACCCTTCAACCCCCATGTCTTATTCTCTTTACCCACTTTTCTGTTGTCTATCCCCCTAGGAACGGGTTATATGTAGATCGTTGTGATCAGTTCCCTCTTTCTCCCCCTACCTATCCCTCCCCCTACTCCCGGTATCGATACTCCCATTATTAGTCCTGAGGGGTTATCTGTCCTGGATTCCCTGTGTTGCAAACTTTTATCTGTAGCAGTGTACATGCTCTGGTCTTGTCAGATTTGTAAGGTAGAATTGAGGTCCTGATAGTGGGGGGCGGGGAGAGGGGAAGCGCTGAAGAACTAGAGGAAAGTTGTATGTTTCTTCGGTGCTATACTGCACCCTGACTGGCTCTTCCTGTGACCTTTCTGTAAGGTGATGTCCAATTGAATACAGATGGGCTTTGGGTCTCCACCCCACACTCTTCCCTCATTCACATTGATATGATTTTTTTTGTTCTGGGTCTTTGATGCCTGATACCTGATCCCTTATGACCACACAGGCTGGTGTGCTTCCATGTTGGCTTTGTTGCTTCCCAGGTAGATGATCACTTGTTTATCTTTAAGTCTTTAAGACCCCAGATGCTATATCCTTTGATAGCTGGGCACCGTCAGCTTTCTTCACCACATTTCCTTATGCACCCATTTTGTTGTCAACGATTGTGTGGGGAAGGTAAGCATCACAGAATGCCAGATTATTAGAACAAAGTATTCTTGTGATGAGGAATATTTGAGTCGAGGCCCAATGTCCATCTGCTACCTTAATACTTAACATATAAATATATGTACAGAGATCTATTTCCCTATCATTATATAAAAATCTATTTACATATGCCTGTAGTTAGAGCTCTGTAAATGCCCCTTGCCTCTTAGTTCTTCTATTTCCTTTTACTTTCTTCTTGTCCCACTATCATGTTCTTCTCCTTCTTTCTTAACCCTTTCTGCCTTCTGAACTTTATTCTTGGGCAAATATCACCCTTTTGATCTAAAATGGTTCATTATTCTAAGGAATGCTTAAGTAGTGTTATTATTTCCCTTATAGACCTGCCTTGTTGGGCTGAAAATTAGTCACTGGGGGGAGTTCAATTGCAGACCTGAAGGATGATTAAGGGTCATAGTCTCAGGGGTTCTATAGTCTCTATCTGGTAGAATTCAGTAAGCCAGGTCTTTTTTTTTTTTTTTTAAATAATTTGAGTTTTGTTCTACAACTTTCTCCCAGTCTATCCAAGACCTAATGTGATTCCTGTTGTGGTTAGTAGTGGTAGCTAGCACTGGTTTTTCTGGTCTCAGGGTTGTTAAGGCTAAGGTTCATGTGGTCCATTAGTCCATTGGACTAATTATTTCTATGCAGCTCTGATTTTTTTCACTCTTCGTTGCTCCAGACAGGTCAATATTTGCAACTTAATAAAAATATTTAAAGTGTCCACTCTTATTACTAATCAAAGAATGGCAGATTAAAATGAGACACTCTGTTTAATCTATCATATTAACAAAGACTAAAGTAAAATACCTAGTGCTGCCAAGGAGTGGTGTGGTTGCCCTCATAGAGTGATGGATAGTTTAAACAGTGAGTTTTGGGGAATAAATATGAAGGACCTATAAAAAAGTTAATAGTTTTGACCTAGGAATTGTCTTTCTAGGACTTTATCTCAAGGACATAATTCAGATAGTGATGAATGAGATCATTTACCAACAATTTACTTTATGTTGGGAAACCCAGCTACAAATAACCCAAAAATAGAAGATTGGTAAAATTGTATATGCCCACAAGGTAAAATACTTCCAAACTTCATATTTTAGAAGAGCACCACACCCATTGCCATTGAGTTGATTCCCTACTAATAGTTACTCTAGAGCAGCAGTTCTCAACCTGTGGGTCGCTACCCCTTTGGGGATCTAACTACCCTTTCAGAGGGGTCACCTAAGACCATCGGAAAACACAAGTATTTCACAATATATAATCACATACTGTTTTGTGATTAATCACTGTAATTGTGTTTAATTATGTTCAACTTGTAACAATGAAAATACATCCTGCATATCAGATATTTACATTACAATTCATAACAGTAGAAAAATTAGTTATGAAGTAGCAATGAAAATCATTTTATGGTTTGGGGTCACCACCACATGAGGAACTATATTAAAAGATCCTGGCATTAGGAAGGTTGAGAACCACTGCTCTAGAGGACAGAATAAAACTGCCTGAGGCTTCTGAGGCCGTGAATCTTTATGGGAGCAGAAAGCTTCTTCTGTCTCCCTTAGAGCCACTGGTAGAGTCTAACTTCTGAACTTGTGGGTTAGCAGCCCAATGAGAAACCTACTACACCACCAGGGAAGGCATCTGTGAAAAACAGTAAGTACTCAGGGGTGGGGTGGGGGGAAGGCTCCTAATGTTAATCGATAAAAGCAGGATACAAGTTAAAAAAAAAAGGATAACAACTGTATATTCACTGTGATGCCAATTATGTGAAAAGAAAGAAAAAATACTATATAATAGAAAGTGATAAAAGAGATAACTAAATGCATCTATCTATCTGTAGTGGAATTATTTCCTCTTTATACTTTTCTATGTTTTCCAGGTCTTTTTCAGTGTCCATGTATAATTATTTATTTTTAACAAAAAGAAAAAAAAACCCTATGTGGAAAAACTACAAAGTAACAGCTATAAAAACTTATGCGTAGTTTCCTGAGTCATTATTTTTCTCCACCTGTGAGTTGATCATTTTTTACTTATGTTCTCAGTTAGGTTTTTTCCCTGGTAAAATACATCTTTGATTGTTTACTGTTCTTTTTTAGCTTATGGCTTACTCCTGAAACACTACACAGCTTAAGGCAGCTCTCTCGTCCCCATTTCTGTTTACCACTAAGCTGTTTATGCTAGCTTGCATATTGTAGACTTCTTTCTTCTCTCACTTTTGAGCTCAGTGATGAGACCTGATAGAAATCAGTGATTACAATTAGTCTAATTAAATATGATCTGAGTTTATTTTTTTTAATCATTTTATTAGGGGCTCATACAACTCTTATCACAATCCATGTATACATCAATTGTGTAAAGCACATTTGTACATTCATTGCCCTCATCATTCTCAAAACATTTGCTCTCCACTTAAGCCC
>NW_022111357.1:8457278-8482702 GCF_000313985.2 Echinops telfairi
CTTGTTTATCTTCAAGCCTTTAAGACCCCAGATGCTATATCCTTTGATAGCCAGGCACTATCAGCTTCTTTACCACATTTGCTTATTCAGATCTGAGTTTTTTATGTGGGCCATTGAATCACTGTTTTTTTGTTTAATTTTACTGTAAAGTGCTTTGAAAAAGAGCATTTGGACCCAGGGAGTACCATTATCTGGGGGCAAATCTGAGATGACTCCAAGAATTTAGAAATTCTTACAATAGATTGTCAGCTTCTTGAGAAATGGGAATTTAAAAAAACTTACTTACATTAGATATCCCTAACAAATACAGAAAGTACATAGTAAATGTACCTGGTACATAGTAAGTGCACCATAAAAATGTTGAATGAAGAAAATTTTGAATTAGCAATAAGGGAATTATCCTCGAGCGTTATACTGTATTTTATTGTAGAAAGTTTTTTTTTGTGATTTAGGTGAAGAGAGAGTTAAACTTTAAAATCAGCACAATTTGTCACTTGAGAGTTGAAACTTAAAATCAACATAATCAGAGCAGAAGTAGTTAAAGATACCCGAAAGAGACACAGCCAAGGGTAAGGGTAAGTGGGGACAGAAAGGGGGAAATGATCACAATGATCTACATATAATCCCCTACAGGGGGTCAGACAACAAAAAAGTGGGTGAAGGGAAACATTGGTCAGTGTAAGACATGAAAAAAATATATAAATTATTAGGGATTCATGAGGGAGGGAGGATAGGAGAGGGAGGGAGGAAAAATGAGCTGATACCAAGGGCTCAAGTAGAAAGAAAATGTTTTGAAAATGATCATGGCAACAAATGTACAAATGTGGCTGACACGATGGATGTATGGCTTGTGATAAGAGCTGTATGAGCCCCCAATAAAGTGATTAAAAAAAGAAAAAAGAAACACAGCCTTTGAGACAAGCAAGGTTGTTAAATATATCAATATATTCCAAAGAAAAATGTGTATCATTGAAGGGCTATGAATATATGGGATCAGGTGGTGGTGGGGCACCTGAATCCACCCTGGAAGCCTACAACCAGAGGAGTCAGGAGGCTAATGTTGACCAGAAGCTTTGACATTTTATACGTACAGATTCTAGCTCTGGGAAGTGGGTTTCACAGATAAGTCAATACGTACTTATAATATAGAAAAAAAGAATCTTAGATTCAAAAACCATTTTTTTAGACTTTAGTAGGAGTCTGATTTTAGGCTAGGTACTCAGGTAATAATGGTAACTATGTAATTCTTGTCTGGGAAAGAATTCCCAGTTTAATGGGGGAAATGTATAAATACTGTAATGTGGCAAGTAAAAAGACTGAGGAATGTACATCATGCCTTGGAGCTCGAGAAGAAGCATTAGCTTCCAGGGAAGGGAGGATAAAGAGGAGAGATCTAAGAAATTCCTTGTAGAGGAGATGATATCTGAGCAGAGTTTGGAAGGTTGAATCTGAAGGCCTCGGGTACTCCTAGACATGGGGAATGCGAGAGCAAAGACAGAAAATTAATAGAGAGCATGGCATATAGAAGAGACTCTGAAAAAAAAGAAGAAACTCTGTAATTGATTAAGTTCTTTAGAATATATAGAGCCAAGCTGGAACGGTGCTGGTGAAGATTAGTGAAAGTACCGTGGACTGCCAAAAGAACAAACAGATCTCTCTTGGAAGAAGACTATGTCTGAGCAGTGGTTCTCAACCTTCCTAATGCCGCGACCCTTTCATACAGCTCCTCATGTTGTGGTGCCCCCCAACCATAACATTATTATTGTTGCTACTTCTTAACTGTCATTTTGCTACTGTTATGATTCAGGGAACCCCTGTGAAAGGGTCGTTCAACCCCTAAAGGGGTCGCGACCCACAGGTTGAGAAGTGCTGCCTTTGAGGTTAGGATGGCAAGACTTCATCTCACATACTTTGGACATGTTGTCAGGAGAGATGAGTCCCTGGAGAAGGCCATCGTGCTTGGTAAGGTAGAAGGGCACTTAAAAAGGAAAACTGTCCACAAGATGGATTGACACAGTGCCTGCAACAGTAGGCTCAAACATAATGTAACAATTGTGCAGGACTGGGTGATGTTTCCTCATATTGTACATCGAGTCATTGTGAGTCGGAACGATTCATGCGGCTAACAACAACAACAAATGCTGGGACGGTAGCTCTTAGAGAATAAGTGGTGGTTTTGATCTTTTTTAGGCAGGAAGTCTGCCAAGGTTTTTGTTACACACTCAATAAAAATGAACTCCTGTATTCATCTAGTATAAAAGTACCATTGTATATTATGTATATACAAGTAATAAGAGATGCCAAAAATAAAAATTTAAAGGATGTACTAAAAAACAAGTATGAGTAATTCTAATATTTTCTTTTCATACCTCAGTCATTTTTGTCTTGCATAACACCTGCAAGCAAACACCTTATTTTGGAGATAGCTGTGTTAGGGATGGGAGCTGCTGAAGACTTTTAATCACATGAGTAATAATGGCAAACTTTCTAGATGACTATTGCTCGAGTGTAGAATGATGATGGGTACAGGAAAGAGATGGAGGTCAGGGCATTTAGTGTACATTAATGAGGCTCTTTATCGTCAAAGACTCTCGCTAAAGAGAGCCGTTTTACTCAATATAAACTGGTATTGCCGTCACTGCTGACTTATAGTGACCCCTTGTGGGTTTCCAAGACTGTAGGTATTTATGGGAGTAGAAAGCCCAGTCTTTCTCCCTTGGGGCTGCTGGTGGTTTTGAACTGCCAACCATGCGGATCACAGTCCAATGCATACCCACCACACCACCATGACTCCTACATAGTGCAAAATAGATTGGTAGAATTTAGGAGTTATGTCCTAAGAGATTGAAGAGGATTAAAAAAATTTTTTTAGTGCTGTGTAATATATCTAATTCCAGAACATTTTCATCATTCCAAAAGAAAGCCCCAACCCATTGTTGTTATTATGTGCCTTTGGGTCAGTTCTGATTCAGAATGACCCTATGTACAACAGAACAGAACAGTGCCCAGTCCTGTGCCATCCTCACAATTGTTCTTATGTTTGAACCCATTATTGCAGCCACTGTGTCAGTCTATCTTGTCCAGGGCCTCCTCTTTTTTGTTGCCCCTCCACTTTACCAAGCCCGATGTCCTCCAGGAACTGGTCTCTCCTGACAACATGCCCATGACAAAGAATTGCCATCCTTACCTTTAAAAGAACATTTCAAAAAAATCACTACCATCAAATTCTGACTCATAGAGACCTGAAGGACAGAGTAGAGAACTGCCCTTGTGGCTTTCTGAGTCGGTAAAATCTTTGCAGGAGTAGAAAGCCTCTTTGTCCCATAGAGTGCCTGGTGGGTTTGAAATGCTGAACTTGCAGTTAGCAGTACAACACATAACTCAGTATACCACCAAGGCTCCTTATGTCACTGCCATTTCCTCTCTCCACTTATCTACTTTCTGTCTCTATAGATTGGTTTGGTTTGGACATTCCATATAAACGGAACCATGGAATATGTATTCTTTTGTGTTTGACATTTTTCACTTAGCGTAATGTTTTTAAGGTTTATCCCTGATGTAGTATGTATCTGTACTTCATTAGAATTTTTTTTAATTTGTGTTTTTGGCAAAAGCAAATTAGGTTCTGATTTGATGCTTTCTATATACTTTGTTCAGTGACATGTTATATTTATTTATAGAGTGTGCCAACATTCCCGTGATTTCTGTTCTCATTCTGTTTTCAGTAATTTAGTTTTCCTGCCCCTTTGCTTTCTTGTTTTTGCTTTATAGTGAGTGTTGACCCATTAGTTTCATACACATTATTTTTATTAATGAAGCATTGTGTTCACAAATGGTATTTATTTTATGAGCGAATATGTTCTTTAGCTAACAGATGACCTTGGAATAGTTTTAGCTCAAGGTTTACAAAGAATCTCAGAATAATAGTCTTGGTGAATTCTTCTGTCTTAACTGGTTCAAGAAGTATAGATTATGTAAGAGTTTACATTCTGTTCCACATTTTGCTCCCATTCTATCAGGATCCATCTACTTTTTTCTGATCAGCACCATTGTGGTGGTAGCCACACACCATCTACTTAGTTTCTAGTTTCTTCTCTGAGTCCCTGGTTTCCTTCATTCTATTTTATTCTGGATACAGAAATACCAAGAATCATATTTCAGATGGCTGCTCTCAAACTTTTAAGACCCCAGATGCTACTCAGCAAAGTAAAATGTAGAGCAAATTTTACATATGCCAATTGACTAGGTTGTTTCATGAGGCTATGGTCCTAAGCCTTCAGATTCTTTAAATAATCCCATGAGATGTTTAATCCATGCTTGTGACTCCTATGTGCTTTATTGTGTATTTGAATATCTGTGATGTGTATGTGTACATGAATACATATACACATGTATAGTTACATATGTATGGGCACCTGTGTACATATACATATCTGTATTATGTAAGCATACATAAAGATCATGTGTTCATACTCCTATTATTTGCTTCTGTTTTTAATGACTTAATAATATTCTACTGTTTATTGTATGGGTAATATCATATTTTGTTTATCCATTCTTTAGTTGATAGGTATTTGGGTTCTTTCTACTGTGGCTATTATGAATAATGCTACTGTGAACGTTTATGTTAAAATTTTTGTGTGGTCATATGCTTTTAGTTTTCTCAGGTATATGTATACCTAGGAGTGGAATTGCTGGATTAGGTAGTAACTCCATGTTTAACTTTTAGAGGAACTATATTACAAAACAGCTGTATCATTTTACATTCCTACCAGCAATGTGTGTGGGTTTAATTTTTCTGTCATCTCACTCACACTTAATTGCCTACCTTTATTTTTTACACTTAACCCATTGTTGTGAGCCAATTGCAATAGAGTAGAACTGCCACATAGTTTCTAAGGCTGTAAATAGTTACAGAAGCAGATTACCACAATCTCCCATGGAGAAGTTGCTGGGTTTGAACTGCAGAACTTTCCATTAGCAGCTGAGCACTTAACCATAATACCTCTGGAGTGGAGTCTATTGAAGGTTAGAGGTTGCATGAAGGGCCTAATATAGCTAGTTTCCAAAGAGACAAACTGGCACTGTAAGAGAAAGTGACTGGAGAAACCATCAGATGAGTTTAGCTTTCTTAGTTCATTAATTTTTCATTTGTTTATTGTATACTTACGCAATAAATATTGATTGAGGCAGACACTGCTCTTTGTAAGGGTTCTCTCTCTAGCCAGTTCTGTGACATGATCTCTTTCTTCCAGTCATGCTGTCTGTCTCCACCTTTCCACTTTCTGGTCTCTCCTGATTCTAGTGCAATCTGGCTTCTGCCCACACCTCAGCTTTTGCCAGTGTAGACAGTGACCGCTGTAGTTGACACCTTTACTACTTATTTACTTAACATCTCTGTTTCTTTCTTGAGCAGAGGTCAAGCTTGCCTTCAGTTATACCATGCTTTTCTTTGTTCCTTCTGTCTAATGCACTGTACTTTCTAATTAGTCCACCTTCTCCTTGTGCCCCTTAAATGTTGTGTTTAGGACTCTGTTTCAACCCTTGTCTAATTCTTACATGTTCTTCCTGGGTGCTCTCGATTCAGTCCCATGGTTTTAACCTGTGTGCTCACTATTCCCCAATCTAGCTATTCCTTGACTTCTCTCCTGCATTCCAGACCACATAGCCACCTGATTATCTCACACTTTGAACTGGATGTCTCATCGCTACTTCTAACTGAATAAATAAAAACTGAACTCATGAACTTCTACCCCTCTTCCTCCTCCTTTTTTTACCGGTATCCATGAAAAGCTCAACTCCACCCATCTTCTGGGGAAAAGTTCCCTGAGCCATTTTTGCTTCTTTCTCTCCTACCCATCAAACTCCCTGTTCACAGAGCACCGTCTGTGGGGCCATGGAGTGCTCTCCATTCCTCTGTGTATGCTATTACTGCTCCTGGCTGATGTTTTTTGATTCTGGTCAACATACACTTCTTCTTGAACTAATTGCTCCTTCTTTATGTTCCCATAGTGTCTAAACATCTCTCATCACACCATATTACACTGTATATATGGTCTTAGGCTTTGTGAAGTAAGAGATTAGGTCCTGCCCTACAGCAGGGTCCTTATTTCTAAGACCGTTCTCGTGGCTCTGCTGTTGTGTTGTTGTCATCTTTAGTTGCCACTTAGTTGATTCTCTTTAGTATGGTGTTAATGTTATTTTTTCAGTCTGGCAGAGTTCAGAGTTTCAACAGGTCCCCATCCCCCACCCCTGACATTGCTTGATCTCTCAGCCCTGGAGCATCTACTATTTTGTAAGCCTACGATTGGCTTGCTGTGTTCTTTCACAGCCCAGCTCTCAGCTGTTGAGTCACGGGGATCCTCCCTACGGCATTCTTCTGGAGGCCCCTTTCTTCATAACTCCTTTCTTTCTCCCATGTTTCGTGCCTCAAATTCTAGCCACGTCAGCTACCCTAAACTCAGATCCCTGCCTCTTGGACTTCGTGGAGTCCCTCTTGTGTTTGACAAAGAAAGGGACAATTTGGGGCTTTAATTTAATGAGGTTTTCTTCTCTATGGGGTTGCAGGCTTATCCTGCTTGTTGTCTCCTGAATATAAGCAGTTGTGTATTCTGTTCAGTTTTATGGTTATTTATGGCAGGATAGTGAATCTGGTACCAGTTACTCCATCATGGCAGGGAGCAGAAGTCTATTGTGATCACTTGTTTATATAGCTGTGTCTTTCACAAAATTTTCTTACCTATAGTTACACTTCTAGCTTCTATGACATGGTAGGTCATAATAAAGGTTTGTTGGATTAACCTAAAAATAATGCTGGAGGTGAACCGTGCTTCCTTTTTGTCCAACATCTTATTGAGGTTGCTGCAGCGACAGCTGCTCTTTGAGCTTCGTGATACTGCCCAAGGACGGCAAGAAGAAGGAAGCTAGGAAGTCAGACAAGAAAGACAAAGACCAGTGAACGAATCTGGGGGCAAGGCCTAGAAGAAGTGGTCCAGAGGCAAAGTTCGGGACAAGCTCAATAACCTGGTCTTGTTTGACAAAGCGACATATGACAAGCTCTGTAAAGAAGTTCCCAACTATAAGCTTATCACCCCAGCTGTCGTCTCTAAGAGACTGAAGATTCATGATTCCCTGGCCAGGGCAGCCCTCTATGAGCTGCTTAGTAAAGGACTTAGCAAGCTGGTTTCAGAACCCAGAGTGCAAGGGTTTACACCAGGAACACCAAGGGAATAGACGCCCCAGCAGCTGGTGAAGGTACATGAGCAGGTCCAACCAACTGTATACTTTGAACAATAAAATTTTACTAAATCAAAGTAATAATACTGCTAGAATTGGTACTGCCTTAGAATATACATGCTGGGGAGTATTGTTTACGCCTACTACGTTCTTTTAATTTTGCCCATGATACGGGTACTCATTCCTCAGGAGGGAACAATATTTGGGAGGTAACTTTTGTTTTTTTCTCCTTCATTTCTCGGACTCTGTCCATGAGTCGAAGAATGAGTTTCCTAAGTGGTGAGGATCCTATTGGTGTGGCACTTTTTTGTGGCATGGTCAGTCTATAGTACTTGCATGTGTCCTTCTCTCCTTGCCATGCTCTAACTGGTATGTCCATCTCAGGAAAGTCTGCAATTATCCAACAGATTAAGCCTCTCTATTCGGTACAGCAGAGTATTAGAAAGTTCATTTGTCATTGTATATTTAAACCACGTTCTTCAGTCACCCTTATCACTATTATAAAGATGATATTTTGATCTTCATCGACCTCCAATTGCCAGTTTTTATTTTGTTGATTTTTTAAATAATACTTTATTGTGATTTAGGTGAAAGTTTACAAGGCAAATTGATTTCCCATTCAGTAATCTTTACGCTGCTCATTTCTTGACTTTGGTTGCAGCCTGTTCACTGTCCTAGCAATCTTCCCTCTTCCTCCCTGAGTTTTCTGTTTCTGTTTGCCTGCTTTCCTGTCCATATCTGCCTCTGCACTTTGCTTTTGGGCAAATGGTGTCCTTTTGGTCTTGTAAAGTTGATCTTTCAAAGGTGCACATTGCTCTCAGGTGTTATTTTTTACATTATAGGCCTATCTGTTATTTTACTAGATTATAATCTCTTGCAATAGGTTCAGTACCAAGTTGGAAAGGTGGGTCATAGTCCTTAGGGGTTCTCCCAGGATCTATTAGACTAGTAAGTTAGGTTATTTAAAATTTTGTTTTATAGCGTGTTCCACTCACTATTGCTGGTCAGAGTGAGAAGTAGTTGTAGTTGGGTACCATCTAGATCATAGGGGTCCCAAACGTATTTGTCCTGCTGCCCCCTTTTCAGAAAAAAAAATAGCACCCTCTGGCAACGAAAAACTTTTATACTGTAACTCATAATCCAGGGTGTCTCAGTGTTAAACTCTGACTGCCATTGAATTTATTCTAACTCATAGTGACCCTGTACGAAAGGGTGAATTTCTAAGACTGTAACTCATTACAGAAGTAGAGCGTCATCTTTCTCTTATGGAGTGGCTGGTAGTTTTAAACTGCCCACCTTGTGGTTATCAGCCCAACCAATAACCATGACACCACCAGGGCTCCTAGGGTAAAGTGTAGTTATCTGCTTATGCCACCCTCTTAGATGGCTCCAGTGCCCCCAGAGGGCGATAGCACCCACTTTGGGAAACACTGGTCTAGTTCTTTGGATATATTAGTTCTTTGGACTAATTGTTTCCTTTATTCTTTGTTTTCACTGTGCTCCTGATGGGAAGAGATCAACTGTCATATTGATGACCACTCTCAAGCTTTTAATAACCTCACGAGGGTAGGGTGTAGAACATTGTCTTTATGGACTATGTTATACCACTTGTCCTGAATGATCCCTGAGATTATGTCATGATTTATTTTTAATTGGTCATAAACTCTGGGTGAGAAAAATTAATTTTCACTGTTATCCTCTTCCCCAATGCTACCCCAGAGATTAAAGATAAAGGCCAATGACAACCAACAACCTCTTGGTTTCTCAGAGGTCTTTCCCCCACTAATTGCTATTCTCCTTTTGTTTTCATAAATGCTTGCTTTTTTGAGGCCAAGGTGAATGCTTCTGGCACAAGAGGCACTTGCAGGCCCTGGATTTCACTTTTCTTTTTTTGCCCCTATCATTTGGTTGTACTGTGAGGACTCTGCTGTACCAGTCAGACCAAGTGGTATTTTGTACTTGGCCTTATTTTCAGAAGAAAAGCACTTTTTCCCCCTGAGACTTTCTGGTTTTATATCCTGCTCACTGGACACCTAATTTAAGGTAGATGACTAATAGAATATATCTTACAGCAATGAGCCTTCAGCAGGAACTTTCTCCTGCCAAACTGTCCTATATTCTTAACTACACTGCAGCACAGGAAGGTAATACATTATTAATCCTAAATCTGTCTCCTCAGATTGGAGGATAATGGCTTGAGTACATGGCAGCTGGGGGTAGGTAGAGGTTTCTGGCCGCAAGCACAATCTTGCAAACTTTTTTATTCTAAAATTCAGCTAGCTTTGAGCAACTCTGAGGGATCTTGTTTTCTCACAATTTTATTGGCCTAAGACCAATCTGGAGCTTTTAAAGTTGGCCTCTCTCCCAATACAATGGAGTCATTGTCTCTCGATTAAACACTTTTCAGTAAAAGACAATCATCTGAAGTCCTTCTTTCTATCTTGGAAAACTAGAATTTGTTGGAGTCCTTCTGCCACTTAGAAATTCTGTACAAACACAAACTTATTTCCTAATGGGTGTGACAAAGTGAAAAGGAATGAGAAAGCAGCATAATTGGACAATAAATCCAATTTCGTTTAAAAGCGATTTTAAATGGTCTCTCCTAAAGAATTCTTCAAGGGTGGAAATAATAAGATAGCAGAGGGATTTATAAAATGAAATAACAATTGCAGAGCCAAAGCATAACCCTTCCACTTATTTTAAGAGTTTGTATAAGATTTTCAGTAATTGGAACAGCCCAAGGCATTGAATAATTGAAATGGTTCAAGGCACTGTGGCATTTGTAGGAACATATTTAGGAACCATGTTTATGGTAGGTGTTTAGATACCTATTCTCAAGTATTTAATAGTATTGAAGAGTTTGTGTCAAAACAGGTAGTTCTTGGTTTGACTTAAAAAAAATAATAAAATTTTTAAAACTTAAGTGGAATTCACATAGTATAAAATTAGCCATTTAAAAGTGAATAATTAAATGGCATTTAGTACATTTCCAGTGATTAAAAAAAAACTATTACCTCTATCTAGTTTCCAATCATTTTCATCACTTCAAAAGAAAATCCTGTACCTATTAAACAGTTGCTCCCCATTCTCTCATTGCCCCTTGCCCATGGAAGCTACCAATTTGTGTGTTCAGCCTATGGTTTTACCTATTTTGGATATTTAATATAATTGGAATCATATAATATGTCATCTCTTGTGACTAGCTTCTGTCACTTAGCATGGTTTATCCATATTTTAGCATATATCAATCAGCATTTCATTCATTTTTATGGCTGAATAATATCATGTTGTAAGTACAGGCTATACTTTGTTTCTGTGAACCCAGTGACGGGCATTTGGGTTGTTTCCACATACAGTCCATTGTGAATAGTGCTGCGTTGGATATGCGTGTACATGTACTTGTTTGAGTACTTGTTTTCAGTTTTGGGCAATTTAAGAGGTGGCTTTTGAATGGCCTCTTAAAAAATTTTTTTTATTACAGTTGAGTGATTAATTTGCTGTGTTGCTTGGCTGGAACAGACAGTCTGGTTCCAGAGTCTGCTCCCTATCCACCATGCAAAAGACTAAAGGTCAGATCCCCGTTCTACTGTATCAGTTGAGAGTCTCCTTAAGAACCCTTACCCCTGGGGTAAAGATCCTACAGCCACTCTTGATACTGGACAATTCTGGTAAGTTTCAGAGCAAAGTTGTAAGAATTGGCCGTGACTCAACTGAGTAAGAGACTGGAGGCAAAATGACCAAGAACATGGAGCCTGGACTCTGGAGTCAGACAGGCCTGAGTCTGAGTGCAGGTTCTCTTATGTACTGGGATATATTACTGAAATCCATCAGCTCCTCATCTTTGAAGTGGGAATGGTAGTGCCTCACATAGGATTATTGTAAAGAATGACTAACACACCTGTTAGAAGTGCTTAGTCTACTCCTAGGTGCACAAATGACCAGTCAGCAAATCTTCAGAACAGTTTTAATTAGATAAACATAAAATCTAATTTGGTTAACTCTTGTCTAACCCTATGGTAGCACTAAATTTGAGTCTCTGTTGACTTCTTGGATCCCTGTCCAGTGAATTCTTAGCATGCACATTACTAAATATAATATAGACAGCTGCTTTTTCCACATTGTCAGGAAAAGTAAGCCTCCATGTTTTCAGGCTGAAGACTAGTTGATGTTCATAAAAAGGGTGAGCTATACAGTACATTTTCCATAGTTGTACCATGTCATTAAATAGACCAGTTGTTTCTTTTTCTAGCCAAGGAGACTTTTATTCTGGAAGAAGATTGTTGTACTACCATGACACACACCCCTCCTCACCTTCAGCCCTGGTCTACATCCACCAACACTGATTTGCTTATCCTTGGCCAGGATGGCCTTTTTATCAGGACAGTGGGTTTTGTTTTGTTTTGTTTAAATCATTGTATTGGGGGCTCGTACAACTCTTTATCACAATCCATACATCCATCCATTGTATAAAGCACATTTGTACATTTGTTGCCATCATCATTCTCAAAACATTTTCTTTCTACTTGAGCTCTTGGTATCAGCTCCTCATTTTTCCCCTCCCTGCCCCACCTTCCCTCATGAACCCTTGATAATTTATAAATTATTATTATTTTGCCATGTCTTACACTGTCCAGTGTCTTCCTTCACCCACTTTTCTGTTGTCAGGACAGTGTTTTGACTGGGACTGATGCTATGGCACTTTGGGATTTTGCCTCAGAAGTCTCTTAGAGAGCTATTAGTACTGGTACCTTCCTTCAAAACATTTATTGGGTTCGTACTCCAGATCAGGCACTATCCTAGGCCTTGGAAATATAGTGATGAATATAAAAACAGATGTGGCCTCGGCCCTCATGAGACTTGCAGTCTAGTGCTACCTTTGCCATTCTTGGGGAACAGAAAAATCTCTTTGAGAAGGTGATGTTACTGATAACAAGATTCCCTCCAAAGAGGCTTAGGCCTCCTTATGGTTCCAATATAATGTGATGATAGTAGAGATAACAGAGATAGCCTTTGCAGGATCTAGGCATTTTGGTGTCTCAAGCTAGTCTCAATGGAGTAACCTCTGTATCATGTAAATTAAGCTCCTGTCATGCCTCCAGTTTTCCTTTCAATCCAGTCTACTCTCTTCACGCTTAATAACCTATCTTATTAAGCAGTCAGCGTGGGCATCCGGAGAGGTGGAAAAAGCGCTCCAGTTGCAGTCTGTGCCACTAATTCAGAGTGTTTATCCTTTGGTGATTTCATGGGTATTTGATCTATCTGTCTAGTCTGCCCTTGAAAGTCTTTGCTGCATCAGGCTTGTTGCTTAGGCCCTTAGGTGGATGGTTCCCAATGACTAGAATCAGGTGATTACTCAATTACTACATAAATCATAAGCTTCCCTGGGTCAGTCACAAAAGCATTCTATAAAATACCCTCAGTTGAGAAAGAATTACAGCTGTCTCTGAATGGAGAGTTAGGAACTCAGACACTGTCCAAAGAAGAAACAAAAGCAGAGAGGAGTATTGGCCAAGGATGGAAGTCTACCAGCTGCAGACTCTGCCCCTAAAGATGAGTGAGTACACAGTCTAGTTCCCCATTCCCTTTTTAAGCCTTCCAACAGATCACAGGAGTTTTAGGAATGTTCTCTCTCTTCCAACTGGCTTAGCATTATGCTTTGATTCTAATCCAGCAACACATTTGAGTTTGAAATAAATATATGCTCACGGTTTCTCTTACTTTTAGGTAATAGGGGGAGTGACTAGTATCCTCAGACCTGGGAAATGGTACGTTCGGGTGGATTTAGTTTAACTCTTGTAACTTCAACTTCCAATTCAGGACATATTTTAAAAGGACTGCGATCCTGCCTGGTAAGAAATGGCATCTCTGGGTGTGTTGGTATGGCTCAGTGTTTATTGTCCTTCACTGAGGGGAAACCTCTGAGTCAGCTGGAGGCTTATGGAAGTGGACTGTTTAGAATGAGTGAGTCTTAATCGGAATAAATGAAGTAACCTTGCCTTGTGAAGCTGAAAAGCCAGATTCCATTTCAGGAAGTTGAGTAATCTACATCCTGCTGGGTCTGTCTGAGACATTTGGCCTAAAGCAAAACAGCTTCTTGCGCTGAAGCAATGCCCAGCACCTCTTCTACCTGCACTTTCTGCTGCTTGGTTTTCAGAATCGCTCTCAGCTGTGCTCCCCAGCGTAGGCTTAGAAATGGCACCCTGACAGCTCTCACAGTGTATTTTTCAAATTAAGAAGTGGATTTTTCATATTTTTCCTGTATGAAAGGTGAAAGGAAGGGCTTGACCTCTAAACTTAGGTAAACTGACCTCTTGCTGGGTTATTTGTCCGGGATGGTCAAGGCAGAAGCAAGTTCTCCTGCCATTCCCTGGAGACTTTTTTTCTCTGATAGCATATCCTCCTTTCCTCTCTCAAGCTGTTTTGATTAAGCTGTTTTGCCTCCACTCTTTCATTGTTCGTGTGGGGAATGCTGCCTTGGCAGCATGGCTTCCTCTGCCAGTAGCAAGGAAATGGTAAGAGTGAAGGCCCTCTGTGGTAGGATGTGCTTCCAGAGATTTTCCCTGTGGGTCTTGAGGAGCATGTGAGAGAGAGAGAGAAAGGAAGTGAGACACCTTTGTTTTTGTATTCCTTACATTACTCTGTCAGGGACAAATGTCGCTTTTGAAGCAGTCATTCCCATATTACACACATGTGAGGATAAGGAAAGGGCAGTTCTTTGTGGCTAGAGAAAGCCAGCCACTCAATTATTTGGTAATCTATTTGGTAATCTTGACCGATTTGACCAGATTTTTATTCTGGTAAGTAGAATGTGTGACTAAGTGGAGGCATAAGAGAAAGGTACATCTAAGTGCAGTTTATAAAAATGAAGTCTATTAAAAGTCAGATGTCTCAGTAAATGAATCAAAACAATACTGAATTATCTGAATGTCAGTTTTGTGTTTTAATGATGACTTTAGGTACATTTTTCTAATATTTGTGATCTCTGGTTCTTTATGTGTGTTCATGTTTTCTTTATGTGTATTCAGCACCCTAAAATACATATATTACATTCTAATGCCTTCTATAGGGTGTTTAATTGAAATCATTAGCGATAATTAATACATAGGCATACTGTGCACACTGTAGATATATACACTTCAGGCCAGCAAATACTGTACTAAGCTAAATAAAACTCAATTCCTGCCACTGTGGAGGCAGAACTAGATGCATAAACATGCTAATTTTAAGACTACACGATAAATGCCAAGATGTGCTATGAGAGCACAAAGAATGGGGACAGGTAGCCCACACGACCCTTATCCTCCTCTACCTTGAGTCTGGAACTAGTTGGTGTCCAGCTACCACTACTAATTATTGACCAGGAACACAGTGGAAGGTTCTGGCCAAAAACCCACTGTCTAATTGATTCTGCTCTTTAGGGTTATGAGATGATAAATCTTTACAGGCGCAGACAGCTTCATCTTTCTTTTGTGGAGCAGCTCGTGGTTTTGAACAGTTGATTAGCAGCCCATTTCTTGACCCACTGTCCTACTCCAATCTCACTGCCATCGAGTCTAGTATTCCTTAAAGTCCCAGTTAAAATGGGTGAAAAATGTAGATAAAAAATTCAAAACAAAAACTGTGTTAGTCTGGGTTGACTAGAGAAGCAAATCTAGGGAGACTCATGTATATAAGAAAGAGCTTTATATACAAGAGCAATTTGAATATTGAGAAAACATCTCAGCCCAGTCCAGATCAAGTCCATAAGTCCAATATGAGCCCATATGTCTAATACCAATCTATAAATTCCTCTTCAGACTCATGAAGCACATGCAATGACACCAAATGCAGGAAGATTACAGGCCAGTGGGTGGAAAGTCTTGTGGATCTAGTGGCAGTAGAAGCATCTTAGCACTGGCAGGGGTCTCCACGTGGCTCCTCCAGCTCCAGGGCTCTGGCTGCCATCAGCATAGTGCCATCAGGCTCACCGTTGTCAGTAATGTCTCACAGGGAGTGACAGTGTCCTGCCTCTAGCAAGCTATTTATCTCCTTAGCGTCTCCAAATGAGGTCATCAAACTGACCTGATTGACAGGCTAAACTCCACCCCTTCACTTTTCAGTCTCAAATTGACAACAGATTATGTAACTACCACAAAAACTAAAAACAGACTGGAAAGAGAATGGAGGAGCCCCTGGAACTATTGCTCTATAACCTTCCAACTTGAAACTGAGTACACTCTTAGAGTCAAAATTTCAGCCCAATATGAGGTCTATAAAATAAACAGTAACACTCGAGAAGAATGTACTCCTTAAAACAATCAACTATCTGGGTCCTAACCAAAGGTGAGAAGGCAGGGAGGGACGGTAACACCAGATGTTTAGAAACTGGGAACTCAGCCTGGGGAAGGGGACGTACTAACACATTGTAGGGATTATAACCAATGTTACCGACTAATTTGTATATGAGTAATTGATTAGAAAACTAATTTGCAATGTAAACTTTAACCTAAAGCACAATGAAATGCTCAAAAAGAAGAGTGTATGCTACAAACAGAAACCTGTACACTGATGTTCACAGTAGCACTTTTCACAATAGTCAAAAGATGTAAACAACTGACATGCCTATCAACAGATGAATACATAAATAAAGTGTGGTATGCACAGTTACTCATAAAGAGAAAGGAATACCTAATGTAGGCTACAACATGGATAGACCTTGAAAACATTGTACTGAGTGAAATCAGTCAGCTACAAAAGGATAAATATTGTATGATCTCACTTACACGAAGTAAACAAATGTATAGAAACCAAAGATGATTAGTGGCTTATCAGAGGTGCGAGGCTTTTTTACTTGAATATTAAGTTTATGGTAACAGTGATAGAATGAGTTGGAAAAGGATAGCAGAATAATTACACAACTTGGAGAATGTAGTCAATGTTACTGACTTGTACATGTAGAAATTGTTGAGCTGTCATATGGTATGTTTTATTATGTGTATTTTCACCACAATAAGCTGAAAAACGGTGCAGAGAGGGAAAAAAAGCACTAGGCTGGGATGACCTCCATGGATTTGAGGAAGAGCCTCAACCCAGTTCTGTAGCTCAATGGTGAGACACCTGATATTCTGATTTCTTTGAATCTTCTTCTAGACTAATGTGAAATCTTTTTTTTAAATCTGCAGATTTTTAGTTCTTTATCTCAGAGGGAGGGGAGGAGGGATAGAGGGAAGAGTATGTGCAGCTCTGTAAAGTCTAGAGAATTAAAGCCCTAAGGGAATTATTTCTGTGCAGATACAGATTGGCTTTGATTTAATTTAAATAAACTGGCTCTCAAAAATTCTAAGAATACTAACTACTCACACAGTTTCTCTTTCATTTACACACAGATGAGAAAGCATCTGTAACTCTGCATTTTATTTGCTATAAGCACAAAGTGGTTTGAGATATTTAAGTATCCAAAGCTTGGTTGTATTGTGTCCTCACATGTCCCAGTTCAGCCCACAGCAGAATTTAATTTTTTATTTTTTTATGACACTTATATAATACTCCAAAAAGAGAGACTTTTAATGGGTGGATTGATATAAACTTTTCCCTTATTGGTCATAACTGCTGAAATAATACTTCATGGTTAGTTTTATTATTTCCTTATTTCTTCCCAAGTTCACAGCTATTTAATTTACGTGTATCTACCAAAGGCCCCCTAAATGACTTCTTTAGGAACACGAAACAAGTCATCAAAAACAACCAAACAAAAGCCTTTCAAAACCTAACAGTGTTCTGATTCCAGGTTCACTGCGTAGGTTTCCAGAGTTGGTATGATTGAGATGAATACAAATGCTTTATCAGCCTGCAATCAACTGCAGGCTCTTAACAATGTAGATGTACAAGTGGGCTATAGTGGGACTTGCTAGATCCATGACATCATTATCTTATGCTTTTTCTTTTAGAATCTTTTCTTTTCTTTTTGGAACCACTTTTATATACAGGCCGAAGTTTATCTATTATCACTTGATACCTGTGCTTTTTGAAGTACAAAAACAGTATTATTTAGGGAGGTGTAGGCTCCTTCATGCTGTGGCTTGGAGGCGTGCTCTCTTTGCTGACAGCATTCTCTAGAGTCTTTTAGTCATAAGGTGGTGGGAGCAAAAGCGAAGCAGGAAATTCTAAGTACATCATATGCAGCAATGTAACCCCTTAGATACAGCTTTAAAAAAAAAGTGTTTGGTTTAATCATTTGCCTTCAATCTGCATTTAAATATGACAAAGCCCTCAGTGACTGGATTGTTTCTGAGCAGGTGATTTTATGGTACCATAGCTATTTTCAGCTACACCAGTATTTTGATTAATACTCTCACTTATAACATGGTTGTGAAAAATGTCTTTGGGCGAAATTTTGACAGATGGGTATTTTGTAGCTTACCAACTATATCCAATTAATGCAAACTTTTGATTTGTTAGTTAGAATTGGGGGGAAGATAAAGTTTTTAGAATTATGATAGAATGGTTTCTATGTTTTCACCTAGGGGAACTGAACTTTGAGGAGTTTTTCCTTTTCTTTCTTATTATTGCTCTGAAGGAGGGTGGAGGGATGGAGAGCAGGCTGAGCTAGATGTCATCAGTGATGGATGGCGATTTGCCTTGGTGAACAGGGAGGTTATTCTCCACCATTGTTTTGTTCAGAAAAATCCATGGTAAATGCTTATCTTGCCTTTGAGTGAAGTGGAATGGTCCTTTCATGAGGAAAGATTGCTTTGTGTTTTGAAAGGGTTTTTTTTTTCGGTTTAGGATTTAGGCTGGAAGGGATGTTTCTAGCTGGTTATGTTGTATTCAGTAATCTCTTCATTCCCTTAGACTTTTCTTTGGTTTCTTTTCTTTATATTCTCGTCATTTTTTTTCCCTTCAGTACTCTCACCAATTTAAATTAAAAACCTTTATATATTATGTACTTTATTAATTTTGCTTTTTCTCTCTTGATTCTGTTTTCTTTAAGGAAAATAATAGTAATCTTACTCTAGTGACTAACGGACAAGTAATTTCATAGTGTAACTGACATATTTAGCTAAATTTTTGTTAGTTTGAAAAATAAGCAAATTCAGACACCAAGATGTGACCACCTTCCCCACATAAACGCTGAAGACGAATGTGTGCATAAGTAAGTGTGGTGAAGAAGGCTGATGGTGCCCTGCTATCGAGACCTGTAGCGCCTGGGGACTTAAAGGCTTGAAAGTAAACAAGTGGCCGTCTAGCCCAGAAGCAACAAAGCCTACATGGAAGCAGGACACCAACATGTGTGATCATGAAGGGCCAAAGGGACCAGGCTTCAAACACCAAAGGCGGGGGTGGGGGAGGGGGGAATCATATAGGGCCAAAGGGACCAGGCTTTAAACACCAAAGGCGGGGGTAGTGGAGGGGGGAATCATATCCTCATCAATGAAGGTGGCGCATGATGGGGACCCAATGTCCATCTCTAGACAACTGGACATACCTTGCAAAGGGGTAGTGGGGAGATGAGTCACTTAGGGTTCAGTATAGCAATAATGAAACCCACAACCTTCCTCTAGTTCTTAAACACTTCCTCCCCCCAACTACCAGGACCCCAATTCTGCCTTGCAGACCTGGTTAGACCAGAGGATGCACAGCGCTACAGATGGGAATTGGAAATGCAGGGAATCTAGGACAGATGAACCCCTCAGGACCAGAGGTGACAGTGGCGATACTAGGAGGGAAGGAGGGGTGTAGAAAGGGGGAATTGACCACAGGGAGCTACATATAACCTCCTCTCTGGGGGACGGGCAGCAGAGGGGTAGGTGAAGGGAGACGCCGGGCAGTGTAATATAAGATATAATAATAATTTATAAATTATCAAGGGTGGATGGGGGAGGGGGGAGGAAGAAGGGAGTGGAAGGGGGAAAAAGGAAAATGAGCTGATTTCGGGAACCCAAGAGGAAAGCGAATTTTGGGAATAATGAGGGCAACAAATGTATAGATGTGCTTTACACAATTGATGTATGTATTGTGATGAATTGTATGCACCCCAATAAATTGATTAAAAAAAATTTAGATACTTTTCTAAATTTTATTTTGTTTAGAATATACACAGTGAAACAACTATTAACTTTCATTAATTTTGTTTAGACTATACGTAGCAAATTTCTTTATTTTTCTAAAATTTATTCAACCCAACAGTTTCTACATGTACAATTTAGTGACATTAATTACATTTTTAAAATTGCAGAGCCATTCTCACCCTCTTTTATGAGTTGTTCTTCCCTCATAAGCATAAAATCATTATCCCTAAGATTTCTAATTTTTTGAGTTGTCAATTTGATCCCATAATTGGTTTGTAAAAAGAGCATAATTCTCAAGTAAGACTTTTTTTTTTACCAGTTAAGCTAAACTGTTGTTTGGTTTTTAGTAACTTCAGGGAATATTTACAGTTTAAAGTTTAAAGATGTTCTCAGTTTCAGTTGGACAGCGGTTCTCAACCTGTGGGTCGCAACCCCTTTGGGGGTCGAACGACTTTCACTTGGGCTGCTGAACTCATAACAGTAGCAAAATTATAGTTGTGAAGTAGCAACGAAAATAATTTTATGGTTGGGGGTCACCACAACATGAGGAACTGTATTAAAGGGTATCAGAATTAGGAAGGTTGAGAGCCACTGCTCTAGGAAGTCTAGGGTCCATCAGAATTTGAACTACTGTTTTGCATTTGTCCCTTTTGATCAAGATTTTTCTATAAAATCTTTTACATAAATGTTTACTAATGGTAACCAGGTGCCGTCTAATTCTTCTGGTCTTATGGCAAAAGAGGCACTTGTTCTCGGAGGTCATCTTCCTCCTATTCCTGACTCATCTTCTGTTGTTCCAGGTGAATAAAGACCCACTCAAAGGAGCCAAGGTTAGCAGCTCAAAACTACCAGGTGCTCTGTAGAAGAAAGATGAGGCTTTCTATTCCTGTATAGAGTTATAGTCTTGGAAACGTACAGGGGCAGTTTTGTCTTGTCCTATAGGGTCAGAATTGACTTAATGGCAGTGAGTTTGGTCTTATGAAACTATGACTCTAAATCTCCAAGTCAAGAAAACAAATCTCATGAGATGTTTGTTCATATGCAGCCTCAGCAGCTGCTTTGTTGTAAATATATCACACGACTTTTGTCAGTTCAATAGGTGTGAAAACAAATTTATTTAAAATGAAACCAACAACCTCCTGGAATTGTCTATTGCATGTAAAATATCACATACAGAGATACAAGATATAATCCCAGCACCTAAATAGGTCAGAGTGTGTGATCCAATGAGAGAAGGTATGTACGATACATAGAAAAGTGTCATAGGGTGAAGGTTTCACTGGGGGAAGCCTTCCTGGAAGAAGTGGTGCCTGAGTTGACACGAAGTATAATTAAAAACAATAACATTTATACGTAACTGTGTGTTGGCATGGAGAGGGGAGCCAGTGGAGGGGCCTGAGGGCTCGGCCCCAATCCCAGCTACTTGAACAATTGCCCCTCCCCCCAGAAGAATTTACTTTAGAGGACAGCACTGAAGCTGCAGCTTGGGGAGAGGGACATGTCTGATCAGAGCACATGGGAGCAAATGAATGGGGAGGAAGAGAGCGAGGAGCATATCCTGGTCCATCAGGCTTGGAGGACAATATCTTCCCTCCAAACAGCCAATGCACAGAGTGGACCATATGGCTGATCCCACTATGAGACACTACGTCCCTCGCTGACCCATGGCCCTACGGGGGACAACACTGGAGATTCTGGTCTGACCCCGCAACACTGAGGCGAAACACTAAAGACAGTGTGGCAGAGCAACGGGGTGGGCGGGGGTGGGGGGTGGGGGAGCAGAGCAGGGAGCTCCCCGAGGGAGTGCAAAGGATAGATTTTGGGGCCAGAGCGTGGCACCCCATTGGACTTGGACTTGACTGGAGGACATGCCTAGAGGTCAAAAATCAGACCTTGATCTATTTACAGGTTTTTCTTTCTTTTTTAAAAATTAATTTTTTTCTTGGTCATTGATTTTCTTTTTTGTCATCATTGTGTTCACTTTTGTTGCTGTGTCTTGCTATGCTTTGTTTGTTGGTGCATATTATTATCTCTGCAGATCTATCTAGATAAGATAGGCTGGATGAACTGTCTGGAGGAGAAAACAACGGGACTGATAGTTCTGGGGGGACATGGGAGAAGGGGAGGCGGAGGAAAGGAGGTGGCGTTGACCAACCCAGGGACAAGGGAGAAACAAGTGATCCAAAATTAGTGGCAAGGAGGGTGTGTGAGGCCTGGTAGGAATTCAGCAAGAGCAATGTAACAGAAATTACTGAAATCCAAATGAAGGCTGAGCATGATAGTGGGACAAGAGGAAAGTAAAAGGAAATAGAGGAAAGAACTAGGAGGCAAAGGGCATTTATAGAAGTCTAAATACAGGTATGGAAATACATTTATATAGGATGGTAGGGAAATAGATCTATGTGCATATATTTATAGGTTTAGTATTAAGGCAGAAGATGGACATTGGACCTCCACTCAAGTACTTACTCAATGCAGGAACATTTTGTTCTATTAAATTGGCAATACATTATGCACACCTTCCTGACACAATCACTGAAGACAAAGCAGGTGCATAAACAAATGTGGTGAAGAAAGCTGATGGTTCCCGGCTATCAAAGATATAGTGTCTGGGATCTTAAAGGCTTGCAGGTAAACAAGCAGCCATCTAGCTCAGAAGCAACAAAGCCCACATGGAAGAAACACACCAGCCTGTGTGACCACGAGGTATAGAAGGAACCAGGTATCAGGCATCAAAGAACAAAAAATTATACCAGTGGGTGCCCACCTTCCTGATATGATCACTGAAGACAAATGTGTGCATAAGCAAATGTGAAGAAAGCTGGTAGTACCCGGCTATCAAAATATACAGCGTCTGGGGTCTTAAAGGCTTGAAGATAAACAAGCGGCCATCTAGCTCAGAAGTAACAAAGCCCACATGGAAGAAGCACACCAGCCTGTGTGACCATGAGGTGTCGAAGGGATCAGGTATCGGGCATCTAAGAACAAAAAATCATATCACTGTAAATGAGGGGGAGTACAGAGTAGAGACCCAATGCCCATCTGTAGGCAAATGGACACCCGCTTACGGAAGGGTCGCGGGGAGGAGATGGGCTAGTCAGGGTGCAGGGTAACAAGAATAAAACATACAACTTTCCTCTGCTTAAATGCTTCCTCTCCACCCCCCCACCCCCCAGTATCATGATCCCAATTCTACCTTACAAATCTGGCTAGACCAGAGGATGTACACTGGTACAGATAGGAACTGGAAATAGGGAATCCAGAACAGATGATCCCTTCAGGACCAGTGGTGAGAGTGGCGATACTGGGAGGGTGGAGGGAAGGTGGGGTAGAAAGGGGCAACTGATTATAAGGATCTACATATAACCTCCTCCCTGGGGGATGAACAACAGAAAAGTGGGTGAAGGGAGAAGTCGAACAGTGTAAGATAAGACAAGATAATAATTTATAAATTATGAAGGGTTCATGAGGGAAGGATGGTGGGGAGGGAGGAGGGGAAATGAGCTGATATCAAGGGCTCATGTAGAAAGCAAATGTTTTGAGAATGATGTTGGCAACAAATGTACAAATGTGCTTGACACAATGGATGTATGTATGGATTGTGATAAGAGTTATATGAGCCCCCCATAAAATGATTAAAAAAAAACAATAACAAAAACTAATTATGCTGGCAGCTAATATTTATTGAACTTTTGCTATACGTCAAGCTTTGTATTAAGTACTTTGCATAAATTATTTCCTTTAATGTCTATAACAGCCTTGTGAGAATAGGTACCATTTTTCTTACTCTTTTACACATGAAGAAACTGAGAAATGTACCCTCAAGTGGCACAGCTAGTAAGTGACTAGGTTGAATTTCATATCCAAGCAGTCCTATTTCAGGGTCCAAAGCCTTAAACCAGAGATTTGTGGGGTGAGGACCAAAAGATGAGGTGAGAACAATTATGGAACAGGGCTGTCCTGTGGTGTGAGATATGAAATTTTCTTTTGGAAAGAGATTTTGGACTCACTTTTTTTTAAGCTTCTGTGTAAACTTCACCTTGGCAACTGGACATGTTTTCTTATTAAACCAAGACTAAATGAGAGAGGTTTTCATTTTCTATTAATACTTGTAGTTATTTTGCTTTAAGTGGGTAGTTAATAAGGACTCTCCACCTCCTTTTCCTGCTAGTATTGTTCTCTTTAAAAGAGATGTGATATTAGTGTTTTTTTCCCCATCGGCAATTGACCAGAATCCAGTGTGTTTGAGCTGCATTAGCGAGAAGCTTGTTTTCCTCCATCAAGAGTTACTGTGAATAGTAGCTGAGAGGTATCTGTTGGGGAGGTGGTTCCATGGGGTGTTTTTGTCTTGATCAGAATGGTCTTTGAGAAAAATGGAAACACTACAGTCAAGAGAAAGGAGTCAGGATATGAACTCCTATTAATTCTTACTTAGAATTTAGTTTCAACAAAGTACCTATACCCAAAACATTTAACAAACTGTGTTCTTAACAAAGATAGGCTCACAGAAAAGGCAATGAATAGTAATTATTTTCTCTTCAAAGGGCTGCTTTTTGAGGCAACTGTTACCTTTCAATGCAACCTCTGTACTGTTGAGGAAAAAAAGTGTTAGCCCTTTTGAAAAGAAGGAAAGAGGGCCACGGTTATTACCCTGGCTCTTTCCAATACTTGATTGCACCCTTCAAAAGATTTCATCACCTCCTCTGCCTAACTTTCTGAATATGTTCAGGAAGCTGATGTGAAGACCAAGGTGGAACCATTTTTGTATTTGTTTGTAGTGGGTGTACAGGTGACAGACATGCTGGAAGGTGGAAAGGCCCCCTGAGGTGGCTTGTTTTTGAGCAGTTTCTGTAAGTTGTTTTTGGGTTTGGTAACATGCCCACTTTCATATGGCAGCCATCTTGGCTGAGACCCAATTATTCTGAGAGAATGCATACTTTTGATAATTGCTGCCGGAAGACAGATGGCGTGGAATCATAGTTCAGTTACTGAATACAGCACTAAATTGAAGGCTTTTCCCTTACTGCTTGATAATAGTTCATTACAGGTACAATTATCAAAGGAAAACTTTGAGTGGCATTCTTGCCCATTTTTAAGAACTTGAATTTTTAATAAAATTTTGATATTTCATTTTTTTAAAAGGTAGCAATGGATTTATGGATTGGTATAAGCTGTAAGAGCGCCCAATAAAATGGTATATTAGGAAAAAAAAAAAGACAGTGTCAAAACCCCACAGGATCAATTCTACCTGCCCTATAAAGTCATTATGAGTCAGAATTGATTCAATGACTGTGACTGGATTTTGAAAAGGAAATTAAAGCATTAGTTCAAGTTGTCAATTAAAAAAACAATGTAGCTCTCAATGTGAAAGTTATATGCAAATTTTGCCTATAACACACCCTAATCATATTACTGTTTTCAAGCAGAAACTTGGTTCCCCTTGTCCTTCCTCACCCGAGAAGAACTTAGAAGCTGCTCTGTTGTTAAGTATACTTAAATAATATTGGTGGGTAATATTCTGTACTCCCATTCCTACCTTCTCAGCTCTTTCATACCGCTGAATTTGGTTCGAGTATAAATTCCCTGAAACTTCAACAGTATGGCTCCTAAGATAGTGGGTGTTCAGCCCAACTTCCCTGTTTGGTTGCCAGCAGTGCAGTTTCCAAGTTTGCTCGAGAAGTCAAGCTTGTTACCTGAGATTTTAAAATGCCAGAGGCAACAGCACTGTCTCTAAATGTTTCCAGAGTTGCTCACAGCTTCCTAAAGGTATTTGATGATTTTTCTCCTGACAATAATTTATATATTCTGTAAACTTTTTCACTCTTCTGTGTGGAATTATGAAACCTGAACTAGATTTTGGGCCAGACTTATTAGAAATCTGTCTTTTGAGAGGTGGGAATGTTAAGTAAGCATTGCTAGTTCCTGAGCCTCTGTTTTGGAAATCCTCCAGCTAATACATATGGGAGCCCTGTCTGCTCTGCTTTGCCACAGTTTTAGAAAGAAAGTAATTGGCTCTGCCTTGCTTCCCCCAACCCCTTTTTTCTCACGTTGGGTAATATTTCTACGTGCTCCTGCCAACAGTGAGCTACAGACTTTCCCAAAAGGTTTTCAATCTGAGGTTCTACCAACTATAAGCTCCCC
>NW_022111357.1:8482802-8517545 GCF_000313985.2 Echinops telfairi
CGACTTTTTTTTTTTTTTTAAGGATTTAATACTGCTTTTGCTTGGGCCCTGGGAGCAGAGCCAGGCTGTGGTGGCGTGGGCAGAGAGAGGAACTGATCTAAAATTGGATCTTATTTTCATCTTACCTTTTATCCAAGTTACTTCTAGAATCCAATATTGACTCTACCAGTACTTTCCTGCTTCCTCTTCTCATGAACTATTTTTCCCAAGAGAAACAATAATGCCTTTCATTTGTAAGTACTACAGCATTCAAAGCATTTTTATATTCATTGCCTCATTTGAGCTTTGTAACAATTCTATAGGTGGTAAAGGAAGTGTGCTCAATATATAAATAAGAAAATGAATCTTAGAGAGTTTAACTTTGTTTTCAGAGGTTACATTTCCAATAAGTGATATTCCTAGAGCTGAAACTAGAACCATGTCCTTTAACCATTAGAATTCATTCTAGGAGGAAGAACTGTATGGTACAGTCAATGAAGGTAAAATATTTTCCATTCTGTATATTTTTATTAGTGAACTCATACTGGAGTGACATTAAGTTAAATTTATTATAATTATTTTTTAAACTTGGTCAAATCTCATTAACTAGGTATGTGACTTGAGAGATTAATGAACCACCCATATTTAGTTGGAAATAGTAGGATTAATTACTTATTTAAACAACATTATAGCCAACTAACCTTCCCCAGGTTTCATGATTCTTTTACTTGTAGTCATTGTCAAAGATACAAATATTTCTAATCATCTGCCCTATCTCCCAACATATATTCCCTTGAGCTAAGATGAAGGATCGGATTGTCAGATAAGATTCACTTGAATTATAGAGCTCTTACCCATTACCAGGCTTTAGTAGTCATTTTAAACTCTCCCTACCATCTTGTCGATTACAACTACTAGTGACCCTGTAGGACGCCTTGTCTTTGTTTTATGGAGCTACTGGTGGTTTTGAACTGCTGACCTTGTGGTTAGTAGACCATTGCATAACCACTATGCCACCCAGGCTACAGCAGTCCAACAATAAGGAGGTACAGGTCCCTCCCCAGATGATTCCTTCCCTCAGTGGACTTGTTCTTTTTGGCCCAGTATAATGGATGTGGTCTCTAAATGAGGCCATGCAGGTCATTGCACACCGCAGGGAGGTGTTTGGGTTATGAAACATTTCCCCTTCCTACCCTAGACAATTGTATAGCTTATGTGACATTCTTTGAGGAGCTGTGGAAAACAAAAGACCTTCCCAGGACATTCAGTCTGACAGCCATTTTCCTCCCTGCTTTTATCTCTTTTTCTTTCAAAGATCTAAATTTTATCAGAGCTGCTAGCAGCAATCAGGAGATAGGATTTTTTTCTGCCTTTTCTTTGACCTTGTAATCCCAGCAGTCCCCTTTTAACCAATTCCGTCAGGTCTAAATCTGTTTTTCCAAGATTTTCGTTGATATTATATCCTCTGCAATTTGCTTCAGAGCTTTTGCCACTTTATGCCAAGGGATAGATAGGCAGCCATCCTTTCATCATCAGTTCCTTATCATATTTTCCCATCTTAGCCTTTTTCTGGCTATAAAACACCTGAACTATGATGATTTGTGAGTCTAATTTGACATCCCTGTATAACTTTGTGCTTTTCACCTCATCCTCACGTACCTCGCCTCTTCTCCCAATTTTTAACTGTGACAAGTTTAGAATCCACTGGGTTACTAAACTGCCTCTATACTCAGACTTGATAGTTAAGGCACTAGGCAGAATGTTCTGAGCCCTGGTTTTAAAGAGAATTTTCTGAGTCCTGGAAAAAGACACTTCCGTCTTACCTGGAAGGATTGGCTGCTCATTATTCCATCCCATGTACCTGTGAATTTGGAGGTGGGATTGATGGCCTTATCACTCCTCACTGTCACTTCTTGAACATTACTCCTCCACTTTCATGTAAAAACCCCTGCTTTTTGAAATTTATAAAGCTACTCCTAAGCATTACTCATCTACCAACCATCATTCACCTGCCTCATTAATTGTGGCATTTTGAACCTTCCCTCCTTTCAAAGCCAGATTTCTTAGTATGATCCATCTGATGCCTGGCCACCTAGTTTCTTGGTAGTTCATTTATTCATTCATTTTTTCAGTGTTCCATTCATGCACATGCTCACATGCACTTATTTGTGTCTTCATTTAAAAAAATTGTTTTGAATACAATAGTACGCTAAGCTCTGTGTTAGCATTAAAGGTAGAATGGTGAGCAAAGAGATAGGCAAGGTTCTTTCATTCTTGAATTAACAATGTAGTGAGGGAAAGACATTTATAAATATACATTTATAAGTATTGTAACTGCTTTGACAGAAGCAAAAAGACCCAGAGTGTGGTATAGAGGTACCTGACCTAGCATGGAAAGTCAAAGTAGGTCTCTCAGAGGGAGCGATTGTTAAATGGACACTTCATAGTTACCAAATGGAATAGAGAAAGAAAGATGACAAGAGTTCAGCAAGAGGAGCAGCACTTGCAATGGTCCAGTGGTGGGATGGCGCATGGTCCATGTAAGGAATGAAAGGATAAAGGGATGGAACAGAGAGAAGGATGGAGAGCATAATTGGTGGTGGGGCAAGATCATGAAAGATGATTATATTAAGGATTTTGGTCTTCATTTTAAGAACCCAGGGAAACGTTTGAAAAACGTTATTTTGTTTAAAATTTAAAAATTATTTAAAAAATAAATGCACACACATATATTTTAAAGGTATTGAAGGGTAATGAGTGAATAAATTTCTCATTTCAGCCTGCCTTTCTTAAAGGCAACCATGCCAGTTTCTTGAATATCCTGAAAATGGTATGTACATACATATATTTGGTACTGAAAGAGTGGGTTGCTGCTTAAAATGTGGACCCGGTTTTCCAGTTGGCAGTGGGTAGAGGCTGGAAGAGTTTGAAGATACTAATATTAAAAAAACATACTGTGTTGACTTGCATGTTACTGTGATGCTGGAAGCTAAGCCATTGGTTTTTCAAATGCTACCAAGGTTAATCATGCAGACAGGTTTCAGTAGAGCTTCTAAACCAGTGGTTCTCAACCTACCTAATGCTGTGACCCTTTAATACAGTTCTTCATGTTGTGGTGACCCCCAACCATAAAATTATTTTTGTTGCTGCTTCATAACTGTATTTTTGCTACTGTTTTGAATTATAAATATCTGATATGCAGGATGTATTTTCTTTCTTTTTAAAAATAAATCATTTTATTGGGGGCTCATATAACTTAAGTACAATCCATACATCTATCCATTGTATGTCAAGCACATTTGTACATGTCACCCTCTTCACTCTCAAAACATTTGCTTTCCACTTGATTCCTTGGTATCAGCTCCTCATTTTTTGCCCTCCCTCCCTGCTCCCCACTCCCTCATGAACTCTTGATAATTTATAAATTATTATTATTATTTTAGCATATCTTACAATGTCCGACGTCTCCCTTCACCCATTTTTCTGCTGTCTGTGCTCCAGGGAGGGGGTTATATGTAGATCCTTGTAATCAGTTTCCCCTTTCTACGCCACCTTCCCTCCACCCTCCCGATATCACCACTCTCACTGCTGGTCCTGAAGGGATCATCTGTTCTGGATTCCCCATGTTTCCACTTCCTATCTGTACCAGTGTACATCCTCTGGTCTAGCCGGATTTGTAAGGTGGAATTGGGATCATGATAGTGGGGGGAGGAAACATTTAAGAACTAGAGGAAAGTTGTATGCTTCATTGTTGCTACCCTGCACCCTGACTGGCTCATCTCCTCCCCGCGACCCTTCTGTAAGGGGATGTCCAGTTGCCTACAGATGGGATTTGGGTCCCCAATCTGCACCTGTCTCCTCCCCCACCCCGTCATTCAGAATGATGTGATTTTTTTGTTCGTTGATGCCTGATAACTGATCCCTTCGACACCTCGTGATCACACAGGCTGGTGTGCTTCTTCCATGTGTGCCTTGTTGCTTCTGAGCTAGATGGCCACTTGTTTGCCTTCAAGCCTTTAAGACCCCATATGCTGTATCTTTTGATAGCTGGGCACCATCAGCTTTCTTCACCACATTTGCTTATGCACATATTTGACTTCAGCAATTGTGTCAGGAAAGTGAGCATCATGGAATGCCAGTTTAATAGAACAAAGTGTTCTTGCATTGAGGGAGTACTTGAGTGAAGGCCCAATATCCAGCAGGATGTATTTTCATTGTTACAAATTGAACATAATTAAAGCATAGCGATTCATCACAAAAACAGTATGTAATTATGTATTGTGAAATAGTTACTTCTAATTACAAATAAATGAAATTTTGTCTTGAAGCATGGGTAACAGTCTTAATATAACAACAGTAAACTACATTGCTGCATTTTGCAACAGTATGCGTAAAAAGTCATCAGTGCAAAGGTTGAGATAGCTTCTTTCTCACCAGATCAGAAATTCTCTGGGCAGTCTTTGCAAGAGCACAACAAAGATCATCTTCCACAACAAGTCTACTTCTGTATTTAGACTTGATAACCAACAAGCTGGAAAACCCTGTTTCACAAAGATACGTTGTTGGAAATGGAAGAAGAAGGCACAACACAGTCTCGACAGAACAGGATATGACTGCAAATACTTGATTCAGAATTTTGTAACTGGCATTGTAGAGAATTCAGTTCTCGCTGCATCACTGTTAATAAGTTCAACAAACTCCTCTGGTGCTGTCTGAGGAACATCTTCAACTTTGTGAATGGGCTTCTGGTAAGTGCACATGGGTGTCAGGTAGATTTGGAAAGTACAATGAAATTTCATCTGCAAGCACGTGCAAGTGTTCTTTCACAGAAATTATCATCATAATCCTTTTGTCTGGTTCAATGCCATGTTCCTCAAAAAAAGCAGATAAGGTAGGCAACATGTAAATTTTAAGTTCATCCAATTTTTTTTGCCAAAGCTGAAGTTTCATTTGGAAAGATCGAATCTTTTCAGACAAATCGAGGCATATTGCATTTGATCCTTGCAGTGATAAATTTAACTCATTCAAGATGGCAAAGATGGCAACCAACTAACTACTATCACTTTTATCACTGAAAAGTGCTTCAAATAGCAGTCTTGCTTTCTGATTAAAAAAACGTTTTGAGTTCATCATGAAGCTCAAAAACTTTTCCTCTTGACAGCCATCCCACTTCAGTGTGAAATAGCAGAGCATTTTTGAGCGCATCTAACTAATTGCACAGTTGCGAAAACAGTCCACTGTTTAAAGTGCTCACCTTTAAAACATTGACAGAACTTGTGACGCTTTCATTACTTCTTGTAACTCCTGTGGCAGTGTCTTCATTGCTAATATTTGTGGATGAATCATACAGCGAGTCCAATGACTTTTGGTGAACTCCTTCAGTACAAAACGTTGAAATCCAGATAGACCTCCTAGCATAGCTGTAGCATCATCTGTCAACATACCATAAACTTTTTCCCAAGAGATCTTATGCTCTTTTAGAAATGAACCAACTGTGTCAAATACATCACGTGCAGTAGTTGTCGTTTCAAGAGGTTTGCAAAAAAAGGGAAACTTATTTTTAAAGTCACCATCATTAATATACCTCACGTAAACCAGTAACTGTGAACAGTTTGCAACCCCTGTAGAATCATCAAGCTGGGTGCTAAATATTGGAAGTGGAGCAGATTTTATTTCCTGGATTACCTGATCAAGAAGATCAGTAGGCATGTCATCTGTTCTTCTGTGACAGTGTCATTAGATAAGGAAATTACACTCAATTTTGTAACAAACTCGTCTCCAATCATAACTCGTACAATGTCTTTGGCAGCTGGCAACAGTAAATCCTCAGCAATGGTGTGAGTTTTCGTAGCTCTGGCGATTCTGATTGCCACCAAATATGAAGATTCAGTGGCTGCTACATTTTGTTTGTGGTACTTGCCACCAGTGTCAAGTCTGGCATTTTTTAGTCCATCAGCTGTGCTTCTAAAATAGTTGGTATCCTTGCTGGCAAAGCTCGGATGCTTGCTATCAAAATGGTGTTTTCGTTTGTTCGGTTTCATAGAATGGGCTAATAGAACTTCACAACAAATAACACATTGCCCGGTTTCTCAATTCCTGCTGTTTCCTACGATTTACCATTCTCTGTTGTTGTTTTTTTACATACCTGTTACTATCACAAGGGGGCAGTATTCACATCAACCACAGCTGAATATAAAAAGACCGATCAGCATCCAGATTAAGTTCCCATGGTACAAATACTTTTTTTTTTGCAGTAGTTGATTATTTCACAGTACATGATTTTACATTTAACTACTAATTATAATTTATGAAGTATAATTTTACCTCCAGTACTGCTGCTTTTAACAGAGTAGCTGCTTTCAACACAGCAGCTGCACTCTAGACAGCAGCTGTTCTCTACACATGTGTGACTGGTCCACCTAAGTACATTATGGCACCAACCCTGTCACATACACCTATATGTGATGGGGTTGGTGCAATGATGTCATCATGCTGGGCAGTCATGTGGGCGGACCTGCATGTGGGCGGACCCACCTGGAGACACATAGAGGAGTGGTATATTTTCTGATAGTCTTAGGTGACCCCTGTGAAAGGGTCGTTTGACCTCCAAAGGGGTTGCAACCCACAGGTTGAGAACCACTGTTCTAAACTAAGACAGACAAGGAAGAAGCTGACCAAGAGCTTCTACTTCTCAAAAGAAGCTGACCAAGAACACCCCCCCACAAAACCCCCCCAACAACAAAAATGTTGACCAAGGAATAGCAGCAGAATATAATCTGACATAATGCCAAAAGATGAATCCCTCAGGTTGGAAGATAACCAAAATATGACTGAGGACGAGCTTCCTCCTCACAGTAGATTTGACTTTAATGATATACTAAGGGGTACCCCCCCCAAAAAAAAGGAAAAATGCTCTGCTAAGTGGAGGTTTTGTAGTACGCATTTTTCCTGGTAGGCAAGCATTGTGCAACTCACTCTGAATTAGTGCCCCTAGTGGTGTTGCCTGGGAAGGTTCTCTCTAGTCATAGTGAATTTTTTTGTGAAAGCAGTTTTGCTCGAACCTCATTTTTAGTGATTTTAAACCTCAATTTAAGTGAATACTGTGCAGCTGTGAAATTTTGTTTCCTGCTCAGGAAAAATGCCACAGAAACTGTTGTGATCTTGAACACAGCTTACAAGGACAGAAATATTGGAAAAACTCAAGTGTATGAGTGGTTTTCTCATTTTTTTAAAAAGTGAAACATTGATTGATGACAAACCTCCTTTTGGACACCTGTCAACTTCCCGAACAGGCGAATATGTTCACAATATGTGTGCACTTGTGCTTGAAGACTGATGATGGACTATTGAAGCAATGGGAAAGTTATCTGGACTATGTTGAAACTGGATTCAGTTAATTTTAACAGAAGATTTGGGAATGAGAAGGGTTGATGAGAAATTTGTGTCTTGGGTTCTGCCTGACCAGTTAAAAGAGCACTGAATGGAACCATGCTGTGCTTTGAAAGAACAGTTCCAAAGGGACTCAGACTTCTTTCCCCAAAGCCATTACTGGTGACGAAACATGGAACTATTTTTACGATCCCAAAACCAAACATCAATCAAGCCAGTGGAAGATGCCATCACCCAAAAAAAGTTCATCAAATGAAGTCAGAGATCAAGACGATGCTCATTGTTTTTTTGATGTGAGGGGGATAGTGTATTTGGAGTTCATTCCACCAGGTCAGACTGTTAATCAAACTTTCTATTTAGAGGTTCTGGAAAGATTGCCTAACAGTACGTGACAGAAAAGGCCTGATTTGTGGCAGACGAGGGACTGGTTTTGCCACCACAACAATGCACGCGTTCATATAGCTATCTCAGTGTGCCATTTTTTGGCAAAAAACCCCAGCATGCTTCTCTTGCCCCATGCACCTGCCTCACCTGACCTTGCTCCGTGTGACTTCTTTTTGTTTCCACGAATGAAGAGGGACATGAAAGGACAGCGAATTGACAATGTAGAAGAGATGCAGGGGAAAAAAAGAGAGAGGTGCTGTCAGCCATCCAAACAGATGAGTTTGAAAAATGTTTCCAAGAATGGAATCGCAGATTTCACAATTCTATTAAGTGTAATGGAGAATACTTTGGAGGTAATAAGGTTGTTTTATAAAAAATTTAAATGCACAGCTTGGTGGGGATTTCGGGCTATTTGGGGTACCCCTTCATAGATGAAGTAAAGCTTCAGGAACCTTCATTTGCTGATGTGACATGACTCAGAATGAGAACCAGCTGTAGACAGCCATTAATAATCATGTTGTTGAATGTATGAAGTATCCATCTAGGAAAGTTGTCAAAATGAATGTAGCAAATGCTTGAAGATCAATATCCTAGACATTAGGAAGGTGAAATGGACTGGTGTTGGTTATTTTGAATTGGACACTTACGTGGTTTACAGTGCTGGAAAGGGTAAATTGAAGAGGAATAGTGTCACATTTGGCATCAAAAAACATTTCAAGATTTACTCTGAAGTACAGCACTGTCAGTGATAGCATAATATTCATATGCCTACAAAGAACACCAGTAAGAGCTTGTGGGTTATGACTTTAATATAGTATTTATATATCTCAACCGTACAATTGTGCCTATTGAACCCGTGACTAGTTGTGGGGGGTCTGGCATTTCCCCCCACAAGAGCTACCACCATTATCCAAATTTACACACCAAACTCTAATGCCAATGATTAAAAAAATTAAAGATTTTTATCAATTTCTGAACGTGATTAAATATGCGCAAGATGATAATTACTAGTGACGGAATGCAAAATTTGGAAACAAAGAAGGATCAGTAATTGGAAAATATGGCTTTGGTGATAGAAATGATGCAGGAGTAAAATTAAACTAAAAGAAGTTCAAGAGAGCCAAAGTAAAACGTTGAGTACATCCCACCTGATTTTAAAGACCACTTGAAGAATAGATTTTACACATTGAACCGTGATCAAAGTTCAGACAAGGTGTAGGGTGACAGCAAGAGTATCATTCATGAAGAAAGCAAAATGTTATTTAAAAAGAAAAGAAAAGGGAAAGCAAAAAGAGAACAACAACATGGATGAAACTTGCTTATGAAGAAGGTGTAGCTAAAGCAAATGAAAGAAATGGTGATGTAAAAGAGCTGAACAGAAAATTTCAAATTTCTAGAAGACAAAGTATAGTAGTACAATAAAATGAACAATGCCCAAAGATACAAGACCAAAAAGAAGAACGTGCTTGGCATTTTTCTTTCTTCCAGTATTTTTATTGTGAATTAAGTGGGGGTTTATATATATCATTGTTTTCACATTCAACAAATTAAAAAACTCCCAATATAAGCCTCAAATTCTCTTTTTTAATTAAAAGATCATTTTATTGGGGGCTTTTACAACTCTTAGAACAAGCCTGAATTTCTTAAGCTAAAAGAACAAGAGAGAACTAATTCAAGCCTTGAATGGCAATGTTGAAAGGTTCTATGGGCACAATATCAAATGACACAGGAAGCATCAAGGAAGATGGATGCAATACAAAGAGTATTTAAAAAATATTTGTCACTCTTCAGTCATTTCAGGAGATAGCATGTGATCAATTATTGATAGCATTTAAAGAAGAGCTTATGCCTCACTGAAGGCAGTAGTGAAAAACAAGGCTCCAGGATTTAACAGACTACCCATTGAAGGATATCATGGATCTTGGCTAAGAGTAGAGAATACCAGGAAGATGTTTACTTATGTTTCATTTATTGTGTGAATCATAACAAGTTATAGATAGCATTGTGAGGAATGGAATTGACAGAACACCTAATTGTGCTCATTTAGAACCTGTCCATATACCAAGATGTAAATATTCAAACAGAACATGGGGGATAGTTATTGTTGTTAAATGCAGATGAGTTGGTCCTCACTCAGAGTGACCCTATGTACAACAAAATGAAATTCTTCCCAGCCCTGGGCCATCCTCAGTTTCTATGTTTGAACCCATGGGTACAGCCACTGTGCCAGTTTCTCTCCTTAAGGACTTTCCTCTCTTTTGATGACCCTCCACTTTATCAAGGAGGCTATCCCTCCCCAAGGCTAGTCCCTCCTAATATTATGTCCAAAACACCTAAGAGCAACGTTTGCTATTCTGGTTGTACTTCTTCCAAGGCACATTTGTTTGTTATTCTGGCAGCCCATGGTATATTCAGTATTTTTTGCCAGTACCGTAACAAAGGCATCAGTTCTTCGGTTTTCATTATTTATTGTCTAGTTTTTCATTCACGTGAGGCAATTGAAAATGCCTTGACTTGGATCAGGCACAACTCAGTCCTCAAAGTGACACTTAAGAGGTCTTTTATAGCAGTATTGCCCAATGCAGATATATGGTTTGACTTCTTGACTGCTGTTTTTATGGGCATTGATTGTGAAGCTAGCTAAAATGAAATTCTTCACAACTTCAGTCTTTCCTATGTGTATCCTGATGTTGATTACTGGTCTAGTTGTGAAGATTTTTGTTTTCTTTATGCTGAGGTATACGGTAATTCATTTGATCTTCCATCAGTGAATGTTTCCTTTCTTTTTTACTTTGAGCAAGCAAGGCTGTTTCATCTGTATATTGCTGGTTGTTAAGGAGTGTTCCTCCACATTCATTATTCTTTATACAATCTAGCTTCTGGGATATTTTGCTCAGCATACAGATAGAAATAAAGATAGTGAAAGGAGATAGCCTTGACATATACCTTTCCTGATTTTATTTTATTTTATTTTTTTAATCATTTTATTAGGGGCTCATACAACTCTTATCACAATCCATACATACATCAATTGTGTAAAGCGCATTTGTGCATTCATTGCCCTCATCATTCTCAAACATTTCCTCTCCACTTAAGCCCCTGGCACAAGATGTGACAAAATAATAATTTATAAATTATCAAGGGCTCATGAGGGAGAGGGGAGCGGGGAGGGAGGGGAAAAATGGGGAAAAACGAGGACCTTTCCTGATTTTAAACTATACAGCTCTCCCCTGGCTCTGTTTGAACGACTTCCTCTAGGTCTGTTTACAGGTTCTGCATGAGCACAATTAAGTGTTCCAAAATTCTCATGACTCACAGTTATCCATAATGTGTTAACATAACTGTGTTATTCACACAGTTGAATGCCTTTGAATAGTCAAAACACAGGTAAACATCTTTCTAGTGTCCTCTGCTTTTATCCAAGATTCATCTAACGTCTTCAGTGGTATCCTTGTGCCAAGTTCTCTTCAGAATCTTGCTTGAATATCTGGTAGTTCCCTGTCAATGTACTATTGCAACCTTTTTTGAATTATCTTCAACAAAACTTTACTTGCATGTGATGATATTGTTTGATAATTTCCACATTCTCTTGATTATCTTTCTTTGGAGTGGCACAAATATGGATCTTTTCCAGTTGGTTGGCCAGGTAGCTATCTTGAATTTTTTTTTTTGTTGATATAGATAAGTGAACACTTTCAATGTTGTACCTTTCTATTGAAATTCCACAATTGGCCTCCTGTTAATTCTTGGAACCTTGTTTTTCAGTGCAAACGACAATCTTAAAAGCTTTACTTCTTCCATGTCATGAAGGTGAAGTCTTCTGTGAGATGACAGCTCTTCCTCATATCTTGAGTGTCTTCCAAGCTGAGGAGCTTCTCTTCTAACACTATATCCAACAGTGTCTTGCCTCGTCATAAGGGTTTTCCTTGTGAATTTTTTTTATCATTTTGTTAGGGGCTCATACAACTCTTATCACAATCCATACATACATCAATTGTGTAAAGCATATTTGTACATTCATTGCCCTTATCATTCTCAAAACATTTGCTCTCCACCTAAGCCCCTAGCATCTGCTCCTCATTTTCCCCCTCCCTTCCCGCCCCCTCATGAACCCTTGATAATTTATAAATTATTATTTTGTCATATCTTGCACTGTCCAACGTCTCCCTTCACCCATTTTTCTGTTGTCTGTCCCTCAGGGAGCAGGTTATATGTAGATCCTTGTAATCGGTTCCCTGTTTCCAACCCACCCTCGCAGTATTGCCACTCTCACCACTGGTCCTGAAGGGATCATCCGCTCTGGATTCCCTGTGTTCCCAGTTCCTATCTGTACCAGTGTACATCCTCTGGTCTAGCCAGATTTGTAAGGTAGAGTTGGGATCATGATAGTGGGGGGTGGGGAGGTTAATTGTTTTCGAAGTAGATTTCCAGGAACTTCTTCCCAGTGTATCTTAGTCTGAAAGCCCTGCTCAATCTGTCTACTGTTGATATCTGCTGGCATTCAAAATAACGGTGGTATAGCTTCCAGCATCAGAGCAGCATGTAGACTTCCACAGTAAGACCAGATGATTGGCGGAATTCCAAGGTTATAGTAGTCTTCATTCTGTTGTTGTTATTAGGAGCTGTTGAGTTGATTCCAAGTCTGAATGACTCCAAGTGACAGCTGACTTTCTAGACTATAATCATTATGGAAGCAGACTCCTAAAGAGTCACTGAGCAGGTTCTATTTGCCAACCTTTCCACTAGCAGTTGAGTAAATAACAGTTTGCACTATCAGGGCAACTTTAAGTATGTAAAAGCTAACTTTATTTCTTCAGAGTACAGATATTGCCTGGTAGTTTTACATTGATTATTGCACCTATTTGTTTAACTTTTGTCTTTTCCATATGAATCATAAGCTGAATTATAAGCACCATCAAAACAATGCCTAAGGATGAAACAGGTTCTCAATATTTGTTGTGTAGATGGATGAATAAGGAAATAAAGATAATAGCTAGATGGCAGGTGGCATTCTTTGAAAAGAATGGAGAAGATCTGAAATGGCTAATGTAGAAAATGAAGAAAGAGTAAAGGAGGGTGGGAACACACAAGATGTGGCTAAGGAACTCAATTCTGGTCTGAATGGAGACCATTTACTTACAATGGCACCAATCCCGCCCTCGCCCCCCCCCCCCGCCCCCCCAGTTGAGATGTCTCATCTGAGATAGCCATTATCTCAGGCAGGTGGGTAAAGTTGCTAAGAATGTCAAAACTAGAGAGGTTGAAGTGATAGGCTTTAGGGTCCAAGCTGAGAAAGGGACTTGAAGGTGAGTCTCAGATGTCTGCTCCTTCCCCTCTTCCTGAATAAAGTTATCCATGTTCACAATTTTAGTTTTCTGTGGGAGGAGAGAACAGAGTACTTCTCAGAAATTGAAAGGAGGCCAAATATGACTTGAAACCAACATAAGGTCTAGGAAGTGGTCAAGAGATTAGTCTGGAGACTAGACTTTAAAGACCACTATTAGATTCAGGAGTGGCTGCAACAATGGGCTCAAAGAACAATCGTAAGGATGGTGCAGGACCGGGCAGTGCTTCGTTCTGTACTTCACAGGGGAACCATGAGTTGGAACGGACTCAATGGCAGCTAACAGCAATAAATACTAGATTCAGGAAGGTCATCCAAGAGCGACAGGATCAAGAATAACTTAATTCATGTGGTTTTAGTTAGTTTTACATAACAGGCAGATAAAATACTATCACATTTTGCATTATCACCTCAAGGTAACAGAGAAGCAGTCTGGGCTGGAAATGTGAATCCATCTTTGGGAGCAATAGGAGTGAAAGTAGTAACTGGAGCCATGATGTAGATGACATTGTATAGGGGAAGAAATGATATTCCACTACAGTAAATAACTTTTTAGTCCTTAATAATTCTTAGTGAAAAGCCTTTGCTTAAAGCACTCTTGTTTCCTCTCCCTATCTCCTTAGGCTTTGTTTTCTCATCCTGTAGGTCCCTGTTTAGTGATCACTTCCTTAGAGAAGTTTGCTCTGACTCCCCAAACACAGGTGGCCTCTTCTGTGTGTTCTAAATGAACTTGGTATTTCTCATGTTATATTGCTTGTCATTTTGAATTGAGGTGACGTGTCCTGTCTTTCTCCTCTTGTTCACTATAAAGTCCTTGAGGCTTAAAACAACATGTGTCTTGTCCACATTGTATCCTTAACAGCTATCATAATTTCTAACATATAATAGGTTTTAGTAAACATTGAATTGGAATATTAGGTGTTTGCTTCCAAACCTTGGCCTTTTGTAGACATTTGGGTAGTTAAACAGATTCTATACTTGAGTATAAACCGATCTGAATATCAGCTGAGGCACCTCACTTTATCACAAAACTGCATTAAAATGTGCTGAAAAACAGCGTACATGAGTATATATGATATGTAATTTTATATTTTGTTTTAATTCTTACCATTATAAACAATTTTCTATCTTGTCAGAGCAATTTTATAGTCATCTTTTAACATGTGTGATAGGTATGCCATAAGTTCTTAAGCATTCCCCAAGGAAAAAATTTCTCTTAGAATATACACTTGCAGAAGGTAATTTCAAATACTCGAAAACACTTGAAGTTGTTTTAGAGAGATTGTCATTCCAAAGGAGAATGAATTATATGTGCTTCAAAGATCCCCTTTGTTCCCTGAAATTTAGTAATTTTTCTATGTTTCGCGGCCTTTGTAAGTGAATGTGAGCCTCTTGGATGTGAAAGCATAAATTTCAAAAAGATAAAAACATCACTCTCGCAAATATAAAGGAAGCCGGTGTCAGATTTACTTAACTAATGAATGAGGTCATCAGATTGTAAAAAGGCTGTTGAGGAACACAGTTTTATGTGGTTAGGCAGGAAAAGAATGATGACACAAGTGTGAACGTTCGATATAAAACTTATCAATGTCATACAGGTTAATAAAACAAACTTTGAGGTTATCTTTTCTGCTGAATGAATTGGTTTGCATTTCAATTAGACAAAAATACTTTAATCTATCAATCTCCTATATGTTAACACCTACCAAAATGAAAGCCAAACTTACTGCCATTGAGTTTGTTCTGATGTAGTAGGCTAAATCAGTATTAAGTGCTAAGTTAAGTAAAGGTACATTCTTAGCCCAAGACTTGGGGAACTTATCCTTAAAGGCCACCTATTTAGTCTTTGTGGGCCATAGATTTCTGTTGCAATTACTTAACTCTGCCATTGTAGTGCAAAAGTAACCACAGACCGTGCACAAATGAATAGATGTAAATGTATGATGGTCCAGCTTAATTCACAAAAGCCGCAGAAGCTGGAGTTGGCCCCATGCTATAGGCTATTGGCCCTGGTTTATCGCATCTGTAGTGATATCTCTTCTTTCATTCCTGGCCTTGCTAATTTGTGATTTCTCTCTTTTCCCCTGAGATCAGTCTTACTAGGGCTGTATCTGTTTTGTCGATTATTTGAAACCAGAGTTTGGTCTCACTGATTTTGTCTTTTGAGGTGCAATCCATAATGAAGGCTGAAGTCTTTGATCTTCATCAGCAGTAAACTTAGATAGCTTGAATGTATGAGATTCATGCCACTGGTGACTGAGGGAAGGTAGATAGGAGGCAGTGAGGGGTATTTTGGTAGCTCTGTTTTCTCTTTGTTGCTATTTCTTCATCTTTTTGTAAAATAATTCTATATTCTCTGGCCTCCTTCCTTGCTCTGTCTAATATTAGGTTGGCACAAGGGTATCTTTCTCTCTGTTAAAGAACAATTGCAGAGTGGCTTTCACGTAATAGTCCAGTAGCCTTGCGTTTAGTTTCCTCTTATCTCTTCCATGATTATTGCCCACCTTTAGTCTACTGGATATTTATTTATTTATTTATTTTCCTCTTTTTTTTTTTTCTTTTTTAACATTTTATTAGGGGCTCGTACAACTGTTATCCCAATCCATACACACATCAATTGTGTAAAGCGCATTTGTACATCGTTTCTCAAAACATTTTCTCTCCATTTAAACCCCCGACATTAGGTCCTCATTTTTCCCCTCCCTCCCCACTCCCCCCTCCCGCATGAGCCCTTGATAGTTTATAAATGGGTATTTTGTCATATCTTGCCCTGTCCGACATCTCCCTTCATCCACTTTTCGGTTGTCTGTCCCCCAGGGAGGAGGTCACACACAGTTCCATGTAATCGGTTCCCTCTTTCCTACCCATTCTCCCTTTACCCTCCCTGTTTTGCCACTCACACCACTGGTCCTATAGGGCTCATCCATCCTGGATTCCCTGTATTTTCAGTTCCTATCTGTACCAGTGTACCTCCTCTGGTCTAGCCAGTCTTGCAAGATAGGATTCAAGTCATGGTAGTGGGAGCGGGGAGGAAACCTTTAGGAACTAGAGGAAGGTTGTATAGTCTACTGGATATTTACTATGTATTTCCTCGGAGTCAGGTTGACTTTGGCTGATTACCAGGTGGTTGCTTTATTCCATCATAGCCCTTTTTTTTACTCTATGTGCACATGCAGACGTAATTACCCTTCTCTGCAGTGCTTTGATTGTGTTGCATATTTTTTCTTTTTTTTTAATGCTTCAAGACAAAATTTCATTTATTTGTAATTAGGAAGAAATAGTTCACAATATATAATTATGTATTGTTTTCGTGATGAATCACTATGCTTTAATTATGTTCAATTTGTAACAATGAAAATACATCGTGCATATCAGATATTTACATGATGATTCATAACAGTAGCAAAATGACAGTTATGAAGTAGCAATGAAAATAAGTTTATGGTTGGGGGTCACCACAACATGAGGAACTGTATTAAAGGGTCGCAGCATTAGGAAGGTTGGAATCCACTGCTCTAACCTGTGTCTTCCCCTCTTCTCGCATCACCTCCCACCCGGGTCACCATCAAAGCTGGTTCCTTTTTGTGTGAAAACTTTTCCTTGGTTTTTTAGAACAGCACTTTCATACAATATTGATCCGTGTAGTGCTTGACTACTTTCACTCAGCAAAACGTCCAATGTAACACTACATCTTGTCAACGGGTAACAATGAATCTACCTACAGAATAGCTCGTACCCTGGGGGAATCTGGTCTTGCATATTTTACATATTTTATGTTATGACCCTGGACCAAGCCTAGAGCGAAGTAACAAAGAGGGACTTAGGGCTCAAAATTAAGAAGCTCTCACTCTCAGAATCATACAAATCAAGTTTGCTGTTAATTTGATGAGATGGCCTTCTTGCCTCCCCCTGGTTCTGGCCTTATATAATCTTGATCACAGCTTGTTAAGGACATCTATTATACCTTAAAATAACTGTGTATAACAACTTCATTTCACTGTATTTGAACAAACAAAAGTGAAATAATATTTCCAGAAAATCAATGTCATGCCTGAGGTAACTCAACAGCCAAAAGTTTATCCATAGGCAAATTAGCTAGAATTTTGTATCATATTATTTAGGTTAATAGTAGTAGGCTTGTTGTACTTTGTTTCTAATCGTAATATGGCTTGCCATTAGAAAGTTCCTTTTTTAAAAAAAACATTTGATTTGGGGCTCTTATAGCTCGTCTAACAATCCATACATCAATTATATTAGACACATTTGTGCATGTTGCCATCATTTTCAAAGCATTTTCTTTCTACTTGAGCCCTTGGTATCAGCTCCTCTTTTTCCCCTCCTTCCCCCACCCTCCCACCCTCAGGAACCCTTGATAAATTACAAATTATTATTTATTCTCATATCTTATACCATCTGCTGCCTCTCCTCACCGGCCTTTCTGTTGTTCGTCCCCCTGGAGGGGGCTGTAGGTGTTATAAGTCGATCATTGCGATCAGTTCCCCCTTTCTTCCCCTTCGCCTCTCCCCTCCTGGTATCACTCCTCCCATTACTGTTCCTGAGTTTATCTGTCCTGAATTCCATGTGTTGAGAGCTCTTATCTGTACCAATGTATGTGCTCCAGTCTAGCAGGATTTGTAAGGTAGAACTCGGGTCATTTGGTGTGTTTCATTGGTACTATACTGCACCCTGGCTGGCTTGTCCCTTCATTGTGACCCTTCTGTGAGGGGATGTCCAATTGTCTACAGATGGGCTTTGGGTCTCCACTGCGACCACCCTCATTCGCATCAATATGATTGTTTTTGGTCTTAGATGCCTGATACCTGATCCCATCAACACTTCATGATCACACAGGCTGGTGTGCTTCTTCCCTGTGGGCTTTGTTGCTTCCCTGCTAGATGGCTGCTTAACTTCAAGCCTTCAAGACCCCAGATGCTATATCTTCTAATAGCTGGGCACCATCTGCTTTCTTCACATTTGCTTATGCACCCATTTTGTCTTCAGTGAAAGTGTGGGGAAGGTGGGCATCACAGAATGCCAGGTTATTAGAACAAAGCATTCTTGCATTAATTAAGGTAGCATACGGACATTGGGCCTTGAGTAGAGGCCCAATGTCCGTGTGCTACCTTAATTCTGATATAAATATATGTACATAGACTTATATCCCTATAATTATATATATAAGCATGTATGTATATATATATATATAAAAGCATGTGTGTGTGTGTGTGTGTATATATATACACACACACACATGCTTATATTTCCTAGTTTTAGAAAGTTCCTTGTAGCAGAATCCCTCTCACAGATGAACATGACTGCTGCTGTGGCTAATACTGTGATGTTCAAAACCACATGACTTATACAAGATAGCTAGTAGAACATGAAAGTACCTGTAACTCGAAGAGTTGTTCAGTTCATGTTGCTGTCAAATATATTGGGAGAGAAATACTCCAGCATGTCAGTAACCTGTTCCACTGGTTCCATAGTCTTCACACTGCCTTTGAGAAATGCTCTGGAGATGAGCGGGAGGTTCAAAGTGATGGGCTTCTGCTTCTCCCCACCCTTCCATACATTTCAACTAGAATAGGTTCTGTGTTATGTGTTTCATGAACTGGGTTCTGTGTAAAGGTCTGTCAGTGTTTCTCAACCTTCCTAATGCCTCAACCTTTAATACAGTTCCTCATGTTGTGGTGACCACCCCTCACCAACCATAAAATTATTTTTGTTGCTATTTCATAACTGTAATTTTGCTACTGTTATGAATCAGGCAATCCCTGTGAAGGGTTGTTCGGCCCCCAAAGGGGTCGCGACCCCCAGGTTGAGAACCACTGGACTCATTAAGAAGAGGAACCAGTGGCAAATGTGAAACAATACTTAGACAAGCTAAAATGTCTTGAGCCAAAGGGCTTTCTTTTTTGCTTTCTCTGTTCCATTCACTAGAAAGCTTTCCCACCTTCTTTAAAAACTAGACTTCAAAATAGACTCAAATGTTAGCATTCAGGGCTCCTTGAGTAGCAGTCGACTCTGTTGTGATTTCATCTTAAAATGTTTTCATTCTTTGTTTTTAGATGCCAGTGAGAGCAGGTGCCAGCAGGGGAAGACACAATTTGGAGTTGGCCTGAGATCTGGGGGAGAAAATCACCTCCGGCTTCTTGAAGGAACCCCCACTCTCCAGTCATGTCGGGCTGCCTGCTGTCAGGACTCTGCCTGCCATGTTTTTTGGTGGCTAGAAGGGATTTGCATTCAGGCTAACTGCAGCAGGCCCCAGAGCTGCCGGGCTTTTAGGACAGACTCTTCCAATTCTATGCTGGTGTTTTTAAAACCATTTCAAACCGAACATGGCTTGGGCTTTCCACCTGAAGATGATGTACCACATCTTCTGGGGCTAGGTTGGAGCAGGTCATCTTGGAGGAGGCAGAGCCCACCCAGAGCACCATTCACACCTGCTGTATCTTCCAGTGTCCAGCAGAGCTTAATCAGGAAGCTTCAGAAGAGAGATAGTTCCATTGAAGAAGTAGTTACCACACCTGTAGTCACACAGCATTTCATAAAGAATGACTCCAAGGAAGTAGGTGATCTGATTACCAGTGACTCTGAAGAGGTAAGCATGTTATGAAAAAGGAGCAGAGGAGCTGTGAAATCTGCTCCCAACTTTTGGCACACAGAGCATTGAAGCTCATGTGGCATGTGCAGTGCTCCAAGGCCGTGGGATATATGCATAAAGCATCCTGGTGTTCTGTTATTTGGTGCTGCATAGAGGGGCAAGGGTAATTTGACCTTAGAGATACTGACTCCTTGCAAGTTTGGCTATTGTTTGGTAACAGCAGAAAACAACTCATTATTTAGTCTAAGCTGGTTCTTGGCTACAGGTAAGTGCAGTTATGTGGGTGTTAGTCTCCACCAACAGTTCTGCAGTGTTTTCTGCCAGATTGCAAAACACTTGATTGATGTGGTTGCAGTTAAATTCTCCTCCTCCACCCCATTTCCCCCTTGTAAACACATCCTTAACAGGTAGTTCTATTCCAGTCCAAATTAACCCTGCTTCCTAGTTCTGCAGATTAAGACATGACCTGCTGAGCTGAGGAGCTGGATGTGGTCATTAGTCAGTAGGTCTCTGGGGTGAATTCTCTCCAAGCTGTGTATGCACAGAGTCGCCACCAGTAGAGTTTATTCTGTTTCTTCTGCTTCTTCATTGTTGATCTTCCTAGGAGAATGATGAAAAGGAGTGGCTCGCTCTGTGCTCAGTCTCCCTTGATTGCTGCGACTTATTTTTGTATTTGCTTTGTCCTAGTTGTCTCTATAGAGTTGAAGCCAGAGTGGGGAGGCTCTTAATATGCCAGTCACGGTGTGTGCTAATCATTGTACTGTGTCATTTTGTTTAATTTTCATAACAATATTTCTAAGTAGTTATAATAAACCCTGGTTTCCTGATGAGGAAACTGAGGCCCAAAGAGGTTAATTAGCCTGTGATCTTGCAGCTAACAAATAGCATAATTAGAATTGTAACTCAGATTTAATATTGAGAGAGAAAAAACGTCTAGCAGTGCAAAGTTAGAGTTATAAGTTTTAAGGCACCTTGGTGGCTCAGTGGGGGTTAGACAATAGGTTGCTTACTAAAACCAAAAGAGTCTAGCCCACCAGCTCCTCGTCAGAAGATAGATAAGGCAGTCTGCTGCCACCAAGATCAGTAATCTCAGAAACCCTGTGGAGCAGCTCTACTCTATTCTATGGAGTTTGTTTGTTTTTCTGTTTCTTTTGTTTTCTCCCAAGACCAGTTTATTGGGAGCTAATAGAGATACATCATTCCATAGTTCAATCACATCAAGCAGTGTTGTACAGTTCTATCACAATCAGTTTCAGAACATTCCTTCCCTTCTTGGACTCCTTGATATGAGCTCCCCTTTACACAAACTCGCCCCCCTCTCCCCGCAGTGGTTCTCAACCTTTCTAATGCCGTGACCCTTTAATACAGTTCCTCATGTTGTGGTGACCCCCAAACATAAAATTATCTTCATTGCTACTTCATAACTGTAATTTTGCTACTGTCATGAATCATAATGTAAATATTTGATATGCAGGATGTATTTTCATTGTTACAAATTGAATATAATTAAAGCATAGAGATTCATCACAAAAACAATATGTAATTATATATTGTGAAATAGTTATTTCTAATTACAAATAAATGAAAATTTGTCTTGAAGCATGGTGTAGCATGGGTAACAGTCTTAATATAACAACAGTAAACTACATTGCTACATTTTGCAACAGTATGCTTAAAAAGCCAACATCAGTGCGAAGGTTGAGATAGCTTCTTTCTCACCAGATCAGAAATTCTCGGGGCAGTCTTTGCAAGAGCACAAGGAAGATCATCTTCCACAACAAGTCTACTTCTGTATTTAGACGTGATAACCAACAAGCTGGAAAACCCTGTTTCACAAAGATATGTTGTTGCAAATGGAAGAAGAAGGTGCAACACAGTCTCAGACAGAACAGGATGTGACTGCAAACACTTGATCCAGAATTTTGTAACTGGGATTGTAGAGAAATCAGTTCTCACTGCATCACTGTTAATAAGTTCAATGAACTCCTCTTGTGCTGTCTCAGGAACATCTCCAACTTTGACTGGGAATGGGCTTCTGGCAAGTGCACATGGAGTGTTAGGTAGATTTGGAAAGTACGATGAAATTTCGTCTGCAAGCATGTGCAAATGTTCTTTCACAGAAATTATCATCATAATCCTTTTGTCTGATTCAGTGTCATGTTCCTCAAAGAAAGCAGATAAGGTAGGCAACATGTAAATTTTATTTTCCGATGATCTTAGGCAACCCCTGTGAAAGGATCGTTCGACCCTCAAAGGGGTCTTGACCCACAGGTTGAGAACCCCTGATTTAAAGAAACCTATTATTAATGTTGGAGCCCTGGTGGTGTAGTGACTATGAGTTGGGCTGCCAACTGCAAGGTCAGTAGTTCGAAACCACCAGTCACTTCTTGGGTGTAAGATGGAGCTTTCTACCTTTAAAGACTTGCAGTCTTGGAAACCCACAGGGGCAGTTCTACTCTGTCCTATAGGGCCTCTATGAGTTGGCATTGACCCTGTGGCAGTGAGTTTGGTTTTGGTTTGCTATTATTAGTGTCAGGTCTCTAAGAGCTTGAGATATAAAGGTAAACCAAACATAATCCTGCTCTCAGGAAGTTTACTGTCTAGTGGGGACTCAGTGATGATTGCAGTAATAGATTAATATACACACTACTTTAGAAACACAAAAGAGAAAATGATCCACTTGAGCATGCAGGTAGTGTGTATGTGTAAGAGATGTGTAGGATTGTAGTAGGTAGTTGTGTCAGCAAATATTTATTGAGCATCTACTATGTTCACATTATTATAATAAGCTAGGCACTAGGGTTATTCTAATAAATAGATAAACTGATTTTTGCCTTAATGGAGCTTATACTCGGGGAAGGTCAGCATACATTAAAATTTTAAATGTTAAATACTTTTAAGCATGATGCAGGGTATGAGAGGATGAGTACAGGAAGTTGTGAGAACCTAAAGTAAATACTAAACACAAGTAAAGTCTAAGGGGAAATAAAGTTTAAAAGAGGGAAAGTTTAAATTGAGATTGAAGCTCAAGTAGAAATTAGAAGACACGGGAAAATTATTTCAGACAAAGAAAAGATTCAGAGTTGTCTGGAGTGTCAAGTAATTGAGAGTGGTTTTGATGAGCAAACAGCAAGAGTGCTAGTGAAAAAATGACCTTGAGAGCTATGAAGAGACTTGAGGTCTTAAGATACTGATCTTTGTCTTTATTTTAAGATTAGTGGGATGTCATTTAAGAGTTTTAAGCAAGGAATTACAATCATATATAACTGTATTGAGTAGACTGGGGGGAAGACTGTACGTTGAGAGATTAAGTAGGAGGCTATTGCAGTGGTTCGGGAAAGAGAACAATTGAGCTTGAGAAGGAGGTTATAGATGCAAGAAAGGGGATAGATAATAATGCCTTAGCGTGTGACTCTTAAACTTTAACATGCATCAGAATCACCTACAGGTCTTGTTAAAAAACAGATTACTGGGCTCCAACTCCAGAGTTTCTAATTTAGTAGGTCTGTAATGAGGCCTAAAAATTTGCATTTTTAACAGGTTCTTGAATAATGCTGATGCTACTGACTGGGGACCACACTTTGAGAACCTCTGCTTTATAAGGTGGGGAGGGTGGTGGTTAAACTCTATAGCACAGAACACAAGATCAGCTGTAGACAGGAGAGACATCTCTTTTATTGTGCTAGGAAGGAAAGGAAGGTACTTTAGATACGTACAGCTAAAGTAGTTTTATAGATTCAGTAGAAGGAAGTTGTGGTAGTTCTAATTCCATTACTGTCTCCAGAGAAGTAGGAGAATAGATCATCTGCTGAGAGTAGAAGCAGAGGTAGATGGGGTGGGTAGATTTGGGAGAATAGTACAAGCCTGAGATAACTGTTATAAGAAATACTCATTGCTGTTAAGTAGATTCAGACTCATCACAGCGTCTTAGGACAGAATAGAACTGCTCCTTAGGATTTCCGAGGCTGTAAATATTTAGGGAGAGCAGATAATCTCATCTTTCTTCCAAGAAGTCACTGGTGGGACTGAACTGCCAGCCTTTTGGCTAGCAGTCCAACACTTGGCACACTAGGGTTCCATTTATTCTAAATCATAGGAGATGTCAAATGCAAAAAGGAAATATGAGGGTGCTTTAAAAAATTCATAGAAAAATGGAGTGAAGATATAATAGAACTTTACAATTCTTTTTGAAGAACTCTTTGAAGCTCTCTCATAGGAGGATTTCTGGGTAACACCGAAGATGAATACCATGAGTTTATAACAGTAGTACTGATATTTAGAGTTCTTTTAATGGATTGCATCAGACTCTCATCTAGGTAAAGTTGTATCTCATCCTAATGTTATAGTTGATTAGCTGCTCATAAAAGACCCCTTTATAGAATTGATTACATTGTGTTAGGTTACATCACGAGGGATACTAAGTCTTAATTGCCAAAACACTGAGAATTCAGCCCAGTCAAGTTAACACAAAATCTATCACAGTTGTGAACTTGGCACCTCTACAAGTCTCCCTAAACTATATATAATCTCTAAATAAAGATATTTATAAAGTCATCCTTGCTCTTTACATGATACAGCTAACATGCATGTAACTGAAAATAAACTATCCCCATCTACAACTTATATTTTATAAGTGAACGAACAAAAATAAGGGGAAAAACTCATAATAACACAGCCCTCATTTCTACACCTGATCACATGGCTGTAGCTAGTATTTAGAACTAGCTTCTTCCACCACTCATTCTGTATTCTTTTTGTCTCAGCAAGCACTTGGTTGTTCTTTGTTTGGTAGGTGACCCAAACCTTCATTACTGAAAGGTCTGGGCTATTAATAGCCATGTCAGAATTGATTTGCTGTAGTTTACCAATTTTTTAAAATTACAGAGCGTAATAGTACTAAGAGACATCCTAAGGAATCTCCTGCATTCCAGATGTTTGTCTCCCTTATGTAATATCACTTCAATTTCCCCGAGTAATCAGGATCAGGTACACCAGTCGGTGCAGTAACTCCTTTCTTTGCTTGTTGATTCTGACACAGGCCAGGAGTGTCCACATTCTTAACTTCCAGTTGAATGGAATCAGTGTTATATTTCCAGGTGGAAGTATTCCTCCCTTTGGAATTAAGACTTCCAGACCTAATGAACATAATAGGTCTCAGTGAAAAATGTGGGTGGTCACTACAAGTAATAGTGAGTGGTGTCACTTCAGCTTCTTTCCTTGGTTCCTGGATTCATGAATCATGGCTGTTGGAGAAACAGCACCATGTATTATACCCTAGTTTAGAGAATATAGGCCTCTTGAAGAAAACTGCCCTAATTCTGCAAGGTTTTATCACCTATCTGGCACTATAATTGTGTCTTTAGAAGACAACTTAATTATTCTATCAAGGTAGCTGTTTCAGGATGATAGGGAGCTTTCCAAGACCAGAGGATTCCATGAGTATGGGTCCATGCCTTATTCCATTTGCTTTGAAGTGAGTCCCTTGATCTACGGCAATGCTATATGGAATACCGTGCCACTAGGAAAGATATTTTCTAAGTCTACAGATGGTGTTTTTGACAGAAGCATTATATACAGGGCAGGCAAATCTGTATCCAGAGTAAATGTCTACTCCAATAAGAATAAAATATTGCCCTTTACAGGAAGGAAATGCCCTAATGTAATTAACCTACTACCAGTTTGCTGATTGGTGTCCATGAGGAATGGTCTCATTTCTCAGATTCAGTGATGGTCTCTGATGTTGGCAGATTGGGTACTCAGCAGTAGTAGGAGCCAAGTCGTCTTGGTGAGAGGAGTCCTGACTCAGAAAGCTGTGGAGACTTATGAATCCAAGATTCACAGAAAGAAGATAGTTTTTGTGGCTAAAGAGATGACTGAATCCTGGGTTAGCAGGTTAGGCTTCTGGCTGCAGAGGTGTGTGAATGCAAAGTTAGCAGGTCAGATACTGGTTGCTGACAAATGGCAGGCCATTGGCTCAAATGGCAGACTGTTTGCTCAAGGCCAAAGAACCAGAGATTGATGAACCAGATAACAAAATACAGACCCAGGAAAAAGCAAGTAAGCTTTTCCACAGCATCCACTTACATTGGAAGCAGGTCATACCCCTGAGGAAACATTTTTTTCTATTGGGCTTTTCATCAGGGCTGTGATCTAAGTAAGCATGGTGTATTCCACCCCAATCTTACAATGCATTAGGTACTCATAGCAGATCTTTTTTTTTTTTTTTTCTTTTTAACATTTTATTAGGGGCTCATACAACTGTTATCCCAATCCATACACACATCAATTGTGTAAAGCGCATTTGTACAAATGTTTCTCAAAACATTTTCTCTCCATTTAAACCCCCGACATTAGGTCCTCATTTTTCCCCTCCCTCCCCACTCCCCCCTCCCGCATGAGCTCTTGATAGTTTATAAATGGGTATTTTGTCATATCTTGCCCTGTCCGACGTCTCCCTTCATCCACTTTTCGGTTGTCTGTCCCCCAGGGAGGAGGTCACACACAGTTCCATGTAATCGGTTCCCTCTTTCCTACCCATTCTCCCTTTACCCTCCCTGTTTTGCCACTCACACCACTGGTCCTATAGGGCTCATCCATCCTGGATTCCCTTTATTTTCAGTTCCTATCTGTACCAGTGTACCTCCTCTGGTCTAGCCAGTCTTGCAAGATAGGATTCAAGTCATGGTAGTGGGAGCGGGGAGGAAACCTTTAGGAACTAGAGGAAAGTTGTATTTCTCATCATTGTTACATCACACCCTGACTGGCTCATCTCCTCCCCGAGACCCCTCTGCAAGGGGATCTCCAGTGGCCTACTAGTGGGCTTTGGATCTCCACTCCGCACTCCCCCCATCATTCACTATGGTAAGATTTTTTCATAGCAGATCTTTTTTATGGAGTTGATTACATTGTATTAGTTCACATCATGAGGAATTACTAGCTATTAATTGATAAACCCCAAAACAGCATATGGGCATTGAGAGTCTTTGATCATGATGATCATAGCAACAATAACTAATATTTTCTTATTTTGTGCCAGGTATTATTCTGAACTCTTTACATATATTAACTCCTGTGGCCCAGTCAACTTGTCACCAAACCTAGCCATGAATAGGCTATTATTATGCAAATATGGAAGAGGATTACTGAGGTAGAGAAGAAATTTACTCATTTGAAATGGGTTGAAAGAATTCAGTGACCTCAAAGAACATACTAAATGAATTATCTACGTGGGTGTTTTCTTGGACTTGTCTATCTTGAAAGAAGTGTAGTCTTTGGACATGTTATCAGGAAAGACCAGTTCCAGGAGAAAGACATTATGATTAGTAAAGTAGGAATAGAAGAAGACTCTCAATGAAATGGATTGACAATAGGGGCTGCAACAATGCATCAAGCTTAGCAACAATTGTAAGGATGGTGCAGGATCAGACAGTGTTTCATTCTGTTTTGCATAAGATCACTAAGAGTCAGAACTAACCAGATGGTACCCAACAAAAACAATAACGTATGGGCATTGAATCTTTGGTGGTTGTGATCATCATCTTATCAGCAGTAGCTAATGTTAACTCTGTACATATATTACCTCTCTTAAATCTTTACAACAAACTCTCTAACGTACTATTACTATCCCTACTGTTAAGTGAAGGGACTCAGGAACAGAAAGGTTCAGGAATATAGCTAAGGGAACACAGCTAGTATATGATAGAACCTATGTATTTTGTTTCTATCCACCTCTTACTCATCAGGCTTAGGTTGAAGAGATTTTGAGAACTACACGTCAAAATTAGTTGAAGGATGACCTATGTAATTAGAGTTATAGCATGGCAAGATGGCAGAGGGAAGAGCTTATTATAAGAAGGTTGACGAATAATGGCTTGAAAAGAGCATTAGGGGAGGGGTAGTGAAGAAAGTAGCAACCACCTTTAAGCCAGAAGTATGGGCCAGCTTCAGGGGCACGTACCTGTCCAGTTGTGTTACTGTCCTAATATTCTTAAGTTTTGAAAAAAGTACCCTGCATTTTCTTTTTACATTGGCCCTAGAAATTATGTAACTCATCTTTCAGAGGTACAGAGAACAATATGTGGCATGATAGAAATAGGATACTTTTGGCTCATAGAGTAGAAGCTCCAGATAATTTAGAAATTTTGGGAGAAAGAAAAGAAGGTTGGGTCACAGAAAAAATAAAGATCATTATAGGAATTAACAGTTCTAGTTATGGTAAATGTATAACAACTGGTTTTCTTCCCTCAACCCCCCCCCAAACAAACAAACAAACAAAAAACAAGAGTAAGTCCTAAATTTTAGAATTTGCCAGTTTCCTATCCTTACCAACTCAGGTTAATGTGGAGTTACTGGAAGCAGAATTGGGACTGATAAACATAATCGTCTTTTGTAAGCTGGTGTGAGCTGGCTCCAGTATACTACAGGATCACCATAAGCAATGAAATGAGAATTGAACCAGTAAAATCTGGAAGATAGTGAAACTAAAACTCAAGTCTCACAGATTTCAGGTATTCCAAGGGAAGGAAGGAAGATCTTCGGATTGTGTTGTCTGGGGAGTTCTTGTTTACTGGCAGTAAGCAGTAACAATCAATTGCTCTTAGTGAACATGATCTCAAGAGCTTTATAGGCTCACTTGGAGAATGGGTGGACACAGTGGGAGTAACACTGAACTCTAAGCCCCGGGAATGGGAGTGGGTCTTTGTTGCAGGTCGGACTGCACAGAGATAATGCTGTTTGACCTAATATGTTGAGAACTGCAAGCATTGCTACAGAATGAAACAAAATGGATCCTCTCTTCAGATCCAGATATATTTCATTCTATTTGTCATGTTTTGGTGCTTGGTTCTTATTCTGAAAGCCAGAGGAAGCTCTGGAAGGATGGTAAAATCATCTTATGCACTCAAGAGTAGTTAAGTACTCAGCATTTCTTGTAGAAGAAGATTCAGAGTTCAAACTTCTGTTTAATGAACTAGGGAAATTAAGAGAAATGCATGCAGTGCAGATCTTCTAATTAGGAAGGGCTGGCTCACAGCACTAGTTTCTAGTTTGTCCTGTTTGCACTAAGATAGGTCAGGCAACTCTGCATCCCAAATGGAAGAAACTATCATAAATTGCTCTCGTCTTGCCTGAAATCTCTGCTGAGCTGCAAAGGCATTGGGTTGTCAGAATACATTTTTCATTCTTAAAGAAGGGTACATATATTGTATCCAAGAACAAGTACTGTGAACTTTTTGCAGTTTCAAAAGTGGAAAGGAGTGTCACTAATCTATTCTCCTTTCTCAACATAAAGAGGAAGACGTTTATTCTGCTTGACTTAAGCACTACATTCTTTTTTACACTGTAAACCTCTATTGTTTGTATGACAACAAAGGCTACTTGATTGGATACTGGAATTTACACTGATTAGTTCTACTTCTGTAAAGATTTACCGTCTCAGAAACTCACAGGGTAGACCTACTCTGCCCTCTAGGGTTGATATGAGTTGGAATCAACTCAATGGCAGTAAGTTTGGTTTTGGCTTTTGAAGTCATCCAGTGGCAATTAATAACTGTCAGTCTTGCTTTGTGAAAGGGAAAGAGTGCTCTCTCTGAGCACAGGAAACCCTAGGTTCAGTAGGTATGCTCATGTATGTGAACATGTGCACTCGCTCTTCTATGCCAGGAAATTTGGAAGATAGCTACTTGGCCAACTGACTAGAAGCGGTCCATATTTGTGCCCATTCCCGAGAAAGAAGAATGATGAAAAAACCATGGACTGCTAAAAGGACAAACCGATCTGTCTTGGAAGAAGTATGGCCAGAGTGCCCTAGGCAAGGATGGCAAGACTTTGTCTTACATACTTCCGACATATTCAGGAGAGACTAATCCCTAGAGAAGGACATCATCCTTGGTACAGTGGAGGGGCAGCAAAAAAGAGGAAGGCCTTCCAGGAGATATATTGACACCATGGATACTGCAATGGGCTCAGGCATAAGAACAATTGTAAATAAGACACAGGGGAGGACCATAGAGTGGTCAGTTCTGTTTGTGGGTATCCACTCAGTGGCACCTAGCACCACCAATATATGTAAGGTTTGACTTTAGGAAGACTGAGGTGTCTCTTCCAATTTTACCACCCACCCATTTCCAATCAATTATCATACCATTTCAACCCCTAGTAAGCCAGTGCCTTTCTGTGAAACACTTGACTGAAAGGATAAATGGACCAATCAAGTGGACACCTCACCCGCTGGCTTTGTTTTACCAAAAACTTCTGTGTTGATTCCACGTAAAGCCTGCATGTACTCATTTACTTCATATTAGAAGACGTGATTTGTTGGCAGCAACAGAAAAATCTAAACCCACAGCTATCAGTTCAATTCTGACTCATTGCATGACCCTATAGAACAGACTAGAAATGCTCTGTTGGGTTTCTGAGCCTGTAAAGCAGAAACCCAAACAAGTTCTGTTTCCCTTGAAAGGTTTTTTGGTTTTGTTTTATTTTTTTGGTGGGAGTCTTGTTAATTTTCAGGATGTTTTTGTTTGCTTGTTCTTTCCCCCCTCCCCTGTTTTAAATGTTTTCTTCTTAGACATGTAGTTTTTGTCAAGGGTTCATTTGTTCTTTTGAATAGTACCTACCCAATCCTACAGTACCGAGTTCTAGGTTCTCAATTTCAGGTATCTGAGCAACAGATAGGCCGAAAATATTCACAGGATTTTTTTTAGTTCCAGGCTAAAGGACTTCTGCCTTTGGTGATTTGTGTTGGATCTATCATTACCACCTATATGCCTATATTCACTGAGTGCGTACTACTCTAATCACATAAGTAGTTTATTGCATCAAGAGAAAAAGGGTACCACCAATGGATAATCCCACCAAACCAAACCCACTGCTATCAAGTCAATTTTGACTTCTAGTGATCCTACGGGACAAAGTAGAACTGCCCCACAGGGTTTCCAAGACTGTAACTCTTTACAGGAGCAGATAAACTAATGTTTCTCCTGTGGAACAGCTGATAGATTAGCAGCCCACTGCTTAACCCAGGGTATTACTAGAGCTCCTTACAAATGGCTAATAAGTGGCCACAAAATACTGATAGTTGTATTGTTTGTTTGATAAAACCATTCAAAATTGATCATTAAAAATCTTTTGAAAATTTTATGTGACCCCTCCAAGAGACACCTGGATTCCGTAATTAAATTATTGCTCTTAAACTTTCTTTCTAGTAATTCTCAAGAAAATAAAAATAAAAATTGGGTAGCTTATTATATGTGTATGATGTAAATACCTGCAATTTTAGTAACCCTTTTTCAAAATATTAGTTTCAACAATGCCTTTTCCTTATTATTTTTTCCCTTAAGTCTACTGTTTTTTACCCTATGAAATGATTTTGAGTGTGAGAATGTATTTATTGGATATTTTATAAGCTAACTTATGAAGCAAGAGACAGTAGGCCTTTTGTTCAGTAACCTATCTCTGCTAATTGACAGAACTCAAACTATGAGGGAAAAAGTCTCAAAACCAACCAGCCTTTAGTTAACCCGCCATGTTGCCATCCTGCCCTACTCCCCTTCAAGGATGGCCTGAGTCTTTCTAAGGGGATTCTGAGAAGACATAGCTTTGTAACTATTACAAGGATAACTACAATGTTCTCCAACCTCAGTTATTGAGAATTGGGCCGAAGGGTATTTTTAAGCCCACTGGCTTTGCTATTGTGTAGCCTCGTGTCTTAGCAGGAAGCTGGATATAGGAAGACACTGCCTTCTGGTAGGGATTTTAGTAGTTATAGTGGTAGGTCTTTGCTTTCTAATAAAGATTAAAGAGATACTTGGGTAGCATGTATCTTACCAAGGCATGCCCCCGCATGGACTGTGGTGTTAACAACCAGGATAAATGGGAGCATCCTGTGGGTGCCCTGTAGGAATAGATAGTGATGGAGGCTTTTGTTTTGGTATCTTAAATTACTATCTTTTTTTTTTAAACATTTTATTAGGGGCTCATACAACTGTTATCGCAATCCATACACACATCAATTGTGTAAAGCGCATTTATACATCATTCTCAAAACATTTTCTCTCCACTTAAACCCCTGACATTAGGTCCTCATTTTTCTCCTCCCTCCCCACTCCTCCATCCCTCATGAGCCCTTGAGAGTTTATAAATGGGTATTTTGTCATATCTTGCCCTGTCCGACGTCTCCCTTCACCCACTTTTTGGTTGTCTGTCCCCCAGGGAGGAGGTCACATATACTTCCTTGTAATTGGTTCCCTAAATTACTATCTTAATTACTGGAGCTGGCTTATTTAATTTGGAAATGATAGCCCCAGAGCTAGGAGCAAGGGAGAAGGAGAAAGATGAGGAAGGAAAAAGAAAATGAAAGAGATGTGGATTGAAACCCTTCATTATTCTCAATAGGTGTCTTTGAAGAAAAAACAGTTATATCCACCAGAGGAATGATTTTTATGATTTGTGGTTTGTTCAGAATTGTCAGTTTCTCTGAATTATGTGAAGTGCTAGAGAAATCTGCCTAAGAAACTTTCACTCAAATCTTTGTCTGCCTTCCTGACCCTATAACATCCCCTAAGAAAATTTAGTGCTATTTCTTAGTTTCTGAAGTAAAAAGATTTGTTCTGTATCTCATTTTCCTGATTTTTTAAAGCTACAAAATAGTAAATAAGCTTTGGAAATTAAAATATCTCTGCCTAACTTTAAAATATTCATACTTCAACCTAGTAATTCTATTTCTGGGTCTTTATTCTAAAACTAATTCCTAAATAAAGAAAGGCTTTACCTGCAATAATGAGATGCTATTATTGAATAGAAAAGTGGAAGCAGTCTTTCTAATAAGGCAAAAGTAGACCATTGTGCAGCTGCTAAAAATACATTTTTGGGTGCATAAATGGCTCTTTTGTTACTCCCTTCTACTTCACTATAGCCACACTGAATGTTTACTCATCTGTAGACACCATTAATTTAAAGGACAGTTTTATTCTAATGTAGTTGGCATATCATAAATAAAGCACACAATTTTTAAGTATGTAATTGTTTAAGCTTTGCATATGTATATACCCACAAAACCATCACCGCAAAAAAGTTGAGAATATTCACCTCCCTAAAAGTTTCCTCCTACCACTGTATAGTCCTTCCCACCCTTAGCCCTACTTTGACTAGAATTGGTGTCAGCTCTTCTCTGAAGAGTAGAATTTACTAGTGAAGCCACCTGGATCCAGACGTTTTTGTTGGAAGTTTTTTAATGACCTGTTCATTTTTTTCTTTCATTAATGGGTCTATTTCAGGTTTTTGACTGTAGTCCATGTTAATTTAGGATAGATAATAATATGTTTCTAGAAATTTGTCCATTTCATCTAGATTTTCAAAAATATTTGGAGTATAATTCTTCGTAGTATTTTCTTTATTGTTTCTTTTCTTCTGGTGTTTATTGGCTTATTTTACTGCCCTAAATCTAATTTTTAGAGCTATTTTGTTAAGGTGTCGTTCTTAGTTCTTTTTGATATTTGTATTTATTGCAACAAATTGTCCTCCAAGCACTGCTTTTTCTGTGTCCTACAGGTTTTGGTATGTTGTGTTTTCATTCTGGTTTAATTTAAGAAAAAAAAAATTAATTTCTTCCATTACCCAGTAGTTTTTAGCCAGGTGTTATTCAACTTCCATATTTTTGTGTTTTTCCCCTTGATCGTCTTATTGATTTCAAATTTTATTGTAATCTGAGGTGATGCTTTGTAATATCTCATTATTTTTCACTTTATTGAGGCTTGTTCTGTAGCCTAATATATGGTCTCTTCTGGAGAACGTTCCTTGTATTCTGGTAAAGAATGTATATGACACTGTTGTGTGGTGGAGTATGGTATATGAGGGGGTACCCCCAAAGAAAACAACAGAATTTCCCCCCTTCCCTTTCTCAAAACTATGTATACAATTTTTTTTCAAAACAACCTTTTCACCTTCAAAGTATTCTCCATTACACTTAGTACATTTATCAAATCTATGATTCCATTCTTGGAAACATTTTTCAAACTCATCTGTTTGGATGGCTAACAGCACTGCCTTTGTTTTTTCCTTTACCTCTTCCATGTTGTCATACCATTGTCTGTCTGTCTTTTTTTTTTATAGACACTTTTTCCCATCATTTTATTGGGGGCTTGTACAACTCTTATCACAATCCATCCATCCATCCATTGTGTCAAGCACAGTTGTACATTCGTTGCCATCATCATTCTCAAAACATTTGCTTTCTACTTGAACCCCTTGCATACCATTGTCTTTCATGTCCCTCTTCTATCGCACAAACAAAACAAAAAAAATCACAAGGAGTGAGTTCAGGTGATTAAGGTGCATGGGGCAAGAGAGGCATGCTGTTTTCTGCCAAAAATTGGTGCACGGAGATGGCTGTGTGAGCAGGTGCATTTTTGTGGTGGCAAAACCAGTCCCCCGTCTGCCACAATTCAGGCCTTTTTGTCACAAACTGTGACACAATCTTTTCAGAACCTCTAAAATTTAAATAGAAAGCGCTATTAACAGTCTGAGCTGGTGGAACGAACTCCAAATGCACAATGTTGACATTTTCGTCCTTTTGGGGAAGTTGATGGATGTCTAGAACAACGTTTGTCATCAATTGACATTTTACCTTTTTTGGAAACAAGAAAACTACTTGAGTTTTTCCCATAGTGCTGTCCTTGTAAGCTGTGTTCAACATCCCAACAGTTTGTGGCATTTTTCCTGAGCAGGAAACAAAACTTCACAGCCAAACGCTGTTCTCTTAAATTGCCACCACAAAAACAAGGTTTGAGTGAAACTGCTTTTATAAAAAAATTCTCTGTGAACAGAGAGAACCTTCCCAGGCGATGCCCCCAGGTGCACTAACTCAGAGTGAGTTGCGCAATACTAGCCTCTCTGGAAAATACATACAGCGAACCCTCGTTTATCGCAGTTAATCGGTTCTAGACCCTACCATGATAAATGAAATTCCGCGAAGTAGGATTCCTTATTTGTAAATCAAATATTTTCGTAGTTAGAGCATAGAGGACATGAAAAAACACCCTTTAGT
>NW_022111357.1:8518284-8521265 GCF_000313985.2 Echinops telfairi
TGTGTGTGTGTGTGTGTGTGTGTGTGTGTGTGTGTGTGTGTGTGTGTTTGGGGGTTTTTTGTAGTGTTCCTGGCTTCTTGATTCTACATAATTTTCTTCTTAGAGTTCATTTTGTTCATGAGGTTTCTTGTTATTCTCTACATTCCCTGGTTACTAATGATTCTACCCTTTTTTTGTTTTGATGGGATTTATGTCCTTTATTTGATGTTATCCTATATAATAATTTCTTCCCATGTTCAAAACAGTTTGTTTTATCTTGAAAATTGCTTGACTTCTTCATTCAAAAGTTTAGCAAATATGCTATTCCTTTATACTTTGTAGTTTGTTTTGTTACAAATCTATATCTCTGGTTCTAGTTTTTTTGCTTGTTACAAATCAGTATCTCTGGTTCTCTATTTTCAGTCTTGTAGGTTTGATTTTTAGGTAAGCATTGGGCTGCCAACTGCAAGGTCAGCAGTTCAAACCCATCATCACTCTTCAGGAGAAAGATGAGGCCTTTAGCACTCATAAAGCTTTATACACTCATAAACCCTAAATAGAATTACTATTACTTGGAATCAACTTGATGGCAGGGTCATATCTTGGTTAACTTCAGGGTCATGCTTTTATGTATGTTGATCTTGAGTTGTTGTCTATTATTGATGGCTCTTGGTCTGAAGCAGTGGTTCCCAACCTTCCTAATGCCGTTCCTCATGTTGAAGTGACCGCCAACCACAAAATTACTTTCGTTGCTAGTTCATAACTGTAATTTTGCTACTGTTTTGAATTAGGCGACCTCTGTGAAAGGGCCATTTGACCCCCAAAAGGGTCACGACCCACAGGTTGAAAACTGCTGGTCTAAAGAACTTTCCTTAGTATTTCTTGTAAGATTGCTCTGGTTTTTACAAATTCCTTTAATTTCTGCTTATCTGGAATGTCCTAATTTTGCTGTTGTATTTGAGGGGCAATTTTGATGCGTATAGGATTCTTTGTTGGCAAATTTTTTCTTTCAGAGTTTTATATATGTCATCTTAATTCCCTCTAGTTTGTACCTTTTTTGCTGAGAAAGTAGAACTTAGTCTTCTCCGACATAATTATCAGGTTTTTTTGAATTTTTTGTCCTTTTTTTAATTGTTCCTCTAGCAGATTATTATCGAAAGATTTATCTTCAAGCTCACTAATTTGACCTTGTATTGATTCATTTCTACCCTTTTGTTCTTTTGGTGTATGATATACTACTGAAATCTTAGGATTGCTCTTCTGGATTTCAATTTCACTCTTTTTGTGTGATTTTAATTTTTCATTTATTTTGTCAATTCTTTAGTGTTTTTCTGAAAATTTCTGTTTTTATTTATTCATCACTCAGTCTTTGTCCCAGTTTATTGAAAGACTTAGATATTCTTTTTAATTCCTTATTAGCTAGTTCCAATTAATTTTATTATGGAGGAAGGTCTTCTGGCTCTTTATGTTGGTCAATTGAGTTATTTTGGCTTATTTCTTTTTTTAATTTTTTTAATTTATTTTTATTTTTTTGGGCTTATTTCTTTATGTGAAGTGAAATTGTCTCTTGTCTCAGATATTGTAGCAGTGTTATATTTGTATTTAATTTATGATTGTATGTCGGTGAGATCTTATCTACACATCATCTGTCTCCTGGTAGGTGTAACCAAGAATATAAGTATGTGTTCAGGTCTGTTTGTTATTAATATAGTAAGTACAGTTGAGGCCAGACTTAGCTGTTTTTTCCTGCTATTGATAATCAGGTGGTACAGGAATGTGTACTGGCCCTAACGTAGCAGATGTTTCTGCAGGAGATAGGGTTGTGTCTGGGCCGTGTGGTCATATAGCTCTGTCTTCTGTTGGGTGGGAGAAGAAAACTGAAACAAGCACAGCAAAAATGAAAATAATTAAATATAAGATAGTAAAAAACAAGCAGGCAAACCACAGCAAGAAAAATAATTTAATTACTGAGAAGGGGAAAGAAAGAAATGACAACAAAGTCAAGAAAAAGAAGAGTAAAAGACAAACATAATTAGTAAAAGTAGGGAGGGGAAAATAATTTTAAAAACTAAGAGAAAAAGAAGATTGGAAAGGAAAAGAAGAAAAGAGATACAGAAGAAAAATAGAAAGAGGGTAAAAGAACAAAGAAAATGAATAACAAAGAAGAAGACTGTGGGGACCAGGACTCTTGCATGGCTTGGCATCCCTGTCTCTCAAGGAACTCACCAGATGGTGGAAGGAAAGAGAGGGTTCCTGCTGACCTATAGGTAAGGGTACCTGATCTAGGAGTAGTTCATACTGGCTCACATGGTGGCTGAGGCCAAGTTGTCTATTCCTGGAAGGAATTCTTCTGGCCCTAGGGGGTATCTGAGGGCATGGCGCTGCTTATGGGAGGAGTTCTTGTCCATCAGGAGTGTTCAGGGACTTTGCACTATATGCTTTGCTCATCTGATGGGAGGGAGTTCTTCTATCTTCGGAAAAGGGGGTGATGTACCCAGTGTCTGATCCAAGAGGGCATGCCTCTGACCTTAGGCAGAGCTGGGACTTCTCAGAATTGGGAGGGTAGGGGCACTCCACACCTCTGGTCCTTAGGGGAGGTATAGTGAACAAGGAAAATTCTACCTTTCTCATCAGCAGCCTCTTGTGTGCCAGGCTGCTTTCTGGATAGAATGCTTTTTGCAAAAATTCCAGATAGCCATGTCACATCAGGCTGACTCACAATTCACCTATCTGTCCCCTTTCACTGCTTTTGTCCAGCTCCTTCTGGTATTCAGTCTACTTCTCTGTCCTTTCCTCAGAAACTTAGGGCTCCAAGATTATCATCCACATTTGTTTCATTTGGTTTCTTATTTTTTTTTAAAATTATTTTATTGGGGGCTCATACAATTCTTAACAATCCATACATACATCCATTGTGTCAAGCACATTTGTACATTTGTTGCCATCATCATTCTTAAAACATTTGCTTTCTGGCCCACCAGGCCTTGAGGACGATGATCCCA
>NW_022111357.1:8522434-8541225 GCF_000313985.2 Echinops telfairi
CTATATAAATATATTTACATATGTACATGCCTTTCTTTAGACCTCTATAAATACCCTTTGTCTCCTAGTTCTTTCCTCTATTTTCTTTTACTTTCCTCTTGTCCCACTATCATGCTCAGCCTTCATTTGGGTTTCAGTAATTTCTCTCAGTTACATTGCCCTTGCTGAATCCCTCCCAGGCCTCTCACACCCTCCTTGCCACTAATTTTGGGTTACTTGTTGCTCTCCTTCCCCTGGGTTGGTCAGCACCACCTCCTTACCTCCCCCGCTCCCCTGTCTCCCGGAACCATCAGTCCTGTTGTTTTCTCCTCCAGACTATTCATCCAGTCTATCTTATCTAGATAGATCTGTAGAGATAATAATATGCACCAAAAAACAAGGCATAGCAAGACAAAGTGACAAATGAGAACACAATAATGACAACAAAAAAGAAAACCAATGACCCATAAAAGAATAAATTAATTAAAAAAAGAAAAAAAATTTAAAAAGAAAGAAAAACCTGTAAATAGATCAAGGTCTGATTTTTGACCTTTAGGCATGTCCTCCAGTCAAGTCTGATGGGGTGCCACGCTCTGGCCCCAGAGTCTATCCTTTGTACTTCCACGGTAGCTCCCTGCTCTACTCCCCCTGTTGCTCTGCTGCACCCCTTTAGTGTTTTGCCTCGATGTCACAGGGTCAGTCCAGGCCGTTCCCGACACTGAGTCTCCAGTGTTGTCCCCCGTGGCTCCGTGGGTCAGCGAGAGACGTCGTGTCTCATAGTGGGATCAGCCCTATGGTCCACTCTGTGCACTGGCTGTTCGGAGCGGGGGTATCGTCCTCCAGGCCTGCTGGGCCAGGATGTGCTCCACTCTCTCTTCCTCCCCGTTAATTTGCTCCTGTGTGCTCTGATCAGACATGTCCCTCTCCCAGAGCAGCAGCTTCAGTAAAGTAAATTCTTCTGGGGGATGGGCAGTTGTTCACATATGGTTTCTTGTTTTTGTAGAGCAGTGGTTCTCAACCTTTCTAATGCTGCGACCCTTTAATACAGTTCCTCATGTTGTTGAATACACTCCCCAACCATAAAATTATTTTCGTTGCTACTTCATAACTGTAATTTTCCTAATGTTATGAATTGGGTGACCCCTGTGAAAGGGTCGTTCTACCCTCAAAGGGGTTGCGACCCACAGGTTTAGAACTGCTGTTGTAAAGGGACTGTGTAGCATATCGGCCTGGACTGCCATCTTGCTGGAAGTTCTCTGATATCTTTTCTGTGAATTCCATAGGATTTTCTATATATCTAATCATGTTCTTTGTAACTAAAAATAGTTTTACTAATTCCTTTACAATATGGATCTACTGTCTCTTTGTTTTAGTAGTGGTGGGGTACATTTTTTCACTGTTTAGTATAATGTTGAAGTGAAAATGTACATCCTTGTCTTACTCCTGATTAGGGGGATATACTTTCTTACTCATTCTAGACCCTGGTAACCACTATTAATAAACTTTGGTCGGTCTCTATGTATTTCTAGATATTTGTTGTAAATTAAATTATACAGTATTTAACCATTTGTGACTTGATTTTAGTCAGCATACTATTTTCATGTTTCAACCATTTTGATGCATTCCAGGAACATGGGCTTGACATCCCATTGGGTTGAGGAAGGTTGGATAGCAGCTGCTTCATACATTCACACACACTGCTCATTTATGAGAGAGTTCAGTAGTCTCACCTGTAATAGGAATGGAGAAGAGTAGCTGGTTCATATGGCTTATTTAACAGAGAGACAGCAATCCCTCACTTCATTGAGCACATCCATGGCTTTTCTATAAGTGTCCAGCTGGGTTCTAGAATTTGGAAATTGTTTATTGAAATTGCTCTTTCTAGCTCAGTGATTACTTTGGTTTAGGAACTGAGCCCTAGAGCTTCCTGGTCTGGTATTTTGTATCTGAATATACAGCTTTTCATCTCCAAATTTCAAGTTTAGTCTATACTTGCATTCTCTTCATTCTTATTCTTATAAGAATACTTGTACTTAAAAAAAAAAAGAGAATACTTATACTTATTCTTCAGTGGAGTTTGACTTCCTCTAAAGTTGTTTTTGCTTGGTACCTAGTAACTTCCTAAGTGCCAAGTCCTTATCTGATTGGACCTCACTGCATTAGTTTCTATTGGCTGTAATTGCTTTGTACCATTGGGGCTTTTAATATTGAGAAGGAATCATAACCTTCCTTCAAAAGACCCCTGGTGGCACAGTGGGTTAAACACTGGGCTGCTAGCGCTCTGGCTGTTCTGTAGGGGAAAGATGAAACGGTAAGGATATGCAGTCTTAGAAATCCTAAGAAGCAGTTCTACTCTCTATCTTATATCGGGTCAGTGTGAGTTGGAATCGACTTGATGGCATTGAGTTTGGTTTTTGTTTTGGGAATTGCCCCTTCTTGTTATAACACATTTTCTTGGTCTTTTCCCTTCTGCTGATCTTTTTTTTTTTTTTTTTTTTTAAGATCATTTTGTTGGAGATTCTTATAGCTTTTATAACAATCCATACATCAATTGTATCAAGTATATTTGTACATATGTTGCCATCATTTTCTAAACATTTACTTTCTATTTGAGCCCTTGCTATCAGCTCTTTTTTCCCTCTTTCTCCTACCCTCCCACCTTTATGATTCCTTGATAAATTTTAAATTATTATTTTCGTATCTTACACTGACCACTGTCTCCCTTCACCCACATTTCTGTTATTCATTCCCTGGTGGGCGGGGAGCAGTTATGCATGGATTACTGCAATCAGTTCCCCTTCCTTCCCCTTTTCCCCTACTTTCCTGCTATTGATACTCCCATTTCTGTTCCTGAGGTGTTTATCTGACCTGGATTCTATGTGTCATGAGCTCTTATCTGTACCAGTGTACATGCTCCAGTCTAGCCAGAACTGAAAGACAGCACTGGGGTCATAATAGTGGGGGGCAAGGAAGTTTCAAAGAACTAGAGGAACATTGTGTGTTTTATCGGTGCTATACTGCACCGTAGTTGACTCATCCCTTCCTTGTGACCCTTCTGTGAATGGGATGTCCTACTGTCTACAGATGGGTTTGGGGTCTCTGCTCCCACGCCCCTCATTCTCAGCAATATGGTTTTTGGTTTGTTTCTTTGTTTTGGGCCTCCTGATGCCTGTTACTGATCCCATCGACCCCTCATGATCACACAGGCTGGTTAAGACTCCAGACACTGTATCTTTTAATAGCCAGGCACCATCAGCTTTCTTCACCACATTTGCTTATGTACCCATTTTTGTCTTCAGCAATTGTGTCAGGAGGGTGAGCATCACAGAATTTCAGGTTGTTAGAATAAAGTGTTCTTGCATGGAGGGAGGGCTTGAGCAGAGGCCCAAAGTCTGTCCACTATCTCAGTGTATTCCTATACCTCTATCCAAAGCTTTGCTTACCAGATCTTTCTTCTGTTTCCTTTTACCTTCCACCTGCCCCACTATCATGCTCACCCTTCTGCCTTTTAGGAATTCCTGTCAGCTAGATTGCTGTTGCTCCAACACCCCCAAGATCTCTACATCCTCCTCATTGTAGATTTCAATTCCCTAGTTGTTCCTCTGTCTATGGCAGTGGTTCTCAACCTGTGGGTTACACGACCCCTTCGGGGGTCCAACGACCCTTTCACAGGGGTTGCCCGATTCATAACAGTAACATTACAGTTTAGAAGTAGCAACGAAAATAATTTTATGGGTTGGGGTCGGTTTACCACAACATGAGGAACTGTATTAAAGGGTCTCAGCATTAGGAAGGTTGAGAACCACTGGTCTATGGCGTTATTTGCTCACCCACGCCCACTCCCTCCTCCTCCTCTCCCAAGTCCATCCAGAACTGTTGGTCCTGTTCTTCTCCTCAAGCATGCCTCCCTTGCCTATCTTACATAGGTAGGTAAAACAACAATAACTGAGACAAAACAAAAAGAAAACAAAAGATCGAAGAGAGAAAAAGAGAAAACAAAACAAATTTTTCCCAAATACATAATTCCAGGTCTGCTTGCTGATCTTTATAGCTGTCTTCCACCTGTTATTTTCCCTTCTTGGTTTGCCCCACTTTGGTGGGGGGCGGGGTGGAGTAGGGTGTGGGACTGCGGACCATTCTTCCCTAGTTAACTTTGTGGGCTGATTTAACTCTTCACATAATAAACATATCATATTCTCAAGTATTTGGTTTTTGAACTTCTGTATCCTTAACCTTAGCGTATATGTGGCTTCTTGAACAAACTCATCTCCTCCCATGGCTCATGAAATGTCTTAATTCATTTTTCCTCTCTTACTTTTTTGGGTTCTAATATCTAGCAATGGCTACACAGAAACTCACAGACAAAATTTATGGTAAATGGTTTATTAATGAAGTTAACAAGTTGTAATGCCAGTGAGAAATGCTCAAGGCTGAGTTGTTTATCAGAACATTTTACAGAATTCTTTCAGTCTGCTAATAAATGCATAGAGAAGCATACCACTCCATTGTAAGCCTCAACCTGGAGGCATTCAGCTCAAGCTCTGTGGGTCAGAAAACTAGCTCCCTCAAGTAAGTGCCCAGAAGCACCCCATTCCAGGAAGCCTCAGACCAAAGGCATGTAGCTCCTTTCCTGGGGGTCAGCAAGTCCAACTTACACAGTACAGGGCCCAGGGGCACCCCACTTTACAAGCCAGCCTCCTGTACAGAAACACTTATCTTAAAAAATTAATAAATCTTTTTATTGGGGGTTCTTACATATATTAAAAAACCCATACATCCATTATATCAAGCAGGACATAAACAGTTGTTGGTGTCAACAATTTCCAAACATTATCTTTCTTCTTGAGGCTTTTGATATCAGCTCCTTTTTTTAACCCCTCCCTCACCCATCCTGCCACCCCTGCGAACACTTAATATATTGTGTATTATTATTATTATTTATATATATCTTACAGCCCCCATTCTATCCCTTCACCTACTATCCTGGTATTCTTTCCCCTTGAGAGGGTTTATTCTTCTGTCATAGAAGCACTTACCTTGCTCCGTGGGTTGGGAAGTTCATCGTCCTATCCCGTACTCTGGCTCTTGGTTCTGCTGCTTCTCCCGCTGATGGGATAGCTGTCATTGGGACCCGCGAGGTTCACTGCGGAGGGATTTTGGGTCCAGAGAACATGCTCTACTCCTGGCTCTTGCTGATAATGATCCCCCTCCTGCTTTTCAGAGGACTCATTTTATACGCCGCAGGGTGGCATTCTAGGGAATTCTGTTCACAGTATTCCGCCCCGCCCCACCGTTTGACCAGACGCATGCAGAGAAAGGTCATTTGGTGAGAGAGACTTTGACTGGAAGAGCCACATTAAATAATGAACTGCCCCTGCAGCTTAACTTACTATAATTTGGAGAAAATTTGAGGACTGTATCTCTGAGACTCGACTTTAATTTCCCATATGTGCTTTACAAGGAGTATGTCTAAAATATAACTGGCTTGTTATTTCCTTAGAATGCTTTTTTGCTCTAGTCTTAGGTTTGACACCACCATATAGTCACTCCCTCACTCAAAGACTGGCAATATGGGAGCCATCTTTGATCCTTTTTCCCAAATCCCAGATCCATTTCAGCTTCACTGATAGCAGATCTTAATATCTAAAAACCTATCCCACAGGGAGAATTTCCAGTAATAGTGGCGGAGTGAAGTGGTTGCTTGAACCCTCTTACAGATAGTAACTATAAACATTTAATAAAAATTTACAATATACTTAACAGAAAGAGAAAGGGTTCAGAAACAGATTGAAGCCAGAGAATTTTATCTTTTTCAAATGGCTACTGAATAGTATAAGAATTGTGAGCTTGCAGGTTTTTTTCCTTTTTGCTGGAGGGCATCTGACAACCCCATAGCAGAGGAAAAGAGCAGTGGAAATCTCAGCCTCACCTCTTACAACTCCCAAGTCTCTGCTGCATCCGTTTGCTTCTGTTGCTTAGTTTGGCTCATCACACTGTGTTTTGCCTTTCAGCATATCTTACAATTTTTCACCGAAAGCTGGGTAAAAGGAACTGAGGCAAATAGTCCTTTAGTGTGAGGTTTTATATTTATAGGAGTTAGGCTCTTTACCACTTTTGGTAGCTGTAGTAAGCAGCCCTGGTGGAGTAATGGCTTACACGTTGAGCTGCTCACCACAAGGTTCATGATTTGAATCCACCAGACTCTCCGAGTGAGGAGAATGTAGCTGTCTGTTCCAGTAAAAATTTAAAGTCTCAGAAATGCAAAGGAGCAATTCTATTCTGTCTTAATAGGGTCACTATGAGTTGCATTTGACTCGATGGCAGTGGCTTTGTTTTGCTTTGGTAGCTATGGTATTAGAGGTTAACATTTTTTCCAGTGTCCTTATTTTTCCTCTTTTTTATTGTCTTTGGGTTTCCCCAGAGACACCTTTTTAAATAGGATTTGTTCTTCTCTTGTGTGTCTTTTAGCTATAATCCCATTATTATATAGGAAGCCTGTTGATACAGTGATAAGGTGTTAGAGCAGTGGTTCTCAACCTGTGGGTCGCGACCCCATAGTAGTAGCAAAATTACAGTTATGAGTAGCAATGAAAATCATTTTATGGTTGGGGGGTCACCACAACACGAGGAACTGTATGAAAGGGCTGTGGCATTAGGAAGGTTGAGAATCACTGTATTAGCGGAGGAGAGGCTTTCTATAACTTTTTGATTAGACACTAGTCTTTTGTGAGTCTGTGCCGCTAGATTGTGACCTAGGCTGTGACCTACCCTTCTTAGCTACCCCCTGTCTAGGGAAGATAGGAAAGCTAGATAGGTTAGACATTTCTTTTCTCTCGGGGTAGTTATGCTTTGGTAAAACCCAAATGGGTTGTTTCACGTAGGTGCCATTGAGTCAGTTCTAACTCACAGAGACCCTGTGCACAATGGACGGAAGCACTGCCCAGTTTTATGTCATCCTCACAATTCCTCTATGTGAACCCATTGTTGCAGCCACTGTGTCAATCCATCGCATTGGTGGCCTTCCTTTTGTTCACTACCCCTCTACTTTACCAAGTATGATGTCCATCTCCAGCAACTGGTCTCTCCTGATAACATGTCCAAAGTATGTGAGACTGTCTTGCCATTCTTAACTCCGAGGAGCACTCTGGCCTTACTTCTAAGACAGAGTAAGTGCATCCTTTTAGCAGGCCATGGTACTTTCAGTATTCTTCTCCAGCACCACAACTCAAACGCATCGGTTCTTCTTCAGTCTTCCTTATTCAATGTCCAACTCTCACATGCAGTGGAGGCCATTGAAACTACCATGGCCTAAGTCAGGTGCACCTCAGTTCCCAAAGTAACATCTTGCTTCTCAATACTTTAAAAGCAAGGGTCAGACTTTGGTAAAATAGTTTCCTTTGAGGGCAGGCCATGTTAAAGAGAGCATAGAATTCTGTGCGTATTTCACAAAGCTTTTTCCTTACCTCTGCAAGAAGCATGGGGAAATATTTTTCCGTTCTTCACCTTGAAGACCCAATTGGGTCTCTTCTAGGAAAACTCATGAAACTGAGGACCTCCTTAAATTTGCTCCCTCTTTCCTCTTCTGTCCCTCTCCCATAACCATTGGACTGCTAGCCAAAAGTTGGTGATTCAACCTAGAAGTTGCGCTAAGGGAAAAAGACGAGACTATCTGCCTCTGATTTACAGCCTCTGAACTCATATATAGGGTCACTATTAGTTGAACTTGACTGGGTGGAAGTGGGTTCAAGTTTAATGCAGACCTTATTGAGCCTCTACCAATTCATAAGTTATAGTTTAAAGTGTTCCTACTGGTGTTGACTGTGGCAGTGGGATTTTGATCCTAAGTTACTGCTTTTGGTAAACTCAGATTCTCTGTATCATCTTGTCTCTCTCTCACATTTTTGAAACAGTAGTTTATTCTGTATTCTCAATTCTCTCATGGATCAAGAGTTGTTGATTTTCAGTTTGTTTAGCTTCTTTTGTTTCATAAGGACCTCCAACTGGAATCTACAAGCTCAGTCTTATTTTCTTATAGTGAGAAAGAGAAGAGTCCACGATATAAAAGTAGCAGAAAGTTTAAGGTAAGGAGGATCTTGGAAGTAAGAAAGCCACACACGGTTGTGAAAGTTATAACCAGACTCTAAACTCTGCTAAAATCCTTGGTTGAACCTCTAAAGTACACATTCATGGAGGAATCTCTAGGAGAGTGGTGTAAATGCAGGAAGAGATCCAAAAGGCATTTACCTTTGAAAGACAGAGCCTGTACTAGGTGAGCTTTGCGAGGTTGCTCTTTCTTCCCTTTTTTAACTGAATCATGTATTGCTCAGGTTTCAGAAAACTGGAGCCTTATAGGCTTGGGGGACCAGAGAAGAGAATAGGAATCTGGAAAATACGGAAGGAATCCTCAGAAGCAAAGCATAATGAAAGCAGGCCTCAAATAAGAGTACATTTTCTGCCCAAATCCTTTGCTAATCATCAAATTACATAGGGAGAACTACAGAGCATCAGGCTTTAAAAAGCTTTGAGAATTATAGCAAGGTATAGGCTACTGTGCATTTCAAGGGTGACGGTGTTTACAGTTTAGTCTACATAAGCTACCTGACAGCTGGCCATCCCCCTCCCCCCAACAACAATCCTGAAATTAAAAGACTCACTCACTCACTGTCATCGAGTCAATGCCGACTCATAGTGACCCTATAAGACGGTGCAACTGTCCCTGTGAGTTTCTGAGATGGTAACAGTGGAAAGCCTGTCTTTCTCCCTCAGAGCAGCTGGTGATTTCGAATTGCTGACCTTGCCAATCTCAACCCAAAGAGAAACCACTACATCACCAGGGCTCCTCTTTGAATCACTGTCTGTAATGAAAATAGTGTCCAATATTCAACTGAAAATCACTTGACATGCAAAGGAACATAACATTTTCAAAAACAAATGTTCGAGGGCATTGGAAATATAGCAGAGGCACAAACAAATTAAGTATTTATTCTTGAAAAGCTAGGAGGGCCTTGAGTAAGGGCAGTCAGAGTCTATGGTCTGCTTGCTTGAGGCTCCTCTCATAAGGCCCCATTTCTGTCTCTTAAACCGAAGTGATAAGAATGTAAATTTTACCAGTGTGGATCGATATGAAACTTTGTTGCCAGCAATTTGAGTGCTCCAGCAGATAGACTTGATTTAGGTCAGAGGTGGAGAACATCCAGCCCGAGGACTGTAGAAGGCCTGCAAAATCATCACACCAGCTGCTAATATATACCTCACTAAAGAGAAGCAGTTCCAGTCTTCACATTCCAAATGTTCCAAACTCTTTCATCCATCAGTGCTGACTCATAGCAACCCTATAGGACAAGGTAGAACGCCTCTGAGTTTCAGAGACATTAATTCTTTTGGTGAGTAGAAAGCCCTGTGTTTCTCCTGTGGAGTGACTTGATTTCAAATTGTGGACTCTGCAGTTGGCAGCCAGTGGGTAACCACTATGCCACCAGGGCTTCTAGCCATCGCATTAGGGTAAATTAACTAAATAGTTGACCAGTACAGCTTATGAATGATGTTATAAATATCTAAATGACCCTTGGTAGAAAAAAGATTGGGGAAAGTGGGGAGAATTCACAACCTTGCTGGCACAAGTTTACAATGCCCGTTAGAGTGAATTGTAGATTTGCAAGAAACTTATAGGAAGATCCTGAAAGTCAGAGAGCCATAGAAAGACTGAGATAAGTTTTCCACATATCCATGAATTCTTGAGAAAATACACATGTACAAGAGAATCTGGTAAAAAATAAAAGTCAAGGGATATTTGAGTAATTTCTACTATTTTGAAGTTGTTCCCAGTCAGCATATAAGTGGATTGACAAGCGTTGATGCTGTATAGGTTTGAGATGTTTAAGCAATCCCTGCACAGATCATTGACTGATTGCAAAATTATACATACACAGGAGCCATCCTCATGAAGCTGGCCTGAAAATTAAATAAGAGCTATAAAAACTAAGCTGGGGATAGGGTGGGGTCCGGTGGGGGGCAGTCAGATTCTACAATTTAGGTTCAGGGGTGATACTGAAAGCAACCACTAGCTCCCAGAAAAATAGAAGAATCTGGAAATGTTATAATATATTACTTAAAATGTATAGTTTTCAACCAGATATTGTGAGACATACAAAGAAAGAAGCGGGAGAGTATCAGCCATGCTCAGAGAAAAAGAGAGTCAATAGAAATATATTCTGAGCGGCCTAGCTGTTACATTTAGCAGAAAAACTGTAAAACAGTTACTAAAATATGTTTAAAATGTTAAAGGAAACTGTTCAAAGATTTGAAGGAAAATGATGTGATAGTTACTCAATATAGGAAATTGATGCCAACCACTTCTGTTCAATATTATACTGGAAGCCGTAGCAAATGCAATAATGTAAGAAAAATAAAGACTGATTTGCATCGACCTGGTATTGCAGTACTTCCAGGAACGGTGCGCTCCCTTCGGGGAGAATAAAAAAAATAAAATAAAAAGAAACAAAGTAAAAAAATAAAGACTGATTATAGACGAAGACAAGAATACTGCTTTTACTCATAATATTTCATTCTTTTGGATGTTATTGTATATTTTCTATGTATATTAGAAATGAACTACTTGAAATAAAAAAAGTTTTAAAAGTACTTCATCCAAAAGAATGAAGTACTTAGGAATAGATTTAACAAAATGTGTGCAAAGACTATACAATGAAAACTGCAGAAACATTGCTGAGAGAGCTTAACTAAATAATAGAGATACATGTCTCTGCAGTGGATTGATAGTGTCCCTCCAAAATTTATGTCTCCCGGGAACCTTTTTTACAAAAAGGGGTATGACCTTTTATCTTACAAGAGAGAAACAACAACAAACAACAAATCACTACCATCCATTGATGGGGACTCATAGCAACCCTGTAAGACCAGTAAAACTGTCCCAGTGGGTTTCTGAGAAATGAGCAGAGAAGGAGGGGCCTGATGACCACCAAGAAAGAAGAGTGAAGAGCAGAGCCTGTCCTTTGGACTGTCGTTCCTACTGTGAGAATACCCTACCCAGGGGTTCTCAAACTACGGCCCGCAGGCCACATGTGGCCCGCCAAGGATGTTTACCCAGGCCGCCGGGTGTTTTTGCCCTGTTTTGTTTTCAACTTCAAAACAAGATATGTGCAGTGTGCATAGGAATCTGTTCATAGTGTTTTTTTAAGCTATAGTCTGGCCCTCCAGCGGGTCTGAGGGACAGTGAACTGGCCCCCTGTTTAAAAAGTTTGAGGACCCCTGCCCGCTAGGCCAAAGGGAAGATAGATGGCCAGAAATATAGATCTCCAAGGAAATCTGATTCAGAGATATTGAAAAGAGACAAGGACCTTTTTCAAGAGCTAACAGAGAGAAAGGGCTTTCCTGTAGAACAAGCACTCTGAATTCAGACTGCTAGCCTTCCAAACTGTGAGTCAATTTGTCAATGCGTGTTTGTTATAGCAGTAATAGGACTAATATACCAGACAGACATTTCATTTAAAATATTTACTCAAGAAAAATTATGTTAATGCAAAGATTTATCGATGAATGTTTATAAACGCTTAATTTGTATTAGCTCCAAACTGGAATCAACCCATCTATCCATCTATAGGTGAATGGATAAACAAATTATAATATATACATATAGTAGAATGGTGGTGTTTGTTAGTTGCTGTTGATCTGCTGATATGATCTGTAACAGAATGAAATGTGTTCTAGTCTTGCATTCTCTTCATGACCATTGATAAATTTGAGCCTATTGTACCTATTGTGTCAGTCTATCTCATTGAAGGTTTTCCTAGTTTTATGTGACTTTAAAAAAAATCATTTTATTGGGGGCTCGTACAACTTTTAGCACAATCCATACATCAATTGAAGCAGGCATGTTTGTACATATGTTGCCCTCATTCTCTTCTAGACATTTACTTTCTATTGAGCCCTTGGTACCAGCTCTTTTATTTCCCCTCCCCTCTCCCCTCTACCTTAAGTGACTCTTGTTTTACCCATATGATGTCCTTTTATTAGCGATTGGTATTTCCAGACGACTTGCCCAAAGTAAGGAAAATAAAGTTTCACCATCATCTCTTCTAAGGAACATTCTGGTTTTATTTCTCCTAAAACCGATTTGTACATTCTTTTGGCATTCCATGGTATATTAAACATTCTTAGCTAATAGCACAATTTAGATGCATTAATTCTTCTCCTTTTTCGTTGTGCAACTTTAAAAAAATATATTTTATTAGGGGCTCCGTTGTGCAAATTTTTGCATGCGCTTGAAGTGAGAGGCCTTGGTGGGGTAGTAGGTTATGTGTTGGACTACTTACTGCTGGGTTAGCAGTTCAAAGCCATTAACCACTCCAGGGGAGAAAGAAGAGACTTCCTACTCCTGAACAGATTTACAAATTTGGAAACTCACAGGAGCAGTTCTCGGACCTATAGGGTTGCTCTGAATTGGTTCAGTGGCAGTAAGGTTTTTGTTTTGTTTTGTTTTGGTCAGTCATAGCTAAGTCATGAAAGTGACATCTTTGTTTTATAGAACTTTAAAGATTTGCCCAGCATTCACTAATGCAAGTAATTTTATTTCTTGACTGCTGCTTTCATGGTCATTGATTGTTGATCCAAGTAGAATGAAATCCTTAATAACTTCATTTTTCTCTATACAATTGAATGCAACTCATTAATAAAAAGGAACAAACTATTGACATGTACAACAATATGAATGAGAAACAAAGTAATTATGGTGCATGAAAGAAGTTAGACCAGAGAAAAAAAGAGTTCATTTTGTATGTTTCCTTTTGAATAAAATTCTAGGAAATGCTGACTAACCTATAGAGATAGGAAACAGGTTGCTTAGGAATAGGCTTGCTTAGAAATATCTGTAGGGAAAAGGTATTTCAAAGGAATAGAAAGAACCTTTGGAAGTGACAGATATATTTATTATCTTGATTGTGGCAATCATTTCATGGATGCTCACATATGCGAAAGTGGGTTAGATTGTATATGTTAAAATGTTCCGTTTATGGTGTTCATATGCCTTGATACAGCAGCTGTGAAAAATGGGTAAAGATTGGAATAAACTTCACCAAAGAAAATATCTGAATACTTAATAATATAATTATATTATATTAATATATAATATGATAAAAGAACCACGTTGTTAAATAACTAACTGGAGCTCTTATACATTGCTGGTGAAATTGTGAAACACTAGAGTCACGTCGAGTAACAGTTCATTAGATAAGTTTTACAACTTATTATATAAGTTAAACATATGTGATCAGCAATTTACCCAAGTATTTACCAGAGATTAAATAAACCATATGTTCACTGAAATCTTTGTATTTAAATATTTAGCAGCTTTTTTCATAATAGTTCTGGAGAACACAAAACAAATCCCGAGGCTGCCTGGCCTGATGGGTGTGACAGGTGCACCTCACGCAGGGGCCCTGGCTCCCCAGGCAGCCGAAACACAGAGGATCAAAAATAAAGAAAAGTTCTGGAGAACACAAAACAAATCTCTATCAATAAATGAATAGATAAATAAATTTGATATATCTCCAATGAAATACTACTTGGTAATATGAAGGAATGTATTACTGATTCACACATAAACATTAATAAATCTCAAAAATAGCTTGTTCAATCAAAAACATACAGAAACAAAAATAGTATGTATATGATTCCTTTTATATGAAATACAAGAAAATCTAAACTGTAATACTAGAAAATAAATCAGCAGCTGCTTCTAAGCCTCAGAATGGAGGCAGGAAATTACTGCAAAATTACTTGAGCCAACTTTGGTGGGTGATCTAAACTATGTGACATCTACTTTTTAAAAAAATGTAGTTTGAGAATTTACTTGGTAATTTCATTTTCCGTTTTCTAGTTTGTATACATGTTGTATCATAACATTAGAGTTCCCTCAGTGTAACAACATTTTTCTGTTCCATGTTTCCATTTGCCTTTTCCTGCCCCTTCTTGCCTTCTGAGCCTTGTTTTGGGGCAAATGCTGCCCTTTGGGTCTTGTATGCTGGATTATTCTGAGGCGTATGTTCTCAGTGTCTTACCGTTCACTGTATAGAACTGTTGTTTGGCTGTAAGGTGATCTCTGGGGTTGGTTTCCATTCTAGATTTGAATGATGTCTAAGGGCTATATTCTCAGAGTTTCCACCAGTCTCTATCAGACCAGTAAATCTAGTCTTTTTATGATTTTGAATTTTGTTTTACAGTTTTCTGCCATCCTGCCCAGAAATTTCTGTGGTTTAGATCAGAGTAGTCCATAGTTGGAATCACCACCATTTAATTATTCTGGTTTCAGAGTAATAGAGACTGGTTCGTGTGGGCCAATGGGCATTTGGATTAAGTGTCCTGTGGGTCCTTTGTTTTTTTTTCCACTCTTTTTCCTTCTGGACAGGGAGAGAGACCCATAGTTTCATGTTAGTTAACCACTCACCTAGCTTTTAAGACCCTCGTCTACTCAACATAGTACGATAAAGAGCATTGTGAATTGTGTTATGCCAATCAACTAACTGTTCCCCAAAGTTGTGGTCCTGAGCTCCCAAACCCAGTGACTCATTCCTTCAAGGTGTTTGGTTATAGCTAAGAGTTTTTCAAGTCCTTGTCCCACTTGGCCTACTGTGTACATAAATATATTTATAGCAATGCAAATACCCTCTGCTAAACCTGTGTATGGTTGTGAGTGTTGTCCTTTTTGCCTACCCATACTGTTCAGCTTACATGTTTGCCTGTGTGTATACTCACTCACAGATTGTTATTACTGCTATGGAAGGATTGTGCATGTAATAATATTTGCCTTTGTTGTCTGTAAGGAGCTCTGGTGGCACTGTCTGGTGTAGTGCTTGACTGCTAACTACCAGACCGGTGGTTTAACCCACCAGCCACTTGCCAGGAGGAAGGTGAGTTTATGTACTCCCATAAAGTTTGACAGCCTCAGAAACCCTATATAGGGTCATTCTGGGTTGGAATTGACTCGATGGGAGTGTTGTGGTTGTTTGTAACTCTTGTGTACCTTTTAGAGCCTTCCTTCACCTTAGTGATACTGTGCTGATCACCTTATTTTATGTTATATTTCCCTTTACTCCAATTCATATATACCTACTGTCTATTTATTTAGTGATATCCCTGCCCCTCTACTTATACCTGGTAACCATAAAAAATGTGGTTTTTTTTTCTTGTATGCAAACCTTTCCTTGACTTTTTATACTAGTGGTCTCATGCTGTATTTTCCCTCTTGTGACTGATATGTTCCACTCAATATAATGTCCTGTAGGTTAATCCATGTTGTGAGGGGTTTTGTGAATTCATTGCTATCACTTAATGTTGCATAGTATCCCACTGTATATATGTATGTATATATGTATGTACCACAGCTTGTTTATTCATTCATCTGTTGAATTTTTTTGCTATTGTGAATAATACTTCAATGAATGTATTGATAATATGCCAAAAAATATTTAAAAGGAACACAGTTGGACTCCATTAAGGGTGAGAAAACTGTGATTTTGATGTAGTGTAAATCAAAGGGCTCAGAGTTCTTTGGTGAGTGGTTAAAGAGATGGAAACACCATCCTCATAATCTCATAACTGTATAAACCCAGAGGAAATATGTGATGTTTTTAGTGTTTTCTATATTATCTCTCCAGTTTTAATATCCATTGCAATGGCTACATAGAACTCACAGACAAAATTCATGATTAAAGAGTTTATTGAGGAAATTAACAAGTTGTAATGCTAGTGAGGAATGCTCAGGATGGAGTTGTTCATCTGAACATGTTACAAAGTTCTTTCAGGTCTGCTAATAAATGCCCAGAAATAAATACCACTACACTGTAAGCCTCCATCTGTGGACATTAAGCTCAAACTCCGTGGGTCAGCAAACCCAGTTCTCTGAATTAAGTGCTCAGAGACACCCCATTCTAGTAAGCCTTAGCCAAAGGCACTCAGCTTCACTTTTGTGGGTCAGCAAGTCCAACTTTCTCAGTTCGGTACCCAGAGACATCCCACTCCACAAGCCAGCCTCCTGCACAAAAACACTCGCTTTATTTGCTCTATGGGTTGGGATATCCATCATCCTGTTCCATACTCTGGCTCCTGGTTCTGCTGCTACTCCCCTGATGGGATAGCTGCTCTGGACCAGGAAACGGTTCACTGCGCAAGGATCTTGGGTCCAGAGAATGTGATCCACTCCTCACTTTTGCTGATAATGATCCCTCCTTCTGCTTTTCAGAAGTCTCATTTTATACACCGCATGATGGCACTCTGGGGAATCCTTTTCACAATTACTCACAGGTGAATCCTATCAGTATCTTCCCCATCTTTTTACCAGACCCATGCAGGGAAAGGTCTGGTGGGAGTTAGAGACGTAGGCTAGAGAAGCCACTCAAGTACTCCCTCAATGCAAGAACGCTTTCTCCTATTAAATTGGCATTCTATGATGTTCACCTTCCTGACACAACCGCTGAAGACCAAGCGGGTGAATAAGCAAATGTGGTGAAGGAAGCTGATGGTGCCCGACTGTCAAATGACATAGCGTCTGGGGTCTTAAAGATTGAAGGTAAACAAGCGGCCATCTAGCTCAGAAGCAACAAAGCCCACCTGGAAGAAGCACACCAGCCGGTGAGATCACGAGGTGTCGAAGGGATCAGGTATCAGGCATCATCAGAACAAAATATCTTACCATAGTGTACGAGGTGAGGAGTGCAGAGTGGAGACCCAAGGCCCATTTGTAGGCCGCTGGACATCCCACAAGGGTCTTGGGGAGGAGACAAGCCAGTCCAGGTGGGATGTAGCAATGATAAACATACAACTTTCCTCTAGTTCCTAAATGCTTCCAACCCCACCCCACCCCATCATGATCCCAATTCTACCTTGCAAGTCTGGCTAGACCAGAGGATGTACACTGGTACAGATAGGAACTGGGAACACAGGGAATCCAGGGCAGATGATCCCTTCAGCACCAGTGGTGTGAGTGGCGATACTGGGAGGGTAGAAGGAGGGTGGGTTGGAAAGGGGGAACCAATTACAAGTATCTACATGTGACCTCCTCCTGGGGGTTGGACAACAGAAAAGTGGGTGAAGGGAGATGTCCAACAGGGCAAGAAATGACAAGATAATAATTTATAAATTATCAGGGGTTCATGAGGGAGTGGGGAATGGGAGGGAGGGGAAAAAATGAGGACATGATGCCAGGGGCTTAAGTGGAGAGCAAATGTTTTGAGAATGATGAGGGCAATGAATGTACAAATGTGCTTTACACGATGTATGTATGGATTGTGATAAGAGTTGTATGAGCCCCTAATAAAACTATTTAAAAAAATTTTTTTTACAAAGGAAGAGACAGAAGTGATATTACATTGTAAGGATTGCCAAGTGCCTACCCATTTCATCACCAGTACTCCTCACAACATTCATAGGGTATTAAACAGAGACCTGACAGAGATGCTTCTCTGCAATTGACACTAACTACTTGCCGTTAACTTATACCTGCATCATGGTAACTCCACGTGTGTCAGAGTTGAACTGTGCTCCATAGGGCTATTGATGACTGGGTTTTGGAAGTAGATACCAAGGTATTTCTTCTGAGGCACCCTAGAGTTTACATGAACCTGTACACTTTCACTTGAGGGCTCTGCACCACCCAGCAGCTCATTGCTCAACATTACCTGCCTCCTCAAAGTATCATTTAATGTCACCTTTAACTTGGGCCTTGCCTCTTTCCAACTCATCTTCTATTACTCTCTACCTCTTATTTTGTGCTTAAGAACAAAGAATTGCCTATGACTCAGTTCCCTTGACACAACATGTTAATCTAATTTTTTGTATCTATACTCATTCCCTCCCTCGACCTTTTGTCTAATAAACAACTATTTATCCTTTAAAATTCAGCTCAGCTCTCTTTTCCTCCAGGAAGACAAAAATTTTCAAAAAGTTACCCTTTCACACACACACCTCTTCTCCAAGGGAGAAGAGTGAAATATTTATGGACTGTGCTTCTGTGGTTCTTATAACTTACAGATATTTTTCTCTCCAACTAGCTTGTGTATGTGCCGAGCATATAATTTTTTTTTTCATTTTGCTATTCTTAATAAAGTTTTCTGTGACTTTATAGAAATAGATATATTCTTAAATCATTTTATTGGGGGCTCATACAACTTTATCACATTCCATACATCCATCCATTGTGTCAAGCACATTTGTACATTTGTTGCCCTCATCATTTTCAAAACATTTATTTTCTACCTAAGCCCTTGGTATCAGCTCTTCATTTTTCCCCTCCCTCCTCCACACTCCCACCCACATCTCCTTCCCACAACCCTTCTGTAATGGGATGTCCAGTGCAGATGGGCTTTGGGTCTCCACTCTGCACTCCCCCCCATTCACAATGATGTGATTTTTTTTATTCTTTGATGCCTGATCCCTGGTCCTTTCAAAACCTCATGATCACACAGGCTGGTGTGCTGCTTCCATTGGGCTTTTTTGCTTCTCAACTAGATGGACACTTGTTTATCTTCAAGCCTTTAAGACCCCAAACACTATTCTTTTGATAGTCGGGCACCATCAGCTTTCTTCACCACATTTGCTTATGTGCACATTTGTCTTCAGCAATTGAGTCAGGAAGTTGAGCATCATGGAATGCCAGTTTAATAGGTCAAAGTGTTCTTGCATTGAGGGAGTACCTGAGTAGAGGCCTAATGTCCATCTGCTACCTTAATACTAAACCTATAAATATATGCACATAGATCTATTTCCCCATCATCATATATAAATATATTTACATGTGTACA
>NW_022111357.1:8542064-8557090 GCF_000313985.2 Echinops telfairi
CTCTCCCTTCATTTGCTCCTGTGTGCTCTGATCAGACATGTCCCTCTCCCTGAGCTGTAGCTTCAGTGCTGTCCTCTGAAGTGAATTCTTCTGTGGGGCAGGGGGGCTGTCCATGTAGTTGGGATTGGGGCCAGCCCCTCAGACCTCTCTAATGGTTCCCTGTTTCATGCCAATATGTTGCATTCACGTCTTGGAGCACTGGGTTGAAGTCTGGTCCCTCTTTCCCTGTGGAGATATAAACAATACCCTCCCCTTGGGTGGGTTAGGTGCACATAATTATTTTACTTATTATTTAGTTCTACAAAATCTGTTTTCTATAATAGGTGCTCAATAAATATTTGTAGAAAGATTGAATACAAATGCACTTGACATTGAGAAAAGATGATGAGAATATTATATGTAATATGATTATAAGATGCTTTACCAAAAAAAAAGACAGCAAAGATTTATATCAACATTTTAACACCAGTTGTCTTTGGGTGGTAAGATTAGCCTGGTTTTTCTTTGTTTGTTTGTTTTAGGTATTTTGTGTTTTTGGTGAAGATTTACCCTGCAGTTTAGGTTCCCACTCAACAATGGCTACGTAAATTGCTTAGTGACATTGGTTGTACTCCTCATAATTCTCAGTATTTCCATACTAGTTGTCCTGTTTTCCTGTGCTCTTATGTTCTCCTTGGTTCAAAAATAACCATTGACTGTTTGGTTTCATATAGATGGTTTGTAAAAAGAGTACAGTACTCACAGGTGATATTCTGTGATGTTTTGTGAGCCGATCTGTTATTTACTTAAATAATACCCTTAGGGGCTAGTTTTGGTTCAAGGTTTAAAGTGTATCTCAGGGAAATAGTCTTAGGGAGCCGTCAGTCTCACCTAGTCCACTGTGAGCGGCTTTTTGCGGAGGGATTTGAGGTTCTGTATTTCTCTCTGTTCCCATTCTATGAGACACTTGCACTTTCAAAAAGCCTCAAAGTGCAATTATTTCATGAACTGTAACCTCATAAAACAAAGTATGTAACTTTTACCTGCTTCAAATGACTTATTTTTTGTTTTGTTAGGCCCTCAAGGCAGCTACAATTTCCAGTCCCTTGACTGTGGACCTGACTGCAGAGATTCCTGATTGGCCAAAGAATGCATCAGTTCAGCCTGAGCCTTCAGAAGATCCTAGTGCCACACCCAGCACCGAGCAAGTAAAAAGTCCTGTGAAAATCCAGATTGCTACCTCTCTACCAGTGGCTCCCTCCTACAATTATGCTACCCCTACCCCACGGGCCTCTTCCCAGAGCACATCAACACCAGGTGAAGCCCTGTGCTCCTGCCCTTTGTAATAGTATGGGAAAGTGGACCATTTGATCAAAGTGTACCCTTTCAGAGAACTGGAAGGAGGGAGGTACGATTTTTGAATGCAGGTGCATGTTCCTTAACTTCCTTCTGGGTAATGTCCAAACACATAATATATCTAATGTCCCAGAAGTTTGTTGTTTTTTCTTAAAGGGAAAGCTGATCTCGTTTGGTTTATTATATTTTCCGAATGGTTTTAAAGGCCTCCAACCCAGACTCTTGTAGTACTAGACCATGAATGGGATCCGGGCAGGTAAGGCAGAGGATGTGGCTCTGTGCTAGCTCTTTTGTTTTGTCTGAAGGACTGGCAGCAGCGTTGCAGGCACAGGCTGCTTCTGCTACTCGGGTGGGTTGAACAGGAGCCCTCGTGCTCTGTGCCCAGTTTCACCAGGTTCTCTGGCCTCGCTCAGCAGTTCTAGCAGTGGGAGCAGTGGTGGCAGTACTGAGAGAGTGACCAGAAGTGGGATTCCATAATGTTTAATATGTCCACATAATCCAGTTTCATAACATCCTGTTTAACAGAATGAATCATGCATGTTAAATGACACATACTGGAACTGGAAGTTAGATTTAAAAATCTTGTAATTACTCATAATCGTAGGACTTGGAGCTCAAAAACTCTTTTTCAGCAGGCTCCTGACCCTATAGAAACTTATGAGACTCATTTTCCCAGAGCCAGATTCCACTTTGCTTAAAACTTAAAGGCACAAGAGTTAATTAAACACTGCTCAAAGAATCAAGCAGACAGAAGCTACTAGGAAGAAAGAATTGGATCAATGCACTCATTTGCCTGATGACATGCTAGGGTAGGTCAGTTATATATCACTCTGTGATTTTGAACGCATTTTTATAAATAAAGCAACCCATACGAAGGAGATTTACACATAGTGGGTTCCTTTAGTCAGTTTGTGCTTCATAGATGCTATTCTAAGGTTTTAGGAGAAAATGGTTTATTGGAGAAACTAAGTTGATCTTTATTCCCTGAAATAGTCAAAAGAGTGTATGTAGTAAAATTAGTGAAAGTGAGTTTTTGCCAGAATGTAATTTCTTAGGATGTCCTTAAGTGGAACTTAAAACTTTAGGTTTCAGTCTTAAGACACCAGAGTAATTTTCATATTTCAGGAAAATGCTTATAGTTTCTGGTATAATTGTGAAGGGTTTGGATTGTACCATATTGAATAGCCAATTTTTTTGTCCATTATATTTTCACTGAGTGTAGGGATTTCTTTCTTTCTTTTTGAAAATCACTTTATAGAGTTCGTTTTATGTCTTGACAATTACCTAAAGGACAAAAGTGTAATGTTCCAAAGCAGAGATAGGTGAATTTCAAGATTCATATTTATGTAGCGAGCCTTTCTTCTTTCCCAGTCTTGAGATATGGAGGACCAACCAGCTTTAAGTTCTTCTAGTTCCTGTGTCTCATATCAAATGCACAATTCTTATTGAGTGTTATAGGATTTATATAATGGGGGAAGATGAGTGTGTCTGTGTGTTATTTTGCACCCTAATGGACATTTGATAATGTCTGAAAATGTTTTTGGTAGTTACAACTGTAGTGGTAATGATGAATTCTACTAATAGGTAGTAAATGCAGCTGAAGGATCCTGCAGAAAATTCTACCATGCATAGTACAGCCCCTCCACAACGAAAAGTTATCTGATCCAAAATGTCCAAAGTAATGAGGAAATAAAGATGGTAATAGGAGTTTACAAAAGGAAGGAAAAATAAAGGACAGTTTAGACCTAATTTCATATCTCATATATTTACTTTGTTTCCAGTTGTAAAAGAACTGGTAGTATCGGCTGGTGAGAGTGTTCAGATGACCCTGCCTAAGAATGAAGTTCAATTAAATGCATATGTTCTCCAAGAACCACTTGAAGGTAAAAATTCCTTAATGCATTATTTTGTAATGATAGCCTCCTACTTTATCTCATTTACTCCTTATAACAGCCTGTGGGTATAGATTTTAACACAATTATTTATGTGATGAGAAAGGCAACTTAATATAGTTTTTCATATCATAGACTGTAATGTCAAACTTTAGTCCCAATCCCAGTTGAGCTACTCATCAGCTATGTGATTTTAAGCAAATTACTTAACTTTTCAGAGATTCACCCCCACCCCCTTTTTAAATTAAAGTGGGGATTGTTATGGTTAAGGTTGTATGTCAGCTTGTCTGGGCCATGGTTTCAGTGGTTTGTCAGGTGCAGTCCAGTCAGTTCTAACTCATAGTGACCCCACGTACGTGGTATATTTCATTATAGTACTTTGTCTTCTTGATTTGTCCTTTGTCATATATATTTTTAATGTTTTAAGTTTATTTACAAACATAACCAGCATGCTATAAGTTCCACAGAACTTGATCCAATTTTCAGAGGTCAGCCTTCTTAAAATGTTCTTCTTATGTGTTTTACAGATGAACTTAACCATCCTTATTTCTTAGGCAGTTGGTGTCTTATTATAAAGAAAGGTGCAGCAAATCCAGACCCAAAGAACACAGTCATCACTAACCGTTATCGCCACTTGTTTTCCACTGAAATGACACATTCTTCCCAGGGCCCTCCTCATAATGGCTCCTAAGGACCACAGAGGTGGTAACCCTTTGGATGCTCTCTGCCAGAGCATCTGTTAGAGGCACTGTTAGAGGCTCCAAGAAACTCACAGAGAGTGACCATAGAAGAAATGGACTTGTAGTATTTTCTTTTACTTCATCATTATTTCCATTTGCCTTAACTACTCTGTGATTAAGAGCAAATGTCAGAGTCTCTTTTGACATCCAATTTGACCTTTTCTTTCTTTCTTGTCTTTTTAATGATCTTTTACAGTCTTCATGTATGATGTTCTTGATGTCATCCACAATTCCTCGGGTTTTCTGCCATTAGTGTTCAATGCATCAAATCTTGAGGTGTTTTCAAAATTTAGACAGGATAGACTCAAGGTCATATTTTGGTTCTTGTGGACTTGTTTTAATTTTCTTCAGCTTCAACTTGAATTTACATATAAGTAATTGATGGTCTGTCCCACAGCCAGTCATTTCTCTTGATTTTATCATTGCCAGTCTAGTAAACCATATGATTGTCTGATTCAAAGAGACCAGGTAGCTTACCTGTTGCTCTTTCTCATAGTCTAATAGTTAGTGCTGCTCCTCTGCTCTGTCTGATCATCGCCTTGCCTCTGCTTCTGGGCTTGGCTTGCATGACTTCTGCTGCCTCATTCTCATCTACACAGAGGACTGACAACTAACACGGACCAATCTCATCCAATAACGTTTCACACATCCTATAGTCCCATCAAATAAACCAGAACCAAACGCACTGCCATCAAGTTGATGTCAACTCATAGCGACCCTATAGAACAGGGTAGAGCTGCCCCTGTGAGTTTCTAAGATTGTAACTCTTTATGGGAGTAGAAAGCCCCGTCTTTCTCCTGCTCTGTGGTTTTGAACTTTGGACCTTGTGCTTAGCAGCCCAGTGTGTAACCACTATACCACCAGAGCTCCACAGAGACATGAATAGAAGAGTCAAATTAAGAAATTTCACTTCACCACAAAATCTAACCGACTTTAGTATATAATATATAACTGATGTTCATTGAATGTAGATCTTATCTTAGATTATAACTAATTAAAGGATAAAGAAACTAAGATTCAGGTTAACCTGTTTATCTTGTACAAAAACCTAGTAGATGACAGAGGTAAAACTTCTTAGAGAAATGTGATTTGAGAATACTTGAGATATAATTACTCTTTTGTAATTGACATGCTTAGCTCCACTGTAGTTTTCTTTTCTAACCCATATTTACATGTACACTTCTGTGAGTTAATATAGTTTTGTAACTTGATATCCCAAAATACACCAGTTCAGAAACAGATTCTTTTCAACATTTTTCTACTTAGATTCATCAGTCTTTATCACCCACATGAGGTGGGGAGTTTCAAACTTTCAAAGGTTGGGGGCGATGGGGAGGACCAAGTCGGCCTGCTCCTCTTCCGTCCTCATAACTGTGGCCGCCCTGAAGCACCTCTCAGCCTCTTCTAGGGTTTGGAGACTTGGCTGAACACCACTATCCTAATCATTAAAAGCAGAATTATATTCAGTTGTTCCTACTCTGGGGCAAATTACCGGCTGTAAGGCACCGTTTATCCCCTGGGCTTTCCCGGCCTAGGAATTTTGTCCTTTTAAGCAGTTTATTTTGCCAGCCTTAGAGATTATAAGATTATCAATTCCAAAACTAATATGTATCTCTTTTCTGTGTGGAGAAAATGTCCAGTTACATTTAGAAGTGATGTCATCTTTTAGTACCAGTCCTACTTTCTTGCTTCTTCCTTCCTGCTCTTCAACCAACTCCTACATACACATTTGTAAGAGCTGGCCAAAACAGAACTCTAGTATTTGAAGGGGCAAGAAGGGAGAGAGTCATAAACTTTGTATTGCTGACTTATAAAATAAAATCAGATCTGAAGTTGAAGGAGATCTTGGAATTTGGATCTGTTTGCTAACTTTTAACATTTGAATTCCTGAAATTAAAAAAAACAAAACGTTTTCTTTTTTTACTTTTGGGTAGTAACTGAACCTACCTACTAACTACCACCATTCAAAGTACAGTTTGCTCCAAAAACGGCTTAAGACCACTTAGACGATAGGATTATGTTATTGACTTACCTGCTGTTCTCTTGAATTTGGCGTGACATTTGGACTGAAGAGCACATGGGATGAAGGACACGATTACCAGTTTCAGATGGATCTTCGGTGAAAGTAGAGAATACCAGAAAAAAAGGTTTCCCTTTCTTGACTGTGCAACAATATTCAACTGAATGGATCAGACCAAGGGGCAATCAGTCAAACAACAAGGGGGTACTGGGCATCTTAAAAGCAGAAAAGGAGTGTGTCAGGGTGAGTATTGGACTGCTTACCATGAGGTCTGTTATTCAAACATATCTGTGGAAGATGAAAATGATTGGCAGTCCCAGAAACCCTGTATAGGGTTGCTGTGAGTTGGAATCAACTTACTATCAGTGGGTTTGGGTCTTGGGGCATTGTTCAATTTGTATGCTGAGCAAATACTTTGAGAAGTTGGGGTGTATGAAGAAGAACATGGCATTAGGATTGGGGGAAATCTCCTTAACAACCTTTGATATGCAGAGGACACAACCTTGCTTGTTAAAAATGAAGAGGACTTGAAGCACTTAGACTGAGGAAAGTCAAAGTCTACAGCTTTCACTATGGATTAGGTCTCAACATAAAGAAAACAAAGCCCCCACAGATTGGGCAAATGACATGATCAATGGAGAAAAGATCGAAATTGCCAAGGATTTTATTTTACTTGGATCCATAATTAATGCCAATGAAAGCAGCATTTAAGAAATAAAAATAATGCATTGCACTGGGCCTTTCTGCTGCAAGAGATTTTTTTCTAATGTTAACATAGTAAATCAAGTAAGTTATCACTTTCAAGTGACACCTCTTTAAAGTGTTAGCAAAGCAAAGTAAGATGCCACTTTTATGACTAAGGTGCGTCTGACCCAAGCCATGGCTTTTTCAGCCTTCTCTTGTACATGTGATTGCTGGACAGTGAATGAGGAATACAGGAATAAGAAGTAATGCATTTGGATTACGGTGTTGTTGAATACTATTGGAGGTACCACGGACTGCTGGAAGAACAGACAAATCTGTCTTGGAAGGACTACAGCCATGATGGTCCTTGGAAGTGAGGATAGTGAGATTCTGTTGTATGTATTTTGGAATTGTTATCAGGACGATCCCTGGAGAAGACCAGCGTGCTTGGTAAAGTAGAGGAAGGTCAGTGAAAAAGAAGACCCTCAGAGAGACAGATTGACACAGTGGTTCCAACAGTGGGCTCAAAATATGGCAATGATTGTGAGGCTGGTACAAGCCTGGGCAGTGTTTTTTCCTGCAGAGCATAGGGTCACTATGAGTTGGAACTGCCTCTGGCACCCAACAGCACAACAGCAGTCTACCCACTGATACAGTCTGAGCTACAAATGAGGACCATTTAATGCTTCATTTGATCTTAATTAATTTTAGTGGGGCCTGTTTTAAATGGGCCATTCCCTACCATCTTCCTCAGTGTGTTATTTAGCTCAGCAGGAATGAAGTAGCTCTTTTAACTCACCAGGGTGTGATGACCTCAGTGAGACAAGCATTGTTAGCACTCTGTAAAAAGCTATTTTTGAACCATGTTATTTAGAAGTCATTGCTGTTCTTTGTTGCAGAAGAAGTTTTGTAAGAAAATGGCCTTTGTTCCCAATGAGTTCATCTATAGTGGTTGGTAGGGCATGTATTTTCACTGGGATGCCACATCATGAGCAACCTGGTATTTTTTAGGGCGGATTGGCCCCGGAGAAGCTAGATATGGGGCCGGAATGACATTGCTGGGAGAGAATCGAAGAAGCCTTAATTGTCCTTGAATCAGCAGAATCTATATCCCATGCCCTACTCCTCCCCTCAGAAAATGACTTGCTTTCCTTAAAGGCTGTACGGTAAAACCTTAAAAACGAAGGCCTTGTCAAGATTTAGAAGTGACTCGTTATTGGCAGGCTGTGTGGCTGCCCCCTTTGTGTGTAGGTGTGTGTTGTCATGATTTTTGTAACTGCCCTTCTTTAGGAGAAACCTACACCTTCAACTGGCAGCTGATTACTCATCCTAGAGACTACAGTGGAGAAATGGAAGGGAAACACTCCCAGATCCTCAAATTATCCAAGGTGAATCTGCCTCCTTTCACTTGCAGGGCTGGGGTAGAAGCACTGGCCACTTTTCTACAATATATGCTATCTTAGAATTTTTGTGCAATAATCCTTCAGCAGTGAATCCTTCAAAAGTGTGGCTGACATCCAATATTTGTTAGTGTATGATTCTCAGAATTTTATTTATGGTGAGAAGATTGTACCAGCCTGGTGGTGATATGTGAAATAATTGTATACCTACCAGCTTTTAAGGGTAGCAAGGATTTTAGAATTTGGGAGATAAGTTGGTTATTTTTGACCACATGACTATGTAAATTTATGATTTAGATCACCCTGAATGCAGATTGAAGGAGATAAAAGATTAAAAATCAGGAGACCAATGAGAAATCTGTTGAAATAAAAACTGAAAAACTCAATGAATATAATAATTTTTTTGCCCTTTTTTAAAATTCATTTTATTGGGGGCTTGTACAATTCTTAGCCCAATCCATACATCAATTGAATCAGGCATGTTTGCACATATGTTGCCTCATTCTCTTCTAGACATTTAATTTCTATTGCACCCTCGGTACCAGCTCTTTTTTTTTCTCCCCCTCTACCCTCATAACCCTCTGATAGATGATACATTATTATTTCCATCTCTCACACCGACCACGGTCTCCCTTCCATGTTTTCTGTTGTTCTTCCCCCTGGAGAGGGGTGTATGGTTATGTGTCGGTCATTGTGATCGGTTTCCCCCTTTGTCCCTTCTTCTCCCCACTTCCCCTACCCTTCTGGTATCACTGTTCCCACTCCTGTTCCTGGATTCTGTGTGTCGTGAGCTCCCATTCTTTCTAGACCTGTGCACATGTTCCGCTCCAGTCTGAACTCCGAAGTAGCACTGGGGTCATGGTAAAAACAATAATTTTAAACTACCTGTTGAACTCATACCTTGTGTTAGATACAGTGCTAATTGTCTTCCAGAATTAATTCATTGGCTCAATTGTACCATCGCAAGACGTAAGTATTAATGCCTGTTTTAAAATTACAAGACTACAAATTAGAAAAATAAAGTGATTCGACTAAAGCCTACAAAGCTATTAAGAGGTAGTTTGTTGGTTTTTTGTTTTGTTTTTGCTGTACCTCTAAACGGGAGTTTTGAATTGGAGCTGTGATTGCATCATGGTTAAAGAATTTGGCTGCTAACAGAAAGATTGGTGGTTTGAACCCACCAGCCACTCCATGGAAGAAAGATGGCAGTTCTGCTTCTACAAAGACTCATAACTTATATAGTTGTTAGGAGTCAAAATTGATTCAATGGGTTTATTTTTTTTTGCCATAATCAGTTTTTATTTTTTTTTTTTTTAACATTTTATTAGGGGCTTATACAACTGTTATCCCACTCCATACACACATCAATTGTGTAAAGCGCATTTGTACATCGTTTCTCAAAACATTTTCTCTCCATTTAAACCCCCGACATTAGGTCCTCATTTTTCCCCTCCCTCCCCGCTCCCCCCTCCCGCATGAGCCCTTGATAGTTTATATATGGGTATTTTGTCATTTCTTGCCCTGTTCGACGTCTCCCTTCATCCACTTTTCGGTTGTCTGTCCCCAGGGAGGAGGTCACACACAGTTCTCAATGGGTTTTTTGTTGTTGTTTTTCCCATCTCTCAAGTCATGCTTTGACTAATGCGCTGTGTCGAGCGATTCAGAACCACAGTGAAGGCAGCAGGAAGGAGGGTAAATGCGTGGCCTTGAACATATAGTGGAGGTCTACTTGACCATCTCGGAGAGGAGGAGTTTAGGATAATTCCTAAAAAGCTTTGTGGCTTGGGTATGTGGGTGGATGCTGTTGACATTTAGTGATAGCCACCGAAGTGAGGAGCACACAGAAGCAGATTTAGGGAATAAGATGATTATTTTTTGATACAGTGGATTTGGATTATGAGACATTTTACTGGGTGTCTCCAAGAATTAAGACATAAGGGGTTAGGCATCCAGGCACATGTTTGGTCTAGAAAGGTAAATTTACACTCTATCCTCAAGTAGATAATAACTGTAGGCAAAGAATTATTAAAGATCAACCGGGAAGAGTACAGACAATGAAGAGATAAACGAATTGAGGTTGGGATACGGGGAAACACTGTTATGTCATGGATGAAAGGGAGAGGATTCAGAAGGAAATGAGGAGTGAGCAGAGACGTGAAAGCCAAGGAGGGAGAACATGACAAGAAGGAGGAAATATTCACAAAAGCCATGGGCCAAAGAGATCAATGAGCACTTACCGCACATACTCGAGCATAAGCTGGCCCAAATATCAGCCGAGGCATCTAATTTTGTCACAAAAATGGCATAAAAAATGTGTTGAAAAACTTGGCTTATACACGAGTTTATACGGTATATAGAGAACATAATTGAAAATAAAAGCCACCATTAGTGTGAAAGATGTTCATCACAACATTATTTATAGTAAACATTTGGAACAACCCCAAAACCCAACGGTGTGCATGCTTATGTGAAGCGTGGCATATTTGTTCATGTACTGTTCTGCAGCCATTCAAATATAATTCGGGAACGTGTTCATGCTAAACGAATGAAAGAAAGCACAATACAAAGTTTGATACATAACTTGATTTTAGCGAGACCCTAATTGCCATTGAAATATGAGCTCTTGAAGGCAGGAATATTAACTTATTTATCTGTAGGACAATAATTGGGTAATGGTTCTTTTTAATGGTTTGTTGAATGAACACTTAAAATTATTTTTTTTGTATGTGGTCAAGGTTTGGAAGGAAATAAGGGAATATGTTGTTGTATGTAAGCCTAGAGGGATTTTGGATAACTTTATTGTTTTTTCCTCTTATGTTTCTTGCAGTTAGAAATCTAAAGGGGAAAATATTCAGCTATTTGGGAGCTATTTCATGTGTTTACAAACTGTTTTTCTTTGCAGGGATGATTATTTTAATTTCATAACTCTGAGCAGTAGAATGGTTAGAGGCCCTTAATGTTCTTCTGAAAAGAAAATTGGAGTATGGAGATACTAAAACCCCTTCTGTTTTTCTAGAGTCAGCTGGTAATAGGATTCATATTTTAAAAACTGTTTTTTTTGGTGTATAATCCATTGTTTTATCTCTTCAGCTAGTTTACTTTGTTCATTTGGGAAGCAGTAAAAGAAGATTGAGATTCAGCCTGGGAAAGTTCATATACTTTTATATATGTATTTTAAATATAATGGCTGCTCTTTTGTCCTCCTCTGAAAGATCTTCTTTCATTTCTGCAGCTCACTCAAGGGCTGTATGAATTCAAAGTGATTGTAGATGGTCAAAATGCCCATGGTGAAGGCTATGTGAATGTGACAGTAAAGCCAGGTATGTTTCCCTGTCCTGGAAGTAACCTTATTGTTTCCTCTATAAGATTCCCAAGGAAATAGAGATGTAATTTGAAGTCCCTCCCACTCTCTTTTTCGGTAATATATTTATTGGATAGTTCCTAGTTCAATAGAATGAAAAGTTAGGAGTGGCAAAGGTAATTCTTTGGTTCTGGTTGGTGCACTGGGCTAAGCAGGGAAACATTAGTCACATGGCCTGAGTACAGAATCACCTGAGCTATCACCCAGAGAACCACTTTTCCAAGGGGGTCATGCTGAGAGGGGACCATGTTTGTATTATAATATATAAACCCAATGAAGTCAGGAGCCTACGAAAAGCATGTAGACAGAGAACCAGCCAAGTGGTTGACTCTTTCTCCCCCTTTCCAGAGATGTGGTCTTTGTACAGAGTCCCTCATCTAAACTCCACCAATGTGCCTTCATTCTGAAAACAAAATGGTATCACGCATTTAGAATGATCTGTTGTTGGTAGATCTCAGTGCAAAAGTAAGGGATCCTGTTTTGTATTTTTCAGAGAAATTTGGGGACGTTGCAGAGTGGTACATTGTCACTGGCCCAGATTCTTAATACTATCTTTTGTCTTTGCTGATAGAGTAAAACAAAAGTTCATTGGAAAGTCATGTTTTCACCCTCTTAAAAATGTGATCCACTTAAACACCAGTTGATCATTTCTTAAAGAAAAGGCTGCTGAGGTCATTCGAGTAGACCAGAGTAGTCTGTGACCTTTCCTTCACACACAGTTCAAGGCTGGTTGAGAAATCACTCATTGCCTTGTCAGTACACTCTGTGCCAAGGAGCGGCTTTCTTTCTGTTGTCTTTATTGCACACAGCTTCTCGCTTGTCCACCTCTGGTTAGGTTTGCCCCAAAGCAGTCACTTGCTATAGTACTTTCCGTAGAGTAGCTATTCCATGAGCATTGAAAAATACATAGAGCACGGTCTTAGGAATGGTTAGGTTTGGAAAAGTATACGTTTATATAAGTGTCTTAAATTGGAAGGAAAACTTGATCTTGCAAATTTCCCATTTGGTGATGGTTCAATCATTAGTTATGTTACGGAAACTGGTATTAATCTACATAGATGTGGTTTGTTTATTCCTGTACTTTATAGAGCCCCTCTCCTAATTTCTTCTGTATCACTTTCTTGCAGAGCCCCGTAAGAACCGGCCTCCTGTTGCCATTGTGTCACCACAGTTTCAGAAAATCTCCCTGCCAACCACTTCCACAGTCATCGATGGCAGCCGTGAGTACTTGTCCAAGCATGCTGCTGCAAAGAACACTCACTGAGTATTGTGATGGAAAAACTCTGGTGGAAGATTTGAGGCCAGCTATGTCTGCATTCTGTTTAGGCCATTTTTAATGATGCTATGGGAAGACCAACCATCTAGCCTATTAAAAAATCCCCAGTGTGACTGGTTTCAAGCAATAGTCCTGGGATTGTACATGTATTTAACATTATTTTAGTTGAAGCTCATTGGTCTTCAGATTTGCTTTCATGAAATTGCCTTTCTCAGTTACATATAAATAAAGCTCCTTTCTGTCCTAGCCTGAGTGAGGAACTCTCACTAGCCATCACTACTAACAAGATTCTTGTCAACCTTCTAGAACCCAGAGATTCCACAGAAGGAACTCCATCCACTGCTTGAGCACCTTACAGGAGAGGATTTTTTAACTTTTGCCATCGATCCTGCTAGTGTGTGCAGATTTTAGGCCTCTTATCTCATTAGTGTTTGCCTGATGTCTTTGAGACTCATAAGGGCTCAGTTACCCTAGCTGTCTTGGCACCCAGTAGCTTTTGGGTTTTGGCATAGGCAGTCACTGCGTTAGTGGAGGAATCTTGAGCAAAGTTAAGCAAAGAGGAAGTTAGAAGAATAGGAGGCCAAGAGTGAAGAAAAAGAACAGGAAAGGGCATTTGTGTAAGAGGATGGTAGCAAGGGCTCACAAAGTACCATTATATTTTGCTTTTCTGAATAGGTCAAAGTTAAATAATATGTAGAGATCAAATAATAAATAAATGAAAATAATCACTGCCAGACCTGTCTTCCCAGCTACCCAGTTTTCCTACAGAGAACCAATGGACTTATTGGTTCTGTTTTCTTCCAGAGATGTTTCATGCATACATAGACAATATGATATATTTTTTATCCTCCTCCTCCTCCTTTTAAAAAAATCCTCCTTATTCACATGTTGCTTGCTTTTCTGAATTAACACATGAAATACTCTTTCATTCATTCATACATTCTTTAACAGTTGCATAGCATTCCATGATATGAATGTACATCACATGTACTTCGTTTTCAATTTCTGTTGGTGACCATTTTGTTTACTTGAAGTCTTTTGCTATTACAAATGATGCTACCATGAATAATCTTGCACACCTGACACTTTACATATGTGCAAGTGCATTTGTAGGATCAATCCCTAGAATAGGATACTGCAAGGCACAGGGCATGTGCATTTTAAAATTTTATCAAGATGGCCAAGTTGCTCTTTAGAGAGGTTGTGTAAATTTATGCTTCTGTCGTGACTTATAAGCACGTGGCTATTACTCTCTACCATTATCTGTCTATCTGTTATTCAACTTCGATCTTTACCAATTAAATTGTTCTCATTTATATTTCTTTTAAATGAAATGGAGTATCTTTTCATGCGTTGAAGAGTGATTGATTTTCATTCTTTTGATGCTGTAGCATTTTAACCAGAGATTGCCTGTGTTGGAGTCCTTAGGGAACCACGCAGTGGAATATTCATAGAGGAGCAGGATGACCCAACATTCTAAGGGAAAAGACACTCTGGAGAGATAGCCTATAACTTCATGAAGTTTGCCTAGCCTCAAATGTCTGTGTGGTTGCCCTTCTCTGTGTAAACAGAGTAAGTACTGAGATCCAGTACGCTCATGCTATAACTGATGTTTCCTTTTGGTCAAGAAAGCACCGATGATGATAAAATCGTCCAGTACCACTGGGAGGAACTTAAGGGACCTCTGAGGGAAGAGAAGATTTCTGAAGATACAGCCATATTAAAACTAAGTAAACTTGTCCCTGGGAACTACACTTTCAGGTAAATGCAGATCTGGGCTGAAGGCCTCTCTCCAGTGCTCATCGTTTTCCTTGTGGGTTTTGTGTTCTTATAGGAGCAGCCCTAACAAATGGGGATTCACTGTGGAGTTGGTCGGTGACATAGGCTTTGTCCCCTTGGTTCTTTGAGCTCTGGAGTGATTGTGATTACAGCAGTGATACATTTGAGGGCCAAGTTTCTTGTGAAGTAATCAGAATTCATAGCATTTCCCCTTCTTAAAGTTTTATGTGGCAGAACCCCAAATTTTCTTCTTTCTTTTTCCCCCTCATCAAGGGCTTTATTTGTCAAACGAGCATTATGCTTGAGCTCCAAGTTTGGCTGACAATTTACTGATGAGATCCATAACCTTAGGCTTACTGTGATAGTTTGACATTTTTGTTGGGTTTTGGGCCACAGTCTGGAACGCCACCGGAACTTCTGGATCCTGTGGTGGTGGCAAGAACCTCTGGATCACTAAGAACCTCATTGAGCCCAGACATTCCTGCCATGCCAGGGGTACCCCTCCCCTTCCAGGCATTCCTCCAGCACCCCCCCCCCCC
>NW_022111357.1:8557190-8587505 GCF_000313985.2 Echinops telfairi
CACCTGGAAAGGAGCCATGTTGAGCTCCTGCCTGCCTCTAGCTCAGTCCTCCCTCTGGGCTTGTGCATGTTCTTCCCTGGCCTTAGCTCTTTCTTTTCATTCTTTGATCTCTCACTCTTCATGTTTTCACTCTTTCTCCAGTTCTGCAGTTTTCTGGGCCCTTGGCTGAACTTATTTCATCATTGCAGTAGCATCTTCATCATAGTTCAGTTTACAAGCAAGGGCAAGGTCAATGACGTGCAGCTTCTTCCCAGTGGCCCAAAAGTCTGTGTACTTTCCCTCACCACTTGTAAGGCTGAGCCGAATCGGGATTAGTTTCAGTGACTCTGTCGCAGTCTCAGGTGGCAGCATTTAGCTTCCGTAATTCGACATAGACACTGGCTCTCCTGGCATAAAGAAGGGCAAGGTGAGGATTCAGTTTGATGGCATGAGTGAATAGATCAGTAGTTCTGTAGCTCACCATCATTTAGGACAGGGGTTCTCAACCTTCCTAATGCCTCGAACCTTTAATACATTTTCTCATGTTGTGGTGACCCCCCCCAACCATAAAATTATTTTCGTTGCTACTTCATAACTGAAATTTTGCTACTGCAATGAATCGGTTGAGAACCACTAACTTAGAGCATCAGTGGCAGCCACATTCTTATCCTTTGCCTGGTCCGTCATCTCTTGGGTTACCTCTACAGTTTCAGCTCCCATTTCTTGAGGGGCTTCTGTATCTGGTTCAGTTACACCTTCATTGTCAGTTTTCTCACCTAATGGTTCATCTGTCTTTATGTTTTCCTTCTTATCATCTGTTTTTTTCTTCCTTGGTATTGTCTTCTGATTTGGCTTTCTGAGTAGCAGGTAGTATTTTACCACCCATGCTCTCTCCACCCACTCCCGTGGTGTGCAGAACGCGTGGGTCCTGTTCACACATTTTCACGAAGGCCTGTAGCTCGCTCACTTTGCAGGGGCCCATAGTCCTCAGGTGGAGGGAAGCAGAGGGCACAACTGAGGAGGTTGTGGCCCCAAATTTTCTAGAATCCCTGTTAATTAAGTTAAAAGGTCCACCACCCTTTTTCTCTTCTCAGGAAATATCTAGCAGGAACCTACTCTCATCGTTTTCCTTCCATTTGGGAAATGCTTTCTCAACAATTGACACCTCAAACTCTTCTCATTTTTGAGTAATATCTGATTATGATATTTAGGATCTTTTTTATGTTCTCTTTGACTTTTTGGAGAATTTTATTCAAAGAAAGTCCTTTGGAGAAAGACATTATAGAATGTGATTAGTAAGAATTTAAGGCTGAGGCTAACTCTAGAGTGATCCTCCTTTTGTTACATAATTCATTGTAACAAAGAATTTGTATAGGAGTATCAAGCAAATGACATGAGAATGATGCTGTCTTCATTTTACAGCTGAGAAAAATGATGCTTAGAGTGCACTTCGTAAGTTCTCAAGCGTATATTTTTTAACTCCCAAGTCAGGGCTCATTTTACTCCATTTCTTGATTTGATCCATACATATTTTGATTATACTGCCATGAATGTTGAAGTTCTTTTCATCCTTAAGAACCAACTCAATTTTTCCACAAGGTTCTGAGAGCTTCCTCTAGACTACAGAGAAGTGAATATATCTTTCCTCTTTCCCTAGTGCACTTAGTGCTACTATGTGGCCCCTAACCTGATGTGGCAGTTTATTCACAGGCCCCAGTCTTCCTTACTGGATCTTAGGCCAGTCAAGTTTTCAACACTAATAGGGACACAGTAGTAAGTGCTCTAGTACCACAACTCCTGTATAATTAAATATCCACATTCTGACCTAAGAAGTCTGAAGACTTCAGGGGAATGAAAGGTTTGCTGCCTGCCACCAAGATTGGAGCCAATTTATAGGCTTAAGGTGGAGATTTGAGTTGGTTTATTGCCAATATAGGGATTTTCCCCATTGATGAAGTTTAACCTGTGCCAGGATGACCCTTTTAGAAATAATAATTATGCATATTTCTTAAAGCATTTATTGAATGCTGTTCTGAACTCTTTGCATGCAATATCTCATGTAATCCTTGTCACTGGTATTATTCTCATATCATGAAATTTAGGCTCAGGAAGGTTAAGTAACCTGCCCAAGGCCACACCAGCTCCAGTGTCTGAGCTTTTGACCACAGTGTTAGCTTCCAGAGTTTTGGGTGCGTTGGGTATTGGAGGTGATTCTGTTTGAGTAGGCCTACAATTTTTTTTATTTTTTATAATATGAAATCGCAGGATGGGATTGACTGAGTGTTTGTACTTCACTCACCTTTCCCTCTCCTCCACTTTGCCTGGCAGTCACCTCTTTCCCCAGCCCTGTGGTCAGGTCAGCTGCTCCTGGATTCACAAGCAAGCTGGAGACTGGTTGAGGTGAAAGAGCAATGGGCAGCTACCATTTTGCTGTTTGTCCAGAACTTCCTTTTGCTCCGTTCTAGGAGACAAGTAGAGACAACATTTCTCTGGGTTTTAATTTTTCAGATCCTTTGACGATTTGTATATATGTGTGTGCCTGATGTTTTCAGTGTTTGTTTTTCCCATAAAGACAATAATACCCAAACTCCCTTTCAGTTCATAAATAAAAGGGGATTGTTAAAGTAAACATATACAGATACCTGGCTTAATTTGTGACTGATCATGAGATTTGAACAACCTCTGCGTCTTTCCTAGGTGTTCCCTCTCTCTGTCAGCAAAGTGAAAGAACGCAAAGCTCCTTGCTGGCTCATGCTCACATGTGGGGGCGGCTTGAGAAGCTTTAGGCTCTTGTTCAGCCAGAAGGGCCATTTAGGGGAAAGGCAGCTCTTGGACCTGGGCTTTTCCGCTTTCCTCTTTTGAAGATCCTATGCTAACACAAGCTGTGGGGCTGTGCAGTAGAAGAACTCATTTTCTCCTCAAGCTCCTGCTTTATTTGGGCCAGCTCTCCTCATCCATTCCAGAGGCCTGCTGCCCAGGGCATCCATTCTTGTGATATGCACGTAGCTGCACTAGCAGGATCGGAGAAAGCGCCTGCTGCATAACAGGGTTTAACTCTCTTTCTAGTAGCTTCTCTGAACCCCACAGGAATAGGAACCAGGGCTCATTCTTTTCTTAAAACTTTGGTTTCCGGGCTTTGGAATCTGTGAAATGAGCTTGCATCTTGGCTCACTGTATAGCTCTGGGCAGGTTTCTTTGAATTACCCTTCCTCTGAAGTATAATCTGTGATACCTATCTCGTAGAGTTATTGTGAACTGCTTATGGTTATCATGGTTATCATGAGTGCCATATCAGACAGCGCCCTCTATAGGTCTGATACCCACAGGCAGCAAAGTGGTTCTGGAGACAAATGACCTGGTTTGAGATCTTGACCCTGCTGCTTTCAAACTGTGTGATCTTGAACAATTTATTTTACCTCTTTTTGCCTCCATCTCTTCATTTGTTAATGAAAACACTTGATAGAGCTGTAGTAAGGATTCTCTGAGCTATAGAGCACTTGGAGGAGTGCACATGGTAAAGCTCAGTCCATGTTACTTTTTATTTCTATAAAAGTTTATTATTATACTCTGCCTTCTCAAGAGGAATGGGTAAGAACTGATACCTGCCACTTTGGTATCTCTTAGCCCTGATGCTCAGTCCTGTAACCATTATTCCTCTCTGTTTATAGTGCATCCCTGATTACACTCCTCTCTCTGCCTTGATAGCTTGACTGTAGTCGACTCAGATGGGGCTGCCAACTCTACTACTGCGAGCCTGACAGTGAATAAGGCTGTGGATTACCCTCCTGTGGCCAACGCAGGCCCCAACCAAGTCATCACCCTACCCCAAAACTCCATCACTCTCTTTGGGAACCAGAGCACTGATGATCATGGCATCAGCAGCTATGAGTGGTCCCTCAGCCCAAGCAGCAAAGGAAAAGTGGTGGAGATGCAGGTAGGAAGGGGCAGTTATTATTTTCTCTTGCTGGGGAACTATTGCTGCTTGGCTAGATTACCCAATCAAGGCTTATTTCTGGTCCATTTTAATTACCAACACTAGGCTTGGATTAGAAAGCAATTTGGATGAAAAGCAAATCGGTCCACAAATCTAGAACATTTAAGGGCCTTTAATTGAAAGATTCTAAAACTTGAGGGCTTATGACTATAATCTCAGGGGCCAACCAAGGTCCATCGGCACAAAATAGTCCACAGAGACAATGCTGCCTGTCCTAGTTTGGTGAGTCGCCCCTGTGGTCTCCATAGCTCCCGAACGGCCGTCTAAGGTGCACCTATTGGCCTCTCCCTGTCGAGGAAGGAAGAGTGATGAAAACGAAAGTTGAAAGACATATGGCAACAGTTTGTCTAAACTAACGTGCCACGCAGACATCAGTCTCCGCAGTTCTGAGACCAGAAACACTGGATGAGTCCTGGCTACCACCCCAGCTGCTTGGAAAAGAATCACATTGAAAAAGTCTGGATAGAGAATGAGAAAAATGGGTGGAAGCAAGCTCAAAACCACAAAAGAGCACAGGCTTCCTGGTCGGATAGAGACTGGTAGGACGTGACCCTTAGTCACTCTTCAGGTCTGGAGCTGAACTCACCGCCTTGTTAGAATAACTCACCATTTACCATCAAAAGGGCAACATTTACCCAAGGACAAAGTTCAGAGGGTGGGAAAAAGGAGGCATGGAAACAGGAAAGACAGGAGGATGTTGCATAAGTGGTGGTAGGGACATTGAGGGGATTGAATGAATGACCTGCTGCGGAATTTGACTGATCAGACTGTCTTTGGGTCACACTATGACCTTAGTCACAAGAGGAACTCGTTCAACATTGCGTTTAAGCTGTGTGATTTCACTATGTGTTCACGATGCTTTTTCTGGCTTGGGTCTCAGAGACTGATCTTTGTTCTCTCCGCATGTTTTCCCTTGTGAGAGCTCTGGCTTTATTTGAAATTGCTGCTGTGTCAGGGAAGGCTGTTCCCTTGAAGGGGGAGACTTTTAGCAAGATGTCCCTAGATGTCTGATTCAGCATTCACAAATTATGCTGAACCGAGAAGTAATAGCCCTAATACCAATATCGGGTTAGAAAACTGGTTAATTCATTTCTACCAGAGTAGGAGTTCCCATGTGATGTTCTGATTCTGGTGGTCTGCTTTCCTTTTGTCCTGTATTTATACACATAGGGAGTTAGAACACCAACTCTGCAGCTCTCGGCAATGCAAGAAGGAGACTACACCTACCAGCTCACGGTGACTGACACAATAGGACAACAGGCCACAACTCAAGTGACTGTTATTGTGCAGCCTGGTAAGTCCCAACCTTGTGGTACAGGCTCTTTCATTAGCTGGTCCCTCTAAGCTAGGGAGAGAGGAGGAGTTGAGTTCTGAGTAAAAGTAGAAGCAAGAGGCATCAATTGTGGAAGCCCCTGGAAGCTTCTGTTGTCCATTCCCCTTATGTTCTCTTCATAGCTAGAGATAAGAGTACATACTTGACTCTTATAGCCTCCGCTTACACCCTTGCCCTTGGCTAGTTATTGGGCTTTCGAGGGAATCTAGGAGCTAGAGTCTGGACCATCCCAAGTCTTACTATAACCTTTAATAGCACATTTCCTGAAGGGAATCAGCCATCCTTATCACTCAAGCCCTTTCCGTTGAGCTCCTGTCACATGATATTTCAAAGTTAGCATGGCATTATAACTTTGCCAGGGTGGTTTTATATGTTCCTGTCTTATCGTCGTCGTCACTGTGAGCTCCTTGACTGTCTCCGCATCTCTCACAGTAGCTGACAGTCTGTGGGCTGGGAGGCAGAACCCCATGCCTCCCAGAGCATATGTCCCAGTTGGTTCCTCTCCTTTCCCAGCTGAACTGGCAGCTTTTGATGACCAAGTGTCTGTCTTCTAGAAAATAACAAGCCGCCTCAGGCAGATGCAGGCCCTGATAAGGAGCTGACCCTCCCCGTGGACAGTACAACCCTGGATGGCAGCAAAAGCTCCGATGATCAGAAAATTATCTCCTATCTCTGGGAAAAAACACAGTGAGTACTGACACAGAACCCTTATGTAAAGGACTCAGACCTTTGACGTGCGAGGTTGTCTTTGGCTTTTAAGAGGTAGCCTGGTCTTCTTAGCTTATCCGGGAGGGGACTGAGAAAGACATGTTTATAGGTCCAAACTTCACTCCTCAGAAAATTCTATTACAGGTACTTGTGGTAAGGAAAGGGAAAGAAAAAGAGACTGCGTAGCATCAGCTAGTCCCCGGGTATCGTGTGTGGTCCTGTGCTTTTTCAGGTACAATCCATCAGATGAAATGCATAGTTTAATTACACTGGAGAGGCAGGATGGAAGGGGTAATGGAGCAGAAAAATACTGTTGCTCAAAATTAACTGGGTCAGGCTGGCAGGGGGGATGGGGCAGAACAGCTATTAAAGGGAATTGAAAATTCATCTACAAAATGAAAGTATTAATCTGTTACCATTTCTTTTTTTGTTGTTTTTTGTTTTTAAATCATTTTATTAGAGGCTTATACAACTCTTATCACTGTTACCATTTCTTGAAGATACCAGTTACCAATTATGTTAGCCAGAGGCCAAAGGCAGGCAGTACCCAGGACCATCCTAATTAAACTGGAGTTGCCTGGCCAAACCATTCCTAGTTCTCACAGTTTCTTCCAGCTCCCTTATACCATAACAAATGGAAGTCAGACTATATGCAAGCTCCATCCACAAGAAGCAGAACAATTCTTAGGAAGACTTAAAAACATTCTAGATTCCAAAGGTGGCAGTCATAGGACAGACTGGGCTTCGTGATGGGTATGTTTATTTGATTTAGGTACTTTGTCCGAGCCCTGGCGCTGCCTGAGCTGCTAGCCACACGGCAGCCTTTCTAACTCACCAGCTGCTCCTGAGGACAAAATGAGGCTTTTTACTCCTATAAAGATTTGAAATCCTGCAAAACCAAAGAGGCAGTTCTCTGTCCTGCAAGGGTGCTGTGAGTCAGAATTGATTTGATGGCAATGAGTGAGCAAGCGAATGAGCTTCAGAAACCACTTGATTTTTGATTGCTGAAATTGGATTCTACAAATGATTTCCTCTAGGTCTTGTTTCTACGTTTTGAGAAGCTAGTTCCCCTCAGTCCAGCCTGCTTTAATTCTCTTTGTGGAAGATGTGGCTGATAAACCTTTCAGTTGAGATTGATCGATATTAAGGCTGAGATAATGCTTAGCCTAGCTCCATGGAGCAAGATTTCCTAAGGGGCACTGAGGTCAGGGGTTACAAATTTTAAAACAAGGCAAAATCCTGGTCACGTACAGATGTGTCTGTTTCCTATGTTTTTCGGGAAAGCTGCAGGGCGTTCTCAACCCGGGCAGAAGGGTTCCACGTTCTGTGCAGCCCCTGTGACTTGGAGTGGGCACAGCGCTCCCTCCCTGCACCTGCAGGTCCTCTGTGGCCCCAGAGAACTGCTGAGCAGAAGACGGCGTTGCCCTGAGAGGTCTTGCGCAACCTTGGCCCAGTTCCCTCTCTTGCCTTCTCATCAGGAAGGATGTTGGCATGTGATGAAGAAATGCATTTTGGCTTCTTTGCTGGCAAGAGCTGAACTAACTACTGAGCCAGAAATGCTTTTCAGAAATATCCCTTTTAAATCATTCTTTGGATCAGAGCACATTCTTTCTGTACAGAACACTTTCTTTCTTTGACAAACTGGAAGAAAAGAGTTGGAATGTCCTAGAAGCTTCTATAAAGGATAAAGCTAGATGTGTTTGACAACTGGTGACTGAAATTTTCTGATCAGCGGGTAGCCTGTATTTTGGGGCCAAATGATACTTTGTTCAAATGGAATATTTTTAAACATGTGCTTCCAAGGTCTGGGGAACAAGGGTTCACATTTTCGCTGAGGTGGAAATCCTCGCTGCCTGCTGGTTCAGGACCAGAAAGCAGCAGACAGGTACAGCTCCACCCTCTGGTTTCTCTTTGTCCAGGGGACCCGAGGGGGTGCGGCTGGAGAATGCTAACAGCAGTGTTGCCACGGTGACCGGGCTGCAGGGGGGAGCCTATGTGTTCACCTTGACTGTCAAAGATGAGAGGAACCTGCAAAGCCAGAGCTCCGTGAACGTCATTGTCAGAGAAGGTACTTCCTCACCTTGGGCTGGTGCACAGCCTGGTTTGGCTGCAGAGAAGGAGGGGAGACAACCAGGGGCAGGCTGGAAGCTCGAAGGATCAGGGCAGCTGCTAATTGCTTTTCTACAACAGCCTTGAACTAAATGACTCCAAGGTGAATTCTTTTTTTTTTAAAACTCATCCTCTCCCTTCTTGAATAGATAAAGAGTTAAGGTGGTTTTCCTTTGCATATTAATTTCTGCCTGAGTGCTGCCCGGACCTGCGGTTTCTGAGATTTTCCTGTTAGCCACAGCGACACCTGCTGCCAGACCCTAGAATGACTGTGCTGCACTGCAGCTTCCTGTGCAGTGCTGTGAGCCTGCAAGCCCAGGACGCAGGGATCAGTGGGAGCTGAACACTAATGTCTGAATAGGCAGGCAAGCTTCAAGTAGGGCCCTCTTTGTCTTTTTTAAAATATTAAGGAAGGAAAAAACATTTTAAAAATAAAAAAATATATTAAGGAAGGAATAAAAAGATGGTCAGAAAATAAGATTTTAAAATCATGCTTCAAAAGGGACATTTAAAAAAATAGTCGCTGACCGAACCACACTCCACAATAGTGGGCCATTGTTTCCCATGACTGTGTCCCCCGACAACAGAGGAGCGGCTTCCTTTTTGAGAGGCTGCCCTGGCCCAGTGCCGTGGTGCCTACAGGAGGAGCTACGGCACTGGGGACTGGGTCAACCGGTTGGTTGGCGGGTTGGATGGGCACATCATAAAGAAACTCCCTTTCTCAGAAAATGATGTTCTTTCATGGGTTTCTCTCGGCTAGAAATGAACAAACCACCGGTAGCCAAGATTACAGGGAGCGTCATGGTTACCTTGCCCACGAGCACAGCAGAGCTGGATGGCACCAGGTCCTCAGATGACAAAGGAGTCATCAGCTACCGCTGGACTCGAGATGATGGGAGCCCAGCAGCCGGGGTACGTCTCAGGGGGGAGAAGTGGGGTGCTGATATTCCAGAAAGGGTTTTTAGCCCAGCAGTCTTTTGTGTTGAACTGGGCTTAGACTCTGGGAGCAGCCAGGGAGGAGAAATGACTTGTTGGCAAGACATAGGATATACTTTTGTCCCCTGAGCCCAGTGGCTGGGGGTTGCAGTGCCCTCACAGCAGGAATTGCCCAGAGTGGACACTGTCTAGCACACGGGCTTAGTTCCTGGACTTGCTCGGCTGGTGTTTTCTTCTGCAATGTTGCCTTGTTGTTCCCCCCACAGGAGGTGTTAAACCACTCTGACCATCACCCCATCCTCTTCCTTTCCAACCTGGTGGAGGGAACCTACACATTTCACCTGAAAGTGACGGATGTAAAGGGGGAGAGCGACACAGACCGGGCCACTGTGGAGGTGAAACCTGGTGAGTTCACTTAGAGACAGATCAGCCACCTGAGACCTCTCTCCTGAGATCCCCTTTCTGAGGGCATGTCCAGCTTTAAAGAAAAAAAAATCTAGAAATCCCACATTGAAAAATCCATAACCCAGCCCAAAATGCGTTACTGTTGAGTTGATTCTGACTCATAGTGACCCTGTCAAACCCCAAAATCAAATCCACTGCCATCGAGTTGATTCTTATTCATGGTGAGTGACCCTGTAGGACAGAGTAGGACTGCCCCTGTGGGTTTCTGAGACTGTAACTCTTGACAGGAGCAGAAAGCCTCGACTTTCTCCTAAGGAACAACCGGTGCCTTTGAACTGCTGACCTTGTGGTTAGCAGCCCAACATGTAACCCACTGCACCACCAGGCTCCTTTTAGTGACCCTGTAGAGACTGCCGATTCCAACACACCTCATCTATTCATACGTGGAGGGCCTCTCTCAGGGCATCTCAGACCGAACGATAGAAATGAAGAGAGGGCAGTGCTTGCTCAGTGTCACACGGCAGTCGTGTCAGAACCCAGCACTTTCTCCTCCATGTGTGACTGAGGAGAGAGGGCTCAGGGTTTGGGAATTTGAGCACAGGAGGAACTTGAGTCATGATGTCTCATCAGCACCCAGATGCAGAAAACAATTTATTTTTATAAGTTAAGCCTGAGGCTTTATCTGACAACCCAGGGAAGGTAGAGTAGCTGGTGTCCTTTACATTTTTAAGATTTGCAGAAATAAAATTTTCTTCTTAAATAGAATTTTGTTTTGCTTTGAGGCTAATTTGGTGGTGGAGAGGAACTGTGAGGGGAGGGGCAGAGGAGGGAAACTGCTAAGCATCTGATGAGACCATGTTATTAACTTTAACCCGCTCTTTATTATGCGGGTCAAGCCGTATTATGAATGTGTCAGATGGGAAGGAGCCTTGGGAAGTATTTCAATCCTTGTCCTGCCTCTAGAATTGACAACATCCAAGACACCATTAGTGTCTGCTGTGTTTAAAATCAGATCGTAGATAGTTGGTAAATTATGCAAATTACACATCAGAACAGTATGGGAATAAGGTATTCTGAATGATCACTTTCCACTTCAAAGTGTAGAATAGTCTCTGGGCTGAATTCAATAGTAAAACATTCGTTTTACAGCTCTAGAGTTGTGAAGAGCTGGTATGCGGCAGCAGCAGTACTATTAACAGATCCTTATTTCCTGACTGCCGGGATTGTCTTTGTGTGTGCTGTGGGGACAGGTCCATTCCCATTCCCAATAAGCGGGTTGAGCTGGGCATGTCCCCTCCTAGAATGGCTTTGAAAAGCAAAGGTAGACCAAGTTCATCAGGGCCTCGGAAACTAGATGTGGGCTGGGAGAGGTTGCTTGCTACCCACCACTTGGCCTGGAGAGCTCAGCAAAGCCACCTAGGCAGGGGCTTTTAAACAAAGCCCCGACACATTCATCTCTCCCCCACTTCCCTTTAGTAGCCCCTCTTGCTTCATTTGTCTCCAGTAATTCTCTGGTGGGTGCAGAGACCAAGAATGTTTTAGAAGCTTTCAAGCCAACCCCAGATGGAATTATTGGGATTCCCTTTTGTGCCTTTCCATGGGCAGGAAGTCGTGCGTTTCTGTGTGGGCTCCCCTCTCCTGTGCCATAGCAGACGCACATAGGCAGGTCTGTGTTTCTTCTACTGCTTCTAAAACCATGACTGATGCACATGCCTTCCAGATCCCAGGAAAGACAACCTGGTGGAGATCATCTTGGATGTCAACGTCAGCCAGCTAACTGAGAGGCTGAAGGGGATGTTCATCCGCCAGATTGGGGTCCTCCTGGGGGTGCTGGATTCCGACATCATTGTGCAAAAGATTCAGCCATACACGGAGCAGAGGTAGCTGGGCCATGACTGGGGGGAGAAAAGGAAAGACCAGGGGCCCCTGGGTTTCTTGACTGAGCAGAGAAGTAGCTTAGAAGGAGGCTTCCTGACCAGGAACCACTCCTGGTGTCCACTCACTGAATCGAGCAGTGACTTCTTCCAGGGGGGCGAGGGTGCCGGGTAGCCCAGAGAGTCCCCAGAAGAAGTAAAAGTTGTCTTGGCAGGCAAGGAGGATGAAGGGAGCATTTGAAACCGGGGAGCCACCTGACTCTGGTTGTATGAGGGGTTCCTCCTCCATTAGAAGTGAAGATGTGGTAGGCAGTAAGTCTGTCGAGATGTGAACAGTCATAGACAAGTCAAGAGGTTAGTTTTTCATAGTTTTGTCTGAAAGACCCAAGTTGATTTGTTTTAGAAGTGTGAAGTTGTGGTTCATTTTGTTTTTAAAACAAGGAGATTCCTAGTTAGATGAATTAAAAAAAAAAAAAAAAAGATTGGTAGTGTGGAGGTTAGACTATGGTAGAGAGAGACTATGGTAGAGATCAAGCAGGAGGGACTGGTCTAGTAACAGAGTGACAAAGACCTAAGTTAGGATAGTGACCCTGGGAGTGGCAGGGAGGATGAAGTGAGAAGAAGTTTTGGAGATTAAATAAACAAATGAGACTTTGGGAGTGTGGGTAAATGAGGCATCAAATATGGGGCTTTTGATTTGGGTGACCAGAAAGACGATGTATGCCATTGGCTGAGATTAGGGATACTGAAGGAGCTGGTTAGAAGGAAAGATGGGTGAGTTTGACTGTTGGATTTGAAGATGTCCCACCAGAGAGCAGTCAGTGCAGGCTGGGAGTGAGGATGGAGGCAAAAGCCCAAGGTCGGTAGTCCCCGGCGCACACCCAGGCAGGGGTCCAGCTCGGAGCACAGTGAGTCAGCCTGGGAGAGTGTCTGAGGGGGGAGCGAGAACTCTGGGGGCACCAGTATTTCAGGAGGAGGAGGGAAAGAAGAGTCCGCAAAGGAAGCTGGGAAACAGCCACCGGGAAGGAAAGAGGCCAACCAGGCAGAGTTGTCTGCTGGAGGCCAAGGGGTTCTCGGACAGTAGAGAGCTGGTTCTAGGCTTCAGATGTGCCAGGTGTGAGAACCAGACAGGCCTCTGGGCTTCTGACTAGTAGTCGGGCATCAGAACCTCAGCAAGAGCATTTTCCTGAGATGTTGGGAGTGGAGGATAAAAGGCACAGTGTGCAGCTCTGGAGATGGTAAGAATAACAGCTGTTCAAGAAAGTCTGTGCTGAAGGTCATATGGGTTATAAAGCCAAAACTCACTGCATAGCTTTTCAGGACAGGAAGTGCTGGAGCTTATTTACAGACTGAGAAGGGCAGAGTTTACACAGGTGGGGGAGGGGGAGTCTCCCGGGCAGGAGCAGGGCCACCGCTCTGTCTGAAAACAGAATGTGGTACTACCATGGGTGAAGTTAGAGGCAGTCCAGGGGAGCTGTGAGAGTGGTTTCTAACGCCCTGGGTTTTGTCGGTGAAACTACTGTGAGGAGATGGGAATGAGGTGGTAGCCAGAGGGAACTGGAAAGGTTGGGATCGGTCTATGAGCAAAATTAGGGTCAAGTTTGTGATAGTGGCTTTGAGCAAAAGTGAGGTCTCAGTCAAGGTTAAAGACCTGACATGAGGAGCTGCTGATTCAGCCCACTGGAGCAGGGCTTGCGCTTCCCAGTCAGGGTTCCCTGGGCTCACGCCGCTGTGCTCAGCTGCCCAGAGGGAGGTACAGGGAACATGGCTGCTTGGATTGACTTCACGAGTGGAATGGGCGAGGTAGAGGCAGCAGAGAGATGTCAGCCGGGTGCTGGTGAAAGCATTGGTGCCGGCATGGCCGCACATGGAGGAGGAGGAGGAGGAGGCACTGGTGATGACTCGGCCGTCTGGCTTGAGCAGTGGCAGAATTGACCTAGTAGAAGAGCGCAGGAGGAGGAAGGAGCTAGCACAGAGCAGTGGGAAAGAGCCGGGGCGGGGGTCGAGACGGGGGAGTGGGGATTGGGCCCTGAACAGATTTCCTCACCTGTATAAAGTGATGGGTCCTGGTGGCGGAGGAGTTAAGTGGTAGCTGCGCACTCTAGGGTCAGCAGTTTGGGACCAGCAGCCATCCCGAGGGAGACAGACGAGACTGCAGAGCTGTAGTCTTAGAAACGCCCCGGGCAGTTCTCCCCTGTCCCTCATAGGGTCACTGTGAGTCAGAGTCAAGTGGAGGGCAGCGCAGTTTCGAGATTGTGTAGAGGTGCTATTGAGGACTGAGTAAGACGATGTTTGCATAGTCCCTGACTCTAATGTTCCGTGTGTGTGTGTGTGTGTGTGTGTGTGGTCATCATGACGAGCTTCTTTGGAGACTGGAAGATCTGGGGTGGATTTTCTAGCTAGCATTTTCAAGGATAGATTTGGTCACTCGGGAGGACAGAGAAGAGCAAAGGAGGTCACTCCTGGGGAGACGAAGGTTGGAGGCTTATGGGACTCTAAACACAAGTTGAAGCTGTACCTAGGGGCCAGGGCGGGTGTGGTGGTAATGGAAAACGGACAGTGGGTCTTTATGGCACACGTTTGCTGTGTGATTCTGGAGTCTGGACCGCCCCATTGTCAGCCTCACTCTGCAGCAAGCTTTTCCAGAGGCTGTGACCGTGCTCCCAAACTTTGTGTCGTGTCACACACAGAAAAGGGTACTTTGGAACAAGTAAGCAGGCTACTTAGAGCGGAGCCCACAGGTCCGACCCCCCACCCCGACCCCACGGCACAAGGGAACAAGAGCTGACATACCTCTAACCTAGCATGACCCACTGACCAGAGAGGTTTGTTTATGAGACAAATGTGGGCTCAGGAAGCAGTCTCCCAAGAACAGGGCTAAGGCATGGGGAACAGATTTTGGGCTGCCCAGTAGTGTGTCCAAACCCAATTTGTCTAGCAGAAATCGACAGTAAGCAGTCAGATTCTGGGCAGGAGTAATGTCATTCACACCGACCACACCATTGTGGGGGGTCTTTCTTTTTGTCCTAGGAACGGTTACTAGGGCTATAGACTGACCTCTTGATCATGCTGTATAGAGCATATGGTATACCTCGGGAATGAGTAACCCCGATACAAGCCCAGCACCATCCCAGTCTCAGCAGTCACAAGGCTGACCACAGGGATCTAGCCATACCAAACGCCCCGTTTTCTAGCCCTCTGGGTTCCCTCTCATTGTGTCAGGCAACCTGCAGCATTTTAAATGGCCGATGCTCTGGAGCAGATGGGCCAGGGTTGGGACCTGGCTCTGCCATAAAGGAACTGTGTGACCTTGGGCAAGTTTCGTAACTGCTCTGAGCCCCAGTGGGAACTGGGAATGATGCTCGTCTCCCCTTTCCCAGGCTTGTTGTGAGACAATGCTGAGAGGGACTTAGCGCAGCGGCTGGTGCAACAGGAGGTAGGAGGTCCTTGGGAAACTGTAGCAACTGTGGCGGTGCTGCTCACTGGAGCCCCACTCACCCTGCTGTCCTGTGTCTCTGCAGCACCAAGATGGTCTTTTTTGTTCAAAACGAGCCTCCCCACCAGCTCTTCAAGGGCCACGAGGTGGCAGCACTGCTCAAAAGTGAGCTGCGGAAGCAAAAGGCAGACTTTCTGATCTTCCGAGCCCTGGAAATCAACACTGTTGGTGAGTGGTGCCGCCACTGAAGGCAGGCTGGAGGGGCTCTTTACTGGCCTTCCTCATTGCTCAGGTCTGACCAAGCCCTGGTAGCCAGGTCAGACCCCAGAGCTTTCCCACCTCAGTGGACCCTCGAGGCCACTGTCCCCACTGGCTTTGACGTCTTCCCTCTCCTGCTGCCTTCAGCATGTCAGCTGACTTGCTCGGACCATGGTCACTGTGACTCATTCACCAAGCGCTGTGTCTGCGACCCTTTTTGGATGGAGAATTTCATCAAGGTGCAGCTAAGGGACGGAGACAGCAACTGTGGTGAGTTTTCTCCTTGGCCCTGTGCCAGCCGGGTTGGCACAGAATGTGCTTCTGAGCTGAGTGGGTGGGTGTTGGTGATTGCGAGGCAGATGAGCAGCCAAGGAAAAGAACTTTGTGTGTCTTCTGTTTGCAGAGACTTTGACTCCCTTCCTCCACACTTGCTCAAGGTTAGAGGCACACTGAAAGAGCGTGTAAGAAAGCCCAAGCTTCATTCAGACTTGTTGCAAACTGTAGCCTAAAACCAGGACTACAGGCCCCCTGTTCTTCTGGAGTGCCTGTTCCCTCCACAGCCCTCTGTGCCAACTCTTACAGCTCCACCCCCCACCCCCCCACCTCCCACCAGCTGCCCCAGAGCTCAGGGGCCCAGAGCAGGGACTGGAAAGCAGAGACAGTTCTCAGGACTTGAATGCCAGCTGGCCTCAGCCCAAGGTCCTGCCTTCTCTGGGAGCCCTGAGAACTCTGGGCCACAGATGGAGCCACCTCCTGCCCAAGGTGTGGGCAGCCCAAACCTGCTTTCCCGCCTCTGCCTTCATAGCCCTCACCGCTTTGTTTTTCTTGGCAGAATGGAGCGTGTTGTATGTTATCATCGCTTCCTTTGTCATTGTTGTTGCCATGGGAATCCTGTCTTGGACTGTCATCTGTTGTTGTAAAAGGTAAGATGGGTTCTCTTTTTAAAGTGCATCTGGCTTCCCAGTCACGTGTTCACCGGGCAGAGAAGGACGGCAGCTGGGGCCTGGCTTCCCTCCCTTCCCCCAGTCACCTTATTGCCCTAGTTCGGTCCACCCCTCACGTGTGCAGAAAGGCCTTCCTCACCCCCGAACTCACTTGAAGGCAGAAGCACACCCCGTTGGTGGCCCGGGTAGAGATGAGGGTGTGAGGGTGTGAGGGCCTGGACCCTGTCTCTGACGTGTGGGGCCTTTGGTGCTCCACACCTCGGCACCAGCACCTCAACACGGAGCACAGAGCAAGGCCCTGGTTCTGCCTGCCTTTCTGCTGTGATCTCAACTAATGCATGTTTCCATTTAATTAGAGGCTGAGGTTAGGTGCTCCGGAGTTTTTCACTCGTGGCGTCCTAGCTAGTTTTATGATATTTAATGTGTATATTTATTACACCTTTTTCGTATAATAAAGTATGACTTCTGTGTTACTGCATGCCAAGCACCATAATAAGATTGTATAGGCCATATCTATTTTAAGGAGTTACTGAGTGGTGCACACAGTTAAGCACTCAGCTACTGGCTGGAAGGTGAGCTGTTTGAACCCTCCAGACATGTGCGGAGTCTGCCTCCGAAAAGTCACAGACCCTCAGACCCTCGGGTGGTTCTTCTCTGCACACACGGGCCCATGCATTGGAATCGACTGGCAACCATATCTTCTTTAATTAGCATAACAGCGTAATGACCCTTCCTCAGCATACAGAGAAGAAGGTCGGCTCAGGAAAGCACATCCCAATTGAAGGACACTTGGAGAGTAAGTGGCAGAGCTGAGGTCCAGCCTGCAGTCTTGGGCACGCCAGCCACGGAAGGATGGCCAAGGGCCTCCCACATTTTAGCAGCACTGCGAACGACTCTCTGGCCCCCGACCCTGGATTAGGGGGCCGTGCTGATGCAGGCTGCGTCCCTGGCCTTTGTCCAGAATTAGCGAGGAACCATTGGGAAATAATCACACTTTGTACTTTGCCTGAGCAAGAAGAGAAGGGTACCCTTCCCATTAATGCCCCCTCCCCCTGACAGGACCCTGGGGTCGGTTTCTGAACCTCACACAGCGCCTCCTTCCTGAGCAGGTGGGGGCTTATGTTTTTCAGGCAAAAAGGAAAACCCAAGAGGAAAAGCAGGTACAAGGTCCTGGATGCCACTGACCAGGAAAGCCTGGAGCTGAAGCCCACGTCCCGCTCAGGTAGTGCCCAGAGCCAGCTGTCGGTCCCCTACCCCGGCTTGCTCACTTGTGCAGACCCCGGTCTGACTAAGGCTGGGGGGGCAGGCTTCAAGTTGCACCGCATCCCTCTCTAAGGGTCTTCGGCTTTGCAGAGGGGCCAAGGCTCTGGCTCTTCTCAGCCTGTGTCTCCCTTTCAGCTGCCTCAACTTCAGCTGTCCAAGCCATCCTAGGTGGCCAGGGCCAGGGACCTGGACCATGGCTACTATTTGAATTAGAAGGGCACGAGTGAGGGAGAGATTAAATAGAAGTTTCTTATTGGCGAAGAGATGATGAAATAAAGTGAGGCAGGTAGATTTAAAATGCACTCTGGGAGGAGACTTATTGAGAGTAGTGATATGTTGGCAAAAAGCATGAGAAAGGGAGACGGGCAGGGTGATTTTCAGAGAAGTTGTTTGAGCATCGCTGTGGGTTGTGTGTGGTCACAATGTTGATAACCAGGACTTAGGGCAGTTATGAGTGGGCTTGAGACTGGAGAGCTGAGTAGGACCCAACTCTGGAAAGTTTCAACCATTGAGCCCAAGAGGTTAAGTGTTTATTCCGATGGTGACACTTTGGAGGAAGTTAGAGTAGTCTGGTGTCCCCATATCATAGATGGAAGGGAAGAGATTGCTGGAGCCATCTGAGGAGGAAGTGATGATGGCACCAACAGTAAGGTGTCAGCAGGGCTGGGAGGACAGGCTTGACTGGGTGTATTAGTCTGGGTACTTTAAAGAAACAAATCCACAGCAGCTCATGTATAAGAGAGAGTTTTATATAAAGGTTAAGTGCCCATCAAGAAAACATCCCAACCCAGTGCTGCCCAAGCTCACAAGTCCAACATTAACCCATTAACCCATATGTCCAACACCAATCCACAAAGTCCTCCATCTCAAAAAACGCATGCAATGATGCCGACTGCAAGAGGAAAGCTGAGTCAGTGAATGTGTAAGCATCTCAGCACTGGCAGGGGTCTCCACACAGCTGCTCCAGCACCCAGGGCTGCATCGGGGTAGGTCCATGTGGCTTCTCCTCAGGGATGTCTTGCAGGAAGTCAGCCTTGCCAGGGGAAGCAGGGAACTGGCTAAGGCAGCTGCACCCTGGTCTGACCATCACAAAGCAAGAGACCTGAGAACTAGAAAGGCGAGACTCACTGAGCCATTTATCTCTCCGCCCTTCAATTAACCCCACATGTGTTTATGAGCCAGGTTGACACAATAAACTAATTACCTCACTGGGTAAGAGAAGCCGGATTCAATTGATGGGGAAAATGAAGGAGGACAAAAGTGCCCGAGGAGGACTGTCAGGGGAGGAGGGCACGCCTGAGGGTGAGCCATCACACTGATTGCTGCAGAGGCCCAAGGGGAGGAGTGGATCCCTGCATGGGGCACTGGAGAGATCACCGGTGACTAAACGAGCAAGTTACGAGTAGAAGGACGAATGACCGCAGAAGGGAAAGCCAGCAGGTCAGAGGCTGGACACACAGAAATGTCCTTTCTCTGTGTGTGTGTTTGGGTGTGCGTGGACAATGAAGTCCAGGGCTCTCTGGAAAGGAAGCCCATGAGCATGTTGGCAGCAGATGCAGAAAATTAGGGCTCCTTGCAGAGGTGGTTAGGACAGTGTTTGTGCTGCTGTGTCTGAACACCATAGGTGGACGAGTTCTGCCCCAGGAGTGGCTTCCCAGAAGACAGCCGGAGCCCAGATTTCAAGGGAGGAAGGCCCTGGTCTTTTCAGCAACTGCCTCTCCATTCTTTGTGTCCTGACCTCTGTCTGTCCCCTCCCTGTTCACTTGTGCAATCTCTCTATATCTCACACGAGATGGACTCAGATACATGGTCCTAATCCTGCCTCAATAACATGACAAAGACAGCTCACTCCCAAATGGGCTTTCAAGCGCAGACACAGGCATTAGGATTCCCATAGACACCACTTAATCCCCAACTGGCTGTCTCTACAGGCCCCCACCAGTTTCCACCCCCACACCGCCATCAGTGGGTCAGTGCCAGCCACAAGCAGGGAGTCCACAGAGCAGGCGTCCACTTGGGGCGAAATGGAATCACCTTCCATGTCAGACGCTGCCTCTCACGTCACAGCTTCTCTGAGCCGGCAAGGTCACGCTCTTCCTCCGGAGTCTGAGTTCCTTTCTTGGTGCACCCTGCCTCCCTGTCCTGTCACCCTGTCTTGGAGATGAGGACGCAGAGCAAAGGGCAGGTCTGGGGTTTGCACTGGCCACCCAAGTGGGTGCTGACATTAGGCACGGTGTCCATAGCCTAACAGAGCTCACCCCAACCCCTGTTGCCTCCCTTTTAAAATCTGTCCACCACCAGCACTTACAGAACTGCTGCCTTCCTTCCACACATGACAAAGCATGAGCTCTGGGCCAGGCACTGGGGCAGGTGCTGGGGGAGAACCATCTATGAAGCATAGCAGAGCGGAGCAGTGACCCTGTGGGGGTGCCATCCTCACAGAGGGGAACTGACTCCATAGGTGGGCTGCTTAGCCTGCTCTTCTCCAGGCTCCACCCTGGGGCTCTCCCTGGAATACTGCTCACCCAGCCTGGGGGAGGGACTGCAGCCGCTGCCTTCCCCTCTGCCCTCCCACAGCAGGCCTGGACTTTCTCTTTAGCGTGGGGTTGGGGGTGGGGGGAGTGGGGGGGTGGGAGCGGTGCAGGGCTGGCTCCAGCTTCCCGCCTCCCTTGCAGGCCTCAAGCAGAAAGGCCCTGTGTTGAGCAGCAGCCTGATGCACTCCGAGTCAGAGCTGGACAGCGATGACGCCATCTTCACGTGGCCAGACCGAGAGAAGGGCAAACTGCTGCATGGTCAGAATGGCTCTGTGCCCAACGGGCAGGCCCCGCTGAAGGCCAGAAACCCCCGGGAGGAGATCTTGTAGCCAGCTCTTCCGACTCCTCGGCGTGGGTGGGCAGTGCCAGGGCCAGAGCACAGCCAGGCTGGTCTGTGAGCCCTCTTGGGTCTGCGGGTGGCTGCTCTCCCAGCACCGGTGGTCTCACCACCCTCACACCCAACCAGAACCTCTGATACTTGAGTCAGACCTTCTCCAGGACCCAGTGAGCAAGCTGTGAATGAAGTTTCCTCTGCAAACCTGACCTAGAGGCCTCCCAAAGCGGCTCACCTCAGGACCTCCTGCTCTGCAAGCGCCTTCCCGCCCCAGCAGGCTCCTGGCCTCCTCCACCTCTTGCAAGAGCAAGAGCACCCCCAAAGTGGGCAGCCTGACTGGGACACTGGGAAGTTCTGCCAAGAGCTGCCCCTAATACCTGCACCGGGGATGCAGCACCAAGGACTACCAGCGCCAGGTGCGCAGAGGGCCTATGCTTTGCTGTCCTCTGGCCCCGAGGACGCGGGCATCCCCTCCGCTCCCCACGGACAAGGTGGTACAGATCCCGTTTCTGGACCCTAGAGCCCCACTCCCTTTTCTGTTGGCCAGGGGTGGATGGGCGGCTGGCGTTTCAGGGATGCAGAGGAGCGGAGGTGGCCTGTGGAGTCAGAGCAGCTGGCTGGACACACTGCCGTCCTCCTCTTTCTCGGCCCCTCACTGCTGCTGTAGGGCTCGGCCACCACTCCTGGTCCCCAGCGGGGGCAACCACGGGCTGACTGGAATATGTGGCATGTGAGTGCATGTGTGTGATTGCCCCACTGTGGTCCCGGCACCTCGTCTTCTCTCGGGTCCCTGCATGCGTGTGTCTGTGTGGGTGTGCGCGCTCAGCCCTCAGGAGGGCTCCGGGCCACGTCCAAGGCACCCTCCACTTGGAAAGACTTCCTTCCACCTGCCCTCCACCAGGGCCTCTGCTGAAGAGGAACCGGAGCGTTGGCGGGGAGAGACTTTTAAAAAGAGACTTTATACTGCTACACTGCTGTCTGTTGTGAGATGATTAAATCTGCTATTTAATTGTACGTTTGCCTGCTGCTTTGCGCCACCCCTGAGCTGGGCCACATGTCTGACCAGCTGTGCCTCCGTGGTACGGCGCCTCTGGGATGGCTGTCTATGGGGCAGGCATCAGCACTGGGGCCCTGCTGGCCAGGAGCGGGTCATCCCAGCACCCTGCTGGCTGCCTGCTACCCTTGGCCGAGGGAGGGGAGTTTTCTGCCCATTGTTTTCATACCTTTTGTACACAAACAGGAACTGTCCCCAAGTGCCCAAGCCAGGGACGCTGCCCTCACGTCCAGCTATGGCCACTACTCTTCCCCGGTGGGTTTCCCATCAGGAAGTTTGGCCCCGCCCCCTCGGTCATCATGTGTGACTTATGAAGCGCTTTGATGGACGGGGTCTGGGGAAGGGCCGGATCCCGCGGACGGGCCGTGCGGAACCCGAGGCCCAGCCAGGTGAAGTCGCCTAGCTCACACACGTAAGTCAGCCAAAGGTCAGAACACGGGCCCGGCAGCCTGTGGTGGTCAAATCAGCCCGGATGAGAATTTCCTGCAGTGCTTGTTACAGCAAACAGCCTGTTGGGACCCCAGAGTTTCAGGCTCAGCAAATGAGGGGGCACATTTCTACCAAGTACCTGGAGTGAAGGAAGTAAATTCGGCCAAGGGAGAACTCAAATCTGCCCGAAGCGCATGCTCTCTTGGGGGTGGCGAGGGTGGGGGTGGGGGGATACAGGGAGGGGCCAGGTGAACACGATCGGCCCTGCACCCAGCAGAAGCCACCAGCAGCAGCTCGGGGAGCTGGGTAAGGGCCTGGTGAGGAGTGTGTGCCTGGGGCAGATGGGAAAGATTCCCTTTCCCAGGACAGGGCTATTTCCCAGCATTCTGCACCATAAAGGCGAAGGGTGTGTACCAAACTCAATCTGCCCCATGAACAACTGCCCACGGTGGCCCTTCACCCTTCCCTCTCCTGGCCAGACGTGGAGGGCTGCACATGGAAGGGCCACAGGAGGCCACCCTGTCGAGAATGGCCATTTGGCTTTTATGAGAAATAAACGTTGTGCTAGCCACTGTAAAAAGAAAAAAGATAAACAAGAACAATATTGTTGACGCTCATGAGTCCAGGTCCATTTCAGCGACAAGCAGGCCTCCAAGAGGCCCAAGTTGTCAGGCCCCCCCCCCTCCCACCGTCTTGGCCACGTGGGCTGCCGCGGGGGCAGCTGTGAGCGCGCTCAGAGCCCGGTGCTGCTGATCTTCCGGAAGAGCAGGCAGTGAGGGCGCGGAGCAGAGCCGTAGAGGGCTGTGGGGCAGGGAGGGGCGGTTGGCAGCAAACTTCCACCAGCTGGTCTCAGGCCCAACAAGCTTTCAACGGCCTATTTTTACAAACTTGCTAAGGAAGAGTCGAGGGTGAGTCCAGGGCAAACATGTTTAATTCAGACTTCGTGCTGCCATTGGCTACAGCCTGTCAGAGTCCCCAGACAAGAAGGTGGCTACATGGAGGACACCTGTGGGTGATCGCCACACCCAGCGCTCTCAGAGGCGCCAAGGGCTCTCAAACAGCCGCGGCATAAGCACCTCAAGTGGACTGACCGCCTGGATGGGAGTGGCCGCGAGAATCAAGTTGTCAGGAGGACTTGCAATCACGTGGTTTTCTCTGCATAGTAGCCTCTTTCTAGGCAGTGCCCACCAAGCTTCAAGAAAATCCCCAACAGGCGTATAATCGTTCCTTCTGAAACCTGGGCCTATAAGAACCTCAGACCTATAAGGTCTATAACACACTTATCTGTAACAGCACAAATCTTACCACCAACTTTAAGTGGGAGGCTGATGATGGGGTAGTCAGTACCCAGGAAATGTCCCCGTGTGGTTATTTTACACAGAGATGAAACACCTGTGCCTCTGGGCGGGTTCCTCTGAGGCGGGTGCATGGTGGTTACCGCCAGCTAGCGGAGAATCCGATAGGAGAGCCCACTACCACCACTGTATTCCACCTTAGCTCGAAAATCCGTGCTCTCTCCCTCACATGCAGGGAACACTTTTACAATGGCATTCTTGGAACCAGTGTCCCTCTTCCCAGGTCATCTGAAGGGGACAGAGCAAAGAGAGGAGGTGGAAATACTGGAGAAGAACATGCAGGATGGGAGTGGTGGTGGTGACTGAGTAATCTGAAGTCCTTCCAGAGCAGGATAGTAGGGGTGCTGATTAAGGTGTTCATATTACAGATACTAATAAATCCACTAAAATTTCCCAACCAGGATATATGACTTCTACATCAAAAAGGAAAGGAAATTACGATAGCCCATTCAGGCCCAAAGAAAGTAGTATTCGATGGCGAACAAAGTAACATTAAACTAATAGTAATCGCAATAGATTAAATGGATCAAAGTTGCCCTTAAAAAGCAGTTTTAAAATTGGATAATAAAACCACCAACCAACCAAGCAAGTTAATAGATTGGATATACTTACAAATATTTAAAGAGAGACAACTAAAATATAACAAGGACTGAAATTTAAAAGACCCCCTTTCACGGGGGTCACCGAATTCATAACAGTAGCAAAATTACAGTCATGAATTCATGGTTGGGGGTCACCACACATGAGGAACTGTGTTAAAGGGTCGTGGCATTAGGAAGGTTGAGAACCACTTTGGTTCCTATTAAGACAAAATTAATCCTATAGAAACAATCCAACTTGGAAGAGAGTGTGCACATGAGGAACCATCACCAAAACCCCCAAACTTCCAAACCACAACCTACCAAATCCAACATGGTGCAAATAGTCCACCACCCTCTGGAGGCAGAAGGACCAAAGATGGGGCTCTGGGAGAAGTCTACTCGTGCACACGCCTCGCCCCTAGACTGCTCGGGGGAAAAGATGTCGGCACATGACAAGGAAGGGTCCTGATGCCTCCTAGAGTGGCTGCTTCCTCGGGGTCTGGAAGCGGCTCTTCAAAGTGTTGCTGGTAGTGATCCTCAGTGGCTGTGAGATGCCTGGAAGTCACTACCTCTCTCTCCAGTCCGCTGGCAGGAACACAGGTAGAGATGGGGCTTTGGCCATTCACCAGTAAACACAGCAAAGAGAGGGGCTGATGCTACAGGAACGTGAGTTCCCACAGGTCAAAAGAACTGGTGCTCCAAAGATTGCAGACCAAGTGCATACTGCCTACGAATTTAAATAAATAAAAAATAAAAGAATGTAGGGACATTTTAGCCGTATGGAAAAGGAGACCAGGAAAATCAAGTTCAACTGATAGCAACCTATGCACGGGTTTCAAGACTAACTCTTTACAGAAGTAGACCACCCTATCTTCCTCCCACAGAGCAACTCCTCCTCACTCACTCCCATCCAGCCAATGCCCACTCAGGGTAGAGCTGTCCCTGGGAGCTCCTGAAACTGGAATTGGAAGTTGAAAGCCCAGCTTGATTGGTGGTTTTGAACTGCTGGCTTTGCAGTTAGCAACCCAACAAGTAACCACTACACCACCAGGACTCCTCTGGCAGGTTTGAATCCCCAGTCTTGTGGTTGGCAGCTCATCACTTTTAGCCAAGAGTGCCACCAGCAAACGCTCACTGGTGAGCATCGACCTGAAGGGCTCTATTGAAAGGAAGCAGTCAGGTGAAGTGGCCGCGGGTGCAGGAGGAAATGTCTAAGGAAATAATGAGAAAATGTTTTCCAGAATTAAAAAATATATAAACACAAATTGATGCCAAGAAAAGGTACAAGCAGAAAAGATATCTTGTAGTGAATGATATTTAAGAACATCCAGGCCAAAGCCAAATGTCTGAGAACTCCCAAAGTGAAAAATTACAAAGGAAAAATGCACTAGTCAACAGTATCCTTAGATCAGGGGAGGGAAAAATATCACACACCTAGTCAACAGTATCCTTAGATCAGGGGAGGGGAGCCCACTTCTGCCACGGGCCATTTAATGGCCTCACCACTAACGGGATGGCTGGAGCCTGCTTCTCTACGGTGGGGTGTGTACTGTAGCTGATCTGGAAGATTTCCCCACCCCAGCCTTAGATGAAAGACGACAAATGCTTGCTTAAACGTGAGTGTGATTTTTTTAAAAACACGGTGTAATTCAAAGCTTCCTAAGGTTTTCCACAAAGACCTGTTCTTAAAATATTCTTGAAAGTAGTCAAATTTAGACAGGGGAAAAGATATAGCAAGTCAGGTGTTCAATTATTATGGCCAAGTTTTTACAACACCTGGAACTGTTCGGTTTTCATGCCAAAAAAACACTTTGCAGGTTACCAGAGGTAGGAGGGGAGGGGAGGAAAACATAGGCTATAGCAGTGTTTCCTAGAGTGGGCGACACTACCCGCCGAGGGGCATTGGAGTGATCCAGTGGGGCTGCAAAAAAGATACCTACACTTTATCCTGGATAAATAGCACAAGAGTTTGCCATTGCCAAGGGGACAGAGGATTTCCCTCACCCACCCACCCTGCCACCACTGCCCCTGAAATGGCAGTAAGCAAAGTAAGTTTGGGATTTTATGAGTTAGAAGGTAGGTAGACTGGCGTAAAGATGGGTGAAGGGGAAGATAGTAGCCCAGAAAAGGGAAGTGGGAAAAAAAGTAAAGGGTGGGGGTGGGTGGTCAGGGAAAGCCATTGGGAAATTTCATAAGTTGTTGAGTGCAAGATCTGATACATAAATCCCCACTTAATTCATAATACAAAGCTTAGGAGGGGGAAATCTGAAGAAAAAAAAACTAGCTGGGCCAACAACAGAAAAATGAAGAAATGCCACAAAATGAAGGATATGACCACCTGGACCAGAGTTCTAAAAACCCCTCAGAGTGCCAGGAAGCAGGCTTGGCAGCAGGGGTAAAGAGCCATGGCTGTGTGCTGCAGACTTGAGGAGTGGCACAGGCGGCCAGCATAGCCAGATCAGTGGGGGATTAACTATTACGCAAGTAGGGAGACAAGTACATATATAAAAGCTAATGGGAGCCGTAGTCCTCGTTCAAGATGGATTTTATGACTGTAGAGGGAGAAGACCAGAAAGACCGCTCAGGTGCTGAAATTGAAGAATTGCTATAAACTTATGCTAAACACACACTTTTCTACAAAATCAGAAACATTAACCAAAAATAGAAAATATGAAGCTATTGTTTCTTGACATATCCTTCACTTATATCTACTTCTGATCACAAAGGAGTCATCCTGATGATATAGGGTAGCCATAGGCTAACCTTGTCAGAAAGAAGTAAAACAAATTGCATCAGTGAGAAAAAGTCCACAAAGTTTGCACAAAAGAATTGAAGGGCTGTCCTGTGAGCACTTCACTGGGAAACCTTACCCCAACCCATCCCACAGTCCCGATCTTAACCCACCAGGCTTGTCCTTGTTCCACAAGTTACCAGAATTTGGAAAGGAGTATGTACGGACTGCCGATGTAGGGCAGTGCAAATGGAAGAGCGGGGCTTGTTTGGGGTGAGATGGGACACTGCCTTTCTAAGTGTCCAGTCTAGAGGACAGCATGTCAGGAAACAACTGCTTCACAGTTGTTTATGTTTAGTAAAGGATTCTATGACTTTGTAGCAGTATTTTTGAAGCCAATAGGTGCGCGCGCACGTGTGCGTGCGTGCGTGTGTGCGCGTGTTCATGGCTGTATTCACTGAGAGGGCTCAAATATATCTACATTATTAGGCATGAACAAACAAAGAGCCAAAAAGGCACTAGGACACCACAGAGATGTGGCTGATTCCAAGGATAAGGTCAGAAAAATGCAAAGAACCTTGTAACAACTTGTAAGTAAATGCTCAAAAAAATGATGGGGACACATCTAAAGGCCAGGAGCTGTAGGAGAGGCTTCCATGGGTCAAATTTAAGACAACGTAAGTCTCAAAATATATGAGAATATGAATAAAATAGCAATCCTTGAATCCAAGCTGATATAAACAAATTAAGAAATTTAGAAAGTTCAGTATGGATTTTTAAAATTATCAAAATCTAAGCAAAAACAGTGATGAAAGTAGCTGTGGGCGCCGGACTTATCTAATTGTAAAGAACAATGCGATGCAAGAAAGGAGAAAGGGTAGAGAAGATTGTATACATTTAAGAAAGCACCATGTTCCTAGGAAATGTTAATATCCTCGACTGTCAAATGTGGCCTAAATATTGACGCATTTTGAGCAGGGTAGGAGGTTGGATTAACCGGTGAGTGGAAAAAACGACAAAGATGCCAAGAACCGACTGACAATACTGTCATGACATCAGAATCTGAGCACATTCAAAGTTAATACCTGGACCCAAAAGCTAAAGACCTGGAATAATTCTTCATTTTCCTGAAATCATGATTCAACAATTTAGAGAATGAACAAAAGGAAAAATCTAAGGAGATATTGATAAAGTCAGAAATAAAAACAGGTACAACTGACAAAACCAAAGGCTGTTCTTTGAGAAGATTAAAGATAAGTTAGACAAGAATGACCAGGAAACAGATGTAAATAAAAACAAAACAGTAAAAAAGGAAATAGTTTGGGCCGGGTCTGGACCATGCAGCCCCTTGCCCCCGGCCTCTCAGAAAGACAGGTGATCTGCTGGACTTTGCAGTCCCCACCCACCCCCCTCAAGGCCAGAGCCGGACTGTGCAGCCTCTCCCCCCACATGCCAAGAAGCTGGTCTGTGAAGGACTCCACTCTGCAGCTGCTCACCAGGAAGCCCCCCTCCTTCTCATCAGCACAAGCACCAGCAGCTCTCTCCACCTCATGTGCATGTTTCCCTGACCCAGCTTCTACAAATACCCCACTGCCCCACCGACTGGCGCGATTTCCCTGACCTGAATCCTTGGGTCTCAGAACCCGCCCTGGAGCTCAGGATGCTCCTATCTCTTTCCCTGCTCTCCCTGCCCCCGGGGAGCTTTCCCTGCCCTAACACAGCCGCGCTTCACCGCACGTTCTTTGCCTCAGGTCTAGCTCTGTACTTGGCTCTCAGAGATAAACATCAACTATATTATTAATAAACTTAAAATGTAGATGACATAAAAAACTTGAAGAATTTTAAAATGTCCAAATTGGTAAGCTATCAAGAACTTGACTAATGAGCACCAAATAAATTACGTACAATGGCAAAACTTTGCCTTAAAAGGATTTTTAAAAATTCTAACATATCAAGATTAAAATTTCTACAGAATGAGGATACTTTCAGACCTCAGTTGCTCTGCAAATTGGAAAAGGAATACATCTTGCCCAGTACCTTTTGAAACTAGTTTTAACATTTGTTTCATTCTATAAGTATAAAAACTCATAGCAAATTAGGAATAAAAGGGACCTGTCCTTAACATGATAAAAGTTTGTTATTAAATCCACCATTTTTAAAAATCATTTTATTAGGGGCTCATACAAGTCTTATCACAATCCATACATACATCAATTGTGTAAAGCACATCTGTACATTCATTGCCCTCATCAGTCTCAAAACATTTCCTCTCCACTTAAGCCCCTGGTATTAGGTCCTCATTTTTCCCCTCCCTCCCCAATCCCCCCTCCCTCATGAGCCCTTGATAATTTATAAATTGTTATTTTGTCATATCTTGCCCTGTCCAACGTCTCCCCTCACCCACTTTTCTGCAGTCCGTCCCCCAGGGAGGAGGTCACATATAGTTCCTTGTAATCAGTTCCCTCTTTCCTACCCATTCTCCCTTTACCCTCCCTGTATCGCCACTCACACCACTGGTCCTGTAAGAATCATCCGTCCAGGATTCCCTGTATTTTCAGTTCCTATCTGTACCAGTGTACATCCTCTGGTCTTGCAAGGTCGAATTCGAGTCATGGTAGTGGGAGCGGGGAGGAAACATTTAGGAACTAGAGGAAAGCTGTATTTCTCATCGTTGTTACATCGCACCCTGACTGGCTCGCCTCCTCCCCGAGACCCCTCTGCAAGGGGATCTCCAGTGGCCTACTAATGGGCTTTGGGTCTCCAAAAATCCACCATTTCTTAAACCAAATTCACTGCCATTGAGCTGATTCCAACTCCAGCAACCCTATAGGACAGAGTAGAACTGTCCCTGTGGGTTTCTGAGACTCTTTTACAGGCATAGAAAGCCTACTCATGCTTCTACTGGGTGGCTGGTGGTTTTGAACTGCTGACCATGCAGTTAGCTCAGAGTGCAATCACTACGCCACCAGGGGATTCTTATGTATTTAAAAAGTTCCTTCCCATCAATGATGGTTTAATCACAGGAATGCAAAGATAGTTTAAGCCGGAAAAACCCATTAATGTAGTTCACTAAATGAATAAAACAATACCATTTATAGGAGAAAGTATTTGGAAATATTTCTCTTTTAATGAGGGAGATGCTCTTAGTTAACTATCAAATGCCACTAACTTGACAATGATTAAGATTGCTCTCCAGACGGCTACCTCCAGTCTACATCCATCCTTGCAACTTGTCAGGTTTTCATTTTTACATCACCACTAATACTTATCTATCTTTCTAATTTTGGCTAGTTTTCAAGCCACAAGTCTTTTAAAAGACTTCTTGATGTTACCAAGTTTGGTCCCCTGTTCATCCGTTCAGTGCCCTGTGTGGGATTTCTGTGAGGGCCTTCACTACCGTGTTCAGTTTTGACTCTACTTCCTATAGACGGCGCAGCCCTCAACCTGCAAACAAGTTCTGTTCCTCAGTCTGCTTTCAAGTGAAATTCGTAGATTGTCAGGACTATTAGGAATGGTTTGTACATAACATCAATGAGATGTCTGTCTTAGCATAAAGAATGCTTTTCTGTTCACAAAAATATTGAACACTTCCAGAGATATTAGACATATTTACCATTTTAATTGTTTATGCGCACTGCAAAGTTGCACTTGCTTGTTATTATAAATCATTGTCTGGACCTCAATGGTACAGACCTTAAGGTGGGGGCTGGGGGGAGCAGAGCAGGGAGCTCCCGAGGGAGTGCAAAGGACAGACTCTGGGGCCAGAGCCTGGCACCCCATCGGACTTGACTGAGGACACGCTTGGTCAAAAATCAGACCTTGATCTATTTACAGGTTTTTCTTTCTTTTTCAAATTAAAACAAAAATTTTTAATTAACTTACTCTTTTATGGGTTTTCTTTTTTGTTGTCATCGTTGTGTTCTCTTTTGTCACTCTGTCTTGCTGTGCCTTGTTTTTTGGTGCATATTGTTTCTGCAGATCTATCTAGATAAGATAGGCTGGATGAACAGTCTGGAGGAGAAAGCAATGGGACCAATGGTTCCAGGGGACATGGGAGA
>NW_022111357.1:8588931-8631026 GCF_000313985.2 Echinops telfairi
ATTGTGATAAGAATTGTATGAGCCCCCAATAAAATGATTTTTTTTAAAAAGTTCTCGGGAGAATGGAAATAAAAGTGAATGGAATTAAAAAAAAATAAAGAAAGATGGGGGTTGGTTTGTATACAGGCTGGTCTATATTCAAACACATGAAAACAGCTAGAACTCAACGGGGTTGCCGTGTCTCAGGGTTTCAGCCTTTGATAGGGTGCAGATGGAACCAATTTTCTATCGCTACTGGTGGAAAATGTTTCTATTTTCTTTCTCTACAGGTTTTGACTTTTGTAGGTTTTACTGTAAAAATTCTTTAGTGCTAAGCTCTTCTTTGAATCTCATTTGTTAATCTTTTATTGAACAGAAATCCTTAATTTTTATATAATAAAACACATTTCCCACTCTACATGGTTTGTGCTTTGGGAATTTCAAGCAGCTGTTCTCTTCCCTTAAATATAATATCCTTTTCTATTTTCTGATTTATAATTTTACCTTTCACATTTAGACCTTCAGTCTACCTAGAGTCTACCTTCAGACATGATGTTAAAATTAGCATCTTGCTTTATTTTTTCCCACATAAGCAACCAGTTTTCAAACATCACTTACTCTAAGAGTTTGTATATTACTTATTAAATATATACTATAGCTTTTGCTGCTATTTTGAGTAGGCTCTTTCCCTTTTAATGATCTAATTATCCCTACAGAAAACTGTTCCTTAACATCTGAAAATACTAGAAGGTTGGGAGGAAGAGGGGGAGGGGAAGGGAGAAAGGGGGAACAGATCACAATGACCGACACATAACCATACACCCCTCTCCAGGGGGAAGAACAGAAAACATGGGGGAAGGGGGACAGCAGTCGGTGTGAGAGATGAAACTAGTAACAATGTACAATCTATCAGGGGTTATGAGGATGAAACTAATAACAATGTACAATCAGGGGGTTTGAGGATGGGGGGGGAAGACGAGCTAATACCAAGGGTTCAATAGAAAGTAAATGTCTAGAAAAGAATGAGGGCAACATATGTTCAAACATGCATAATTCAACTGATGTATGGATTGTGCTAAGAGCCGTACCAGTCCCCAATAAAATGGTTTAAATTAAAACAACATCTGAAAACACTGAGCTTCAAATAACAACGGCTTGAATAAGATGGGCGGTCCCTTTCTTCCTTCAAGGTCTGAGCCAGCAGACAGGAGGAAGTCCAAACACCCATTATTTCGTGGCTATTTTTTCAATGATGTAATAAATTTTGTTGATCACTCATGCTAGTATAGTGAACTTGGGATTCTAGCTCAATTAAATCTTGAAAATTCCATTCAGTGCCATGGAGGATATTTTTATTCACAACAAAAATTAAATTCTAACTTTATAATAGAGTGCTTTTCAAATGAGAGGGAAAAAAATAAATAAATATAATGAGAGTATTACAGGGCAGGCAGAGAGAAATACTCTATGTAGAATTTGAAGATATATTTGCACAATACCAAGAGAGCCAGAAATTCTAAGGAAAAAAATCATTTAGTCTTAAAATCCCAATTTAAATATGAACTTAAGTCTTAAAAATGGACAGATTCTTTATTCAAATCTCAGCATCTCAAAATTATGAAGGTTGATCTAATGCAGACTTTGTTAATCTCAAAAAAAAGTTTGCTTAAAACTAAAAATATACAGGATTCCTTTTAGGGCTTTAAATACAGTTAATAAATTAAATATAGAATAGTTTAATTAACTAAATATAGACCAAATCTTTGATGAAATACAAGGAAACAACTGCAACACTAGGAAGCAGTGACATAATCTGGATTTTCTGGGCTAAAATCCCAATCATTTAATGTTGGGAAAATGATTTCCTTATCATTTTACTCTCTGCTGGGTTATACTAATAGGGTCAGACAGAAAAAGTATTTAAAATTATCTCAAAGCATAAAGAAAAGGAATAACAGCCATCAAATACAAATATACTATTTTATTCTAAGGAATTATTTTTATGAGTTTTGCAAGGGGAAAACTCCAAAAGTAGTTAAAAACAAAAAGGGAGAAAGGATGCTTTAGATACTTTTCTTATTTGTTGGATGTTGTGTCTGTTTTTCTCCTGAGGGCAAAGATCAAATTTTTAAATAAGATAGCAGATACTCGGACACACACTATCCACAGGTACCCTTATGAGGAATGACGAATAGTTCATTTTTTCCCCCCACGAATTAACAGGACTCTGGGCAACTCTGTGGACTAGCATGCAAGTGAAACCCCGACACGGCCCCTCTCTGGGCACTATCACTCTGCTTAAAAGAGACACATTTCCTCCTCGCTCTGCTAACAACATGTGCTTTTCGTGCGGTGAGGAGGGTAGCGCTGTCTGCGTTTATGCAACCACAGCGTTCGACGGTGCGGTTCACACAAACCCCGGTGGACTCGACAACTGAACGGCTTCTCCTGCACATCACAGATGTCTGCGACTGAGGACGTTTTCCAGGGAGAAATGACAAACACAGATGGAAGGAATCATACAGAATTGGGGAAGATTTACTTCTTTTACACAGTTTGTGGTAACAAAAATGAAATCTGTTACAGGCAGAGGGACAGAATCATCGAGTACACAATGCCAAAAGGCCTACTTTAAAATTTTTATTATAGTTAAATGACTTTATTTGCTTTAAAAACAAACAAACAAACAAAAAACACCTGCCACCCCACCTGAAAAATGGGATCTATTGACAAGTCTTTCAAGGTTAAAATTTCTAACAGGCATTTTGGACTTTGTTTACTTCTATCATGGGCTCAAATTAATCTTAGCTATGAGGAAGTTCTGTGATTAGTCAACATCATAAAAGTTTTTGATTCCAAATTTTGTGGAGGAGAAACAGAATGGAGGTGAGGGAGGTGGGCCGATATGTCAAACGTGCCGGGGAGCGCTCGGCACACAGCTCGAGGACAGCCAGGGCTTGGACAGACGCACGCCGGAGAAGACGTGCTTGTGGGTACTTTCAAGTGTCTGAGGGCAACCAGGTCATCTTCCAACAACTCCCACAGGATCACACTGGGACCGCCTCTCCCGTCATTCTGATAGTTTAATAATACTGTGTCTTCGGGGAAACCCACAGGTTCACCAGAGTAAGGAGAGACTGTTCAGTTTGAAATGACGCGGGCCTCCAAAAATTGGTGCAAAAGACAAATAAGAGGAATTATTTGGGAAAACGGAAGGTAAAGCCATGGGAGAAAAGCTGCCATTTGGGCAAAAAGGAAAACAAAAGGAGCCCCCATTTCTGGGTAGCACAGCTCATGCCTGGAGACATCAGGCATAAAGGACGGCACTCAGAGAAATGAGCATTTTAGTGGGTTTTCTATAAACCTCTCAAAACACCTGGGGTCTAACGGGCTCCACAGAATTTCTGTGTGCATAATTAGTTTGCAAAGTTTCACCCCGTTCCTTGATCCACATCCAGACCCACACTGTGTAGGCTAGACCCAGCAAGTGAAAGGGACCCATCGCTGTGTCGCAGCAGCGGGGCCTTGTCCCTGATGTGAGGGCCTGTAACAAAAGCACCGGAGGCTTCTCTCCTTCCCAGAATTGGCTTGGCAGTGAAAATCAAAATCAAGACCACTTCACTAGCTTTTTTAAAAAGTTGATTATTTTTATTGGGTCTTCAAGTCTGGGTCCCACAGTTCTCACCTGATGTCACTCTGAGTTCTACACTGAATTCTCCCAAGACTTGGATGGAGGACCTTGCCCAAGGAGTCTACTGCAGCCAAGGTTTTACTCCAAAGCTACCTCTCTAAGGTCTAAGGTTACTATGGTAGAATTTAATACAACAGTTTTCCTTAAAAATATTCCACAATTTGTTATTCCCAAACAAAATATGATTATGCACCACTCAGAGGAACTGCTTAGTCATCCTGGAGATGTCTGTAGTGCTTGCTCTACCACTGCCAAAGCACAGCCGTCCTCGGTTTACACTCTTGCCTTCAGTTTGCATCTGTACACCCACACTGTGTTCACGAGTCATCTGTCGTCCATCATCTAAGGGTCAAGCCGAGAGGACTTGGGCTTATACATCAGTTTCCAATGGCTAGATGCATTCACAGTTTGGTGCATACCAATGTATATGAAAATAGGAACCAAAATGCCATTTCAATCAGATAATTCAACCTCAGAGTCTTCAGATTTGGCTTTGGCAAGTTCTTCATGTACCTCCCTCACCATTAGAATACGTGTTAACATGGTGTCCAGCGTCCCAGGGTCGATCGGGAAAGTGGAATACCACATGGGGCTGTTCGGGACACAGGAGCGCTCAGGTTGAAGGTAGAACACATCATTCCTCTGCTTCACGCTTTCAGAGCTACCCATGGGGAAAAGAACGATGGAAGTGGAGGTCAGAGAGTGTACAAAATCCTGAATTCCTTATTAACACCATGGCTCTCCACTCTGCCCCACGATGACGCACCTGAGGGATGAATACATAGGTTCTGAGGCATTCCCCCCTCCCTCCACGAATAATCTGTAATTCTGTACTCTTTTCTCAAGCACTAAGAGAATACTCTGGATCTGAAATGAGTACGTAAAGCAAGGCGAAGTATAAAGTCCTATCCAACGTTAGCAGTGAAGACACCCGAGAAGTACTGAAAATCTAACTAACCCGTGACACCACGGCTGAGAACCACATACTCAACACCCAATATCACCAAGCACTCCATACATACTGCCTAGGGTAAACCATATTTCATATTTCCTTTGGGGGGGGGGGGAAACCTTCAGTGTAGACTTTACAATAATAAAATCATTAGGTTTCATTAAAAGAATGCTGTAAAAAATTGCAGTTCCTTTAAAAAAATGTATTAGTCCCTCCCTCCCCTCAAAAGTGTTTTTCTACCTAAAGGCTTAGCACCTCTCCTCTAAATTTATTTTCTAAACAATAAAGATATTAAGTAAAGTCTAAACAACAGTTGAAAAGATCAAATACTAGCAGGGATTCTTGCTCTTAAAGAGAATTTTGGGGGTGATGGGGAGATTAATCAAGATAGGGCAATTTATTTCTGGTCACTAATCCAAGCAGACAAGAATGGCAAAATAAAACTCTTTGTCTAAAGCCAAAAGCCAGCTAGAATTCCGAGGTTCAAGCGTCCAAAATGTAAAATTGGATAACCCCTGTTTGCAATGGGCCTTATCGAGTGCAGCGGAGCTCAATCACCTACCATTTTGACAGGTAGAACTCGTAAAGCCGGACTGGGCATCTTAGAGGGTTGTCAGTATTCTCTGCCATGTCCACACCCACCGGTACCTCATCGTCTTCATTTCTTTTCCTCTTACCAACAGTTAGTTTATCTTGGAATAAAAAGGAAAAGATTATACTTTAAAAGATTTGTCCTCAAGTCTCAACACACCCAATGAGTTTTGCTTCCCAGTCGGACTTTGACCGTCGTTCCCTCCCTCTCCATAAGCAGACAAGTGTTCGTGGAGCACCTGCGCGTGTGCGGACATTACTCAGTGCTGGGTTTATTTGCTGAGGCCAATGAAACAAAGTCCCTGTCTTATGAAATTTATGACCACCCCCACTGAGCAAGTAGGGGTGCCACTGGCAAAAAAGCAGAGGACTGGAGACTATGGCTACACTCTGACATTGACCTTATTAATAAACTTTATAAGGTACAGCAGAAAAAAGGGTTCTACTGTTTCTTCTCCTATAGGCAGAGATCACAAATAAATATTTACACAGTGGTGCCAGTGTCTCTGGGTATTTATTCAAACTTCCTTAACTTGTCACAGGGTTATGAAAAATGTCATCTCTTTGGGGAAAAGATGTTCAGTAAGAAAAGCGCCAACCCCGAGGGTAGGGTGAAGGTCAGGGGACAGTGGGGAACCGATTACAAGATCGACGTATAAGTCCCCAGCCCAAGGGGACGAACAACAGAAACGTGGGTGAAGGGAGACACTGGATGGTCTAAGATATGAAAATAATAATTTATCATTTATCAGGGGTCCCTGAGGGTGGAAGGGGGATGGGGCATGGGGTTGGGAAGGGGGGGGGAAAAAGAACTGATACCAAGGGATCAAACAGAAAGAAAATGCTTTGAAAATTATAATGGCAACATATGTACAAATGTGTTTGATACAATTAATGTATCAGTTGTTATAAGAGCTCAAAGGGGAGAGAAAAAAAAGAACTCAAAGAGCCCCCAATAAAATGATTTAAAAAAAAAGAACAAATTTTCATTTTCACCAAAAGAATTTTGTACAGGCCAAGGGTTATCAGAAAGGAGCCAAGGGCAGGGTGAAACGCTAAGGGCGTGGAACAGAGCAGCAAGGGGATCAAAGCAATGAAGATCCCAGAAAATATGAAAAATAGTCTTTGGGGCCTGGGTGTGGCACCCCATTGGACTCAACCATCAGGAAAACACTCTTAATGGACAACAAACAGACCTGGAACTATTTATAAGCTTTTCTTTTTTTGTTGTTAGTTTATTTTGGTTGTTGTTTTGTTTTGTGCTTATTATTATCTCTGCATGTCTATCTAGATAAGATAGGTGGGATAAACAATCTGGAGGAGAAAACAACGAGACTGACAGTTCTGGAGGGACACAGGAGAGGGGGAGGCCGGGGAAAGGACATGGGTGTTAACAAACCCAGGGAAAAGGGAACAACAAGTGATCTAAAATCAATGGCAAGGAAGGTGTGGGAGGCCTGGTAGTGCTTGTTCAAGGGCAATGTAACTGAGAGGAATTCCTGAAACCCTAATGAAGGCCAAACATGATAGTGGGACAAGAGGAAAGTAAAAGGAACTAGAGGAAAGAACTAGGAGGCAAAGGACATTTACAGAGGTCTAAATACAGGTATGTACATATGTAAATGTATTATATATAGCGATACAGAAACAGATCTATGTACATATATTTATATGTTAAGTATCAAGGTAGCAGACACACATTGGGCCTCTATTCAAATACTCCCTCAATACAAGAACACTTTGTTCTAATAACCTGGCATTCTGTGATGCTCAGCTTCCTGACAACCATCTCTGAAGACAAATGGGTGCATAATCAAATGTAGTGAAGAAAGCTGGTGGTGCCCAGCTATCAAAAGATATAGCATCTGGCTACAGCATCTTTAAAGGCTTACAGACAAACAAGCGGCCATCTAGCTCAGAAGCAACAAAGTTCACATGGAGGAAGCACACCAGCCAGTGTGATCATGAGGTGTCGATGCGATCATGTATCAGGCATCAAAGACCCAGAACAAAAAATCTTATCAAAGTGAATGAGGGGGAATACGGAGTGGAGACCCAAAACCCATCTGTAGACAACTAGACATCCCCTTACAGAAAGGTCACAATGAAGAGAGGAGCCAGTCAGGGTGCAGTATAGCACCGATGAAACATACCACTTTCCTTAGTTAGCAGTTTTCAACCTGTGGGTTGTGACCCCTTTGGGGGTCAAACAACCCTTTCACAGGGGTCACCTGATTCATAACAGTAGCAAAATTACAGTTATGAAGTAGCAAGGAAAATAAGTTTATGGTTGGGGGTCACCACAACATGAGGAATTGTATTAAAGGGTCACGGCATTAGGAAGGTTGAGAACCACTGCTCTATTTCTTTAATGCTTCCTCCCCCCCACCATCATGACCCCAATTCTACCTTACGTATCTGGCTAGACCAGAGGATGTAACTGGTATAGATAAGAGCTGGAAACACAAGGAATCCAGGACAGATAAACCCCTCAGGACCAATAATGAGAGTAGTGATACCAGGAGGATAAGGGGAAGGTGGGGGGATAAAGGGGGAATCGATCACAATGATCCACATATAACCCCCTCCCTGAGGGACAGATAACAGAAAAGTGGGTGAAGGGAGACATCAGTCAGTGTAAGATATGAAATAATAATAATTTATAAATTATCAAGGGTTCATGAGGGAGGGAGGGGGGGGCGGGGGAATGAGGAGCTGATACCAAGGGTTCAAACAGAAAGAAAACGATGATGGTAACATATGTACAAAGGTGCTGGACACATGGATGTATGGATGGATTGTGCTAAGAGCTGTCCGAGTCCCCAATTACATAATTTAAAAAAAGAAAGGAGTCACGGATGGGGTGAAAAGTTTCTTTTCCACTTTTCCTTTCAGTCTTCTAGAAAAGTGATTGCACCTAGGAACTCAGGGAAAGGCTTTCTTCTGCCTTTAACAGGCAGCACCAAACGCTCCCCAGCTTCCTCCTTAGGTATCAGTTCAATAAAGTTCATGCTAGTTTTTACCTAGCAGCTACCAACATGTAAAGATCGTGCTCATTTTCCATTCAGAAAACAAGCTGATGTTTAAACAAAACAAAAAAACCCAAGCTGAGTTTATTACCAATCCTGTGAAGGAACTATTCATTAGAAAACTGGGAAATGTAACTCTTCTGGAGCATTAACCACATGCAGCCAGTTTTGAGATGCAGAAACTTCAGGGTGTCCCTGGAAGCTGTTCTAGGATATATGGATTTTCTTTAGTGACTCAGTTTACTAATGACTGGCCCTGATGCCCTGGAGAAAGCAGCATGGGAGGCATTGACAGTGACCTTCAGGAGACAGAACCTGCTCTCACTACCCCTTCTTGAGACGGCCTTCCTCATGCTGCAGGGTGATGATGCCTCATTCTGTCTCTTTGCAACAAATATTTCTGATTACACAATTTCTGGCGTTTCTCTGTGAATTTAAATTTTTATCAAATAAGACTAAGGAAACAGGACATAGGCATTCTGAGGAAAAGCATGATAATCTTTGTGTTTTCTAAAGTAAAAGAAAGGGAAAAAAATTACACAAAGTAAAACATCACAATTGGTTGTGTTTTGTTTTCACAGTTTTTTTTATGGATTTTAGTTTCAGTAAAAATTTTAATTCTGAAAAATACAAATTTAATTCTCTCATTCAAAAGAAACATTTCATTCAGATCCCATGTAAGTAACAATTGCTCTGGAGGCTTTCAGAACTCATAGTTTTGGTCAAAATCAATAAATTTAATTTCTAATTATACTACCAAGATAAGGACTGGTGGCATGATAGTCACACTTACTTGAGTTTAATCCACCGAGGGTCCGAGCTCCCGTAGGCGGCTCACTGCTACAAAGTCTACAGCTGTGGGAGACCTCGGGGTAGTTTTAGAGTCCAAACCAACTTGACCTCACACAACATACCACCAACTGGAAATCTTCACACATTATTCCACCTGGCAAGTCTGGCTAGACCACAGGATGTACACTGGTACAGATACTGGAAACACAGGGAATCCAGGGCGGATGATCCCTTCAGGACCAGTGGTGTGAGTGGCGAAACAGGGAGGGTAGAGGGAGAGTGGGTTGGAAAGAGGGAACCGATTACAAGGAACTATATGTGACCTCCTCCCTGGGGGACGGACAACAGAAAAATGGGTGAAAGGAGACGTCGGACAGGGCAAGATATGACAAAATAACAATTTATAAACTATCAAGGGCTCATGAGGGAGGAGGGAGCGGGGAAGGAGGGGAAAAATGAGGACCTAATGCCCAGGGTTTAAGTGGAAATGTTTTGAAAATGATGAGGGCAATGAATGTACAAATGCGCTTTACACAATTGATGTATGTATGGATTGTGATAAGAGTTGTATGAGCCCCTAATAAAACGATTAAAAAAACATTGGCAACAAACTGTTACTTAATAGGCTGTATTTAGAATACAAGATAATAAACTTCATAATAAACTGTCACTTGTCGATGTCACCTTAAGCCAGCGGTTCTCAACCTTCCTAATGCCGCAAACCTTTAATACAGTTCCTCATGTTGTGGTGCCCCCAACCATAAAATTATTTTCGTTGCTACTTCATAACTGTAATTTTGCTACTGTTATGAATCGTAATGTAAATGTCTGCTACGCAGGATGTATTTTCACTGTTACAAGCTGAACATAATGAAAGCACAGTGATTAATCACAAAAACAGTATTTAATCATATATTGTGAAATACGTATTTCTAATGACAAATCAATGAAACTTTGTCTTGAAGCATGGTGTAGCATGGGTAACAGTCTTCACGTGGGCGTATCTGCATGTGGGCGGACCGCCTGGAGACGGATAGAGGAGCGGTGTCTGGGTTCCGGAGACCATCGGAAATATGTGTTTTCCAATGGTCTTAGGCGACTCCTGTGAAAGGGTCATTCGACCTCCAAAGGGGCGGCCACCCACAGGTTGAGAACCGCTGTCCTAAGCCATCGAAACCAGCTATTAGTTCTTTCAGTATTCATGTGCACTGTAAAGAGGTATTCTGATCAAAACGGGATTTAGATATAACAGATTGAAAACCTAAGCAGACTTCTAATTGGCAAATGAAACACTTACTGCCTCTAGATCAGTGTTTCTCAGCCCTAGCTACATATTCAAATCCTCTGGGAAGCTTTACAATGTTGGTTATTTGGCTTCTACCCTAGACCAATTAACTTAGAATGTCTAACATCAAAGGCAACTGAAGTAATTACTTCAGTTATGAGGAATGCTTATATACCCTAGCTGTGATAATAGGGGAAAAAAAAAACCCAAAACTTAAATGCTAAAATAAAGCTAAGTACTTCCACTTTTAAAATGCACCGAGCCCTCCAAGACAACAATCTATTTATTCCTAACTAAGCCTTCAGACAGGCGTCTCTGGAACAGCACCACACATACACACACCACACACACACACACACACACCTGGCTCCAGCTCGTGCTTCTGCAGTGGGGGGAGGAACCTCAGATACGTCATCTTGGTGCTGTACTTCAGTGTCCTGGTCCGTCTCATCACGTGAGCGAAGGAAAGCTTCAAGTGCTCACTCACATTCTTTAGCTGGAAGTATTTGGTATTGAAGAAAAGGAGGGTGTTCAAGAGAACAATTGGCGAGTAGGCACCCAGCTGTTTGCACTCCCACAGGTGTTCCTCTTCAATCCGAGAGAACATGTAACCTGAACAGAAGGGGGAAACGGTACTTAGTTCCTGCAGAACAGGACGAAGGAGCTTCTCCGTGTTCCAGGACTGGAAGATGTGAAAGGAAAGAAGGACCCTTCTCATTCCCTCCTCTCTTAAGCAGACACACAGAAAGGTACCACGAGAAAACGGCCTCTGAACCCACACAAGTCGATCAGTCCCTAATACTCAATGACTGCTACTTACATATACATGTATATGTATTTTTTCCTCTGAAGGTGTGACACTACAATTGTACACTACATTAAAAAGCGAAGCCTTATATGGGAAGAGATATATACAAAATAGTTATTTATCCTATAATGGAAGAGGATATACGGGGAACAGATGGAGATTGTTGGAAGGACCAGGAAGGGCCATGGGTTGATTGCCTCACCAACTTCCTAATTCCAGACAATCAGCCTTCAGATCTGTGAGACAGCGCTTTTCTTGTTTCCTGTTGGCTACCTGCTCAGCAAGTGCTGTTTCTTCTGATCACAACACTCACGTTTTCTTTTGAGAAGCAACGCCCATGCTCTTCCTGTTTAAAGCACCGGGCTGGGTGAAGCTGGTCCCACCCTCTCTCAGTAATTATCTTCTCTTAGAATACCATCTGGTAGAGTTGTCTTCATCCCCCCCACCCCCCAACCTTAAGCTATGGTTTACATCAGAATTATCTGGAGGGCTTATTACAACACCAATTGCTGGGCATCAACTCGAGATTCTGAAACCTAAACATCTGTATTTCTACTGCTATTTTATATCTGGGCTGGCAAACTTCTAATTTTTCTTTTTTTGGCAAAATTTTTATGTAGAGGGCCAGGCAGTAAATATGAAGGTAAGTGGGTTTCTACCTCCGTAACCTTCAACCGCGCTTCCCCCCACCCCCTTCCACCCCCCCCCACCTCCGCCCCCAATTCTGGACTCCTCAATCTACACCATATCGAAACTGCAGTGCCGGCATGCTGGAGCGACACAAACGGTGCTCCTTCTTGATGTTACTTTGAGTTCTGAACAAGAAACAGTGATCTGAAGGGGCGAGGTCAGGGCTACTCTTGAAGGAACAGGGGTCCGTGATGGCAAAAAATTCCTTAGTGCACATTTTCTGGCTTTTCTCAACAATGTTTCCAATTTTCTTATAACTTCTTCTTAAGCTCCAGGTATCCCAGATTTTTAGAGAAAAATCTATGGAGATTATCCCGTTGGAATCTTCAAAAACAGTCGATATAACTCCTGGCTGACGTCTCTGATTTGAATTTAACTGGCCGGGTAATTCCCTTGGAAGAAACTATTCTGAATGGATCCTGCTCTTTGGATGGTATTCATAAACTCAAGACTCCTCCCCAGTTAAGAGTCACTCAGCCGATCTTTGATTTTAGCACCTACCCAGCCAAGAGCCTGTTGAGGCCAAGGTGCGTGTTTAAAATGGAAAATGCCAAACCACGTGAGATCCCAACTTCAGCAGATACTGTATCAATGGTACCTCTATGATCTTCTCTCACCAATTTCTAGACTCTAGCCACATGCCTTTATTGTCAAGATTGACGGTCTTCCTTCTCTTGGCTCATTTTCCTTGAGGTCTTTCTAACTTTCCTAAAAATGCTGAGTCACTAAAAACCTGTTGTTTTATGTGGCGCCTCACCTCAGCAACTTGTTGCAAACGTGTCAATGATCTTCCCAAAGGAAGATGTCTACTTGAATTCTGTTCAACATCTGAAGATTCTCATGGCCACACCATCTATTTTGACTCAGAGTGTCCCTACAGGGGAGGGTAGAACTGCCCCTGTGGGATTCTGAGACTAACTCTTCACAAGAATACAAAGTCTAGGTTTTTCCCAACGAGCTGCTGGTGGTTTCAAACTGCTAACCTTGAGATTAGCAGTCCAATGCCTAACCACTATGCCATGAGGGCTCCTAATTTGATTATTAGCCTTATTAAAATATTGTTAATCCTTAATACAACAGACAGTTCTGATCTCAAAATAGCCTTTTCCCAGAACACACACACATACACACAAATCTGAAGACAAGTTTATTATTAAGATACTTTGTCTGCAGCTGCCCAGTGATCACAAAGATATGTTTAAATATTTTGTTTACTAAGCCTGTGCATGCAGGGACAGAACCCTGATCTCAGAACCTCTTCTGCTTCTCCTTTCCCTTAGACACTGAGGGCCATACAGGCTCTGCACAACTTTGCTGCTGTAGATTGAAACCACCCATAAGTTACATGTGAACAAGGAGATGTGGCTATGTACAATTAAACATTACTTTTATACTTTTAACAGGATTTTATCTTAATTTTCATATTATAAAATACTATTCCTCTTGATTTTTTCCACAACCATTAAAAAAATTTAAAACCCAATTTGCTGGCTCCCGACTGAGAACATTAATTTTTTTTCATTAATTTTATGTTAACTAGTTTGGTCTTAAAATAGATCACTCTCTTTTGAGAATGATGGCAACAAACATACAAATGTGCCTGACACAATGAATGTATGGATGGATTGTGCTAAGAATTGTATGACCCCAATAAAATGATTAAAAAAAAATAGATCACTCTCCCTCATCTTAATTTATATTGTTTAAAAGTGATTATTTCCTGGTGATTTGTTTGGATACTTTAAAAGCTAAAGAATTGCATAAGAATTACAATAAAGTGCTTTTAAGTGCACCTTCTTCATGAGGCCCCTTAAATAAAATTCTTTCCTAATTCTCTCCAATGTCTCCTGTCCTGCTTCTTTACTCCATTCTTTAAGAGACTAGCCACAAAACTAACTATTATTCCCAATTCTATGCTCCCAGAGCCTGTTTTTGAATGCAAAAAACATCAAGCCACCTCTTGGCTCACAAGACGTCAAAAGCTCTGTGCCCTCAATGGAACTGGCGTACAATCCTGAATGTCACATTCAACTCTATTTACTTCTAGAAGCTTGAGACCAGCACGTTGTCAGCAAGAGAGTCTAAGAGTAGAGAATGTGGCCGCTACTCTTCTCCTGTAGAGCTATATTGACTTGAAGATCAAAATGAAGTTTCTAAAAAGTAAAACTGTAACTTAAAGTTTTGTTTGTGTTTATTATTTTCAGCATTTGGAATCTATAAATACCGTAAAATAATAAATCCAAAACTTTAGCCTCAAAAGTTGATATTCTATAACCAGGTCAGATATAGGAAATAAGCAATTCATAAAAAGATAATCACAGACTCATGCAATTTAACAAAGCATGTCAGTGAAAACAATCAAAATTAAAATAATTCTCCTACCATTAGGAAGTACTGTAGGTTCCCATATTTTCAAGAGTTTGGTAAGTTCAATCATAAATCTGGAATAGGGTTCAGTAAAAATGTTATCTATCCTACCATTTTCAAACAGGTACTGTAAGAGAAAAAACATAGGTACATGTTGATAAGAAAAATTCATTTGTGCTTTCTTTCTATGTTAAAGACTTCCAGCTCATGGTTAATTTTTGTCCTTTACAGTATTGTGAGCAATACTGATCTAAGTATTTTAAAGAGGTGTCTTAAAATACCAGGATTCAAGTTAAGTAATTCTTTTAATTATCTTGGCCATTAAGTTCTTTTTTTGAGTCTCCTTATAAAAATAAGGATACAAAATAGTTATAATTATAAATAAGTACACCTTACTCAGTTCATAAAACTACCATACTAAAAACTGATTATAATGCACATTTTTCAAATCAATACCTGCAGATGTGTTCTGAGGATATCTGACTGATTTTTTAGTTATGAGATCATTTCCCAATAATTCAATAATGCCAGGTGACTAGAGAAGCCCCAATTTAAAAACTTCACTCAGAGCCTGTAACCACAGCATATAAATACGCTAATAATAACAATGTCAAAGGACCACAGAACAGGAGGAACACAAGTCTGGGGACAGTATTGTTAAACACAGTTTTGAAGATGTCATTTAAATGAGCAATGTAGAAAAATACATAGCCGCCAGTAAATACGTAAGAAAGATCTGGGGTTTTTATAAATACCTAAAATTAAATTTAGTCGCCCCCCCCCCCCAATTGCTGAAAACAAAACAGGTGCACAAGCAGATGTGGGGAAGACAGAGGATGGTGCCTGGCTATTGAAAGATACAGTGTCTGGGGTCTTAAAGGCTTGAAGAGGCCATCCAACCGTGAAGCAACAAGCCCACATGGAAGAAGCACATCAGCCGGAGTGATCGTGAGGTGTTATCGAGACCGGGAAACGGGCATCAGAAAACTCAAAACAAATAGTAAACAAACAAACAAAAATGCACTGGTGAGAATGGAAGGAGGTTGGAGCAGAGACCCAAAGCCCATCTATGGCCAATGGAGCATCCCCTCTCAGAGGGGTCGCAGGGAGGGGATGAGTCATTCAGGGTGCAGTAGAGCACTAATGAGTCCCATAATATACCTCTGATCCCTTGAGGCCTCCTCACCCCTCGCTATCATGACTCCAGTGTCTCTTCCCACTCTGGACTAGACGGGAACGTATATAGGTACAGGCAAGAGATAAAACGCACAATACATGGGACCCAGGAACATGAGTGGGAATAGAGAGACCAAAATTTCAGCAGGAAGGGGAGGTGGAGAGGGAGGGGGGCACCGATCGCAATGAATGGCACAAACCACACCCCCCCCCATCCAGGGGGAACAACAGAAACCAGAGGGAAGGGAGGTAGCGGTCAGTGTGAGATCTGAAAATAATTAATCTACAGTCTATCAAGGGGCCACGAGGGGTGGGGGGCAGGGAGGGCGGAAGGGAAAAAAAGAGCTGATCCCAAGGGCTCAATGGAAAGTAAATGTCTAGAAAAGAATGATGGAATATATGTACAAATATGTTGGACATAATTGATGTGTGGATTGTAACAAGAGTTGTAAGAGCCCCCGATAAAATGATGATTAAAAAAATTAAATTTTGTGCACATATGCACATGCTAGAAGGAATCAGGGTGGTATAGTGGGCTGTGAGTTGAGTTGTTAACCACAAGGTTAACAAGGTTCAAAACCACTGGTTTTGATTTTATGTGTTTTGTGTGTACTTAATATGTAAATAATGTGTATCACATTGCCATCAAGGAGATTCAACCTTGTAGGACCAAGAATTGCCCCTTGTGGGGCAAAGGTGTATTCCATCATATAGATAGATGCACCTTATATAAGTGTCTGTTGGTAGGCTTTTAGGTTGTTCCCAGTTTTTGTCTTGGGTTGATTTAAATGAGCATAAGCCAATTATCTAAGGAGTTCTGGTGACAAAGTGGGTGACCAGTAGGCTACTAACCCTAAGGTCAGCAGTTTGAAACTACCAGCTGCTCCTCAAGAAAAAGAGAAGTTTTCTGTTCCCGTAAAAATTACAGCTTAAAGCAAATGTTTTGAGTATGATGAGGGCAACAAATGTACAAATGTGCTTGGCACAATGCATGTATGTATGTATGGATTGTGATAAGAGTTGTACGAGCCCCCAATAAAATGATTAAAAAAATTTACAGCTAAAGAAACCCACAAGGGGCAATTCTTGGTCGTACAAGGTTGAATCTCCTTGATGGCAATGTGATACACATTATTTACATATTAAGTACACATAAAACACATATAAGCAATACAAATGAACAAATAACCCTTAACCCTTATATCAGAAACAAGAAAAGATGGTCACTCTTTTTTTTTAAATCATTTTATTAGGGACTCATACAACTCTTATCACAATCTATACACACATCAATTGTGTAAAGCACATCTGTACACTCATTGCCCTCATCATTCCCAAAACATTTACTCTCCACTTAAGCCCCTGGCATCAGATCCTCTTTTTTCCGCCTCCCTCCCTGCTACCCCCTCCCTCATGAACCCTTGATAATTTATAAATTATTATTTTGTCATATCTTGTAAGATGGTCACTCTTGCTACATTTTTAAACACTGTACTGTCAAAGCAATAAGGCAAGAAGTCATCCAAATATGAAAGACTTAAAACTCTCTCTATTTGCAAATGACACAATCTGAAAGAATCTTAAAGAATCCACAAAAACAATTAGAGCTAGCAAAATCAGTGTTGCAGGACACAAGATGAACACATGAAGATCAGTTCATGTGTGTTATCTATACCCAACCAAGGAAAGAAGAATGCTGAAAATGGAAAAACGTATGGGTTTGGGCGGTTACCATATCCAGAGACCAGACGAACTGGCTACCACTACCAACCACTCTGAAGAGACTCACAAGAGAAGATCCTGGGTAGAGTGGGAGAAATATGTGTAACAAGACTCAAAATCATCAAAGAGCCAAGGCTTACATCACTTACAGATAAGTGATGACAGGTACACTGAGGATACTGCAATACCTGAGTTGAAACAAAATATGCATTAATTATTGAATGTAAAACTGATGATCTGTTCTGTAAGCCTTTGCCTAACTGACGTGAAGTTTTAAAAAATTAAATAAAAAGGCACAAAATAAGCTAAAAGATACAGTTGTATGGCATAATATATTTTTCAAAAAGACTTCAATGTTCTACATCCTACTTTGATGAGTAGTAAATGGGGTTTTAAAAGTTCTTGATCAGCCATCTAGGGGGAAACTGTTGGTTTCTCCTCAACCAGAAGAAAGAAGAGTGGTGAAAATCAAAGACGTAGAAACAATGAGTCCAAGAGACTAATGAATCAGATAAGCATCACTGTCTACAACTATGAGGTCAGAAGAACTAGATGGTGTTGACCATCGCTCTTAATTGCTCCGGAAGGGGTATTAGTAGAAGGTTCTGGATAGAGTGGGAGAAAAAGATGGAACAAAACTCAAAATAATAAGGCATAAAGCTTACTGATGAATAGACTTGGGGGATCCCCTGAGAGTATGTGCCTTGGCCACCTTTCATGTCCGAAACTGAAGGGAAGTGGCTCAAGCTAAACAGTGGCTTAATTGCACCAGGAGGTACACACACCTTAGACTAAACAATGATTTAGAGTCCAAATGACAGCATTTACCCTAGGACAAAGGGTTAGGAAGGAATGGAAACAGGAAACCTGGGGAAGAAGTAGGAGAGGTGATTAACATGAATGCGATAGAAACAAACTATGTATGAATTGAATGGAAAACTGATCTCCTCTATAAGCCTTCAATGAACTCACAATAAAGCTAAAAACAAAATCATATGTGGAAAAAACAGAACAAATTAAAAATGGTCAAAAGGACACACCAGCTTATGTGATCACGAGGTGCTGAAGGGATGTTATCTGGCGTCAAAGGACAAAAAATCATATCATTGTGTGCTCATCTCCTTGATACGATCGCTGAATTCAAATGGGTGCATAAGCAAATGTGGCGAAGAAAGCTGATGGTGCCCAGCTATCAAAAGGTATAGCGTCTGGAGTCTTAAAGGCTTGAAGGTAAACAAGCAGCCATCTAGCTCAGAAGCAACAAAGCCCACATGGAAGAAGCACACCAGCCTGTGCAATTACGAGGTGTCGAAGGGATCAGGTATCAGGCATCATCAGAACAAAAAATCTTACCATAGCGAATGAGGGTGGGGGGAAGTGCAGAGTGGAGACCCAAAGCCCATTTGTAGGCCACTGGAGGTCCCCTTGCAGAGGGGTCTTGGGGAGGAGGACAAGCCAGACAGGGTGCGATGTAGCAATGATGAAAAATACAACTTTCCTCTAGTTCCTAAATGGCCCCCCACCCACCCACTATCATGATCCGAAGTCTACCTTGCAAGTCTGGCTAGACCAGAGGATGTACACTGGTACAAATAGGAACTGGAAACACAGGGAATCCAGGGCAGATGATCCCTTCAGCACCAGTGGTATGAGTGGCGATACTGGGAGTGTAGAGGGAGAGTGGGTTGGAAAGGGGGAACTGATTACAAGGATCTACATGTGACCTCCTCCCTGGGGGACGGACAACAGAAAAGTGGGTGAAGGGAGACGTCAGCCAGGGCAAGATATGACAAAATAATAATTTATAAATTATCAAGGGCTCATGAGAGTGGGGAGCAGGGAGGGAGGGGAAAAATGAGGACCTGATGCCAGGGGCTTAAGTGGAGAGTAAATGTTTTGAGAATGATGAGGGCAATGAATGTACAAATGTGCTTTACACAATTGATGTTATGTATGGATTGTGATGAGTTGTATGAGCCCCTAATAAAATGATTAAAAAAGAAAAAATATGGTCAAAAGGGAGATCAAATGATAAAATGTTAAATTTTAACCTAACAGCATCTGCAGTAATCCACTTTCCAATGCACTGTGCATGACAGCATGGTATTTTCTTTCTTTTTGAATGAGGTTTTCGGTTTTACTCTGTTATTGGTGTTAGTTGGGGTTTTTTAAAATTGTTTTTTGGTGTATCCTTCTGTCTATGAAATCCAGAATAGGTGAATCTAGAGAGATAGTAGATGGATTAATGGTACGGCAGGGGAGGTTGGGGGAAAACAAGGCGCTAATAGCAGTGCGTACAAGAAGAACATGTTCTACAGTTTGATTGTGTTACTATACCACTCTTCTTAATAGTATTGAACTATTTGAAGTACATATATAAACTATATGCCAATAAAACTGGAGAATGAAATAGTAATTCAAGCTGGTCCAGTAACTATCATCCTAAACAAGAGCCATGATATGCATCACAGAATGCTGGAGAACACACATGCAAAGCAGTCTGCTCAGCCCCCATCTTTGAGCAGGATGCAGCTCTGTTTCCTCCATGGTCTAAAATATCACAGGCAACAGATGTGGTTGGTATGTGATGTACATGGAGCCCTTGCTTAAGAGTAATTACTGAACTGTCTTAAATCAATCCCAAACCCTGATTTCTATACATTAACAATGAACAATCTGAAAGGAAATTAACAACTCCATTTACAACAGCAGCAAGAGTAAAATGCTTATGAATAAATTAACATAAAACAGGTCCGTGAGTGCAATGCAGTGAACTATTTAATAGGGCTCTTCAAGCCACAGCCTTGGTTACTCCCACCAAATCACCTTTGTTTTGGGATTGGGGGAAGATACTGAGTGGATTATATGATTAAGCTGTAATTGTTAACACAGTTAATTGTGATTACCAACAATTTTATACCCTGCAGGGTATAAAATCAGCCATCAAAAACCAGGAAGCGGGGAATCTCACTACCAGCAAGACCAAAAGCGCCAGGGGTGGACTCTAGGCCCAGCATCCCCACACAGGAGACCGCTTTGACACCAGAGAAGTGAGAGAGCAGCAGCAAAAGCAGAACCGAAACCCAGAGGAGGAGCCAGAGCAGTGGACTTCCCAGCCCACAAGGCAAATAGAGGTGAGTGGTTTGGGGCAGGAGGTTGCTTGTGGAATCCAGTGGCTCCGGGTCCTTTGTTAGGGGAGCTGGGTTTGCTGATCTGTGAAGCTGGAGCTCAATGCCTTTGGGTTGAAGTTTACAGTGGAAAGGCATACCCTTTGGGTACTTATTGGCAGACCTAAAATAGGTACGGGACTTCAGCTAGGCAGAATCCAGGCCAAGAGACTAAGGGCCAGATTTGGGCCTGCTTACAGGCAAAGCAGAGAAGAAACTGTCCTGTCCAAACAACTGCATCCCGAGCATTTCTTAGCTGAATGTTAACATGTTAATTGCCATAATAAACCCCATAACCGTGCGCAACATCTATAGTCTAAAAATTGTGTGTATAAATTTGTGTAAATTGTGTCACTGCAATGGATTATCAAACCCAGTGGGAAAGTAGAGAGTATGGTGGGAGACAAAGAACTACAAACAATTACAGAAAATATTTAAAGAAGCTTGAGATGTAGTCAGTTACCTAATATGGCCCTTATAGCTCTAATCTCCAATGTGATGTGGAATATATTCTTGCCTCTATGCCTGTGGTTATAATCCCATTATGGAGGGAGTTTTCTGCTATGCTAATGGACAGCACTAATGTGGAATATATTCTGAATCTCCACCATATGCTTCCATGGGGTACGACAGTCTGTTCAAAGGCAAAAACAACATCTTCATCAACACCATTCCTATGTCTAAGAGCCATCTCAGAAGCAGGAACAGAGGGAAATCTTAGGACCATTAGAGAAGAGTCACCAGTAGAGCATGTTCGAGGTTTCTGTCTGAAGTGGTAGAGGCTGAGACCAGAGGCATCCGAGATCATGGGAAAGAACAAAGAGGTCTTGAGACCAGGGGTGGAGGCAAGAAGACCATGGGGCAGAACAGAAGCAGCACTGAGACTGTGAGGCAGAGCAGCAAGCTGGCTTCCTCGCTCATCAAGGCAGGGTCAGGGCTGAGAAGGTGAATACCAGAGTGAGAAAGAGACTTGGCTTTCGACTGTGGACAGGGACTGTTGTGAACCAATGCTGGTCCTGACTTGTGGGAATTTGTCAACTTCTCTAATAACTCCCCCACAACTGTATTATATCTATGGGTTATATCTATATCTATGGATTCTGTGTGGCTACTGCACCAATTTATGGATCCCATCACAGAAGCAGAATGACATGGGGGGAAGGAGGGTGGAGGCCTGTACATGTGGAAGGATAGAAGGTGGAGGCATGTCTTGTGCCAGCAGGGAAGCCAGAGTTGTTCAGATACGGACCCCATACCACTTTCCCAACTATATAAATAAATGGAAAGATATCTTGTGGTCATGGATCAAAAGTTTTAATATTGTTAAGATGGCAAATTCACACTGCCATCAAGTTGATTCTGAATAATAATGCAAACTATAGGGCAGAGCACAATTGGTCCTCTGGGTTTCTGAGGCTATAAATCTTTACAGGAGCAGAGCGATTCTTCTTCCTCCTGTGGAACAGCTGGTGGCTTCAAACTACTAATTACTGACCTTCGAGTTAGCTGCCCAATATATAATGCATGATGCCACCAAGGCTCCTTCTGAGAGATGGCAACACTCCCCAAATTAATGTATAGAATCAATAATAAGCACTGGCAAAATACAATGGTCTTTTGGTATGGCAAAGCCAATCCGAAAACAGGATGGCATAAGGACGGTCCAGGAACTACAAACACCCCAAACAAGCTGGAGGGCTTGAAGTGCTTACCTCAAACCTTACTCAAACAAGCTAAAGACTCACTCACTGCACCGGAGTCGATTCTGATGCATAGGGACACTCCAGGGAAGGCTAACCCTACACAATAGGTTTCTAAAACTGCAACTCTTTATAGGAGTAGAAAGCCTCATCTTTCTCCCAAGGAACGACTGATGGTTTTAAACTGCTGACCTTCCGGTTGGTAGCCCAAAGCATAAGCACTATGCCATCTGAGCTCCTGTTTTTATTCAAATGTAGAGTAATTAAAACAGGCTGGTATTAGTGGAAGAATGGACATAGAAGTCAATGGAATAGAATTATGAGTCAACAAATTGTGAACTGGCTTTTGATAAGGATTTAATGGAAAAAGATTAGGAACAATCTCTTCAACTTACTATGCTGGGAAATACATACAAACCAAAGACATAGAACCCTTAAATCACACCATATAAAAAATTAGTTAAAAATGGATCAACAAATAAGAGGTTAAACCCTAATTCTCATAGAAGAAAACATATAAGTAAGTTTTCATGGCATGGGTTTCGCTATGGGCCCTTAGAGACAACAAGAAACACAAAAACAGTACACCAACAGTCACACAGCTACTACAGTAACGCAAATGAAAAATAGGTCATTTGAACTTCATCAAGATTTAAAATATTTTATGCTGTATAAATGACATCAAGATATATTTACAAGGATATCAAATATATATTTACAAAGATATTAAAGGATTCTTGTCACAACTTAAGACATTACACAGATGACATATCAACATATTATAAATCAAAAATCAAAGTTGATTATATTACTAAGAATAAATAATATAAAGACATACAAGAAATCATTATTTAAACCACCTTCCTGATTGTCTCCTTCCTGCTAATTAGTATTGATATTACATTCAGTTTATTTTTTCCTTTACACTTAAAAAATCCATTAAACATAAACCCTATTTCCTGTTGAAATAGATTTAAACAACAATAGCATAGCCAAGGACCAAACCCTCTGTATCAGGCTGATTCAGACTCACAGTGACCTTATAACACAGGGTAGAACTGCCCTACAGAACTGTCAAGACTGTCAATCTTTACGGAATTAGACAGCCATGCTTCTCCCGTAGCATGGCTCAAACTACCGATTTTTCAATTAGCAGTCAACATTTCGATCAATGAGTCACCACAGCTCCTCAATATGGATAAAAGGCTATTCTTTATTGCTCTTTGTTAACTCATAACTCCTTAGTAATACTGTTATTTAGTCACTTACTAAGGTAAATAATAAATAGGATAAGTATACTAAAAAGTAATCTTAAAAGGCTTATTATCATTTATGCTCTAAAGGGAAAATTAAGTAACAGAATTCCAAATTCTCATGAACTTTAGGTTTACTGGAGCCACGGAGGGGAAGCCCCTAAAAAACTACTGTCCTGAGCTAACTCTTTAAACCCCAAACCAAAAATAACCTGTAAGTCTTCTTAAAACCAAACAATTGTTAGGTGCCATTAAGTAGGGTCCAACCCATCGAGACCCTACATACAATAGAAAGAAACATCATCTGGTACTTCACCATCCTCATAATGGTTATGTTTGAGCCCTATGTTACAAGTACCATGCCAATTCAACTTGTCCAGGGTCTGCCTCTTTTTTGCTGTCTTATTTCACCAAGCATGATGTCCTTTTCCAGGAACGACTTTCTCCTGCTAACATGTCCAAAGTATGAGAAATGAAGTTTGCCATCCTTGCTTCGAAGAAGCAGAGATCTGGCTGTACTTCCGAGACAGATTTGTTTGTTCTTGTGGGAGGCCATGATACTTCAATATTCTTCACGAGCACCATCATTCAACTACGTTGATTCTTCTTCCATCTTCCTTGGTCCATGTCCAACTTCCACATGTATACGAGGCAGTTGAAAATGTCATGGCTTGAATCAGGGATACCTGATCCCTCAAAGTAGCATCCTTGCTTTTCAACGCTTTAAGTCTTGCGTAGCACATTTACCCAATGAAGTAAGTCTTTTCATCTCTTGACTGCTACTTCTATGAGCATTAATTGTGGAACGAAGCAAGATGAAATCCTTGACAACGTCCATCTTTCCTCAGTTTATCACAGTGCCACCTATCAGTCCAGTTGCGAGGATTGGGGTTTTCTTGACATTGAGTTGTAATTCATAGTGAAGCTGCAACCCCTGATCTCCATCAGAAAGTGCTTCAAGTCCTCCTCAAGCAAGCAAGTCTGTGTCAACTGCATATTGCAGGTTGTTAATAATAAGCCTTCCTCTAATTCTGATATCACATTTGTCATATAACCCAGCTTTTCTGATTATTTGATTAGCATACAGATTGACTAAGTATGGTGAGAGAAAACAACCCTGACACACACCTTTCGTGATTTTAAACCATGGAGTATTCCCTTGGTTTGTTCACACAACTGTCTCTTGGACTGGATATAAGTTCTGCGTGAGCACAACGAAGTGTCTGGAATTCCCATTCTTTTCGAGGCTATCCATAGTTTTCTTAGGGGCCACAGAATCCAATGCCTTGGCATACTCAATAAAACATAAGTAAACATCTTTCTAGTATTCTTTACTTTAAGTTAAGATCCATCTAAAGTCAGTAATGATATCCCTTGGTCCACATCCTCTTCTGAATCTGGCCTGAAACCCTGGCAGCTCCCTGTCAGAGTACCGCTAAAACTATGATTAGATGATCTTCAGCAACAATCTTACTTGCATGTGATATCAATAATATTGTTCTATAATCTGAGTATTCTGCTGGGTCACGTTTCTTTGGGATGGTTATAAATACGGATCTCTTTCAGTCAGGGGGCCGGGTAGCCCATCTTCCTGGCACAGACGAGTGAATGCTTCCAGTGTTTCATCAACTAATTGAAATATTTCAGTAGGTAGCCTGTTAATTCCTAGAGCCTTGTTTTTGGCTAATGCCGCTAGGGCAATTTGGACTTCTTCCTTCAGTACCAGTGGTTCTTGAACAATAGCCTAGCTTAATTAGTAAAGAATACTTGGATTTGAGTATTGAACTGTTTTATCTATATAGAATCAAATTGATAATAGGAATTCCAAAGACTAAGTAGGAAGTTTAAGGGGCAGTGGATTTATGTTAATTAGGAAGGTACAGGAAAGAATGACTGTATAACTCAAAGAATGTAATCAATTTCACTGTTGTACACTTAAGAAATTGTTGAATTAGTATATGTTTTGATATATAAGATTTTAACAACAACAACAAAGTAAATAAAAGTTAGAGAAAAAGAAAATGCTCATACACCTTCTCAAACTGCCTCTTGAAAATATCTATCAATTACCTACAAGCTATGTAGAATGATTTCATCACAATGATTTCACACCCTTTTTTCATGACATGCATGACAACGTAGACTGCTCCAGATGGAACACACAGAACTAAACTGACTACACCTGTGGAAAAGCAGCACTCGGGTTGACTGTGGTACAGACGATCAATTGCTCATATAGAAGTTCAAGTTAAAGCTGAAGAAAAGTAAAACCAAGTCCACGAGAGCCAAAATACAACCCTGAAGTCTATTCCACCTGCATTTCAAGACCAGCTCATGGATAGGTTTGATGTATGGAACATGTATGACAGAAGACCTGATGAGCATTAGACATAAAGACAGCAAAAGGTCATTATGAAGTCAGGAAAGAATGAAAGATCAAAGTGAACATCAACAGAGACTCACACTTGCTCCTGGTCACGGAGTGGCTACAAGAGGAAGAAATGATGAAGTAAAAGAGCCGAACAGAAACATTTAAAGGGCAGCTGCTGTAGAAGATGATGTAAAATATTATAATGACATGTGCAAAGACCTGGAGTTAGAAAAACAAGAAGTGCTGCTCAGCATATTTTAAGCTGAAAAAACTGGGGGGAGAAATCCAAACCTCAAGTCACAATATTAAAAGATTCTATGGTAAAGATCATCCAATAGTTGCAGCAGTCTCTTTGACAGGGAGCTGCCAGGCCAGATTCAGAAGAAGACGTGGAACAAGGGCTATCACTGCTGATGTCAGATAGATCTTGGCTTAAAGCAGAGAATATCAGAAAGAGGTTTACTTGTATTGACTCTGTCAATGCATTTGGCTGTGTGGATCATAACAAACTCTGGCTAACCTTGGAAAGAATGGGAATTCTAGAACACTTCATTGTGCTCATGCTGCACTTGTACATGGATCAAGAGGCAGTTGTGCAAACAGAACAGGGAATACTTCATGGTTTAAAACCAAGCAAGGCCATCTATCAGACAAGCAATAAAGCCCACATGGAAGCACACCAGCTTCTGTGATCATGAGGTGTGGACAGGAATAGGTGCTAGAAATTAAAAAACAAGCAATGAAATTGAAGCGAAGGAGCATAGGCAAAGTGGAGATCCAAAGCCCATCTGCAGGCTAACTGGACAGTTCCTCACAGAAGGGCCACATAGAAGGGAGGACATATCCAGGGTGCTGTGTAGTTCTGATGAAACACCTAACTATCCTCTAATTCTTTAATATTTCCTCTCCTTACTATTATGGTCTTAGTTTTACCACATTCACCTTGTTAGATTGTTGGGTGCATGAAATCTAAGATGCTGTATATACTTGCAAGCAGAGTTTTTCAGCACATTTTAAATACAGTTTTGTGGTAAAATTAGGTGCCTCGGCTGATACTTGGGTCGGCTTATCCTCGATTATATACGGTAGACAAACCCTTCAGAAATAGAAATGGGAGTAATGATTCCCTGAGGGTATGGGAACAGATGGGCAGGATGTGGGGGTGGAAGGGGAAGCAGATACTAATGATGACTATGTAACCTCACTCGAGGGGAATGAGCAACAGAATTATAGGTGAATGGATATAATGGATGGTGTAAAATATGGCAATGATAATAATAATATATATTAGAAAGGGTTCCTGTGGGGTTAGGGTGGGGTAGGGCGGGGAGAAGGGGAAAAGGGAAGCTGATGTAAAGAGTTCAAGAAGACAGAAAATGTTTTGAAAATGATAGTGGCAGCAAATGTACAATGATGTTTGATCTAATTGAATTATGTACATAGAATAAGGAAAACCATGGAAGAATAGACGTATTTGAATTGTTTAAAGTACCATGAAGTGTTAAAAGGACAAACCTATATCTTGAAAGAAGTATGGCCAGAATGTTCCTCAGAAGCAAGGGTGGTCAGACTCCGTCTTACATACTTTGAGACATGGTTGTCAGAAGAGACCAGTCCTGGAGAAGGATATGATATTTGGCAAAGTAGAGGGGGTAGCACAAACGAGGCCAGCCCTCCAGGAGCTGGGTTGACACCATGGCTGCAGCAATGGGCTCGAGCATAGAAGCCCGGGTGAGGAGCGCAGCACAGGGCAGTTTCCTTCTGTCGTGCATAAGGTGGCTATGGGTCAGAGTGGACTCCAAGACACCTAACAACAAGAACACAATGAGCAAAATAATGAACAGTGCAGGAAGCGTCAAAAGAAGATGGAAGGATCACTCGTGTCCTTGCCTCTGGCTGAAAAAGAATAGGAGACACAACAGTCGTGCCACAAAGGGCCTCAGCCATTGGTAGCCTATTTGCTGCATACACTGTGCCCACTGCATGACCAGACAGGTCATTAAGAAGTTGACAATTTGAAACATAACAGAGGCCAAAACAAGTGTCTCTGAAGCATATGTAATTCCCAAGTTGTAGGAGAAGCTGTATTATTGTGTGAGTTGTTTCATTCACTGAAAGGTGATCAGGAAATGGTCACGGAAAGTTTGGACGGACCCAACACCCACCCTGATTTAGACCTGCTAATGCTGCTCCACAACTTCCTCCAAAGCTTATGCAGAGCTATGAAGAAAAAGAAACCTGAAAGAAAATAAAATGGATTAATTCATAAAAGAGATATTGGCCTGTGTACATATATTTATATGGCAATACATTGAGGAAGTAGATGAATTTTGGGCCTCTGCTAAAGCCCTCCCCCAACGCAAGAATACTTGGATTTAACAACCTGGCATTCTGTGGTGCTCGCCCTCCCAACACGATTGCTGAGGACAAAATGGGTACATAAGCAAATGGGGTGAAGAAAGCTGATGGTGCCCCACTATCAAAAGATATAGCATCTGGGGTGTTAAAGGCTGGAAGTTAAACAAACGGCCATCTAGCAGAGAAGCAACAAGCCCACGTGGAAGAAGCACTCCAGCCTGTGCAATCATTAGGTGTTGATAATAGGCACCAGAAGATCCAAAACAAACCAAAAAACCATACTGTTGAGAACGAGGGGGATTGGAGCAGAGACCCAAAACCGATCTGCAGAAAATAGGACATCCCCTCACAGAAGGGTCACAAGGGATGATGAGTCAACCAGGGTGCAGTATAGCACCGATGAAACATACAATATTCCTCTGGTTCTTTGAAGCTTCCTCACCCCCCACTACCATGACCCCAGTCCTGCCTTTCAGTTCAGGCTAGACTGGAGCATGTACACAGGTACAGAGTAAGACACGGAATCCAGGTCAGATAAATCCCTCAGGAACAGAAATGGGAGTAGCGATACCAGGAAGGTAGGGGGAAGGTGGGTGGAGAGGGGGAAAGAAGGGGGAACCGATTGCAATAATCAACACATAAGCCCTTCCTGCTCCAAGGGGGACGAACAACGGAAATGTGGGTAAAGGGAGACAGCGATCCATATAAAATATGAAAATAAAAATTATTTATAATTTATCAAGGGGTCATGAGGGTGGTGGGGGATATCAAAGGCTCAAATAGAAAAAGTAAATGCTTAGAAAATGATGATGGCAACATATACACAAATAAGCTTGACACAACTGATGTATAGAAAGTTAAAAGAGCTGAGCTGTAAGAGCCCCAAATAAAATTACTTTAAAAAAAGAAAAGAAACTGGCAATCATATCTTTGGGGAAAAAAAATCATTGTATTCCTAAGCGACACTCACTCAACCACTTCAAGAGGATGAAAATGACAAAGAACCCATGGTACAGAAGTAAGAAGTCCGAAAAACAAAGCCCCTGGAATTGACAAAATACCAGTTGAGATGTATTGGTATTAAAAGCACTGGTAGCACATACTTACCTAGGCTAAGACTTTTAGAAGGCAACCACCTGGCCAAACTGATTAAAAGAAATCCATATTTATGCCCATTCCAAAGAAAGGTGACCCAAGAGAATGTAGAAATCATCCAACATTATCACACACAAATAACATTTTGCTGAAAATAATTAAGAGCACATGGGACAAGGGATTATCATTACTGACATCAGATCGGTCTTGAGTGAAAGCAGAGAATGCTAGTAAGATGTTTACCTGTTTTTAATGCCTGTGCAAAGGCATTCAACCGTGTGCATCATAACAAGCTATAGATAACACTGAAAAGACTGGGAATTCCAGAACACTTAATTGTGCTCATGAGGAACTTATTTACGGATCAAGAGGCAGCTGTGTAAACAGAACAAGGGAAACTGCATGGTTTAAAATCAGAAAGGTGTGCGTCAGAGATGTATTCTTTCACCATATTTATACAATTTGTATGCTGAGCAAATAACCCAAGAACCTGGACTCTTGGAGAAAGGCTTATTAACACACTGCAATACAGAGATAACAAAACCTTGCTGCCTGAAAGTGAGCTCTTAAAACACTTGTTGATGAAGATCAAATATTGCAGCCTTCAGTAGAAAACCAAAATCCTCACTACTGGACCAATGATAAATGGAGAAAAGACTGAAGTCGTCAAGGATTTCATCTTGCTTGGATCCATAGTCAATTTTCACAGAAGCAGCAAAGAAGACATCAAAGGATACCTTGCACTGGGTAAATCTGCTGCACAAGAATGCTTTAATGTTGAAGAGCAAGCACGTCACTTGGAGCAAGCAAAAGTGACCCAAGCCATGACATTTTCAAATCACAAAATATGCCTATGAAAACTGGACACGGAATACGGAACACTGAAAACAACACAACACAACACCAGTGCATCTGAACGAGTGCTGGTGAGGAATATTCAGAGTACTTTGGACTGCCAAAAGACACGCAGCTCTATCTTGGAAGAGGTCAGTCAGAATGTTCCACAGAAGTGACAATGGGGCAAGATGTGATAAAATCATACTTCATAAATTATCAAGGGCTCATGAGGGAGCGGGGAGAGGGGAGGGAGGGGGAAAAATGAGGAGGTCATGCCAGGGGCTTAAGTGGAGAGCAAATGTTTTGAGAATGATGAGGGCAATGAATATACAAATGTGCTTGACACAATTGATGTATGTATGGATTGTGATAAGAGTTGTACAAGCCCCTAATAAAATGATTTTTTTTTAAAAAAGAAGTGACAGTGGGGAGACATCATCTCATATACTTTGGACATGTCATCAGGAGAAACTCGTGCCTGGAAAAGGACATCATGTTTAGTGAAATAGAAGGGCAGTGAAAAAGAGGAAGATCCTCAAGGAGATGGACTGGCAGTAGCAGCAACAATGGGCTCAAACATAAGCACAACTGTGCGGATGGCGAAGGACTAGACAGGGCTCAAGTAGGAATGCACTCGATGGCACCTAAGAACAGTATGTCCGAGAACTTTCATCAACAGTGAGTGTTTAAACTTTAAAATCTTTAATGCGATAGGTATAATAGTATACTGACAATTGTAATTTGCCCTTGAAACTTTCAAATGAGAGTATATGGTATAATATACACACATACATACATCGTCATCCATGATGCTTTTTTGAGTTTCTATAAACCCTTTTGTTAATTTTCCAATAGAATGCACCACTACAGTTTATGTTATTCTAAGTCTCAATCTAGCTTATAAAATTAGGCTACATAATCAAGATTGTTTAATCGGGATTAGTAACTCATGAAGAGAGTACTGGTGCAATATCAAACAACCAGTATCCACGATAGTTTTCCAGCTTAATTCACAAGCTCCATCTAAATCACTAAAATTGAAATCAATTTTATAACAATTATTCAATTTGATACCTGCTGAATTCCAAGGCACAAGTATAAGATACTGTCTGGATCATATTTTTCACCATTTGGTCTCCGCACCTCTTGTATAAACTGGCATAAGCCCAAACTCAACTCAGCAAAAGTGCAGGACAAAAGATCTTCCTTCAGTTTAACAGAGCGGACTGTGGAAAGAAAGCAAGCACCTGAAGCATTAGCTTGTAACACACAAAATAACATTACTTGATTCAACACATTAAGCATAATAAACAGTCAACACACTGTGTCCCAGGTATTGTGTAGCTTATACCTGGATGAAAGACATATACTGATTGTAAAGCTTTTAGTCTGGGTACCAAAGATAATTCCGTGCATGTGGTGTGAGACTCTATGATGGAGAATACATGACTGCTGAGTTTTTGTTTTTTGTTTGTTTGTTTGTTTTAGTGATGGTGGTGGTGTTTACAGCATTCTATTAATACAAAAGTCAGGTTGCATTTTGGGGGATGTGATACTTCAGATAGATGCTGAAAGGTGATGAAGTATTAGTGAAATATCCCAGTCTGAGAATATTAAAAAATTTCCCCCAAGGGCTCGAATAGAAAGCAAATGTTTGAGAATGATGCGGGCAACAAATGTACAAATGTGCTTGACATAATAGATGTATGTATGGACTGTGCCAGAGTTGTACGACCCCCCCAATAAAATGATTTTTTTTAAAAATTTCCCAAACTTGTCATATGGGAGAACTCTCAAAACCTGGTTCTCCAAGTCTGATAAAATACCCTGGTGGAGCAGGTGGAGAAGCAGTGCATTGTAACTGCAAGGTCAGTGATTCAAATCCACCTAGCCACTCTGCAGGAGAAAGATACTATTTGCTCCTGTAAAGATTTACAGCCTTCGAAAACCTACAGAGAGTCACCATCACTTGGAATTAACTCAATGGCAGTGTGCTACATACTACATCTGACTTTAAATAATTGACAGTGCCCTTTGGTTCTTTTTTAAAGTTCTGAGAATACCAACAATAAAGAGTGTTAACTTTAACTGTTTTATTCCGATACACTACTGAAACCAAAGCCACTGTATCAATTTCAATTCATAGTGACGCTACAGAACCAAGTGTAATTGCCTCACACGTTTTCCACGGCCTGCAAATTGGAAGCAGACTGACAAGTATTTCTACTGCAGAGCAGTTGATGGGTTTCTACTGCAGAGCGGTTGGTGGGTTCAAGCCAAGTGCTTATTTAAATTAAAAACACTGTTATTGAATCAAGGTCGACTCACAGTAGCCCAACAGGGCAGGGTAGAACTGCCCATGGGAGTTTCCAAGACGCTAATTCTTTACTGCAGTAGAAAGTCTTGTCTTTGTCCCAAGGAGCAGCTGGTGGTTTCAAAATGCTGACTCTGCAGTTAGCAGGCCAACATATAACCACTACGCCACCAGTCCTTATTTAAATATAGAGCACTTCAAATAATATAAAGTATCCTCACAAATCTTTAAAGGTGCTATACAGTGTGGATTAGGCCACAAAAGTGAAGAAGTTCAAAGGATTTAAGAGTCCCAAAGAATATCAAGAAGGGTAGGTGAGTAAGGAGTATGGTAAAGATATGAAGACAAGGAAGAATTGAGTTATTTTCAGCATGATTGTTATCTAGTTTGATTTTATCAAGATACTACTTAACAGGATGGTCTACATGGTAGACTTAGAATTAAAAACCTTCTCTAGTCATTGTTCTTCTGAATTTAGATGGAACTTCATGTTCATAGTACCTGGCTCTACAAAGAGCAAGTTCATGAGGTCAAAGATCATATTTGACTTCTTCACTCAATTATCGTAGTTGGTACTACTACATAATAGGTATTCATATACCTGGTACAAATAGATTCAAAAGTATTTTCTGAATTAATGAACAACAGAAATACTTAGGCATCTCCTGAAGTTATTCCATTTAAGGTCCTACAGTCTAAACAATATTCTCTCCATACTTTCCACTTCCCTTTTTTCTCTAAAACCAAGAGTGCAGTGGCTCAAAGTGGAAAGCTAGAGGCCTGATAAACCACTCCAAAAAACCCCTAATCTCAATGCGATTGAGTCGATGCTGAATCAGCGCCCCCCTGAAGGTTTCCCAGACTGTAAATGTTTACGGGAGTCGAGAGCCCAGTCTTTATCCCATGGAGCTACTGGTGGTTTCAAACTGTCATCCATGGGGATTGCAGCCCAACTCGTAACCACTACACCACCAGGGTGCCTATGAAAAACCACTATAGGAGTTTATTTACAGAACCCTGGTGTAGAGAGATTACATGTATAAGAAGGTAACTAGTCGGCTACAGCACACAGCAGGAACTCTTCTCCACTAAGCAGGGCTACGAAAACCAGAAGTGCAGACAGTCATGTGATCACCCACGTGTTAGCATGCACAGTTGGAAAAAGCATTAGCACTGAGTTGAACTTGACTCATTGTGACCCTATAGAACTTAGTAAAACTGTCCCTAGAAGTTTCCAAGACTGTAAATCTTTAGGGAGTAGAAAGCCTCATCTTTCTCCCAAGGAACAGCTAATAGTTTCAAACTGCTGACCTAGCAGTTAGCAGCCCCAATACATAGCACACTATGCCACTGGGGCTAAAAACTCTAGTTATGTGGACATACCCATCAATCTCTACCTATGGCATTCCATAAAGAATTTAAACAGCTTATAAAATATATGAAAATACATATAAAAAATGAAAAATTTTATAAGAGAATAATAAGGAATGCTGTGTCATTGTAACTCAGTTTTATTCTAATACAATCCTGAAACCAAAGCTGCTGTGGGAAAAGACAACTAGTGGAGGTCCTAAAATTATATTTGAACTGTTTATTTGGCTGCAAATACTCTAGGCTAAAAACAAATTCATGACCAAGGTTGGTTTTACTGTTGGGAAAATTACTACACAAGCAGAAAGGCTTTTCAAGGTAGTTTACTCAAAATGGAAAGAAAAAGTTTCACACTGGGCCCTATCTGGGTCACTATACAAACAGAGAGCAATAATACAGTTGAGATATCTGCAAAGCTCTAGAAAATGAAATAAAATTCTGTATAGCTTCATAATTAGTGCACAGCCCAAAGTGAGAAACGTATTTGTATAATAAGCTTTTCTTGACTTAGTTACAAGGGTTTGCTTTAAAAAAGTTAAAATTACTGCAGGTTACAAAATACATCTTTATTTCAGAGATATTAAAATATTAAGAAAAAATGAATTCTTTGATTATAGAAACATGAAATGGTAGACCACCCTGGAAAATAGTGTGGGGAATAAAGGAAGGATAAAGCATTGAATTATATATGTAAATATAGTTACAATGGCAAATTCTTTTACATATATTTTACCAGGATAAAAATATAAAATTTAACTTAGGGAGTGGCAAGAAGGTACAGTAACAGATAAGAAGACGTAAGTAAGAGATGCTATCATCCAAAAGCAGGATATGAACATTCCTAGAGCCCTGATTCGAAACAACTAAATCCAAAGTAATAGTATGGGACTAGTTTGTTTTGTTAGATGTGATACCACCGAATAACACAGAAGTCTACATCTGAATGAGGCAAGAATCTATTGATGGGTAAAGTAGTACCTGGATTAGGTAGGAAAAAAGTTGGAGGTAAGATCATTTCTCAAGTTTTAGATAATTTTAAACATTTAACTTGAAAATTTAAAGCCACAGTTATGTAACAAATAATTCCAACCATATAGATAGAAACACATTTCACCTCTACACCCTAGTTCTGAGGATTCTTGAGAGAGGGCTCGGTCTTGAGAATTTCCTAAGGGATCAGAACATGGGCTAGATGACGCATGTTCAGCACCTGACAAGGAGAGAAAACAGGAAAGACATTTAAATAAAGATGGGAAATTAAGTAAAACTTGAATGTATTTTTATGGGATTTCTGACGGGATTTATCTCTTCTGTGTATGTATATCTACAACCCTATTTTATTTGCATTTTCTTTCACCTGAGTCAAGAAACACATTCTTGTTGTGTATTTACCTCCACATTTTAGATCCCCCTGTTCTTCCTTGGCATTTTTCCACTGAACCCAGTTCTTCCAGGCATTTACTCCATACATGTACTTTAGTGTCATCCCAGACACGGAGCACCCTTGAAAAGCTCCCTGAATAAGACTTCTGGGTTCCACAGACACTATAGACTTCTTCCGACCCTGGAAAATGACAATGAAATAGAAGAAGAGTTACACTAGTAACCAAAAGTGATTTTAAAGTTATAGTGATCAAGATAGGGGCCCCACCATAACAATAGATAATATAGATCAATGAAGAAAAGGGAACATTCAGGAATAGGTTCACGTAACTAAGGGAACTACAAAAACTGTGGAAAAATGGATTTAGAAGATGATGGAATTTCTCTATAAAAATGTTAAGCCCCCTCATATATAATGAAATGGCTTTTAACAAAAAGATGCCAATGAGATTTAATGGGGAGAAAGTCTATTCCAACTATGGTATTGAGACAACTGTATATCGATTTGCAAAAACCAAAAAAGATCCTTGACCTCTGCCTAAAAGCAGATCCCAGGCAGTCGAAAACAGAAAATATTTCAATTAACATGGGCAAGGAAACAAACTTTAGCTAAAACATTAAAAAAAAACTTGAGGTATTCAAGAACAAATATGGATAAAGGGAATTTTTCCAAAATTAAAATCTTTTGCTCAAAGGATACCATTAAGACAATGAAAAAGGACAAAGAATAAAATATTTTCACATTCATAGCTGATGAACAGTTGTATCCAGAACAGAGAACACTTACTACTTAATAAAATTACAATAAATCCCCACAAAAATGGGGGGAAGGGTCCAAAATATTTTATTCGACATTTCACAAAAGAACATATGCTTATGAAAAGATGCTCAAGATCACTAATCCTTAGGGAACTACAAATTAATACCACAATGATATATACTACTACACACTTATCACAACAATCCAATAGGAACAAGAGTAGGACTGCTTTCTGGGGTTTCCTCTAAAAACTCTTAACAAACTCACTGCCATGGAGTCAACGCTGTGAGTTTATGAGACTGGAAGTGTTTACGGGAATAGAGCGCCCAGTCTTTCTCCCACAGAGCTTCTGGTGGTTTCAAAGTGCCGACCATGCAGATAACTGCCCAACTCCTAACCACTAAACCACCAGGGCTCCTTAGGTTGTAAATTAATGGGGGCAGACTGCTTTCTCTTTCTCTTGCAGTGTGACTAAGGGCTCAATCACTGTCTTTTCAGTTAGCAGCTCAAGATTATTGCATCACCAGAGGTCCCGATCCTCTACTTAAACAAAGAGCTTGCCGCAAGTCAATTCTGACTCGGAGCAACCCGATGAACGGAACTGCCCCTCTAGAGTTTTGAAGCTGTAAATCTTTACAGGAGTAGAAAAACTCACCTTGTTCCCATGGAGCAGCTGGTGGGTTTGAACTACTGGCCTTGTGGTTATTAACCCAACACATAATCTACTACGCCACCAGGGCTCCTTATATATCACTCACTCACTCACTCACTCACTCACTCACTCACTCACTCACTCACTCACTCACTCACTCACTCACTTACTGTTACCAAGTGGATTCAAATCACAGTAACCCTATGAACAAAGTAGAGCTGCCCTGTGGATCTCTAAGACTAATTTTGTAAGGGCGAAGAAAGCTTCATCTTTCTCTTGTGGAAGAGCTGGTGGTTCGAACTGTGGATCTTCCGTTTGGCAGCCCAAAGCATGACCCACTAGGAGGGTTAAAACTGTTGTTAGTTGTCAGGTTCCAAGGAGTCTGATCCGACCCATAGCAACCCTGTACATAACAGAATGAACCACACTGGACCATCCTCCTCCAATTGTTCCGAAACCTGAACCCATTGATGCAGACACCCTGTCAATCCATCTCGATGAGGTCCTTCCTCTTTATCCCCACCCCTTTACTGAATCAAACATGATGTCCTTCACCAGGGACTGGTTTCTCCTGACAATATATTCAAAGTACATAAGACAAAGTCTTGTCATCCTTGCCTCGAAGATGCACTTTGGCTTTACTTTTTCCAATACAGAGCAGCGTGTCCTTTTAGCAGTCCATGAGACTTTCAATATTCTTTTCCAGCACCACAATTCAAATGTATCGATTCTTCTATAGTCTTCCTTATTCAATGACCAACATTCACATGCATATGACGCAATAGAAAATATGGCTTGGGTGAGGCGAACCTTGGTCCTCAAAGTAACATCCTTATTTTTCAATGCTCTAAAGAGGTCTTGTGCAGCAGATTTACCAAATGCAACACATTTTCTTTGATCTCTTGAATCCTGCTTCCATGAGCAATGATTATTGATCCAAGTAAAACTAAATCCTTGACAACTTCAACCTTTTCTCCATTTATCATGTTACATGTTGGCCCAGCTGTGAGGATTTTAGTCTTCCTTACACTGAATTATAATCTATACTGCAGGCTATAATCCTTGATTTTCATCAGCAAGTGCTTCAATTCCTCCTCACGCTCAGCAAGCAAGGTTGTTTCATTTGCATACCTCAGGTTGTTAATAAGCCTTCCTCCAATCCTAATGCCACCACTCTTCATATAATCTAGCTTCTCTAATGATTTGCTAATCAGACAAAGATACAACCCTGATGCACACCTTTCCTGATTTTAAACAATACAGTATTCCCTGGTTCTGTTTGCATTACTGTCTCTTGATCCATGTACAAGTTCCTCACGAACACCAGGAAATGTTCTGGAATTCTCACTCTTCTCAAGGTTATCCCTGACTTATTATGTCCACACACTTGAATGCCTTTGCATAGTCAATGGAACACAGGTAAAGAGCCTCCTGGTATTCGATGCTTTGAGCCATGATCCATCTGACATCAGCAATGATATCTCTGTTTCACGTTCTCATCTAAATCGGGTCTAACTTCTGGCAATTTCCTGTCAATGTATTGCTGCAACCATTGTTGGAAGATCTTAAGCAAAATGTTACTAGTGTGTGATATCAATGACATTGTTCTAAAGTTTGAGCATTCTGTTGGGTCACCTTTCTTTGGAATGAGTACAAACACGGATCTCGTCCAGTCAGCTGGCCAAATAGCTGCCTTCCAAATTTCCGAGCACAGACAAGTAAGTGCTTTCAGTACTTCACCAGCTTGTTGAAACATTTCAGTTGATAGTCCATCAATTCCTGGAACCTTGTTTTTGGCTAATGTTTTCAGTGCAGCTTGAATATCTTCCTTCAGCATCAACAGTACTTGCTCATGTGCCACCTCCTCAAATGGTGGAATGACTAATCCTTTTTGGTATAGTGACGCTATGTATTCTTCCCATCTTCTTTTGACATTTCCTGCATTATTCAATAATTTGCCCATACAATCCATCAATATTTCAACTTGAGGTTTGAATTTTTTTCTTGAGTTCTTTCAGTTTACAATATGCAGAATATGGTCTTCCCTTTTGGTTGTCTAACTCTAGGTCTGTGCACATTTCATTACAATATTTGACTTGTCTTCTCCAGCTGCTCCTTGCATTTAAAAAAAATCATTTTATTGGGGGCTCGTACAACTCTTATCATAATCCATACATACATCCAGTGTGTCAAGCACATTTGTACATTTGTTTCCATCATCATTCTCAAAACATTTGCTTTCTACTTGAGCCCTTGGTATCTGCTCCTCATTCCCACCCCAACCCCCAGTTCCCCTGTCCCTCATGAACCCTTGATAATTTATAAATCATTATTTTGTTATACCCTTCACATTTTTCTACTCGGCTCCTCAATTTCATCCTTTTTTCCATTTACTTTAGCTACTCTATGACTACAAGCAAGTTTCTTCTGACAACCCTCAGATCTTTGGCTTCTGGCTATTTAATGACCTTCTGTATTCTGGATGTCCTCCTACGGCTCATCGGGTCTTCTGTTTTTGTGGTCAGTGGGCCAAATTTGTTCTTGAGATGTTTTCCAAATTCAGGTGGGATAGATTCACAGTTACATTTTGACTCTATTGGACTTGTTTTAATTTTCATCACCTTTATCCTGAAATTACATATGAGCAATTGTAACAGCCCCTGGTCTGGTTTTAGCTGCTATTGAGCTTCTACATTGTCTCTTCCCAGAGATGTAGTCAATTTGATTTTTGTGTATTCCATCTGGAGGCTGCCTTTTGTACTTTTGAAAAAAGGTATCTGCCGTCAGTTTATAAAAACAGTGAATGGTGAGGGAGGGGGGAAAATGAGGAGCTGATGCCAGAGGCTTAAGTGGAGAGGAAATGTTTTGAGAATGATGAGGGCAATGAATGTACAAATGTGCTTTACACAATTGATGTGTGTATGGACTGTGATAATAGTTGTATAAGCCCCTAATAAAATGATTTTTTTTTAAATAGTGAATGGAACAGATAGTGAAGTGCAGTGTTTGGGACAACAAAGCCCATAATCTCAAAATAGTTTTTTTCCTTTCAGTCCTCGATCTTTTAAAAGTCTAAGTACGAGCCACAACCATGGAATGAATATTAAGTTAGGATCAGGAAAAGGAAGCACTTAACATTATTTCTGCTTTTGAAAGTTATAGTAATGTGATATCAAATAAAAAAACAACAATCACATTGTTATAGTAAACATCAATTATTCAATTTAAATGCACCAGAACCAAACAGTACATATGTCGAGATCACAGCAAGTTAACAGCTTCATCAATATTATTGTAGACATGGAAACAGATCACTACTCCAATGGAGTTGAAGATACTTCACCCAATTGTTTCCTGCGTGGTAGCTCTAAAACATGACCATGAAATGGAAGATTGCAACACTGAAATGAAAATTGATTTAAGTCATTTGAGACACGAGTTGTGAGGAGGAAGTCTTGCTGTGATACAGTGAATGACTCACTTTAAAAGAGCTACAGTCTATGAGTGAACAACTGAGGTGAGAATGTGGCAAGAACACAGCAAATTTTTAAAAAGTTGAAGGATGCACTGCTTACTAGCTTACTCAGACCCTTGGAACAGCCTAGTTGTAAATCAACTTGATCTAGGGCACAGAGAACTTGTGAGCTGCACTCTCAACAGTACAGTATTAAAAACCCATAATCTGACAAAGCAACTTTTACCTGCCCTAGCAATAGGCCAGGCCACACCATAGTTAGGACTGATGGCTTAATCTGGAATTGAAACCTGTGCGTTTGTCACAGTGGAATACTACCTACATTAGCCATGCCGTTAAAGAGCTCAAACTTATACTGAACTCTTTATAATCAACATGGAAGTAGACCAGCTCTGCTGATCTGAAATTTAGATTCTTTAACTATGTACTGGGGGGAGGTTTTTGTCGCTTTATATTGCTTCCTAGTTTACAGCATGATGCAAATGATTTTCTAACAGTGTTAGGAGATATTATTTTCTATCTTTAACCTTAGTTATCTAAAAGTTTAATATTACTGAGTCCCAGACATTAAAATTGATCATCATAAAGCTAAAACAATAACCTAAAAGAAACCAAAAGCTCCTGCCTTCTTTGGGGGAAAGGAACCAGGGTAAAATAGAGCAGGTTGGAATAAGTCGTGTTTGTGTTAGCATATGGGTGATGTAAACTTCAAATTGGAAGATATTCTGACTCCCACTCTCATATAAGCATTCAATCAGTGTAACTTGCAAAATGCATAAATGTCTGACCATTTGATTTTAGAGTATAAATGGAAGAAATAATTTTTAATGTGTACTGTAAAACTTGAAGTACTCAGGACCTGAGTGAATGTTTGTTGTTACATTCAATCCTGACCTGTTAGTCCCCGTATTTTTTTTAATCTTTTAAAAATCATTTTATTGGGGGTTCATACACAACTCTTATCACAATCCATACATTGTGTCAAGCACATTTGCACATTTGTTGCCATCATCATTCTCTAAACATTTGCTTTCTACTTGAGCCCTTGGTATCTGTCCTTATCTTTTCTCCTCCCTCCCTACACCCACTCCCCTCATGAGCCCTTGATAATTTATAAATTATTATTTTGTTATGTCTTACACTGTCTTGACGTCTCCCTTCACCCACTTTTCTGTTGTCCATCCCCCAAAGGAGGGGGTTATATGTAGATCCTTGTAATCAGTTCCCCCTTTCTAACCCACCTTCTTAGCATGATCTTTTCCAACTTTGTTTCCTGTTTAATTACAGAGTTCTGTTGTAGACTTATAAGTTTAAATGTTGTATTCTATCAGTATTACATATCAACAATGTGGTTATGATCTTTATTTATATAAAATACAAATATTTAATCAATTTACCACGTCTTAATTTAATCTTTGTACACCTTCCATTTTTAAGTGCTTAAATTAGTGCAAAAATGTAGTGATATAATTCACCAGCCATTAAAAATGTACTTCTACAGAAAAAAAGGTATTTGCTATGAACAAGTTGTTGGTTTTGCAAAATTCTATCATGTGATCTCCAGCTTTTTTTTCTTCCAGCTTCTTTTCTATCACCAAGACCGTATTTTCTTTTCTGTTTCCTACTTCTGCATTTCAATTACCAATAATTAACAATGCAATTGCTTGCAAGTTTAATCAATTTTCAACTGAAGTCCTTGGTAGAACTCTTCAATTTCTTCATAACTAGCATTTTGGTTCATGCATAAAGTTGAATGATAGTTGTATTGACTGGATTTTCTTGAAGGTGGACTGATACAGTAATCTGATCATAGACCCCATTCTACTTCATGATTGATTCTGAAATGTCCTTTCTGAACAAAAAAATCATATGATTGTGAATGAGGGGGAGTGAAGATTGGGGACCCAAAGCCCATCTGTAGGCAACTGGACATCCCTTACAGAAGGGTCGCGGAGAGGAGACAAGCCGGTCAGGGTGCAGTATAGCAACAATGAAACATACAGCTTTCCTCTAGTTCTTAAATGCTTCCTTCCCCCACTATCAGGATCCCAATTCTACCTTAGAAATCAGGTTAGACCAGAGGATGTACACTGGTACAAATAGGAACTGGAAACACAGGGAATTCAGGACAGATGATCCCGTCAGGCCCAGTGATGAGAGTGGCAATACCGGGAGGGTGGAGGGCAAGGTGGGGCAGAAAAGGGGCACCCATTACAAGGATCTACATATAACCTCCTCCCTGGGTGATGGGCAACAGAAAAGTGGGTGAAGGGAGAC
>NW_022111357.1:8631134-8632306 GCF_000313985.2 Echinops telfairi
GAGCTGATACCAAGGGCTCAAGTAGAAAGCAAATGTTTTGAGAATGATGATGGCAAACATTGTACAAATGTGCTTGACACAATGGATGGATGTATGGATTGTGATAAGAGTTGTACGAGCCCCCAATAAAATGATTTTTTTAAAAAGTCCTTTATGACAATGAATGCCACATCATTCCTCTTGATTGTTATTCCCTGCACAGTAAATCATGTGATTTTTTAATTCAAATTGTCCAATACCAGTCCCATTCAGCTCACTAATGCCCAGGATATACAGATCTTTTTGCATTCCATTTCATTTTTGACCACTTCCAATTTTCCTAGATTCATTCTCCGCACATTCCAAGTTCCAATCACTAGATGTTTGCAGCTCTTACTTCTTGAGTTGTACCCATCAGCAAATGAAGATCCTGAAGGTTCCACTCCCACATGCTTTGCCCAACTTATCACCATGGTCTACTTCCCTCCAAGAAATCAGCTTCTCGTTAGTCACATTTCAAGTGTCCTCTGACCTGAGAGGCCCATTCTGCAGCACTATCTCAGACCATGTCCATCTCCCATTCGTTTTCAACATCTAACAGTGTTTCAAAGCTATGCCTTAGGTCTTCAGAGGCTCTTTCCTCCAGAGTGGGAGCCGAGTACTTCTTCATCTGTTCGCAGTCTGGAAGCTCTGCTGAAACCTGTTTAATTTGGGTGACCCTGCTGGCATTTGAAATACCAATGACGTAACATCCAGTATCACAGCAACACATAAACCACGAAAGTAAAACAAACTGACAGACAAGTGATAGAAACACATAATACTACATATTATATGGTTCCATTTATAAAGCATTTTAGTAAAGGTAAGCAAGCAGTGGATGACAGGTACTAGAGATGGAGAAGGAATGTAAATGCCACTAAGGATATTTTTTTGAGAATAGAAATTACTGTATTCTGAATTATGATTGCAAAGGTAATTACATAATTTATCAAGTAAGTATATAGTATATATTAAAACTTAATATTAAATATAATCAGAGTGCCCTAAAACTAATAAAATAAAGTAAGGCTAATATATTTTAAACTTTAGTAGGAGAATACTTTTCAACATAAAATAGTCCATGTTAATAACTTCACTACTACATTAAACTATATAAAATAATTACTACTTTACTGAGATAATACGGGGGG
>NW_022111357.1:8634376-8656486 GCF_000313985.2 Echinops telfairi
GCTTTACACAATTGATGTGTGTATGGATTGGGATAACAGTTGTATGAGCCCCTAATAAAATGTTTAAAAAAAAAAAAAATTTTGAAAAAAAAAGACAAATGAAAAAAAAAAAAAAAAAAATCAACTCTTAACAACAACCAAAAACCCTCAATTACAGAAACAGAAGAAAAAGCTTCTCTAAAAGAAATGTACACTAAAACACATGGTTCTTGTCTTCTAGAGATAAAACCAAAAGTGCAAAACTACAAGGCTGTAAAATAATGTGTTTGGCAACACACATTATTTTCAAGAGTTTGGGCAACAGCTAAAACTAATAAACCCCAGCAGAAAAAAGAAAACTTTAGAAAAAATGATGGTATTGCTTACTCTTCGCCTGGGCTGTGGGAACCCATCTCTGTGCCGTCGTCTTGTTCGAGACCGCGCCTGAATTCCTTGCCCTTTATTAAGGGGGTCAAAGGACTCTACAATAACCAGTACAAAGCAGAATGTGAGGCAAATAGCTCTGATGTAGATTATGGTAAAATATCTGGCAATTATCATTGTATTATGTTGTTTCTCATAAAACAAACTGGGGAAATAAGAATTTCTCCTATATATGTAAAAGAAACAAAGGAATGTGTTACTTGAGTGATAAACATCACTGACAATCGAGAAATGATGCTATATGGTTACTGTGGGAAAAGGTAAAAAATTAGAAACAAAAGAAACGATCCAAACCCCAAATTACTTTAAGAATAATATGGTACAAATTAAGACCTTAAAAACTAGGTGCCATTTGTGTCCTCAATAGTGATCTCTAATTAGGTCTTTTAATCATGTCAATTAATATTTACGCCAATCTTTTAACATAAAAAACTATGGACTGACCGACGATGCTGCACAAACCTGATGGAAAATCTGCTTCCAGATCCTGTTCTGTCTCCCCCTTTGAGAACTGCTTCAACTCCGAGTCAGCAGCCTCTTGTACAGCATTTGACTTTAAGGCATAATGATTCAGTTCTTCCTCCCAGCTATGTGGAGTAGATACTGCCTCGGACTCGAGATCACCACTATACGTACTTCCTTGGTCTGAAATGTACAGAAAACAAATATTTAGACCATAAATAAGACAAACCCTTCACGTGCTCAAAAACCTTTCTAAAATTATGGGCACCGAAAACTGAGATAAGGTTGCTACATAATTACCTAGCTACCCAATGAAAAGGAAGAAACTCTGTCCACTAGCCTCATAGAAGTAGGCACTTTAAATTATAATTTCACTTAATCCTTAAAACAAATACCTCAGGAGCTGAAACTTTTCTCATTACAAGTTAGCACATATTATAGACATTTGATGATGCTTCAAATAGCTAAAACTACCAATATGAAATACTAGAATTCTGTGTCTATTCGGTTTTGATTTCTATTAGTACCAGACAGTACTATTTCTAAGATCAAAATTATTACCTTTTTCAAATATCTTGGTGTCTAGGAAGAGCTCCTGTTCTGAAGTTTGAGATCCTAAGAGTTAAAAAAAAAACAACTACATAAAAAAAGAATTTATACACACATTCACAGTAACTCTTAAAATAGCTAGTGAAATATATTTTTTTAAATGTAGGTACCATGCGCAGGGATCATAAAAGAACACCTGTTCTCATCGAGTCAATTCCGACTCACACCAACCCCAGAGGGTAGAGTGGAAGTGCCCAATAGGGTTTCCAAGGCCAATAGTCCTTACAGAAGTGGGCTGCCACATCTTACTGCCAAACTTCCTCCCACTGAGTAGATGATGGGTACCAAACACCAATATTTGTTATAGCAGTCAAGCACTTAACCACTGCATCACCAGGGCTCCTATCAATCATATTCGATAATTATATAATATAACCTTTTTTATATATATATATAAAGAATCCTTCTTAATACAACAAGCATTAGAAGTAATGCATGCAGTTAAATACATTACTTATACTTACGGTATTATTGATTATGCAAAGGTATTTGACTATATGGATCATAGCAAACTATAAATAACACTGAGAAGAATGCAATTCCAGACTACTTCATTGTAATGATGTAGAATCCATATATAAACTGAGAGGCAGTTCTTACAACAGAACAAAGGAATACTGCATGATTTAAATCAGAAAGGTGTGTGTCAGGGTTGTATCCTTTTATCATATTTATTCAAACCATACGCTGAGCGAAAAATTGGACTATATGAAGAAAAATGTGGCATCAGGATTGGAGGAAGGCTTAATAACGGGTAATAGACAGATGACACAACCTTGTTTGTTGAGAATGAGGAGAGCTCGAAGGACTCGCTGATGAAAATCAAAGATGCAGCCTTCAACATGGATTGCAATTCAATGTAAAGAAAACCAAAAATCCTTGCAGCGTGCAATTGGACTACACTCACATAAACCCCTCATATCAACATTATCTTCAACTCTTTGTCATTGGAAAAATTATTGATGTTATCAATAATTGTCTTATACCCCCAAGAGGATGATACAAATCATTTTTCTTTTTTATTTCTAAGGTTTTTTGTTTTTCTGTCTTTGTTTCTTTGTTGTGATTCTTGTTTTTGTCCTAATTCAACCGCCAAAGTAAACCAGAGTCATTCATAACCTGTGGACAGATGGATTCTGGGCTCCTCCTTAACTCTAGCTTAAATCCAAGAAGTTAGTTCTTATAACATGGTCCTGTTTGATACTCGCTTTCATGAAATGATCACTGAAGATAAGGGTGCCACAGCAGTGTGGTGAAGAAAGCAGATGGTGCCCAGCTATCAACTGGAATAGTGACTAGGGTCTTAAAGTCTTGTATTCAAACAAGCAGGCATCAAGGTGAGGCGTCAACTAAGTCCACAAAGAAGAAGCACCCCAGCCTGTGTGATCCAAAGATGACAACAGCAAAATCCCGATATGATGAAGGGAAGTATCAGAGCTTCAACTGTGAATACCCAGTGTGTACATACTCCGGTCTAGTCCGAAGTGAGAGACATCACTGGGGAAATGGTAGTGATGGGTGAGGAAGCCTCAAGGAACCAGAGGAATATTGTGTGACTCATCAGTGCTTTATTGCACTCTGATTTGACTCATCCCTTCCCTGTGACCCCTCTGTGACGGGATGTCCCATTGTCTACAGATGGGTTTTGGGTCTCTGCTCCAACCCCGCTGGTTCTCAACCATATGGTTTTATTTTGTTTGTTTGTTGAGGGTCTTCTGATGCCTGTGACCTGGTCCTGCCACCTCATGATCACACAGGCTAGTTATACAACTCTTTTTGAAAGCTATTTAACCATGGAAGGGTATGATATGTGAATAATAAATTTATCAAGAAAACTACTAAAAAAACCTCCCCAATACAATCGCTGAAGAAATGGGTGCATAAGCAAATGTGCTGAAGAAAGCTGATGGTGCCTGGCTACCGGAAGATATAGTGTCTGGGGTCTTAAAGACTTGAAGGTAAACAAGCGGCCATCTAGCTCAGAAGCAACAAAGCCCACATCGAAGAAGCAAACCAGCCTGTGCGATCATGAGGTGTCGAAGACATCAGGGGATCAGGCATCATCAGAGCAAAAAATCCTATCATTGTGAATGAGGGGGAGTGCGGACTGGAGACCAGAATCCCATCTGTAGGCAATTGGACATCCCCTTACGGAAGGGGATGAGCCAGTCAGGGTGCAGTGTAGCAACGATAAAACATATAACTTTCCTCTAGTTCCTAAATACTTCCTACCCCCGACCCCACTATCATGATCCGAATTCTACCTTACAAATCTGGCTAGACTAGAGGATGTACACTGGTACAGATAGGAACTGGAAACACAGGGAATCCAGGGCAGATGATCCCTTCAAGACCAGTGGTGAGAGTGGTGATACCAGGAGGGTGGAGAGAGGGTAGGGTGGGAAGGGGGAACCGATTACAAGGATCTACATATAACCTCCTCCCTGGGTGATAGACAACAGAAAAGTGGGTGAAGGGAGACGTTGGACAGTGTAAGATATGACAAAATAATAATTTATAAATTATTAAGGGTTCATGAGGGAGGGGGGAACAGGGAGAGAGGGGGAAAATGAGGAGCTGATGCCAGGGGCTTAATGGAGAGCAAATGTTTTGAGAATGATGAGGGTAATTAATGTACAAATGTGCTTGACACAATTGATGTATGTATGGATTGTGATAAGAGTTGTATGGCCCCTAATAAAATGATTTTTTTTAAAACTAAACTAAAAAGAGAGAGAGGGAAACCAAACTTGACCAATGGTCACCATAGGTAAAAGAGAAAGAGTTATTGCTCAGTAGACATTGAGTTTATGCTAATAGTAGTAGAATAACTTGAGAAGGATATAAATAATGACTGTATAACACAAAGTGTATAATCAATGGCACTGAATTATATATGTAGAAGTTGTGGAATTGGAGAATGTTTTGTTGTGTATATTTTTGCCACAATTAGGGGAAAAAATTACATCAGTAACAACGAGTACTAGGAAGAAAAAAATGTTCTAGAATTGAATGTGGTGATAATTGTACAACTATTCTTGATGTGATCGAATTACTGAATTGTATGACATGTGTATGAAGTACTAATAAAACTTCAAATACAGAAAGAAAACCAAAATCCTCAGAAGAACAACAGACAGCATCATGATAAACAGAGAAACGATTAAAGTCGTCAAGATTTCATTTCACATGAATCCACAATCAGTGATCATGGAAGCAGTAGTTAAGAAATCAGAAAATCTACTGCACTGAACAAATCTTCAGCATAAGACCCTTTAAAAAAAGTGTTGAAAAGCAAAAAAACGTCACTATGAGAACTAAGGTGAGTTTGACGCAAGCCCCGGTGTTTCATGCATGTGAAATGTGGACAGTGAATAAGAAAGACTGAAGAAGAACCGGTGCGTTTGAATTGCGGTTGGCCAAGAAGACTGGCAGCACGTGGACTGCCAGAAGAACAAACAATTCTGCCAGGAATGCTCTTTGGGAGCAAGGGTAGCAAGACTTTGTGCCACATACTGTAGGCATGTTATTAAGATTTAAGCTTTTACCAACCTCTCAGAATATATATGATTTTAAAGCTCGCTGCCAACACAATAGAAAACTTGAGTGTTTTTCAAATACTACAACTTTATTTTAAAAAAACCAGGTAGCATTTATTGTGCAAAGCCAATACTCAGTGGCTGGCTTTCTAAATCCACCATGGGGCAGTTTCTCAAGAACGAAATAATCTCTTGGCTCCTGAGAGATAGCATATTACATATTACAAATGTCAAGCATTTTGAACACTATTTCTTTAGCTCTTCATTAGATTATTATTCTCTCTACCTGTATGTTACAAAAGAAAATCACATCTTCGAAGAAGTAACTTCACTACTTCCAGTCTAAAAACATTTTGAAAATTATTATTGAATCCTGGTTGTTATCATGTGCTTTGGAACAGATCTGGATTCACATTGTGTTTCTAGCCCTTATTAATTGCATAAGCAGGGAAAGATCTTATTTTCCAGATGAGGGTATTGAAATAAATAAATAAAGGCCCTACCTCAGCACTGCATCAAGTTATCACAGAATGCATTTAGGACAATGCCCGAAGCATGGGAAGCACACGGAAGGTAAAATACTATTATTACCACTATTTCACACTAATTGAATAGAATTTGCCTATATGGCATTTGGAACTAAATGGTTTTCCATTCTAAGGTTCTATTTACCCTTCCCTAATATGTTGCTTACTGTAAAACATGAATTCTTATCTGGGGATCATGGCTTTAAAATAGAGATAAAAACAAAATGATTATGAAACTAAGATTTACATGTTAATTTCTAGAGTCATGAACAACTAAGAACTACACTGAATACTGATAGTGAGTTTTCTTTCATAATGGAAAAAAGAGCTCTCAAAGGTACCAACAAGTTTAATAAACCTAGAATCTTGGAATTTAAACACAAAGAAGCCTTTAGAAAAATCCTGACAGCCGGATACCAGTATCACTGGGTCAGCTGGAAAATCTACAGTTGTGTCTTTTTGTTCTTCTGCAATCATACCAACCTCCCTGGGACAGAGTCTTCTCTTTCTCTTCATCTTCTGCAATTATTTCTGCCATCTCAAGGAGGTCAGCTTCAAATGGATGTGAGGGAAGTTTTTCCTTAATGTCTTCAATACTTTCAGTGACTTTATCTTCGTTATCCATTGACAGTGGAATAAGCATGGGGACAGGCACCTAAAAGACCATGGATAGAATGGAGAGTTTCTTAGGCAGCTGGTACCCCATACGACCATTAATGGTGAGATGATTAAAGAATTAAAATAATAAACAAATTCAAGCTATCTTCATTGCTATGATTATAATGTGTCTTGGTTAACTTGTTTTTATAAGACCCACCCACTTTCACTGAGTTGATGCTGACTCACAGTGATCCTGTATAGGGTTTCTGAGACTGCACATCTTTATGAGAACAGACGGCCCCATCTTTCTTGAAGGAGCGGCTGGGTTTGGACCACCATCACTTTATGGTCAGCAGTCCAACACTTACCAGAAAGTGTCACTGGGACACGTTTTTATAAGCTGCATTTTAATAAAAATTAAATGCTTTTTGGATACTCAATATAATGAGTCCCTATAGCCTCTGAAACCATGTTTTAATGCACTTGGAGGAAGCCCTGATGGCATAGTGGGCTAAAGCACGGTTCTAACTGGAAGTGGCTAAGGTCATTATGCTCAGAAGGACCAGGCAGTGTTTCATTCTGTAGTGCATACGGTTCTGAGTCGGAAGCAACTGGACGACACCTAACAACAAAATTCAGTCTCAGAAACCCAATGGAGCAGTTCTAGTCTGCCCTCTATGCTTGCTGTTAGAATCAGTGCTATAATATTGAATGAGAATGGACTACTGTTGGATTTTACTTACATTTCTTTTGGGTTTTTTAATTTTTATTTTTTTATTATTATTTTTTGTTTACTTATATTTCTTGATTAACACTATTGTTTCACTACCTCGCTTACAAATTCACTAGCAGGGATTATGTATTTCCTCTGGAATTGTCCTCTGAAAAAGTGATAATCATGCAAATCACAGTATATCTCTTTGCAGGAACCCAGCACTGTAACATGCATTGTTTCTGATCTTTTTTTATATTTAGTGGTTTTATTTTATCAGTTTTTCCAAGAAGCACTAAGAAGGTGGTTTACAAAGATCAGTAGTCCTTTTCACCACTCCCTCCCATCGAGCCAATGGAAACTCTTAGCAAGCCTATAGGGCAGAATAGAATTGCCCCCTTGAGTTTCTAAGACTGTAACTCTTTACAGGAGTAGAAAGCTTCATCTTTCTAACTCAAAGTGGCTGATGCTTTCGAACTACAGACCTTGTGGTTCCACTACACCAATAAGGCAACTTTTAGTCCTTTATATGTAATCCCTATTAAGTGATATGGTAACACTCAACAACAGGCAGATTTCTTTTATCAATAAGTGAAAACTTTCCCCAAGTAGTTGCAAAATTTTAATTGTGGAAAAGACTAAACTAACTTTAGTATCTAAATGATTACTCACTGGAACTGGAATTCCAAAGGGGACCGGTGCATACTGCGTATAAAGATGAAGAGGTATAGGTACAAACACTGGCACAGGGACTGGCACCACAATGACCTGGGGGGGACTTGGAGTGTCTTCTATTAAAAAGCAAATCACAAAGCACAGAGAGTTAGAAAGCACATTTTAATAAACTTTCAAAAATGAGTTTAGAGAGATTTATAGTGCAAAATACCTGTAAACTAGGCAGCTATGAATTCTTAGCAAAGAAATATCTATTACAGTAGCAAACACAGGTTTGAGGATGGCATGGACTCCAAGTGAGTAGCATTATAAATGTCAGTGATGTAAAAACAAATGCACGGAGGATATAATTAGACAGATGTGGACAGATGCATCAAAAGACCTGGAGCATGAGCCGAGAATAAAAGGAATATTGACCACAGCAACCCAACAGAAATAAGTAAGCTATGTCAACATAGTTATTTTCAACTCCTAGATACAGAATAGAACAGAACAGAATTACCCCATCTTTCTATGGTGGATTCAAACCGCTGACATTTCAGTTAGCAACTGAGTACTTTAACCACTTCATCACCAGGCATGAAACTACAAACTCACTGCCACTGAGTAGTTCCGACTCATAGCAACCCTGTAGAACAAAGTAGAACTACCCCTTGGGTTTCTGAGACTGCAAATGTATACACGAGTAAAAAGCTTCATCTTTCTTCTGCAGTGCGGCTAGTGGTTTCGAACTGTGGACTTGGGAGTTAGCAACCCAATTTATAACATACTATACCAACACTATGCCTCTGTACCACCAGGATTCTAGTAGCATAATAGGTTATGTGTTGGACCATTAACCCCAAAGTGAGCAGTTCGAAACTGCCTACCACTCTGCAAGATAAAGATGAGGTTTTCTACTCCTTAAATTACAATCTTGGAAACCCACAAGGGCGGCTCTTTTCTGTCCTACAGGTTCAATATGAGTCAGAATTGATTTGATGACAATACCATCAGGTACAGAGGGGCCACAACGCAAATTTTAAATTATTTCTAGTACCCAATAGTAACATGCTAATTCATAGGCCAAATAATTAATAAGAGAATTATGACTAGAAACAGCTAAGGAAAGCCATCCTTGGGCCAGAATAAATCTCAAAGAAAAACCTCAAAACTAGCCTGCCTCCATTATCCAAAAACAATAGTGCTAATTCATAGTGGAGCCTAAAGGCTAGCTGCAAGGAGTCTTGGTGGCAGAGTGGGTTACTTGTTGGGCTGCTAACTACAAGGCCAACAGTGAAGACTCCACTCGCTGCTCCATGGAAGAAAGATGAATTTTCTGCTCCCATAAACAATTACAGCCAGGGAAACCCAAAGGACAGTTCTACACTGTCCTATAGGAATGGTACAAGTTGGAATTGACTCAAAAACAGTGTTTTGTTGTTTCAAAGGTCAGTTGCAATATCACATAAGACCAACAAGTCTGCTTAACAGAGAGATCAAGAAAAGGCACATTCAGAGAGCCCTGCTAAACCCACTGCCATCTCAGAGTAACCATTTGCACCCAAGATTGTCCCCTAGCGGTGATGTCACTTAGCAAAGCCAAGAACATGGAGAAGGGAGATTTCGCTAAAACAGCCTAGTCAAATCACAAAAGAAATGCACAAGAACAAACACTGTGTGTGTGTGGGGGGGGGGGGTGACCCACAGTTGCTATATTACCTAAAATATCTACTTTGCAACAAAAAATTTTAAGACGGTAATACAAAAAAATAGGAAACTATAACCCATTCACCAGAAGAAAAAAATGCAACAGAAACTGCCTGTGAGAGGAGATGTCAGACCTATTTCAAGAACTCAAAATAGCTTTTACAAGAACAAAGAAAATGATATTTTAAAAAATAAAGTATGATGACAAGGTCTCTTCCATCAGAGAATATCAACAAAAAGGTAGAAAGTATAAAAATTCTGATTCTAAGGTATGAAAATTTAAAAAACAACAACAAAAAAAGAAGTTGCTTATAAGAGACTCAATTGGTGGATTGTATTTAACAATAAAAAAGAATATCATACAATTCTCAGCCATTTTCAACAAAAATTATTTTGTGGTAGAATTTTGTGGCCATTGTTGTGGTAAATATTTTATAAGATATGACAAAAAAAAACCTCATACAACTTATCACACAGCAGCCAAGAAGCAGAACTAAAATGTTTAGAAGATGAAGGCAACATATGTAGAAACACGCTTAATACAATTGATCTATGGACCTTTATAAGAGCTGTGAGAGCCCCCAGTAAAACGATCTTTAAAAAAATAAAAACAAAAGAAGCAGAACTAGAATGTAGAGCCAGGTTTAAATAATTCCAAAGCCTATGCTAGTCTACAGTATTACACTGTCATTATAATAATAAAAGAATGAAATGAAGGATTTATTCACTGCTATCGAGCCAATTCTGACTCACAGTGACCATTCGGACTGCCTCTGTAAGTTTCTAAGACTGTATATCTTTGTGGGAGTAGAAAGTTTCATCTCTCTCTCAAGGGGCAGTTGGTTCAGAACTGCTGACCTTGCAGTTAGCAACTCAATGTGTAACCACTATGCCACAAGGGCTCCTTTAAAGTATTCCCAGTATGGTATTAACCAATTTCATTCTCTATGACATGAATGTCTTAAACCTTAGATGGGGAGAAAACTTAAAAAGATGTTGAGAAAACTACAAAGACATATATATATATATACACACACACAGACACACACAATCAAATACATGACCTAAGAAATAACAGATGCTCAATGCAAGCAGATTCCACATTCCTTTCCCATAAACTAACCAAAATGTTAAAAGCACAAAGAGTATACCTGTCTGGCATTCTTTGTTTTGAGTATGTGGTTTGCAAGAAGTAGCTTTAGTTTGTGTAATAGGTTTGCACAATAAAGCTTTGTTCTTCAAAAGCCTTGGAGGTTGGGATGGTGGTAGTTTCAGGGCATCTGTCTGTGTACTTGCCTAGTTAAAAAATAAACCAGAAACCAAGGAGGTTTTCAAAATGTTAATATTTATAACAAGGGATATAATTTTATAAGAAATGTCTCCCCAAAAAAGGAAATGTAACATTGGAATTACAAAAAAGATATAAGCAGTCAATTATATTTGTGAGAAATATTGGATTCCTGATATACTATAGTAGTAAAGATACTTACTATGATACATATATATTGTCTCTGATTACCTGTTTTATTTACTAAAAATGATACAATTTCTATTGTAAGGCATTGTTGATTAATAATATTGGTAGATGTTAAAATGAGAATTGCTACTTCTTGAATGAGTTAAGTTTTAGAGGACTTAGTTTCAAGATAACTTGGAATAACAGAAAACTTTCTGACCATTTAAATATTTTGAATAAAAATGCTATGAAAGCTATCTCAAAGGCCAGGAATATTTAAAAATCCCATTGTTCCTGTCAGATGCTCTTTCTCAATATTTACTCTTTTGTTTAATTTACACTTTTCTTCAGAGATAAAGCAAAAATTACTGATGAATAAAAAATGAATGGTTATTTATATGCAAATCTCCCATAGGGGAAAACTAGCTACATTTAAATAAATATTTTACTTAGAATCTGACTACGTTATGAAACTGCCAAAAATTCTTTTATGCCTGAAATTAAAAGTATAATTTACTTCTATTCTGTACAATAAATAAATACTTGTAAGGACTTTCAGTAACTACATGAGGACAGCAAGCATTCAAAAAATTTACAGCACATAAGTTACCTAATTAAATAACAAGAAAACCCCATTCTTGAACAAAGATGAAAAAAGTCAGTAATATTTATTTTATACAATTAAGAAAGAATGCCAAAAACAAATATAAAAAAACCTAGAAAACAAAAAACCACTATGCCACGAGAGGCTCCTTTCAATAGAGAGGGGCAAATTAGCCCAAACATATTCATATTGCTTAGCTTAAAAGTTGAAAGTAAATACAGTGGCAATAACAGTATGAATAATAAAACTTACATCCCCGATGATCTTCGCTGTTACTGTCGGAACTGCACCTGATATAAATTAAAACACAGATTGAGGATAGCATATGATGATGTAAATATTAGCAGTAAAAGCTCATTTTGATCAGTAAAACAGCATCACCATAAGAACATCTGTTATCTTAATATAATGCAGTGGAAGAGACTAGTAGTTCTAAATTATAATATGCGAAAATCAAAGCAGAGCTCATAGAACACTGGCCACAGAGAGTCACTTTCCTAATAGAAATGTGTCACACATATGAAAATGATTTCTGATGAAAGAAAGTACAAAACCACTGTATTCACCTCATAATGGTTAGACATACGCTTTCAAATCCAGCAATACCTTGTAAGACGCTGTTAGAGTTCACTGTGGGCTGGGCAGCAGGAGCACTTGCCAGTGATACTACATTAGCAATAACTGGAGTTGAATCTTTTCTTAGGGAAGGGGGTCCTGTTGAAGCAGCTTGCACCATAGAAATACTTGCTGATCAAAATAAACAAAACAAGGAAAATTCAAGTAATTAATATAGATTTACAGATACAATTATTTCAACAAGGTTAAACAATGTTTTAAGGTGAATTTCTATTAAAACAACACTTTGGGATTAACTGGGTTGATTTGTTACTTATTTTTAAAACAGAGAAATTTAATTCTTACATGTATTTTATCTTCGTGAAAAAATATCATGAGTAGTTAAAAAAATTATTTTTAGTCTAAAAGGCACAATACTAATAAAGATCCCCAAATAGATTTAATGGACATTTAAACCTAATGTGCTTCTTAAATCTTGCCTTAAGATTTGGTATTTTTAAGTGTCTGAAATGGGATCTTACAGATTTCTTTCTGTTTTTAAAGAATCTGTATTTAAATCATTTTAGCTTTTAAATAGTTCTATAAAGTATTATAAACTTTACTTAGCCTTAATATTTCTGAGATTAAATGACCTAACTATGTCCATGGCATACCAAGTAAAAATTTACAACCTTTGAACCCCAACGGGGCAGCTCTACTCCGTTGTATAGGGTCGGTATGGGTAGGAATCAAGAGGACAGTGAGGTTTTTCTGAGAGTCCTTTATCATTTGTAGTCTCACATCCCTTTCAGAAAGACAAGGTGTGTACAGCAAATTTGCAAATTACTAACTGGTGTAGCTCAGGGTTAGGTGGGTTCAAACTCACCAGTCACACCGAGAGAGAGATGCAGCTGTCTGCTTCCAGGAAGACTTATGCTTAGGAGTTGGAAGAGACTCAATAGCAGTGAGGAGTTTGGGGTTTGGGGAAGTATTTTTTTGAGGGGTGGGTACCTATATTACTTACGGACTTTTTGAATTCAATATACTCAGAGAAAGTAAACAGAACTTATTTCCATTCAGCTTTAACCTAAAGCACCAAAAAACAAAAGGGAACCTAAAATTTAAAGTGATTTGAACACAATAAAATTTATGTTTCATGAAATTATTAGCAACTGTTTATAGTTCCTCATCTGTATAAGTCTGTCAAAAATTGGACTGGCATAAAGGGTTTAAACACAAGCACAATTGTGAAGACAGGATAGGACCACACTGTGTTTCATTCTGTTGCACACAACAGTCACCGAGTAGGAACAACTCAACAGCACCTAACAACACAATCTGTGGAAATACAGTAGCGAGTTCCTTGTACTTAGCAACGATCTCATTCATAAATTAGGTCTAGTTTTACCTGCATTGTTTTGTGAAGGTGGCTCACACATACTCTGCTGGTTACAGAACATCAAGATACAAAGCAGGTTACAAAAGTGTTTTATTTCTCCTCTCCATTTCAAGGACTCGCTGAGTTTACCCTGTCGTTTGCAACCATCACATTTAGCCATCTGAGAAAGAAATAGAAGATAGCAAAGGGGTGAGGAACAAACGGCTTACCAGAATGAAAACAGGACAACATAACATGTAAGGAAATTAACGTATGTATACATTTCTCAATTTCATTTTAAATAATGAATAATTAAAAACCACATCACACTGAAAGATTTCAACAAGTATCAATTTAAAAACAAAATTAAGTCAAAAATAAGACCTCTTTTCAAAGACTTTATTAAATTAAATTTAAAAATTAGAATTCAGAATACTTCTTTAACACTGATATATCTTCTAAAAGGAAATGAGATAACAGAATAAAACTTCAAAAACATTAAAGTCTTTTCAAATCTTACATTAACATTTAAAAGTTTTAAGTCCGTAAAGTGTCCTTCAGAGCACATAATACAAGAAAGGGGGACATTTTATGCCCTAGCTTGAAAACTCAAAGAACATGAGTACTTTTTACCTGATAGAACAGAACTGTGTATTTTGACATGCATTCTTCACAGCAGAACTCTTCCACCTTCCCCCCTAAATTATTCTGTACCAATTTGGGGGATGTCTGTAAACAATAACTGCACATTTTACAGTGATTTCCCCAACGTTTTGCCAAGTCATGTTTATAGAGCAATTTGCAACCTAGAAATTAGGAAAGAGAAGAATAAAACTAGGGAGAAATATCCGTATTTTTATTTAAATGATCTAAGACAGTTTCACACTTGAGACCAGACTAATCAGTAGATCAAGAGATCAATTTAGAAGAAGGAAAGTAGCATTTTACAAACTGAACTGATAAGGCAGGAAAGCACAGGATAGAAAACTCTGAAATGCACCACACATGTTCAGTTCTGTTTCTCAACTTCTGAGTATGTCATGTTTTGAAAGCTGCTGGTCTAGAAGATTAATCTGTGTCATTCAAAACTGCAACACTCTAAACATATTAAAGTCATTTAAATTAAAAACGGCATCTATGTCATACTGATTTGCATATTAAGACCACTTATATTCAGAAACATAATGGCTGTTTAAAATGTTTTGAAATAAAATCTTAGGCTGCAACCATAACTTTAAGGAATTCCCTTCAGAAATAAGTATATTAATTAAAAGATCATTCAGGTTCCTATAATCTGATAATGTTAAATTTTCAGCATCATTTATGCATACATTTCTCAATATATACATACATTCAGGATTTTTTCCTTTACTGTAACTTTTATATATAAAATGAAGGATTACATCATAAAAGAGTAAACTAAGTGCAAGCAAAACAAAGAGGTTCTGGCATTACACACAAAGGATGAAACAGTGGACTTACAGCATAAAAATTTAAATCATCAACAACTTTTAGAAAAACTAGCATGCTCAGTAGGTAAGATAATCCTATGTCTTTACCTTCACTACAGAATGACTTGTCAGCACCTGAGAATCGCACAGTCTCCTTTATAATTTTCTCAATTTTACAATATTCACACATTGCCATTACATTATTTATTTTCTTATATTCATCGGAACAATTCTTGCCACAGAACTGAAACATTTTACCCTGAAAAGAAATAACCATTGAGTACTAATTAAACATTTGGTTTACCTTATGGAAATCCTTGCCACTCTTACTTTCAAAACAAATACGTGAATTTTTCAGAGACTAAAAATGATTTTATGAATAGGGTGATTTATACTCAAACCCTTATTACAATCCTGTACTTTACCTTATAGTCCAGAAGTTCTGGTTTTGTGGCAAAAAGACGGTTACAGTGCTGACACTTGAGTTTCACCACACTTCGTGCAAACCCAACATGTTGAGATTGAGCAGCAAGACGCTGGAGACCAGCTGCAGCAGAGCTACTGATCGAAGTGGGAGAAACAGCAGAGGTGGTACCTCCTCCTGCAGACACTGTTGAACCTGTGGGGATGCTTACAATCACTTGGCCTTGAGATAGGGGCACTACTGAAGAATTCATTCCTGTTGGTTTGTTGAACAAGTTCTGAAAATATAAACACAAATTTTAAAAGGTCAATCCAATTATGCCAAGTACAGTTCTAAGTATTTAAGATACATCTGTGAACAGGCAACATTCTTCCTATGAACAGCTTCAAATACAATGGGGAGAGTTCATTTAGGTCTCTAAAATTAAGTAATTCAATATCGTCCATCACAATGTTCTCCAAACAGATAACATAAGTAACAATGCTGATGCATGTGCTGCCAAGCAGATTGTGACTCAGAGTGACCCTACAGGACAGAAAACGACCCCACAGCGGTTCTACCACATCTTTCCCTAGAGGAGTGACAGGTGCGTTAGAACTACTGAACAGTCAGTTAACAGCTGAGCATTACCACTGTGTCATCAGGGTTCCTCTGGGTAATAATCAAAACCAAATGCCACTGAGTCAATTCTGACTCACAGTGACTCTGCCTTTGCATCAGAGGATACAAATCTTTATAGGACCAATAGTCTCAAATTTCTCCAAAGAAGAGGCTGGTGGGTTTCAACTGTCAACCATGTGGTTAGCAGTCCAAGACTTATCCCAACCAGGGCCCCATTTGGTAATAATGGTACTATTTCATTTTACAGAAAGCAGTTAATTGACATGCCTCCAAGTACAGGATGAGCCACAAGAGCCCAAACTTCATAGGATGAGACAAAAATTTAGACAATCCAGGCATTATCAAACACTTCACAGGTTTACGTTATGATTGACTAACACACTAGAGAAAAGGAAGATTCCCGAGGCCATACCTGGAAAGCCACCACACAACTGTAGCTGCAGAAGTTGCGTATACTTCCATCTGACATAGCTAGGTGATACTGAGGGACTGCTGAAGTTTTACAACTGTTACATTGAACTTGTACACCTTAGCAAATCAAAATAAAAACTAATGAGTGATATATATAGATGTACACATGTCTGAGAATAAAATTATACAATATACAAAAGTTCAAGGACCAGGTTAAATTGCAGGAACTGAAACTAAACTCAATGGTCACATATAGACAAAAACTAACATAACATTAGATTTATTATTTTTTTAATTTAAAGTCATTAGTTTTATCTTGAAACTACAAATAAAAAATCTTAAAATAAATCATGTGTGGATAAAGAAGATATCTTAAAAGAAGCTACATAAAATCCCTTTAAAAAGAGGGGAATGAACAAGCAAGCAAGTAAATGAACAAGAAATAAGCAATCAAGGCAACAGATGCTACATACGTGGACAAAAATCTGTACTATTAAAATAACCATACTTTTCAACTATCACATTTATATATTTCATGAAACCAGTGTTACCTGTGGAAGTAACAATTTTAACTCTGTAAGCTGATAAACAATTAACAGAACAGAAAAGCTCTGTCTTCCCCAAGCTATTGGTATTTTCAATCATTTCTGCTGAGGATCTCAATGATTTGCAAAGTGCACATGGTGTAATTTTGGCTGATTTCTATTAAGAGAATAAAACAACATTAATTTATACCAAATTCTGAATAAACTCTTTGTAATGTTCATTATTTTTAAATAGTTTAAATCAGTGGCTTTCAAACTTTTATGATTATTATCCTCAGTAAGAAATAAACTTTACAGAGTGATCCAATATATGCATACTTCTGAGGTTTTTGTGCTTGTATATTATATATGTATTTAAACAACCGGAAAATTTTATCATAAAATAATATATCTCATTTGTGCATATTTTATTCTTAAAAAGATAAGGTGACAAGCTAGCAATTAATTTCAGGATCTTCTATTTGATTGTGAGCACAGCTTTAAAATTATTTTAAATAATAACAAAACAGAAAATTCATGCTTTTATACTACATAAAAGTTGGAAGGACTAACAACAATAAAAAGCAACAGAAAAATTAAGATGTTAATTAAAGGAAACAAGTTCCTAAACTTACAAGAAAATTAATTGGAAATATTTTACTACTATCAAAATATACTGCATCAAAAGTGGTATCAATAATTGTACATTAAAAGTGTCCAAATATAAATCACCAGAGCCTGTTATCGTAAGCCTTCAACTCAAAGATTAGCAGCCAAATAATTCTAACTGCTATCAATCATGTCACACATTCATAATAACTCATAAAGTCTGTCCAGGACCCATTAAGGGAATTTATTATATCTGTTCCTCTTTAAGGTTATGAATATGAGACTTGTTACTAAAAGATACAATGCACTGTAAAGTGAGAAAACGTATGCATTCTGTAATGTCTCCTGCTAGTTCTAAATCTATCCTTTTCTCTTTCTGCCAAGGACTGCAAACACCAATTTAGTTTTCACAAGGTCAAAGGCCATTCCTGTGAGCATTTGCTGACAATCCCATCGTGCCCTATTTCCCATTTTATTCTTAAAAAATAATAATATGGAATGCACTCTAACAATTCCAGGATCTTTTAATTGACTGTGCGCAGAGCTTTTAAAACATTTTAAATAATAACAGGAAATTCATGGTTTATACTATCGTAAAAGGGGGGAGCACAACAACTAAAAAGGGTACTATAAATAGCAAGTAAAAGCGACCATGCTCCCATTGCCTCCCACTGTATTCCATACACTTTCTATCAAATGCTCATTTACATCTCTCTCCTAGTATACATAGGACCTCATAACAGAAATAGCATCTAATGTTCTTTAAATTAATTGTAAGGAAGAAAGAAAAAGTCACAGAAATGACTGTAAAACGTCTCAGGTTTTACACTAGGTTCTAGCTCATTCTTACTCATGTAATACTGAAAGCATCCTTGTGACATCTCACTGCCAAGGAGGTGATAACAATGCATAGCAACCCTAATGGACAGAGTAGAACTAACCCTGTAGGTTTCTGAGAGCGACCATAACTCTTCATGGGAGCTGAAAGTTTCATCTTTCTTCTGTGGAGTGGTTGGTGGTTTGAACTGCTGACCTTGTGGTTAGCAGCCAAATGCTTTACCACTACACAACCAAGGGTCCTCCCTTGTAACACATTTAACAACTCATTCAAGATGAGGAAAATGGAACTGAAGAAGTTTACTTTCTCCAAGGTAAAATGGATTTAAATAGGAAGTCCCCAAATAAAACCTAGCCTGCTTTACTTTTCAATTCATATCTTTCTCTACCAAAATGCAATTATTAATATAAGAAAAGAAAAGTACTGGGTATAGCCACCAAAAAATTCATAATAAATTTAAAACTAAGATATTTCCTCCTAACTTTCTCCCTCTAGTGTAATCTGAACTATCCTTAAATGGACTGAACCCAAGTAACTTAGTATCTGATACAATATTAGGAAAAGATTAGTCTTTTGAATATGGCAATACACCTGAAGAGAATAGACCGTCACCCCAAAAGGTGTTTCTAAAGGGAGGAAAAAATAGAAAAGCGAATGCCTTTTAATGCTCCTGTACATTAATAAAAAATAAACTGAAACATTGTAATGTTTAACATTTCAAAATTGTGAACTTTTAAAAACAATTTAAAACCAAGGGCTAAAGTAGAAAGAAAATGTTTTGAAAATGATGATGGCAACAAATGTACAAATGTGCTTGACATGATGGATGGATGTATGGATTGTGATGAGTTATACAAGCCCTCAATAAAATGATTTATTTAAAAAAAGAAACAATTTAAAATAAATTTTTTAATTAAGATTAAATTACCAATTTTGGTAGGGTACATAAAAACTCACTATTCTAACAAAAATAATGCAAATTTATCAAAAAATTTAATACCATATATACTCGTGTATAAGCTGAGTTTTACAGCACATTTTTTTTTCAGAAATCAATATTGTTTTTATTATTTTGTTGTTGTTGTTGTTGTTTTTTGTTGTTTTGTTTTGTTTAACATTTTATTAGGGGCTCATACAACTGTTATCCCAATCCATACACACATCAATTGTGTAAAGCGCATTTGTACATCGTTTCTCAAAACATTTTCTCTCCATTTAAACCCCCGACATTAGGTCCTCATTTTCCCCTCCCTCCCCGCTCCCCCCTACAGCACATTTTTAATGCAGTTTTTGTGGTACAATTAGGTGCTTGGCTGATATTTGGTTCGGCTTATACTCGAGTATATATGGTAATAACTTTCGATTCCTTTGTTTCTAAGCTTTAAAATTTAATATGCAATCAATATGTAGTCAAAATTTACTAGCAAAATATCAATCTAATACTGAACACCAAAGGGTGGAAAACTATTTGTCATAAAGCTGCTCTAGTTCATCATATATAAACCTCATCAATATATAACCCAAATCCATTTTTTTCTATTTCCTATTGGAAATTGAAAAGACCTTGGCTATAACAATCTTCTTCCTTTTTCCTTATGCTTTCCTTAATTTTATCGTTTGTTTTGCAATTTCTACCACAAGGTTCTAATTTCAACATACGGATCTGATTTTAAGAACAGGTCTTCCACATGGGCCTTATCTTATCAAGTAAAATGTTTAGATGCAAACAATAATTTACTTCAAAGTCTAGAACATACACACCAAAAGGATGAGACTGGTTATGTCTGGGAGATGGCATTATGTTTCATCTTTATGATTTTCTGCATTTTCAAAATATTGTTCGCAAATGTAAATAACATTAAAAATAATTTAAAATTTGGAAGTCATGCACTAAAATTATATACTTCAAAATGTATGAACAAAATGGCCTCTTATAAAACTTGATAAGACTATTTAAAACACATTCATTTGACAAAAACTATTAATGTATGAAAAAATTAGTAAAAAATAAGGTCTATTTTTCAGAATATATTAATAAATGATGTCTACTGAAAACTTCACACCCCTAAACCAAAATCAATATATACAACAGAATGAAAATTTGCTCATGTACCTGCTTATAGGCTGTGACACATGTTGAACTACAAAATTTCTTAGACTGTCCTTCTATCTGCAGCATGTGGCACTGACCAGAGCCACTGTAACAGTAACCCCCACAGTTCTCACAACAGTTCATGGTGAGGTTGTTAGCTGAGCGAAACTTGGAGAAACAAGCATCACTGCAAAGTTTATGTACCACATTCTGGTAATTAACTTCATGTCGAATCTAGGAATTAAAAAACAGGAACATAAAAGACAACAAACACAGACCATCAAAAATGTCCTCTAAGCAAAAACTAGATTTCTTTCCCCAATAAAATACACAGGTAACTTACAACAGCAGTTTTCTGACACATGCTGCATTTGGTTGAAATGTTATTTGTATTTAGGGAAACAACAGGTTTTCTTTTCAGTTCGTATGTTGACAAACATGATCGACTGCAAAATACTTTACTAGGCGTGGCATTTTCAAACTGGGCATTGATCACATCCTTTGGATTTAAAATGTCCCTAAAAATGATAACAAAGATAAAATAAGTCACAGTATAATTTTTTCCTCTTTTTGTGAATTAAAATAGCAAAATAAAACATAGGCAATAAAAATTAAACGGGCTTTAGAATTCTACTACTAGATGAATTTGATGGCCTACATTGAAACTTACCAGCAATTTGATCTAGGACAAACAGGTATATTGTTTTTACCCTTAAGTTTTGTTTTTTTTAATCCTTAAGTTTTAATGGAACTAATACGATCTACTTTATAGATCATTTGTGAGAATCAGTAGGTTATGTTTCAAAGACTAAAAGAATACATACCAAATGATTAGCATTCAATATATTTGTTAGGATGGATGAGATCTAAATTTTCTTCTTTGGACTCTGTATTTTCAAAATATTCTATCTCTAGGGTTTAAATATTTTATATTAATGTAAAGGCAATAAAAATTACCCCTTTAATGATTAAGGCTTCACATCACTCAACCCTTAATCCCAACCAGTTTACCAGTTTTCCAACTACCTTACATGTAAACCATTTAAAAATAGACCTTGATAAAATTTTCCAATGATCTCTCCCATGAGCACACACTCTCATAATATAAACTGTTGTTTATTCCTACAGCTTTAAGAGCTCCATTTTAATAAATTATAATAGTTCACATAATGGAAAGTATCAAGAGAAGCACCCAATAAAGTACTGTGCTATGATACATACCTCCACACCTCCTCTTCCCCCATGCTAAGTAGCTAGACTGTTCTTTCTTCTGAATTCTTTTTACAATCCTCCCCCTTCCCCTACATTAGGTTTTACTGTATTTCATTTCCAGGGGTATTTATTGAGATGTTACACTGCAGTGGTGGTTGAGCCTCAATTTAAGATATAGTCTATGTCTACTCAGATTAATGAGGCAAATAGATATTATAAAAGAAGCATTCATAAAATATAATAATGTAAATATTTCAAGACAAGGTATATAAAATACATTATAGAAATATAAATGAGATAGCAATTATTTTGGATCCATATGTGACAGGAAAGCTTTCTATAAGGTTAAGGAGATAAGAGGCTTTAAGTATAGGGAACAACATATGCCATGACAATGGAGACATAAAAGCAGATACTCACTATAGTATGCTTAGAGTTCAATTACAATATATCTTATGTCAGAATAAAGAGAGGAATAATTTCATTCCAGAAAGATAAAACTCAGAAATGGTGCAGACAATCCAGAAATAGCCTATTCTCTGAGTACCATTATCCTTCTGTCCAATTTATATAATATTCTCCAAAGTATGGACATATTTTATACAGGATTTTTTATATCATTTTATTAGGGGCTCATACAACTCTTCTCACAATCCATACATACATCAATTGTGTAAAGCACATTTGTACATTCATTGC
>NW_022111357.1:8657592-8680420 GCF_000313985.2 Echinops telfairi
CTGTCCCACTATCATGCTCAGTCCCCACCAGGGTTTCAGCAATTCCTCTTTGTTACATTACCCTTGATCATGCCCTACCAGGCCTCCCACACCCACCTCACCACCTATTTGGATCACTTGTTGTTTCCTTGTACCTGAGTTTGTTAACACCACTTCCTTAACCCCCAAAATGAATATTGGATCCCTATTACTAAAGAAGAAAGCCTGTCATGTAGAAAAAACGATGGTTGAAAACTGATTAAGGTAGCAACTATACAAATCTACTTGACGTGATTGAAATATGAAATGATGTTATATTAAATTCCAACTTAAAAAAATGAACAAATGAGAATGATGATACTATCTGCCCCCCTTAAAGATGCATAGCCTCAGAAACCCTGTGTGGGACAGCCATGAGTCAGACTCAGCTTGATGGCACTGGGTTTGGTTTGGTGTACTATTAAGGAAACACAATTATTAAATGATGACTAGTCAAAATACATTCAAAGGGAAAGAAAGGTGAAGTGGTGATAGGAGATGAAAACCAGTTAAAAAAGCAAAATGTAATATAAGGAAAACTAAAATAAGTTCAGTAGGTGAGGACTGAAGCAATGAGGAAAAGGATTACTATATATACTCGAGTATAAGCTAACCTGAATATAAGCCAAGGCACCTAATTTTAGCACAAAAACTGCACTAAAAAATGTGCTGGAAAAACTCAGCTTATACACGAATATATAGGGTAAGTAAAGAGAAAGGGAAAAATAAAGCAAAAGATACAGAAGAAAAGGCTGAGAGTACAGGCAGGTAAGAGTACCTGAAAAAAGGACAGAAAGGGACAAAGAAATAGTGAATATGAGGTAGAATGGTTAAGAGTCATGGGGTGACAAGCTTAAAAAGTAGAATTTTTTTTTAAAGTAGAATATTTAAAAGTATAGAAAGTAGACAGTAGATAAGACTAAAACCAACATAAGAAAAATATAACTTTCAAGAACTGAATTAAGATCAAAATAAGATAGGGCAGTAGGAAAATGACTTAAATTCTTAACTTAATTTACCTAAATTACAGTTAAATGCAAGGACAGATAGCCAAGATCAAAAACATGAAAAGTTTAATAGCGATACCAGGAGGACAGAGGAGAGTAGTGGAGGATTAGCATGAAAGAGATTAAAAGTAAAACACACACAGAGAGGGCACACACTTTTAAACTTCCTTGAATTTCCGGGTCAACTGAAAAAAATTGAGATTATTATTATGAAAGGACAAATACTACTGAAATTTTAGAAAATGCTGGTCTCTACAGTAAGAATCAAATGAAAAAGATTAAAATTATTGCATGAATTATATCATGGAAAAATAGAAAACAGAAAAAACAGATGTAAACTTAGCTTTAAAATGGACTTAGATTCCTTATATAAGATAGGCATGGGAAGCAAGCTGGAGGAGAAAGCAACAGAACCGACCATCCCAGAGGGACTAGGGGGAGGAGGAGGTAGTGGAAGGGAGAGGTGAACAAATAACACCATAGACAGGGAACAACTAGGACATTACAATCAGCAACAAGGACGTACAGATCCTGGGGTGTTGGAGCAACAGCAATCTAGTCAAGAGGACTTACTAAGAGGTGGAAGTTATGGTGAGCGTGATGGTGAGTCAGGAGGAAGGTGAAAGGAAACAGAGGAAAGATCTAGGAAGCAAAGCTATGGATAGAGGTATAAAGATAGGTGTATACATACATTAATATATTAATTCATAAAAAGAGGTATTTGCCCATGTACATATATTTATATGGCAATACACTGAGGTTATAGATGGACTTCGGGCCTCTGCTCATGACTTTCCTTAATGCAAGAACACTTTGTTCTAACAACCTGGCAATCTGTGATGCTCACCATCCTGGCAAGAGTACTGAAGACAAAATGGGTGCATTAGCAAATGCAGTGAAGAAAGCTGATGGTGCCCAGTTATCAAAAGATATGGAATCTGGCGTCTGAAAAGCTTAAAATTAAACAAGCACTCATCTAGCAAAGAAGCAACAAGCCCACATGGAAGAAGCCCACTAGCCTGTGTGATCATGAGATGTCGCCAGGACCAGTAACAAGCATCAGCAGACCCTTAACAAACGAACAAACAAACATATTGTTGAGAACAAGGAGGGTCAGAGCAGAGACCCAGAGTCCTTCTGTAGACAATGGGACATCCCCTCACAACAGGGAAGGGGTGCAGTAAAGCACCAATGAAACACAATACTCCTGTGGTTCCTTGAAGCTTCCTCATGCCCCACTATCATGAGCCTAGTATTGCCTTTCACTGTGGGCTAGACTGGAGCATGTGCACAGGTACAGATAAGACATAAAAGCTCACAACATACGGAATCCAGGAACAGGAATAGGAGCAGTGATACCAGGGGGGTAGAGGGAAGGTGGGGAGAGTAGTGGAGGAAGGGGGAACCAATTGTGATGATCAACATATATCTGTGTCCTGTCCCTCCCCACACTAGGGATGAACAACAGAAACTGTGGGGGAAGGGCGACAGCAGTCAGTGTAAGATATGAAAATAATAATTTATAATTTATCAAGAGACCATGAGGGTGGGGGGAAGGGAGGGGATGGGAAGAGGGGCTGACACCAAGGGCTTAATAGAACATGTCTAGAAAATGATGATGGCAACAGATGTACAAATGTGCTTGATACAATTGATGTGTGGATTCCTACAAGAGCTATAAGAGCCCTCAATAAAATGTGTTTTTTTTTTTTAAATCCACAAAAAACGGACTTAGACATGTGACATACAAAACAGCTTCAAAAAGGTTATGGAAAGATGGAAATGAAAGAGTAGACTTTTCACACAAACTATTTGAAGCAACCTTATTTTCCAAAGTCACCAGTTTGAAAAGCATTTTTCATAATTTCAACAGTATAAATAGACTAATTTGCTAAATTAAACTTGGTAAGAGCATAATGCTGAAATCAGCTATTATAGTTTTTAGTCAAATAAGTTATCTTTATAAAATAATGAGAATAGTCTCTTTTTTCAAGTTAGGATCATCAATTCACATGTTCATTAAATATTTATTATGTCCATTAAGTGTCAAGAATTCCTAGATGTCATACATATAGTTGTGAGCATAAAGGTAAATTCCAAGGGTCAGGGAGGGTTAAAAAAAGGGCAAATTCCAACTACCCTCATGGGACTTATGTTTTAATGAATAAAAAAGAAAAATAAGCCAAAGTATATCATTCAAAAAAGCTTTGGGAAGCCATTCTGACAATAGTCAACATAAATTTTAAAATGCTTCTCTGGAAAAATCTTTCACAATGAGTATTTAAAAAATTGGTATGAAATACTCTAAGAAACTTCTAATCAGTATATGTGGTTGTAAATGACATTTAGTCACACATATTATATAGGCAGTCAAGATGAAAATTTACTACCACTAAAGCTACTGAAAAGAAGTGTCATCAGCTCAAAGATTTCCCAAACAAACAAGAAGTATTTGTTGTTATTATTTTAAATAAGTCATGCTACAGTACAATAGCTTCTTTTAAAAAAGTTACAGCCCAATTTCCACTTGATATATGAATTAATCTATATTTTAAAATGTCATTTTACTACCGCAAATTTAATAAAAATTTACCCATTCAATTGTCTTAAAGAAATGAAGTATAAAGAATGCACACATAATCACTTCCAGAAAAATGTCTAAAACCATGCAAATTTTATTACAAACACTGTCATCTCAACTCTGCCTTTTTCCGATTGAACCAGAAGAGGGAGCTTCCTTGTCTCTGTCCAGACAGAAAGGCTAGCATCCATCCGGAGAACTATCAACACTACACTTACAGAAATTCATCATGATACGAACAGGTTAAGAATAGAGAAGGGAGCATGTCTCAGAACACAGACACTATTCACCTTTCCCCGGCTCCTTTATTCACACAGTTCTCAAATAGTCACTTTCAAAATTAGCCAGGATTAGGTTTTTCTCAAAGACCTAACATGGTATGGTCATACCTTTTCCTCTAATTTCTGCATTGGACCCTTTGAAGTAGTTCATTAATACTTTAAGGTAAACATTAAAAATCAATTATAGTTATGAAAAATTATTAAATAAATTCTTGTTAGGAGAAACAATTTTTTAAAACCTTGCTTTACAAAATATTAAATATATATTAGATTTAAATCCTATTGCCTACAGGTCCAATATTTTAAAAAAGGGGTCATGCAATATGCCTAAGTGGCAGTTTCTGTTTTATAAAACATCTTGACCATGGAGAGAAAGCTGGTCTCAAAATTACTCCTGAATTTATAAGGCACTTGATGTAAAAGTGAAAGAAAGCTGGGCACCGAGAAAAGAAACAACATAGAAGTATGAGGGGGCTTCAGAGTTTGTGAGAAAATTCCATATCTTTTATATCCATTTTCCCACAAACTTTTCGAAGTGCCCTCATGCTAAATGTGATACTGAGACGCTTCTCAAAAAAAAACCCAAAACCCAGCATTGTAGAACATAAAAAGTTAAACACAATACAGACTAACACCAGAATATGCTGAAAGAGAGGGGGAATGAAGATAAATTAAAATCCTGCTATACTTTGAGCAACTGGAACACGTTTTCTTGGTGGGAGGAGGTGGCGGGCGGGCAGGTGGAACTGTATATCCAGTGAGACACAGTGTGGAGCAGAATAGCTGGGTAGACCCTTTCCTCTGATAAGCAGTTTGCCCCTTCTGGAGGATTTTTTTGCAACCAGAACAGGAAACTCGAACAGCGGTTGCTGGAACTGATGGAAGCATTTTATTCATGCCAGCTGAGGCCAGTGAAGGCTGAAAGCCAGTAGTCAACTGTGGAGCTTTAAAACAAAAAGGGAAAGATGCTTTACTATTTTACCATGAATTTTAAAGATATTCTTACTTTTCTTCTGCTATTCTTAAAAAACCAATCACCACTTATATAATACACAACTAAAGGCAATCTAAATCAGTAGTGAGTACTGCTTGATTTACTAATATAAGTTTAAATCAGTAGTGAGTACTGCTTGATTTACTAATATAAGTAAGATATTGCCTCTCACTCAGACTGCTCAAAATAAATAAACACGATTCATTTATTTACTTCTGTTTCTTACCAAGAGGGCTTCCACTGACTGAAAACACAGCACTAATTTTCAGTTCCCCCTCTTGAGTTTTTTGCTGCTGGCCATGACTGTACTCCTTTAAAAAACAAAATAAATTAATAAATAAATGCACAGGAGAAAGAGTAAGTACAACATATTTAAACATAACCATATATTCAAGACATTTTAGGATGGTTACATAAAGGTCTAAAATATTTATGATACTAAAATTAACCAGAAAATATAAAATAAAAAACAGCAAGCAAACGGCAATTGCAATAAGGGTAAATAAGTTTATATATGTCTATATTCTAGGAAGGCAAGAGGTAAAAAGATAAAAGTGGTCCACTCAATTAATGTGCCTGTAACATAATGAAATTATTTGTAAATTACTCTTGAAAATTCTCCTTCTATTACTCCTGCATTTTAAGTTAAAATGTATCTATTATAAAAGTAATACACACTTATTATAGAAAATTCAGACAGTAGCAATGTAAATAACCCTAATCCACATTTCCATCAACTGAAAGCAACCACTTGATATATTTCTTTCCAGTCTTTTCCCTTCTCTACTTCAGAGGTTTATTCCTTCACATAGCTGTACTTATTGCATACTAAATAAACCATTCTCATAAGCTAATTCCTTGATCACTAAGATCATTTGAATTTTTCCTTTTCATTACAAAATAAGTATCAGTGGTTTTTAAATTGGAGTCCAAGAACCTGAGGTTAATAGCTGTATTCTAGAAAGTCTAAATTAATTATTTGAAATTTTCATTTCAACAATTTAATGATGAATGTAAACATATTGAGTCACAAATAACCACCACATAACTAAGCTCTACCGTAATTTTCAGTGCTGTTGTTTGCACTGTGAAACTAAGAGGTAAATTTAAACTTTTCTTTTAATCAATGGTTCATCACACTGAAACTTAAAAACCCCAGCAAAATCCCTATTCTCAGGATTCTCAGCCATAACATATTTTGTGTTAGAATATCTGTGAGGAAAATACTGGCACATACTGCTCCAATATGGCCCTACACAGCTTTGAGATTATAAAACCACAACCCAACATTGGCTCACTTAGTATTTCCACATATTTCATACAATCAGTAATACCATGATGACTATCTTTGTGAATACTCATACACTCTTTTTAAGGATTATTTCCAAAGAAAGGGGTCCTTAAAGTGATATTGCTAAGCAAAAGCACATAGCAAAGGTTCTTGATAGATACTAAGTTACTAAAAAAACAGATCTGAATTATACTTAATCCAGCAATGAAAAAAGTCATTTAAAAGCCATTTCCCATTGTTGTTCAAATTTCTGATTCTTTTTCTTGAAATATCCATTTACCAAAAAAGCTTTATGTTATAACCACATAACCTTAGTATCCCAAACTTAACAATCTTTATCTTTATTTCTTTTAACTGTCACAAGCTTCTATTTCAATAATAAAATAATGAGACCATTATTTCATTATCAATCATCAATTCCGTAATACAGAGGTCAGAAAATGTTATATGTTAGGGGCCAAATAGTAAGTACTATTTTCAAATTTGCGAGCCATATGGTCTCTCTCAACTCTGCCCTTGAAGAGTAAAAGCACTGAGAAAGAGGGGTAATCTTCAAATAAAACTTTATTTATAAAAAGTGATAAGAAAAACAAAAAAGCAAAGGCAGGCTGGATTTATCTGAAAGTCCCCACTTTGCCACTTCTGCTTTAATCTGTCTGGGACTTTTTCATTTTGATGTATGATGGGTGGTTTTGTTTTACTTTTTTTCTCTAAATAAATTAATTCCTTATATTCATCATTGATTAATGTAGCAAATTCTTTAAAATGCCTATTTGGGGGCTATCTTTCGACCTTATTTTCAGTATAATTTATCATCTAATATTCTACTAGTCTAATAACTACAGGATGTTTATTTAACTGGGCATTTGTGATAGATTTTTCTGTACCAACATGGCTCCCATAGGAACATCGGGTAGAGTTTAGTCAATTAACCAGGTCGAAGCTCAACTGGAGGACAACTGAGATAAATGGCATTCCCAGGCAAACCTCCTTCTTTTTCTCCCTGGAGGCAGGCCACACTCTCTCCAATTTCACCTTCCTGCAGGCAAGCCATGCTGAGACCCCTGAGCCCTGTGATGCAGCCACCACCATTGGATCTACAAGACTTGGCACCAACCAGCCTGTGGTCTTCCTGCAGTCTGCATCATTGCATGTGGCTGTGTGAGGCTGAAGAGAGACTTATGGACTAGTATTGGACTTATGGACTTGATTTGGATTGGGCTGGGATGTTTCCTTAATATACAATTACTCTTTGATATAAAGCTCTTTCTTATACATATATGAGTGTTACTGGATTTGTTTCTCTAGTCAACCTGGTCTAACACAGCATGGCATTCTCAACCACTCCAACTGCATTTTTTAGAATATATGTGTAATATGTATGTATGTGTTTACATGTATATCTCTATAATTTCTTCAAAACTTGGAGAGCAAATGTTTTGAGAATGAGGAGGGTAACGAATGCACAAATGTGCTTTATACAACTGATGGATGTATGGATTGTGATAAGACTTGTATGAGCCCCCAATAAAACGATTAAAAAAACTTATAAACCTAACTACTGATATTTTCACGAGAACTACATCGAACCTGTATCATGTAATTTAGGAGTAAATGACATCGTCATACTATTTCTTATATTTTTTTAAAAAGGCAATTCATTTGCCTTTTATCTGATGTAAGAACTTTTTAATTTGTATTGGAAATAATATCTTTTTCACCACATTATCTAACTGTGTAACAACTGGTTTACAGAAATATTTCTTACCTAGATACTCCACTAAACTTTCATGATTTCTATTAACTTTCTAATACAGAACAATGATGATTTTTCTCACCCCCTTTTCATTATTTGTTTTTGTAATTTCTTTATATGTATCGGGTCAAAAATCCAGTGAGTTAAAAAAAGAAATGTATATTAACAATCTATTATTTTAGTAATTATTAAAAGATTTCTAGCACTTAAAATCAATATTGGTCTGCAATTGATATTTCCCTACTGTGATCAACAGTATCTATTTTAATAAATGCATAATGAATTATAAGATATATTCTGGTAACTAATAAAATGATTATATATTCTTACTTGACCTAGTGTTGAACCATGGGAACACCCCTATGCATTCTGAGTGTATTAAAGCAAATTCCAAATAAGAGGAAAACAAAGCTCTCAGCCAACTCCAAACTAACAAGAGGTCTTCAGCCAGTTCTCTTTTATCATTCTCTATAACAGCTATTCCAAACTTTTGACACTTTTCTTAAGCTGCTGATATGTCAATTACATTACCGAAAAGTCTACATCTTCAGTTCTATTGTATCCTGCACAATGCTTTCAAAGTGGAATCCATGCCTGATTTGTTTATATCTCTTATAATGCCTACCTTTACAAATATCTACAACTAGCAAATTGCTAATGATTTTTTTGGTAAAGTGAAAATCTGATTGATGATCCAAAACCTTTCAGAAACAGGAAAATAAATAGGTGTCAAAACAAAACCAAAGAACATTTGACAGTATCTTTACATTCCTTCATTTACCAAAAAGAAAAGACTGTTTCTATCAGTATTCCAGGACTGTATTTTAGAATGGAAGAACCTCTATTTTCAAATTAACTTAATTTGGCAAACTAAATGCTAATATTTGAATTAGTATATTCTTTCTTCAACTTAAAATTACTATGGTGACAATTTGCTTTCCCATTTATTTCAAAGGAAGCATTTCTTTTCCCTCTGAGTAAAAAAACGGAGGGGGGAATTTTAATGCAGTATTTACCAAGTGTTCAACTTTTAAAAAATCATGGAAAGGGGTAAAGAAAGAGTGAGCTCTGTGGCGAGGTAGCTTGTAAAAGAAAGATGAATAGTCTAAGAAGACTGAGAGGAGCATGATGACGGCACCAGGTGGCCCAGTGGGCCCTATGGCTTTGAGTCAGAGATTGAACTTAACCTCAACGTACTTCAGCTCCATTATCTACTTCTCTATAAATGGGGCTATTATCCTCTACTCTTGCCATCTTATATAAAGTTGTTTTAAGTATAAAACAAAACAGTACTTACAAAAGAACTACATAAAAATTATAGTTCCATGCAATGGGATTAGTCTAAAGAAATGAAATTGATAGGCTAACATGAAGTTATGCCAGTAGAAGAGGAAAATGAGTGGCACCCCCAGAAAGCCACTATAAGAAAAACAGTCAAAAGCAAATTAGTGGAAGTTAAATACACACATACATTTATTTTAGCATCTTACTAACTTATATGAGAAAGTACAGAAGACCAAAATGAGTTACATTAAAAAGGAGAACTAGCATATGAGCTGTTAAGATCTACCAGTATTTTACAAGAGAATTAGGTTAATAATACTATTTTAGAAAGTAAGAAAAGAATGCATTGGGACTCCCTTTCCATGCTATGGGAGATTAAAACAAGTAATAAAGCATTGTATAGTATTTTAACAGCAGAGTATAGATTTCCAATGGCCACTGGGAGTGAAGGGGAGAACAAATGGAAAGAAAGAAAAAAGAAAAGTGAAACCAGACAAAAAACCCAGTATTTTTTAATGTTTTCTAAAACATGTATGTATATAGGTCTGTAATATATATATATATATCCAAGACCTATCTTACACAGGAAATCCAGCCTACAGGAAATCCAGCCTTCCCCAGTCATGCTAGAATTGACTTACCGTGGGGGTAAAGCGTACAGAGGTTTCAAAACTTTATACCTAGAAACTGCCCGCAGTCTTGCTTCGCTCTCACGTGTTTACTCAATCAGCTAGACATTCTTTAGGGACATGTTCCACTATAATCGTGATGAAACTTCCTAATCAACACATTTGAAACACATAACATTTCAAACAAGTATTAAAAGTGCAGGCAGTTCTGTGTCCTGATTTTACATCCTATTTATACTCTCCAGCCCTTGAAATTCTGATGGTTTTCAAAACAACAATATTCATTAGCTTTTCTCAATGCCTATGGCTCCAGTGTTTATAGACTTTGCTATTAATTACCTTTCCGTCCCAAGGAAAGTGTCAATAGATAATGTACATAGAAAAAGAGATAACTTTGGTATTATCCTGTCACGTTATGATTTCTTGCAGATTTCCCACATTGGATGGACACTGTATGTCAAGAGACACAAGGCCTGTCCTGCATACAAACATGACCATATGAACACAGCTTTATCCCTAATTCAGGTTATCCAAGATCTGTTTCCGTACATCTCATGCTTCCAACCTATCTTCTATTCAAATATTTTCATATTCCTTCCTCTCTATTATTTTCTTGGTAGTCACAACACTCATCAAAGTCCTACAGCTTTATCTTCATAACATTAGCTTCCAGTGGCACCATGAAATACATGCTTAATTAAACACTGATATGACAAATACCAATCACCTATATAATCACCCATTCTTCCAGCTCCTTACTTTAAAACAGTGGTCTCAACAGTGCCCTCAAGGAACATTTGACAATGTCTGAAAACATTTTTGGTTGCTAATTCAGCATAGGCTAAGAATGGATTTAACAATTTATAAACAGATTATGTTTAGAAGTTATTTGATTGCAGAGCTGATTTAGTTTATTAACATAAACCAAATTCATTATCATCAAGTTGATTGCAATTTATAGTAACCCTACAGGACAAAGTAGAACTGCCTCTGTAGGTTTTTTAGATTAAAACTCTTTAGAAAGGGAGTAAAAAGCCTCATCTTTCTCCCATGAAGTGGCTCCTGGTTTCAAACTGCTGACCTTACAGCTAGCAGGCCAACGTGTAATCCACAAATCTCCCAAGTGGTTACACCATAGAACATACCCACTACATTGTGTCACTGGGTAGAGGACAAGAATGCTGCCAAGCATGCAAAAAATGCACAGGGCAGCCCCATGCACAGCAACTACCTGGCTCACAGTGTCCAAAGGGCCACAGTCGAGAGCCCCTCCTCAAAGAACCCTGCATGCAAATTCTCTTCCCCGGACGCTCACATTTTCGAACTCACAACAGATAGGGAAAAGAAAACTTTCTCCATACCAAATGTCTAATTCATAGTATTTTTTTCTTCTTGTCCTTGAATTGATGCCATCTGAATAAAACTTCAACTACCCTTAAATAATTGCTACGATCGTATTCATCCTTTGGACTCCTTCCTACATTCCCAAATCATTACAACACTTGCTATAACGTCTTTCCTCCATTACAATCACTGCAATGCAATTAACTGCATGGATGACTTCCCTAACTTCAAGACCTCACAGCTCCATGACTTCTATCCTCAGAGCAAACGTGCTACAGTAGAGCTCTCTATTTACTGATTATTCAAAGATTTCAAACTTGGAATCCTTTATCATCAAAGTTAACTTTATATTCTACCCACTAGCCCAATGAAATGGCACCACAATCAACTCTTATCAAGTCCATTAACTCCCGTATTAGTCGCAAGTGCAAGGGCCTATTATTCCATATGAACTCAATCACACCATACACATCATAAACCACCATAAAACCTTCAATCGTGTGTGCTCTATCATTCTCAAATCCTTGAATACTCTCACATTTTCCCTAATCTTGCACTAAAATGCATTATAAAAATCATGGAACATTAAATTAAAAGCCTGAATTACTACTCAGAAGTAATTTCTTATGACTCTGTTAATTCCTTAGCTATATTCTCACAAGATAACTCAAATTGCCTCAATCTTAACTTAAAAGTCTACCTCAGCCTCTTAACAAGCCACTTCTTAGTCAAGAATTTCCTCTCTCAAATGAGAACTTCAATGCATGGAACAAAAAGAAGGGAAAACAAAAACAAAAAGATGAATGTTTACTTGAGCATTGTCAGGTTCATCTTTAATTTTGTCTAGTAGTCCCTGCTGTGGTGCCATTGCTTTGTCATACTCATCATCCAAAGGTTCTTCTTTAATTCTAATATTTGATGCAAAGGAATTCCCCAGTTCCGAACCAATGGATTCTTTATTGGCAAATGGGTAGCTGGAATCCTAAAACACAATATAAAGGATTAATAAATATTCATATTTTAAAAGTATCCCTCTTCAGGCCTAACACCCAAAGCAAAGCTCACTGGAAATGAAGACCTCTGACCTCTCATTAGCGTCCTGCACCTAAAAGTCAGTGTGCCAGACGAAGAGCCTCAAGCCACGGCTACTGAGGGTCTCCAGAGACGCCGCACCCAAATAACAAAGCAAGTAAAAGAAGTCAGAACGCTACCTAATACACAGAGTTACAATTTAGAAAGTGACATAAAGAAAACTTGGACACTTGCCACAGTTACAGCAATCTACATACACACTGAAAACTTACCCTAAAGTTTGTTTCTGGGGTTTGTGGTAAATGGGTATGTAATGTTTCTTCAACTTGATTAGCTATTGAAAGAAAAAACAAAACAAAACAAAAAACACATGTATATGAATAACAAATTTTAGAAAGAGTGACCTACAAAGCTGTCATCTGATAATCAACTCTTTTTTCTAACAAAGGTGCTTTATTAAGAGTGAACTGGGTTCCCTTAAACACTCAAAAGATCGTTTCCCTCAGAGGTTTTGCATGATCTAGCCCCATCTAACTTTTTAGCCTTACCTACCACCTTTTTCTTGCGCAAACAAATAATGTGGTTATTTCATTTACCCTGCTCTGAAAAATGACTGATGTTCTCCATTTCTTAGACCATTCTGATTCCTTTTTGTCTACCCTAATCTTACAGTCTTCCAGAATCTTCCCAGTTCAAAATTCCTCTCTACTAAAAAACCTTCCGTGCCCACCGAAATGAAAATCGTCTTGGAATTCCAGAGCTGAAAACGCCATCGTGGAATTTCAGTCACTTAAAAGAAATTCCTCTGATATTGCTTTATGAGAAGCTCTTGTACTCCTAACTTTCTTTCCTTTCTACTAATGCATGTGTTCCTTGAGGAGAAATACTCTCACATAATTTACAATATCCCTATAGTGCACCGTTCACAGTCTTGCATATAACATATAGAAAACACCAAAATAATTGTTACTGACAATACTAATTTGTTATTTCTACCACATATTTCCTAGTATTATCAGAGTAAATATAAGGGTTGGTATAATACACTTTGCTTTTTCCCCACATCTACAGAACATTTATTAAAAAGATTACTATTTTTACTGCACCAGATTAGCCCCGAAGAATACAAAACTGAGTAAGATATAATCTGACCCTCAAGAAACCTCTAACTACTAGGTAAGGCAAAGCAAGTACAGAACTGTAAAATTATGTGAGAGATGCTATAAATAATGAAACATGAACAAAATGTGTACATATACATAAGGAAACAATTCATTCTTGGTGGTGAGAGGTTAGAGATGAGAAACACAATAAAAGAGGCTTGGGTTCAGCCTTGTTAAATGAGAAGTACTTTCATAGTCTTTTTTAAGGCATATATAAAAGAGAGAAGATGAAGTGCAAGCAAATGAAATATTAGAAAGAAAGTTGGTCAGAGAAGTAAGAAAATATATGTTGAGGCCAAGAATGGAATTGAAGCTAAAGCACAGAGTACTCTGGCAAAGAGGCTCAGGAAGCGCCCCAAGAAATTTCTAAAACAGAAATGTTAACAAAAAGTGAAACACTCCTTCATGTGGACTAAGTGGCAGGACAGCAGTTTGAATTAGTGCTTACAGCACAAAGAAGTTAAATCCAACTTCGGGTTCCAATGTCCAACCAAAGAAAATGAACAGGTAATTCAAGTATCTTGCCTTCTCATCAAAATATTGCAACCAAGGGAGGGAGAAATGAAGCTTATAGGCTATTTTTCAACCACTTATACCATTATCAAAAGTTATTGTGGGAAATTCGGTCTGCAAAGAACAAGGATAAAAGAAAAATGACAAGCTCACAATGAGTTTAACTGTTCATATTTCACTTAACATCAGAAGATAATTAACACAAGCTATATTATCATTAGTACGTGGTTATTTATTCTGTTTTATGGTTCTATTTAAGTAATTATTACCTGCTTTATCAAAAAAACTGCTTTTCAACCTTGAATCCATATCTTTATGGGGTTTATCCAACAGTTTTTCACGTTCATGATAAATTAAGTCTCTATTTTTTTCCTTTCCAGAAAATGTCTCTTTGCTGTTTTCTCTTACTAGACTAAAATCTTTCCGTATGGATTTAAAAACAGAAACCTGATCAAACTGTTTAGGAAAGTCCTTTTTTACTTTATTTTGAATTTGTATTTCGTTTTCATGGTCTGATTCATGCTGTGAGACTCTTCTCTCTATTTCCAAGCTATCATCAGTATGAATTGAAGAAACAAGATTATCCTTTGAACTAAAATCCTGTTCATCCTCATTGTCACTACAAACAACTGGAATTCCTGCAAGATCCCCAGAGTTCAAAAAATAATCATCTTCATCCAGCAATGAATTTTCAGATCCTGTTTGATTCGGCATTCCATAGGACATGCTGTCAAGGGTGGGAGTTAAGTTGTGGTCTGTATCTTCAGACATTTCTGTATCCATGATACCACCACCTTAAAAAGTAAAATACTGTTTAGACAAAAGATAGTGCTACAGATGGCCACAATTATAAGGTCTGCCTGGTATAGAACCAAATATAATTTTAAACAAAATATAGATAATATTACCATAATATCCAGTTAGCACTTTGAGTTTGTGCGATAGGTATAAAAATTCAAGCTTGAGATACTATTTAGGTTCAAAAGGAAGGAATGTGACGCAGAGAAAAGAGCAGCATTAACTTTACAATCAGGTATATTTCTGCTGGAAGTTGTAGCTACATCACTTCAAATCTATGTGATCCTGAGAAGCAACGTCTCAGTCTTCTCATTTACAAGATGGTGTAATACTCACCTTATACTTTAATTTATGGTGAGGGCTACTGTTAATATGCATTCTGTTAAAAGATAGAGTGGCAAATGGAGTGGTCATTAATAATTACTAGAATAATAGTGATTATTCTGGGGCACTGAGATTAGATCTCAGGTCTCTGGGCTCAGAGCTCCATGTTTCCTGTATTAACACTAATAAACACTTAAATGTTTACAATAGCAAATATTTCAACATTAAAATAAAATGTACACATACTAGAATCTAACAGAAAAATTTACTGTTTATTACATGTTCAAGTCGATCCAATCCTAAAATAGTCCCCTCTTTAAATAGAAACCTCATAGCCCTGCTTTTCTTTTCATAGCCCTTATTTATCTTTTTTCTTTACAATCAAACAGCTAGGAATAAAGCACACTGATTTGTATCTACTTTACGAACCCAATACAATCTAGTTCCCAACCTCCCACTGGAATTACTTCTACTAAATAGTCAATGATCTCTCCAACAGGTCAAATTCAAATGCTTTTTAAATCCTTATATGGCATTTGGTAGCCCCTCCTTAATAGCAACTTTTGTTCCTTTAGTTTCCTGGATACTACATTTCTTCCTAGCCCCCTAATTTGTCTATCAATTTATTCCATATTCTTCTTCTATGTGTGCATTTTAAAGCAGCTTCTCCTCCAGGATTCTGGTCCTCATCTCATCTCATCTTATACACGCAGACTACACAGATTAGTTATCCCACAGCCATGACTGTTGAGGTTGGCTTTCTAGAGTTTTCTCTTTTATCTAGAACCTAAGGACCTCCAACTTAGTATTTCTAAATAAAAACTTATTTTCCCATCCCAAGCATACTCATTTCCCTAACTTGATTATTATCATTGCTAAAGTAGCAACTGTTCCAGATAGAATCTCTCCTATTCCCCTTACTCCAATTTCTATTAGCTGTACTACTTAATATCTCTTAAATGCATCTCTTCTACTCAACTTCAAGTCCAACACCCTACATCTCTTTTGGGACTACTGTAATATCTTCAACAGTGTAGCTATTCCATCAATGGATATCTAGAAAGCCACTATATTCTCACAAACTCCTACTTCTAAGTCATTTAGTGGTCCCTAGGAATAAGAAAACCGAAATTGATAGACATAATGACTAAAAATATTAGTAACATTGGCATTCAAATTCCTATTTGTTCCCATAGCTCATATGTATCCGTTCATGATGCTTGGTTAATCAACTCTTCCTTGGTTTCCATGATGAAATGAATTTCTGTTTTGTTTAAATTTATTTGAATTGGGTTGCCTGGAAATTAAGAGTTCAAGACCCAAATACAAGCTATCCTCAAATTCCTCACCTCTGTACAGACACTAGAATCATCTGAGAAACAAATCACCCCATTTTATACCTTCACTTAAACTCCTTCAGTAGCTTCCTGGTGCCTAATGTATTCACTCACCATTCAGTATATATCAGAAAATTACTCTGATAAGCATTGTGCTAGGTTCTAGGGATAAGATGCTAAAAAAAAAAAAAAAAAAAAAGAGGCAGCTATGATCCCTTCATACATAGGTAGAAATAAAAAAATAGAAAATTATAAACTGTGTAATAGTGAAAAATTATTTGAATCCAATATGATGCTTAAAAAATGAAGTGGAGTAAGAACAAAGCTTCCCCCCCTCCAAATAAAAGTGTGTGCTAATAAATGAAGATGAAATAGAATTAGAAAACTGCCATTTTGTGCTTTCTGAAATAGTAATAAATTCAGACAACAAATGTTAAACCTTTAGGAAAACAGTTGTTGGAGAGAATATTTCCTTGGTACTAAAATAAAGTCAGTGATTTAAAGTAGAAATGAGGGAATATCTGTTTATAATACTTCCACACTCCTAAATAAGGGTCAAACATAGTCTAAGTAATGAATAAATGCTTACTATACCGTATCTATTCACAGGACCACATACCACATACACATCCACCTATGAATTTTTGCCAAACACATTTAGCTTCACTCTAAGTTTTCCTACTTCTAACTCTCAATGTAAAGGAAGTACGGAGATAGAGGTACAAGTTACACAAACTGAAAACAATAAGATAAATAAATAATCTAGAATGTAGATTTTTCTGTAAAACAGTATCATGGTGTGGTGGAGTGAAATTTCTTAATATATGTCCCAACTCCCCATGTCTCTAACTCCCACAAAATGATTGGGTGGATCTACGCAAACAGGGTTGTGTAGCACTAAGAGAGGGTATTGGTCAGTTCTCATTACCACCTCCCTAGCTATAAGGATGTACCAATTTAAAGCAGCAGCAGAAAGAGAACACCTAGGATCTCTACCTGAAGTAGCACGAGAACACGAGGCACCAGAGATTGTGGCATGGAGATTCAGAGGAGCAGCACCAAGACTATGGGGTACCTACTCCTCATCTGGCCTGAGACAACAAACTATGAAACAGAGCAATAAGTGGGTTAGTTTCCTGGCCCATGGAGGTAGAAGGCAAAGAATCATGTGGCTTAAGAAGCTAATTATGTGGTACTGGGAAAACAAATGGTCAGCTGAAAAAAATGGATTCCTAAGTGACGGGAAAAAATTGCAGGTCTTAAAAGTGTATACACACACAGACACACACACACACGATTTAAACAAATAAGGCTCAACCCTCCTTGTAATTTTAAAAAATGCAATTAAATAAATGCAATGAGATGCCATGGTCACCTAGGAAGCTGATAATAGAAAGACTTTGGGATGACACTCTGGTAGCAATGGTGTAAGGCTAAAGCTGCCAACATGGACACACACACACACACACACACACACACACACACACGGCTGCCAAAGCTATTCCCGTTTACTAATCTGTTCTAAAAAAGATTGCAAACTCCTATGGATAAAGAAGCACTACAAGTAGAAAGGTGAACTGACATAATTATAATTAAGGATAAGTAGACAATATTGATCTTTGAATACATGTATCTCTTGACCCAGAAATTAAATTCTATGAATACATCCTATAGATATCTTATCTTATATGCAAAAAGTGCTGTATAAAAACTACTTATATCACCAAAAGTCTGATAACAGCTTATCATTCCATCGATGAGACTAAATTATAGTACATACTTACAATAAATTATATACTACTTAAAACAATGAGGCAGCTTTATATATAACGAACTCCCAAGACTTATGAAGTTAAAATAGGAAAGCGAGGAAGAATCCTCATTGTGTTACTACTGCTGTGATTGGTCAATGCGTTTGCTTATTAGTTTTAATTTCTAGAAGAACCCATAAGAAACTATTGTTTTTCTAAGAAAAGCAGAAGTAGGTGGCTGTGAAACAGAAACATTTTTCAAAGTATACCCTTTGGGTTTTCTAAACACATAGATCTAGTAGCTATGAAGCTTTATCACATCTCTACTGAAAAATTAGGTGTGTCCATTCTTTAAAAAGCAGCTAACTTAGTTGGACAAGGTTTTAGGTTAAATTTAAGCACTTGCCATATTAATTAACTTAGAATTCTACTCACCCTTGCGGCTCATACAGTCAAACAAAACAAACAGCTTCTGCTTCTAAGGAAACTAGAGCTACAGAACAAATGAGACCCTACATTGTATCTGAGGATCAGCAACTAGTAAAACGTCTGCAAACACAAATGTTCTAGTGTTAGGTTCATGACTTTCAGTCACTTTGAGAATGCTTGGCATATGGGGAAAGCAAGAATGGTATGGCTGGAACTCAATGAGCAGAAGGGAAAAGTAATTTAAAAAGTGAAAGGAAAAAAAAAGACAAAAATAAATCTTTTAAGATCCTACAGGCCATAAAACAGGAAGCCATGGAAGGGTCCTGAAGAGGTGTAACACATTTGATATGTGTTTTACAAGAATCATTGCGGCTAATTTTAAATAGTTAAATGTTCATGGAAACTCCAGAGGAACCCCCAAAATAGACTTCAGGCTAGGAGGGGCAGTTTCTGGAAGCCCGTAGGATCAGTGGGGAGATAGTCATAGAGGTAATCAGATAGAGCTGGAACTATGTATGCTTTTTAGGGGATTTTTTGTTTGTTTGTTTGATCTCTTTTTACTCAATACTTGGTTTTCTCTTTGTTCTGCCTCTGTTAATTGTTTTGCATGCCTATATAATACTGGCATGGGAAGCAAGCCAAAAGAGAAAACCAAGGGACTGACAGTTCTTGAGGGAGCTGGGGGGAGGTAGAGGTGGCAGAAAGGAGTGGTGAGGAAACAATGCCATAGACAGGGGAACAACTAGGGAATTAAAAGCAACAACAAGGAGGACATACGGACATACGGATTCCGGTGGTATAGGAGCAACAGCAATCTAGCTGAGAGGAAATACTAATAGGCAGAAGGACTAGTGTGATTGTGGGGCAGGAGGAAAGTAAAAAGAAACAGAGAAAATATATGGGAAGCAAAGCTATGGATAGAGGTACAAACATAGGTGTGCACTTATGTAAATATATTAATTCATAAAAATAGAGATATTGGCCTATGAACATATATTTGTATGGAAATACACTGAGGAAGTAGACAAACTTTTGGCCTCTGCTCAACCCCTCCCTCAACCCCAAAACACTTTGTTCTAACAAGCTGGCATTTTGTGATGCTCACTCTCTAGACAAAATCATTGAAAACAAAATGAGCGCATAAGCAAATGAGGTGAAGAAAGCTGATGGTGCCCAGCTATCAAATGATATAGTGCCTGGGTATTAAAGGTTTGAAGTTAAACAAGCAGCCATCTAGCAGAGAAGCAACAAGCCCACATGGAAGAAGTACACCAGCCTGTGCGATTATGAGGTGTCAATGAAATCAGGTAACAGACACCAGAAAACCCAAAACAAATAAACAAAAAACATACTGTTGAGAATGATGGGGTTGGAAACGAGACCCCAAACCTATCTACAGACAACAGGACATCCCCTCACATAAGGGTTACAGGGAAGGGATGAGTCAACCAGGGCGCAATATACCACCGATAAAACACAATATTCCTCTGGTTCTTTGAGGCTTCCTCACCCCCCACCATCATGACCCCAGTCCTGCCTTTCAGTTCTGGGTAGACCAGAGCAAATACAGTGGTACAGATAAGAACTCATAACACACTGAATCCAGATCAGATAAACCCCTCGGGAACAGAAAGATGGTACAGGGAAGGTCCTACCCCACGCCCACCCTGGGGATACACAAGAGAAACATGGGTGAAGGGAGATAAGACATGAAAACAACAATAATTTATAAGTTATCAAGGGGTCATGAGGGCAGGGGAGGGGAGAAGGAGGGTAAAAAGAAAAGTTGATACCAGGGGCTCAAATACAAAGTAAATGTTTAGAAAATGATGATGGCAACATATGTACAAATATTCTTGAAACAATAGATGTATGGACCGTTCTAAGAGCTGTAAGAGCTCCCAATAAAAATTATTTTGTTTAAAACTGTTAATGGGAGGCAAAGAATGGGGGCAGGAAGACCAGTTAGGAGGTTACAACAATAACCCAAGGAAGAAATGATGACAAAGACTAGAGCAGTAATGGTGGACAGGGTTAAAGGGGTAAGATCTGGATATATTTTGAAAATAGCATCAGTTCCTGAAACACGTGATGTCAGGTATTAAATCAAGGTGCCATTTCTTGAGATGCACACAGTAAAAAAGGAAAAGTCTAGAAGAGGTAGGATGAATAGCTAGGTTCTGGAGCTACTCATTTTGAGATTATTCGAGGGTAAGTCAAAAAGTGCTATTATTGGATTTCACTTCATACACACAGTTTTCTTTTCTTCCACACAGTTTTGTAAACACAATGTATTTAAACATATTTCTGTAATCAGTAGTCGGCTGCAGATAAGTTGTCACAATCATACTCCAACAAGACTAAGAATGGTCCCTTTAAAAAGGGGGGATAGATTTTGTGCCATGGGAGAAAATGTTTTGAGGTCAAGGATATTATCAAAATTTTAACTGAACTACAAGTAGACATATTTCAAATGACTGAATCTTTGCAACACGTGTACAGGAAAGCTGACCAACATAAAACAACAATTTTTAGGTGTATCCAAAATTTTAGGAAAGCCAAGAAGTACTCAAAGATGAGCATGGCAGAGAAGTTGGCTCACACTGTTATGACAATTGTTTCCGGGGACCCCAAAGAGGTGATTTTAATAGATTTTTCTCAAGGGACACAGGATTATCACCAAAATTTATTAGCAAAAAGTTCTGAGAAAACTGAAAACTGCAGCAGTGAGAAAAAAAGCAGGGAAAATTGTAATGAGGGATTTTTTCCAATGACAATGCACCTACATGCTCATACAATAAAGATAGCAAGGGCAGTCCTATGAGAATTTAATTGTAAAACCTTACTCCATCTACCCTACATCCCTGATCTTGTGTCTTTACACCTTTTATTCCTAAGACTCAAAAGAACATTAAAAAATAACATGATTTGAGTCCATTGATGCCAAAACTCTCATCTTAACATAGTGTATATTGAAAAGCCAAGAATTTTCAGGAAGGGTTAGTGAGATGGAAACACACCTTCACATGTTCATAGACTTTGATGGCAGATATGTCAAGAAACTGCTTCATATTTTGATGTTCTTAGTTAATGCTTTCTATGATTTCATAACAATACCTTGTCTTACTTTCATTTCTTCAAAAGGAGAAACCAAGAAGGTATCTTGGCAAGGACAATCTTGCCAAGAAATGAGATGCAAATTTGGGGCTCATTATCAAACTGCTAAAAGAACAAAGATTAAAAATCCTTAAAGATGCCAGAGGAAAATAAAGGTCAATTATATTCGAGAGAACAAAAAGAATCATTAGTGATTTCAAATCAGAAACAAAGGAGTTCAGAATACAAGAAGCAACATTTTTTTAAAGTGTTAAAAAATAAAACACTAATCTATCAATAAAAAAATCAGTATCAAGTGGAAATAATCTTCCCCCCAAAATACAAAATAACCACATTTTCAAAAGAATATTGAAAGAATATATCACCAGCAGATCTACATAAGCAGAAATGTTAAAGAAAGTTCTTAAGGCAGAAGGAAAATGACACTTGATGTAAACTTGGATCTTATAAAATAATGAGATGCAAAGGAAGCTGACAGTTAAAAGGTGAAACAGAAATACTCCAAAACAATAGTTGAAAAGCTCAAAATTTCTTTGCCATTAATCAATAAAACCAGTAATCAAAATTTAACGAGGTTATAAGATTAAGAAATGTTACCAACCAACATGACCTAAATGACATTTATAAAATTATACCCCAAAATGGTATAGACCACACGTTCCCTTTCATTGCAGTTCAATAATTACCAAATAATACAAGTCTACAATTTATGTGTATATTCTAGTCATATGGAAAGAAATACTCAGAATAAAAGAATAAAACAAATGATAAAAGCCCAGTCTTTCTCCCACAGAGTTACTGGTGGTTTAGAACTGCTAACCATGTGGACAGCAGCTCAACACACAACCACTATGCACTGGGTTTTCTACTCTGGCAAACAGTTACAGTCTCAGAAACCCACAGGGAGTCGCTATGAACCAGTACTGACTCAATGGCAGTGAGTTATTAAAAAGGAGAGTCTCAAACCAGTGAATCAAGCTTAAAAAATTAAAAACGTAGAAAATTACACTCAAGCTAGAAGGAAGACATAAGTATAAGACCTTTGCGACAGAAAATAAAGTGGAAAAAAATAATGAAACAAAAAAGTTTCTGGAACTATATGTGACCTCCTCCCTGGGGGACAGACAACCGAAAAGTGGGTGAAGGGAGACGTCGGACAGGGCAAGATATGACAAAATA
>NW_022111357.1:8683474-8726981 GCF_000313985.2 Echinops telfairi
CACCTCGCCACCAATTTGGATCACTTGTTGTTCCCTTGTCCCTGGGTTTGTTAACACCACTTCCTTTCCCCCCACCTCCCCCTCTCCCATGTCCCCCTGGAACTGTCAGTCCCGTTGTTTTCTCCTTTAGATTGGTCATGCAGCCTATCTTATTTAAACAGACCAAGGTTAGATTTTTTAAGTTATCAATTACACCCAAATTAATATATACATTCAATGGGTTCCCAGCATGGTTTTCTCTAGGCATTTAAGCATTAATCTTTAAAGTATATATAAATACAAAGAATTTAAATAGCACAAGCAATGAAAAAGAACAGAAATTTTTCTGGCAGACTAATTCTAATATTCTAAGTCTAAAACCAATGTTAAACAACAGCTAATAAAAAAAACCCAGCTAAATTTAAAACATTTTTAAGTGACACATTTTTATGAATTGCAAACTCAAAATAAATTGTATCTTAAAAATCCATTTACAATAATAAGAATCTACAAAAATGTAGGAATAACAAAATATGTGTAAGATCTTTACTATGAAATCTAATATCATTGCTGAGAAAAATTTAGAAAGGCCTAAATGAAAAGACTTATAATATTTGTAGATTGTAAAATATATTTAAGATGACAATTCTCAAATTGACCTATAGACCCCAATACAATCCCAATCAGTATCTCAGAGAGTTTTTTTGGAATGAATAAGCTGCTTCTAAAATTTATCTAGATTTACTCAAAATCTAGGACATCAAAATAACTTGAAAAATAGTAACTTATTTAAACAAAGTTAATCATACTTATGCTACAGGCCTAAAGCTAGACATATGGATCAAAGGAACATAATTGAGTTCAAAAATCAACCCAAATAGTAAGTCAAAAATCAACCCAAATAATGATTCTCAAAATAGGTTCCAAAGTAAAACAATACAGAAACAACACTCATTTTAGTGAATGCATACATAAAACATTTTATTACCACTCTTACATTAGACCACTTACAAAAACTACCTTGAAATGGAATTATGGAAAAATTTAAAAAGTAAAACTATGTAGCTTCTGGGAGTAAAATGTAAATCTTCATGTTTGGGGTATAGGAAGATTTGTTAGAACAACCAAAAAGCAGATTACTGTACTATTTGAAAATAATAATAATAAAATAGGACTTCACCAAAATTTAAATTTTTACATTTCGAAGGTTATCATGACAATAGTAAAAATCCACAACATAGGATTGGTTGATACATGGAAAGATAAAAATGGATAGAAAAGTACCAAAAGGTAGCTATAGCTAAAGATATCTCCACTTAATCCAGTGATTACTCTATATAACAAAATACTTGTATCCAGAACATACAAACAACCCAAGTTAAAATAATTAAGTAAAAGCAATCACACTTTAAAATGGGCACAAATTATAAGCTTCACAAACAGAACATATACGAATGACTACTATGTATACAAAAAAGACATTCAACATCATTAGTTATTAGAGAAATGAAAATTAGATTAAAATCAATGAGATACTATGATCTCCTTACTAAAATAGCTACAATTTAAACACAAAGAGATTACTTAGATGAAATAGGCAAATTCCTTGAAAAATACAATTTACCAACTGACATATGTGAAATATAATATATGAATACCACTATAGTTATTAAAGCAATTAAGCCTATAAGATGAAATTGAAAGAGAATGAAATTTCCCATGAGCTTTCTGAAGGTTCCCCCAATTAAGCCTCAGACAAATTATTGACAAAAGTATTAACAAATTAAACCCAACAACATATAAATACTAATATTCTGTAGCCATTTCTAACAGTAAAATGGGTTGCTGTTTTTAAGTAATATAGTCTAAGTGTATTTGACCAGAGCTTCAAACTGGCTCAAAACAGTTCGGTCATGACCTATAAAGCAAAATAAGAGCAGACCCAAGTCTTAAAATTTGGGTGTAGCAAAACAATAACTAGATCAGGAAAAACTGCTGGCTCAAGATTGGAATGCACAACTCAAAAGAGTACAAGGCATGTCAGTTTCAACTCTGCCAGTCAAGAGATGTGGTCAATAGGTAACATGCACACTGTCCTGGTTTTCTATGAGGGAAATTAAGTTCAGCGTAGCCTTCTAAACATTTTCCCATTCCAGGAAACCTACATTAAAAAAAATTCCGGTCTCTTACAGTTCCATTTTGTCAACCAGAAGAACTAGTTCAAAGAAGCCCTGTATTTAAGGGAAAGCAACAGTTTGCCTTAAATAACAAAGTGTGAGAACTATTTTAACTGGAATAAGCAATTAGTCAAAAGTAAATTATTATTTAATGTAGCCCTATAAGGTCTGCCAAAAGTCACTGGCATAAAGAAATATTCTTTTAACTAATATAATTTTAGTTGTGGAAACTCTGGACAAAATTTAAAAGACTAAAAAATTTAATAAGGGGATTCAGAAAGATATTTAAATTATTCTTGCAATAAGTACCTAAAATTATGGAGGAGAGGACTTTATTTCAAAGATGACAAAATAGTTAATAAACTACACTAGAAAAGTATAATGGGGGAGAGGGGTTGCCGCACTGGACTAGTACATCCCTGACTGCAGAAATGCTGAAGACTAAAAGGGTCTAAGTGCTGCTAGGTAAGTGTCCCAGGATATGGAACTCTAAAAGAAAAGGAGATTGGACTGAAAATGGATTATAACAGGGACAACTTGCTATTTAACTGATACTCATCTACTCTGGGTCAGGGTAATAGTTAGACTTGGAACTATTTGTATGGTCTTTCTTCTTTTATTTTCTCCCCTTCTTTCTTTTGATCTATCTATAAAAGAAAGGAAGGACAAGCAATCCCAAGGAGACAATGATTGGACTGATGGTTAGGGGGAGGAGGCATGAGAGAGAAGGTGTGTGTGTGTTGGGGGGGAGGGGGGGAGGGATGGTGAGCCAACAGGGAGAGGGGACTAGCAAGGATTCTAAAATTGACTGTGAGGAGGGTGTAGCATTCCTGGCTGTGTGTGATCAATTAAAATGTATCCAAAGAAATTACTGAAGGTGAATGATAAGAAAAATGATAGTGGGACAGGAGGAAAGAAAAAGTACATAAAAATTACATATATAGGTATAAATATAGATATGTTTATATAAATATAGGTGTATTTCCATATATCTGTAAATACAACAAGGAAGCAAATGGACTTTGGACCTCTACTTAAATATTACCTCAGTACAAGAACAGTTTGTTGGAATAACGTGGCGATGTATGATACGAACCTTCCCTACAGGATCACTGAAGACAAATGGGTACATAAGCAAATGCGGTGAGGAAAGCTGATGGTGTCTAGCTATTAAAAGATCTAACATCTGGGATCTTAGAGGCTTGAAGTGATATAAGCAGCCATCTTGCAGAAAAGCAACAAAACCCATATGGAAGAAGCACATCAGCCTATGTGATGATGAGGTGTTGATGGGAATAGGTATCAGAAGTTCAAAAACAAGCAATCACATTGATGTAAAGGAGCGTGGACAAAGTGGAGACCCAAAGCCCACCTGTAACATAACTGAACATTCCCTCAAACAGAAGAGCCACACGGAAGGGGTGACATATCCAGGGTGCAGTATAGTACTGATGAAACATAACTATCTAGTTCTTTAATATTTCTTCCCCTTAATATTACGGTCTTTGTTTTTCCTCATTAATCTTGTCATACCTGTGTATGTTCATTTGTATAATTAAGATTGTTCAATACATGAAAGTCAAGATGGATAACCCTTCAGAAACAGAAACAAGAGTAATGATTCCCTGAAGGTACAGGAAGGGGGAGCTGAGGGGAGGGGGGGGGAGTAACAGAATTGTAGTTGAACAGATATATTGGATGGTGTAAGATAGAGCAAATAGGCTATCAAAAAGTATAGCGTCTGGGGTCTTAAAGGCTTGAAGGTAATCAAGCGGCCATCAAGCTCAGAAGCAACAAAGCCCACATCGAAGAAGCACACCAGCCTATGCAACCACGAGGTGTCGAAGGGATCAGGTATAAGGCATCATCAGAACAAAAAATCTTACCATAGTGAATGATGGGGGAGTGCGGAGTGGAGATCCAGTAGGCCACTGGAGATCCCCTTGCAGAGGGGTCTCGGGGAGGAGATGAGCCAGTCAGGGTGGGATGTAACAACGATGAGAAATACAACTTTCCTCTAGTTCCTAAATGTTTCCTCCCTGCTCCCACTACCATGACTCCAATTCGACCTTGCAAGTCTGGCTAGACCAGAGGATGTACACTGATACAGATAGGAACTGAAAATACAGGGAATCCAGGGCGGATGAGCCCTACAGGACCAGTGGTATGAGTGGAGAAACAGGGAGGGTAAAGGGAGAATGGGTAGGAAAGAGGGAACCAATTACAAGGAACTGTGTGTGACCTCCTCCCTGGGGGACAGACAACCGAAAAGTGGGTGAAGGAAGACATCAGACAGGGCAAGATATGACAAATTAACAATTTATAAACTATCAAGGGCTCATGAGGGAGTGGGGAGCGGGGAGGGAGGGGAAAAATGAGGACCTAATGTCGGGGGTTTAAGTGGAGAGAAAATGTTTTGAGAATGATGTACAAATGCGCTTTACACAATTGATGTGTGTATGGATTGCGATAACAGTTGTATGAGCCCCTAATAAAATGTTTTTTAAAAAAAGATAGAGCAAATAATAACAACAACAATATACAATATAGAGCAAATAATAATAACAACAACAATATACAATAATAAGGGTTTCTAGGGGGTAGGCAAGGGAAAGGAGGGGATAAAGGAGAGCTAATATCAAAGAGTTCAAGAAGAAAGAAAATGGTTTGAAACTGATGGTGGCAGCAATTGTATGCTTAATCTAATTGAGTTATGGATTATAACAGGATCTGCAAGAGCTCCTAGTAAAATGATAAAAATATTTTTAAAGTATAATACATATCGCTTGAAAACAAATATAGATTTAGTATGGAACATAAAATTAGTATGTATGCTAAATGAAGCCTATTCTTGGAAGGCTGCTATGCTCACCACTATACCACCAATGCAATGAAGCCTGTTCTTGAAAATAAAGACCAGCAACAAAAAATCTGTCCGCAAGTAATATACGAGGATATACACCCCACCCTCCCCAAGGGGGGAAAAAAAACAAACAGAAAATAGCTCCAGTGAACAGTGCTTTTGTAGTACACATTATTCCTGCTAGATGAGCATCCAAGCAACTCACTCGGAGTTAGTGCACCCAGCAGGGTTACCAGGAAGGTTCTCTCAGGTCATGGTGAATCTCTTTGTAAAAGCAGTCTCACTACAACCTCATATTTTGTGATAGTCGATTTAAGAAAACAGCGTTTGGATGTGAAATTTTGTTTCCAGCTTGGGAAAAAAGCCACAGAAACTGTTGTGATGTTGAACACAGCTTACGAGGACAGAGCTATAAGAAAAACTCAAATGAATGAGTGGTTTTCTTGTTTCAAAAAAGGTTAAATGTTGATTGATGATAAGCCTCGGTTCTGGAAATCCGTCAACTTCCCTAACAGATGAAAATGTAAACTCATAGTGCATTTGAAGTTCATTCCACCAGGTCAGACTGTTAATCAATCTTTCTATTTGGAGGTTCTGAAAAGATTGTATCACAGTGTGCAACAAAAAAGGCCTGATTTGTAGCAGACAGGGGGCTGGTTTTACTCATGACAATGCACCTGCTCACGTAGCATCCCACTGCACTAGTGTTTGGCAAAAAAACAGCATGCCTCTCTTGCCCCCCACACTTGACTCACCTGACCCTCACTCCATGAGACCATTTTCCCCCCCATGAATGAAAAGGAACATGAAAGTTCAGAGACTTGATGACATAGGAGAGGTGAAGAAAAAAACAAGGTGCTGTCACCCATCCAAACAAATGAGTTTGGAAAATACTTCCAAGAATGGAACCGCAGATTTGACAAATATATTAAGTGTAATAGAGAGTACTTTGAAGGGGATATGGTTGTTTTGTTTAAAAAAAAAAATTTTTTTTTAAACAGCTTGGGGGCGGGTGCATTTCTGTTTTTTGAGGAGTAACCCTCATATATATTAGTGCACTACCAACTGAATTTAAATTATGAATATTTTATAAAAACCGTGTCTAAAATCTAGTGAAGAAATTTTAAAAAGGAATAATAGAAAGATAGGGGGTTTTAGCATAAAAATATCTACATCAAAAGAAAAATCTACATCCTAAATTCAAAGCAATGAAATTAATATGGTACCAGTATAGAAAAAAGTTTTTAGAAAATGGAGTATAAATTCCTCAAATATATACAAAATTCAGGGAAATTTCCATTTTCTTCTCATTTCAACTGTCTATGAGCTTTTAAAAGCTCTCTCATATGAGAATTTATGTACATATCAATGTTGTTCATTCCATTTTTGAAGCAGCTTGCCAAATTTTTCCTTTAATATAAGGTACCACCAGCAGACCTACCCATGGGAGAGAGAAGGAAGAAGGAACATGACTGGATCCCAAGCGTACCTAACATCCTAAGTAAACTTCAAGATAAATAAGACTTAAATGTCAAAATAGGAAATAAAAAGTTCACAAGATAATTATTTACAAATGAATTTCTAAATTTTTATTAAAAGTATTAAAGATTTAATTAAGTAGATAGTCTTCATCAGGTTCATGGCTAAGCTACTATAAATGTTAATTTCTGTAGAATATTTTCAAACATACACAAAATATGCTCAATTTACTGGTCTGAGAGAGACTGGAAGAATCCTCAAGACTACTGTCCTAAAACCACATTCTAATGGAGACTGAAGACTTTCCCAGAGGCCACCTGAGATGTAATCAGATCTAGCCAGAAATCCTTGACATGTTATAGTATTACAAATTCTGGCCTTTATATCTGTGACTAGAAACCTGTTTTAGAAGTACTTTGTAAATACTTATCCTTGGTGATCAGGAAAGTAACACTGAATGTGAGTACAGTCAGCGTACCAAAAACCAAACCAAAATAAATGCCGTCATTTAAATGCTCAAGAGAAAAGTATGCTGGCACTGAAGAATTTGACATATACAGCAATAACTCCAACAAAGACCTATATATATATGATGATGGGTATATAGGTATACAGATAGGTACCACCCAAGTTCAACTCACAGCCAGCCCCACAGGACATAGAATTACCCCGATGAGGTTCAACTTGATGGCAGTGAGTTTTGGTAATCTTTTTTTTTTTAAATCATTTTATTAGGGGCTCATACAACTCTTATCACAATCCATACATACATCAATTGTGTAAAGCACATTTGTACATCCATTGCCTTCATCATTCTCAAAACATTTACTCTCCACTTAAGCCCCTGGCATTAGCTCATTTTTCCCCTCCCTCATGAGCCCTTGATAATTTATAAATTATTATTTTGTCATATCTTGCCCTGTCCAACATCTCCCTGCACCCTTTTCTGTTGTCCGTCCCCCAGGGAGGAGATCACATGTAGATCCTTATAATCGTTTCCCCCTTTCCACCCCACTCTCCCTCCACCCTCCCCGTATCACCAAAGATTACCAAAGAGTTTTGGTAAGCTTGATGGAAGCAGCTTGCCACATTTTTCCTCTGTAGTGTCAGTTAGCAGCTAAGCACTGAATTACTGTACCACCAGGCACTCTTATAGGTATGTACATGAATGAAGAGATAGAAGCATCTACACGTAAATGTAAATAAAGATGTGTACAAACAGGCACATATTCATTGAATATGCAAAGACAAATACTCATCAGACATAAACAAATACCTTCCAAGATTGGTTTTCTGGGTTTGAAGGCTTAGGACCATACATAGTATGATGCACAATTCAGTCAACTAGCGTAACGTACTAAAAAGTGGCAAAGTTCATGTTCTGCAACCTACTGAAATAAGTAGTACCTGGATTCTTAAAGGCTTGCAAGTGACCATCAAAGACACGAATCATTAGTCTCTACTTCTCAGGAGCAAGACAGTAAGAAGGTAATCAAAATCTCACAGAAAAGAAAAAAAAAAAGCTATACGGCTGATAATCGGCTCAAGCCATGGCCTTATTTACCCTAAGGCATGAAAAAAATGACATGGTACCTTACTACCACCTTTAGGATCAGAGTCCAAATAAATGGTTCCAGATAAAATGGAAGAAAAATGAAAAACAAAATTCATACTTCCTAAAATGTCCAGACTAAGCAGAATAGTTAAGACCAGAATAGTCCCTGAGACTATTACCAAGAAATCCTCTTTAAACCTTGAACTAAAACTATCCCAAGATCACATTTTAGAGAAACAGCTGATACACAAAATTGATATTATCTATGACAACAGTGCTCAAAAAAACAAACACCTGCATGAAATCAGATGGTCAATATTTACTCTACAGCAAAGATGAGAAAGTAAAAGGGCACAGAAGCTAAGCACTGCAAATGGCACAACCAGAACACCATTGAACACTGACATGTTGTTAATAATATATAGCTAATGCCACTGAGTAAGTGGTATCCAAACTGTTAAATGAGAATCTAATTTGCAATGTACACTTTCTCCAAAAATACATTGTTTTAATAAGTGCTCTAAAATAATAAGTTAACTTACAGTTGATCTACAGATCAAATTCCTACCATACTTTATTTGATTTTGTTTTGTTAGAAATGACATTTCTAAAATGAACATCAAGAAAAATGTAAACAATTCAATGGCTCCTAACAACAGGATGTTTCTACTTTAAACCACAAGGTGTTTAAGTAGGTTTAAGAAGTATCTATATATGTGTGTGTATTTGTCTCTGTGCAATATATGCACATGTGTGCACGGATGAGGGGGCTTTAAAAATTTGTGGTAAACTTCCACTATTTCTTTATTCTATTTCCCATGAACTTTTTGAAGCTCTTTAGACTTACACAAATACCTGTGGGATTAGTTTGTTTACAAGGTTTAGATAATGGGTAAAACTACATTTCTAGTACAGAGGAGAGTAAGTACATACTCTTGAATTACAGTTAAGTGCCAACAAGGCAGTTCCGACTCATACTTACACGTTACACAACAAAAACAATGCCTGGTCCTGCGTGCACCCTCCTCACAATTGTTCCTATGTTGGAGCCCATTGTTGTGGCCACAGTATAAATCCAGAGGCCTTCCTTTTCGCTGACCCTGAATCTTACCAAACGTGATTTCTTCTTCAGGGACTGGTCTCTCCTGATAATATGTCCAAAGTATGACAAGTCTCACCATTCTTGCTTCTAAGGAACATTCTGGCTGGACTTCTTCCAAGACAGATTTGCTTGTTTCTTCTAGCCATGTGTGGTAATTACTTTTATTTATTTTTTGATACTTCCAGTATTCTTTCCCAACACCATAATTCAAATGCATTGATTTTTCTTCAGTCTTCCTTATTCAATGTTCAACTGTCACATGCATATGAGGTGAATGAAAATATTATCGCTTGGGTCAGGCTTATCTCAGTTCTCAAAGTAATATCCTTGCTTCCCAAAACATTAAAGAGGTCTTGTGCAGCAGATTTACAATGGGTAGTTTCATCTCTTGACTGTTGCTTCCATAAATATTGATTGTAGATCCAAATTCTCGACAACTTCATTCTTTTCTCCTTTTCTCTTGATGTTACCTACTGCTCCAGTTCTGAGGTTCTGTTTTGGGGTTGTTTCTGACATTGAGTTGCCATACATACAAAAGGCTGCAGTCTTTGAGCTACAGCACCAGTTTCATGTCTTCTTCACTGACAGCAAACAGAGTGGTGTCACCTGCCTTACTCCAACCTTGATATCGAATTCTTCATATCATACAACTTCCCCGGCGACTGCTCACCAGCTTGAGTACATATGGAGAGAGGATACAACCCTTGTATACACACTTCTGGATTCTAAACCATTTAGTATTCTATTATTCTTTTTATACAACTGCCTCTTGGTCCATGTGCAAATTCAACATGAGCACAATTAAGTGTTCTGGAATTCCTATTCTTATCAAGGCTATCTGTAGTTTTTTACAATCCATCAAATGTCTTTCATAGTCAACTAAATACAAGTAAACATCTTTCTGTTATTCTCTGCTTTCAAACAAGATCCATCTGATATTAGCAATGATAACCCTCATTCCATGTCCTCTTCTGAATCTCATCCAGCTCCCTGTCAATGGACTCCTGTAATTATAGATGATCTTCTGCAAAATTTTACTTGCATGTGATATTAATAAAATTTATCTATAATTTGCATATTTTGTTGGGTCACTTTTTAAAAATCATTTTATTGGGGCTCATACAACTCTTATCACAATCCACACATACATCAACTGTGTAAAGCACACTTATACATTTGTTGCCCTCATCATTCTCAAGACACTCGCTTTCCGTTTGGGCTCCTGGAAATCAGTTTGTTGTTTTTTTTTACCTGCCTCCCTCCCCGCTCCTCTCCCTCATGAACCCTTGATAATTTATAAATTATTATTTTATCATATCTTACACTGCCCGATGTCTCCCTTCACCCACTTTTCTGTTGTCCATCCCCCAGGGAGGAGGTTATATGTAGATCCTTGTAATTGGTTCCCCCTTACTACCCCATCCTCTTCCCTCCCAGTATCACCAGTCCCACCCCTGGTCCTGAGGGGTTCATCTGTCCTGGATTCCCTGTGTTTCCAGTTCCTATCTGCACCGCTGTGCATCCTCTGGTCTAACCAGGTTTGTAAGGTAGAATTGGGATCATGATAGTGGGGAGCAGGGAGGGAGGAGCTTTTACGAATTAGAGGAAAGTTGTGAATTTCATCAATGCTATACTGCACTGAGTGACTCATCTCCTCCCCACTACCCCTCTGCAAGGGATGTCCAGTTGTCTACAGATGAGCATTGGGTCCCCATTGTGCACTCCCCTCATTCATGATGACGATTTTTTTTTTTCCTTTGGTGCTTGATACCTGGTCCCCTCAACCCTTCGTGATCACACATGCTGGTATGCTTCTTCCATGTGGGCTTTGTTGCTTCTGGGCTACATGGCTGCTTGTTTACCTTCAAGACTTTAAGACCCCAGACGCTATAGGTCTTGATAGGCGGGCACCATCAGCCTTCTTCACCACACTTACTTATGCACACATTTGTTTTCAGCGTTTATATGGGGAAGGTGAGCACACAATGATGGTTTTTGTTCTTTGGTGTCTGCTGCCTGATCCCTTCAACAACTCGTGATCACACAGGATGGTCTGCTTGTTCCCTGTGGGCTTTGTTGCTTCCAAGCTAGATGGCCACTTGTTTACCTTCAAGCCTTTAAGATCCCAGACACTATATCTTTTGATAGCTGGGCACCATCAGGTTTCTTCATCACATTTGCTTATGCACACGTTTGTCTTAAGTGATCATGTCGGCAAGGTGGGTGTCATGGAATGACCGTTTAGTTGAGCAAAGTGCTCTTGTATTGAGGGAGTGCACGAGTGGAGGCCCAATGTCCATCTGCTACCCTACTACTAAACCTATCAATATATGCACATAGATCTATTTCCCCCATAATCATAAATATATTTACATATGTACATGCCTGTATTTAGGTCTCTACGTATGTCCTTTACCTCCTACTTCTTTCCTCTATTTCCTTATGCTTTCCTCCTGTCCCACTACCTGTTCAGCCTTCATTTGGGTTTCAGTAATTCCACTCGATTACATTGCTCTTGGTCACTCCCTACCAATCCTCCCATTCCCTCCCTGCCACTGGTTTTGAATCACTCATTGTTCCCTTGTCCCTGGGTTGGCCAACCCTTTTCCCTTCCTCCACCTCCCACTCTCCCATGTCCCCCTGGGACAGTTGGTCCCGCTTTCTTCTCCACATTGTTTGCCCAGCCTCTCTTATCTAGATAGACCTGCAGAGATAAAAATATTCACATAAAATTGCGGATGGCCTCAACAGTACCAAAGTGGCACATAAAAACACGGTGTCGATGGCAGCAACACCAACAAACTAACAAACCAAAAAGCCACTGACATACAAAATCTAAAAGAAGAAGAAAAAAAAGCCTGTTAATAGTTCAAGTTCTGTTTGTTGACCTTGAGAAGTGTTTTCCAGAGCCGGGGTGCCACGCCCTGGTCATCAAGTCCATCCTTGACACTCCCTCGGGATCTCCTTGCTCTGCTTCCTGCATGCCCCCCGTTTTGCCTCAGTGTGGTGGGGTCAGCTCGGTCACACATCCCCCACCGTGTCTCCAGTGCTGTTCTGTGTAGGGCCATGGGTCAGTGCAGGATGTCTCTTCTCACAGTGGGGCCGGCCATATGGTCCTCTCTGTGCATTGGCTTCTCCGAGCAGGGTTATTGTCCTCTGAGCTTGGTGGGTCCTGGTGTGCCCACTCCCTTCCTCCCCCTTCATTGGCTTCAGCTTCCTTCTGGGTATGGTAGGTCAGTTCCTTTCCCACACCAGATGATCTATTTTCATTTTCTGTGGCACTCCCTTCCATCATGGAGGTCAGGATTAATCTGGTTGGGGTCACTTTTCTTTGAAATGGGTTAAAAATAAAGATCTCTTCCAATCAACTGGCCAAGTGCTAGCTGTCTTCCAAATTCCTGGCATAGACGAGTAAGTACTTCCAGTGCTTCATCAGCTAGTTGAAACATTCAATTGGTATCCCATCAATTCCTGGAACCTTATATTTGGCTAATCCCATCCATGCAGCTTAGACTTCTCCCTTCCGTACCACCAGTTCTTGATCATATGTTACTTCCTGAAATGGTTAGATGTTGATTAGTTCTTTTTGGTACAATGACTCGAATGCTTCCTGCATCATTCAATTTTTGCCCATTGAATCTTCCAATACTGCAACTCAAGTCTTGAGTTTTCCTGAGTTCTTTCACTTTAAGATATGAACAGCATGTTCTTCCTTTTTGGTTTTCTCTATCTAGGTCTTTGCACATTTCAATAAGATGTCTGGGTTTGTCTTCTCAAGCTGCCCTTTGAAATTTTCTAGAGCTTTCTAACTTCATTATTTACTCCATTGGCCTTAACTATTCTAGGATGAAGAGAAAATTCAGTCTCATCTGACATCGACTTTCATCTTTTCCTTCTTTCTGGACCTTTTAATAACCTTTTGCTTTCTTCATGTATGATGTCATCCCACAGCTCATCAAGTATTCTGTCGCTTGTGTTCAAGACAGAAAATCCATTTTAGATATTCTGAAAATTCAGGTGAGGCAGACTCAAGGTCTTATTATGGCTCTGGTGGACTTGTTCTAATTTTCCTCACCTCCTGGCCTTACCTCAACTTACATTTGAGCAATTGATGGTGTGTTCCAGTTGGCCCTTGGCCTGGTTTTAGCTGCTGACATTCAGCTTCTCCATTATTTCCCCCCACAGATGTAGTAAATTAATTTCTGCATTTTTCACCTAGACAAGTCTATGTATATAGTTGCCTTCTCTATTGTTGGGAAAATGTACGTATAATGAAGAAGTTGTTGATCTTGCAAAAATCTATCATGTAATCTCCAGCTTCATTTTTATTACCAAGGTTGTATTTTCCAACTACTGTTCCTTCATTTTTGTTTCCAACTTTTGGATTCGAATTGCCAATAATTATCTTGATTGCATTTTGTATATTGACTGCATGGTTGATCAATTTCTTGATTGTATCATCCATCATGCATCTTGACTGCATATTTGATCAATTTCAGATTGAATACATTGATAAAATACTATAATTTCTTCATCACTAGCTTTAGTGGTTGGCGCATAAATTTTAATAGATGTATTGAGGAATTTCCTTATATGCCGAGATATCATCGTGTCACTGACAACATTTTACTTCAAGATGGATCTTGAAATGTCCTTTCTGACAATTACTGCAACGAATCTGTTGATCCTTGCAAAGTAAACCATTTGATTACTTGATTCAAAATGGCCAATACCAGTCCATGTCAGCTCACTAAAACCCAGGGTATTTTTATGTGTTCCATTTCCTTTTTGACAACTTCTCATTTTCCTAGATTCATACTTAGTAAATTCCAAGTTCAAATTTTCAAATGTTTTCAAATGTCTCTTCTAATTTTGACCCATGTTCCATCAGCAAATAAAGGTTCACACATATCATTGTGGTTGACTCTACTTTGAAAAGGTAGTGGCTCTTCCTCAATCATATTTTAGTGCCAGCAAGTATGCCCCAACCCAGTCAAATCAATCTAATGCCAGCAAACCGATCCAGACTGAACAGCAACCTGACAAGAGGATTTCCAAGGCTGTCAATTTTTACAAGAACAGAGAGCTACATCTTTCTCCCACAGAGTGACTGGTGAGATTGAGCCAACCTTGTGGTTAGCAGTCTAATGCTTATCTAATGGGGATATAAAGACTCCTCTGATATATACAACTTTTTGTTTATTCATTATTCATTGATTGGATATTTAGGCTGTTTCCATATTTTGATTATTATGCATAATGTTGCTATAAATATGTGTGTATTTTGTTGACAAATGTTTACATTTCTTCTGGATATATACCTGTAAGTAAAATGACTTGTTTATAACTCGTTTAATCATTTGAAGAACTGTGAGACTGGTTCAAAGTGACTGCACCATTTTACATTCCTACTAGAAGTGCATGAGGGCTTTGGTGTCTTTACATACTTTCCAACATTTCTGGTCATCTTTTTATTTTCTTGTTCTATCTACCCACCACTGCTATCAAGGCCACTATGATTCAGAGCGGCTCTGCAGTATTTGGAGACCTACTGCGTAGGGTCTGTAAGACTGTAACATACTTATGGAATCATATTACTTCATCTTTCACCACGGAGCAGATAGTGGGTTAGTTGGCAGTCCAACTCTTTGACCACTACACCATTAAGGCTCCAATATACTAACAAGTGTGACGGAATATGTCATTGTGGTTTTGATTTAAATTTCCCTATGACTAATGATGCTGAGCACCTTTTCATGTTCTTATTGGTCGTTTACCAATTCGTCTTGGAAAATCATCTATTCAAATCCTTTTCCTTTTTCAAACTGGTTTACTTGTCTTTATTGCTGAAGTGTAAGGGTCTGTTGTATGTTCTACATGATTTGCAAATATTTTCTCCTATTCTGTGGATTGTCTTCTCGCTTTGTTTATCGTGAAGTCAAATTTTAAAACTTAGTAGAGTCCAATTTACGCATTTTTTTCCTTTCTGGCTGTTCTTCAGGTTTCATATTATAGGAACCATTGTCTAATACAAGATCATTAAGATTTATATACTTGTTTTCTCTGAAGGGTTTATTAATTCTAGTTGTTTTCAGATATCTGATCCACTTGAGTTAATTTTTCATATTGTGAAAAGTAACAGTATTAGGCCATTTGTTGAAAGGATGGATTTCTCTATTGAGTGATATTGGCACCCTTGTTAAAAATAATTTGCCCATAAATACATATATTTCAGGATTCTCGTTTCTGTTCACTGACCTATATATGTCCAACTTCATGCCACAACTACCCAATCTTAATTACCACCATGCTGAAGTACTTTTGAGAATTGGTTTGTATAAGTGGAAGAACTACTTAGGACCTTACATTTCCATTACAGTTGAGAACAAATACACCCTAGGCCCCTCAAAACAAACTCACAATCAATGAGTTGATTCTGACTTATAGCAACCCTATAATTAAATATAGCAAACATTAATTAAATGTTTTTAATTAATCATTTTATTGGGGGGCTCTTATAAATTTTAAAACAATCCATCATTCAATTATATTAAGCACACTTGTACATATCTTGCCATCAACATTTCCAAAACATTTTCTTTCTTGAGCCCTTGGTATCAACTCCTCTTTTTCCCCTCTCTTCCCCACCCTCCCACCTATATAAAATTTCTGGTGCAGTATTCTTTACATGAGCAGATGGCTTCCACTATCTCTGGAAGAGTGGCTGGTGATTTGGAACCACCAAACTTGTGGTTGGTCATCTAACACTTACCCAACAGTGCCACCAGCATTTATCCCCGAGTAATCACCTTCCCATATATACCCTAGAGAAGGAGAGTATGTAATCCAGGTGACTTGATATTTTATGGTCCTAAAGTGGAAAATGGCTTCTACATTTTTAAATTGTTGAAAAGACAATCAAAAGTACTCTTTTGATAAACTGAAAAACTCTAATTTCTGTACCATAAAATTTTATTGGCACACAAACACTTTCATTCAGTTAATGCTTACAGCAGCTTTCATGCTACAAAGGCAGAGTTCAACCGTGACAATAGAGACAGGAAACATAAAAAAAACTAAAATATTTACTATCTGATCATTGACAGAAAAAGTTTGTTGACCCTCTGTTCTAGTGCTGTGGTTTTTAAACTTGTACCGTACATACTTGAGTATAAGCCTACCAGAAAATCACCCGAGGATCCTGATTTTACAACAAAAACTGCATTAGAAATGTGCTGAAAAAACTCGGCTATACACAAGTATATATGATATTTGACAGAGACCTACCACAAAAACAGGTTTTGCACTGAGTCTTTTTTTTAATAGTTGCTTTTTTTTTTTTTTAAGTTTTTTAATCATTTTATTAGGGGCTCATACAACTCATCACAATCCATACATACATCAATTGTGTAAAGCACATCTGTACATTCATTGCCCTCATCCTCAAAACATTTCCTCTCCACTTAAACCCCCGGCATTAGGTCCTCATTTTTCCCCTCCCTCCCCATTCCCCCCTCCCTCATGAGCCCTTGATAATTTATAAATTGTTATTTTGTCATATCTTGCCCTGTCCGACGTCTCCCTTCACCCACTTTTCTGTTGTCCGTCCCCCAGGGAGGAGGTCACATATAGTTCCTTGTAATCGGTTCCCTCTTTCCTACCCACTCTCCCTCTACCCTCCCTGTTTCACACTCACACCACTGGTCCTATAGGGCTCATCCGCCCTGGAGTCCCTGTATTTCCAGTTCCTATCTGTACCAGTGTACATCCTCTGGTCTAGCCAGACTTGCAAGGTCGAATTCGAGTCATGGTAGTGGGAGCGGGGAGGAAACATTCAGGAACTAGAGGAAACAATCCTGAAAACGATGGGTGCATAAACGCGGTCCTGTTGGTTTTATAGCACTTTATACAAGGAACCCCCCCTTTATTTGTGAGGATGACAAATGAACCAGAGAAACCACCATTATTACCCTGTGCTTCTGAGTCCTACCCAACAGTGTATTTACATGTCTGACGGCAGCAGGAGAACTATTTATAAAGAAAAGCAAGACATTAAAAAAAAAAATGCACTGAATCTTAAACTTGGTAGATTCCTCAACATAACCTATAAGAATGCTCATAGAGGAAAGACTTGTAAGAGAACCTGGAAACATCACCAATCTACAGCCAATACTGATCTTTTATTGTGATATTTATATAAGGAATAACAGGCCAATGATAAATGAATATAAACTATACATATACTACATGCATCATTACAATAAAATATCAAAAATATGCTATAGAGGGAAAATAGCAAGTAATAACATACATATAGTATGATTCAAAATGAAAAGAAATAGCTATAAACAGCTGTTAATAAGAACTTAGGATGTATTGAGCATGAACCTAGGAAAATAGAAAGTCCTCAAAAGTGAAATAGAATGCATTTCAAAGTGATATGTTAAGCATTAGTGATCTGGTATGGACTGGCATTGGCCGTTTTGAATTAAAAAATCATATGGTTTACTATGTTAAGAATGGAAGATTCAAGAAAAAATAGCCTTGCATTCATCATCTACAAGGATATTTCAAGAAATCTATCTTGAATACAATACTGTCTGTGTTAAGATACTAACTATCCACATATACAGAAATTCAGTCAATAAATTTTCAACTTTAAGGATCAACCACTAAAGCAGGTGATGCAGAAATTGAAGAATTTTACCAACTTCTTCAGTCTGAAACTGATCAAACATGAAATCAAGATACACTGATAATTATTGGAATTGGAATGCAAAAGTTGGAAACAAAGAGGAAGAAAGAGTAGTCGGGAAATAATAGCTTGAAGTAATAGAAATGAAGCTGGAAATCACAAACCAAAAAAGGAAGAACACATTTAGGATCTCTTAAACAGAAATAACTTAAGAAAAAGTCAAGCCTCACATTCCAATACTGAAAAATTCTATGGACAAAATATTGAATGAGATAGGAAATATCAACAGAAGATGCAAACAATACACAAGAGTCATCGAACCAAAAAGAACTAGTCAACTTTCAACCATTTCAAGAAGTAGCATACGATAAAAAACTGAAAGTACTAAAGGAAGAAAGCCAACTTGTACTAAAGGCATTAGCCAAAAACAAGGGCACAGGAATCAATGGAATACCATCTGAAATGTTTCAACAAGTTCACGAAGCCCGAGAAGCAAGATGAATTTATAGTGAGGACGGTACGGACCCAGGTAGTATTTGTCCTGTTGTACACAACATTGCTGTGAGTTGGAGCTAACTCGGTGACATCTAACAATAAAGACATGACTCCAAAACAGTAAGTAATGTTAAAATAGGCAAAAGCAAAATATTGAAAAATGATGTAAATGTCATAAAAACTATAAAGAAAAGCAATGAACATAAACTCAGGACAATACTAAATTGCCATGAAGTCGATTTTATGAAGACTCCATGTATGTATACTAGAACTGCTCTGAATAAATTTCAAGACTTCAGTAGCTGATCTTCAGGCTTGTCTTCCAGAAGCCCCTGGATTGGTCTTCACCACCAAGTGTTTAAGTAGCAGCCAATGGATAAACTGCACAATCCAGAGATTGTACTAAAATTCAAGGTACTGGGTACCTATTTAGGGAAAAGAGTACAAAACGTGACTAAGAAAATGGAATCAAAGTCTGGATAATGTACTATTTTAAAAGTAGGGGTGGAAGCCAGGGTTTGCTGTTTGTTTATATACATCTCACACATTGTAAACATTCTACGAAATTCTAGGGCAACATATAACCAAGGAGTAAAGAAAGTCTTTTTTTTAAATCATTTTATTGGGGGTTCATTCAACTCTTATCACAATCCATACATACATCAATTGTGTAAAGCACATTTGTACATTCATTGCCCTTATCATTCTCCAAACATTTGCTCTCCACTTAAGCCCCTGGCATCAGCTCATTTTTCCCCTTCCTCCCCACTGCCCCCTCCCTCATGAACTTTTGATAATTTATAAATTATGACTTTGTCATATCTTACACTGCCCGACGTCACCTTTCACCCACTTTTCTGTTGTCTGTCCCCCAGGGAACAGGTTATATGTAGATTCCTTTAATCGGTTTCCCCTTTCCACCCCACTTTCCCCGTATCACCACTCTCACCACTGGTCCGGAACGGATCATCTGCCCTGGATTCCCCAGTTCCTATCTGCACCAGTGTATATCATCTGGTCTAGCCAGAGTTGTAAGGTAGAATTGGGATCATGAGAGTGGGAGGGGAGGAAGCATTTTGGAACTAGAGGAAAGTTGTATGTTTCATCGTTACTACACTGCACCTTGACTGGCTCGTCTCCTCCCTGTGACCCTTCCGTAAGGAGATGTCCAGTGGCCTGCAGATGGGCTTTGGGTCCCCACTCTGCACTCCCCCGCATTCACAATGATTTGATTTTTTGCGCTTTGATGCCTGATACCTGATCCTATTGACACCTCATGATCACACAGGCTTCTTCCATGTGGGCTTTGTTGCTACTCAGCTAGATGGCTGCTTGTTTACCTTCAAGCCTTTAAGACCCCAGATGCTATATCTTTTGATAGCTGGGCACCATCAGCTTTCTTCACCACATTTGCTTATGCACACATTTGTCTTGAGCGATCATATTGGAGAGGTGTGCACACAATGATATGATTTCTTGTTCTTTGATGCCTGGTACCTGATCCCTTCAGCAACTCATGATCACACAGGTTGGTGTCTTCTTCCATGTGGGCTTTGTTGCATCTGAGCTCGATGGCCACTTGTTTAACTTCAAATCTTTAAGATCCTAGACCAGGGGTCCTCAAACTACAGTCCCCGGGTCATATGCGGCTTTTGCCCCATTTTGTTTTTTACTTCAAAATAAGATATGTGCAGTGCGCATAGGAATTTGTATATAGTTTTTTTTAAAAGCTATAGTCTGGCCCTCCAATGGGTCTGAGGGACACTGAACTGGCCCCCTGTTTAAAAAGTTTGAGAACCCCTGCCCTAGACACTATATCTTTTGATAGCCGGGCTCCATCAGCTTTTTTCACCACATTTGCTTATGCATCCGCTTTGTCTTCAGCGATTGTGTAGGGAAGGTGAGCATCATGGAATGCCAATTTAATAGAACAAAATATTCTTGCATTGAGGGAATACTTGAGTGCAGAGCCAATGTCCTTTTGCTGCCTTAATACTAAACTATAAATACATGAACATAGATCTATTTCCCCATCCTCATATATAAATATATTTTCATATGTACATGCCTTTATTTACACCTCTATAAAAGCCCTTTGCCTCCTAGCTCTTTCCTCTATTTCCTTTTACTTTCCTCTTGACCCGCTATCAGGTTCAGCGTTCATTTGGGTTTCAGTAATTCCTCTGGGTTACATTACCCTTGATCACGCCCTAAAGAAAATCTTAAACAAGACTGATACATAGATGTTACAAAGATACATAATAAAAATGTTAAAACCAGTTGTTTAATGTCTAATAAAAGGATACCAAGTGAGGGAAAATCAGCTCATTAACAAAATTTTAACTTACGTACTCTGAAAGTGTTAAATTCTGAATAAACTCAATGATTTCATTCTTTTAAATGTATGTACTCTGAATCATCTGTGATGCCTTAAAGCTACTATCAAACAAGCTTACAAATTGGCATTTAAAATCAATAAACAGAAAAATGGGCAAAGGGTATTTATTCATTTATTTAACAACTATTTCTTGACAATACAGAAAGTCAGCCCAAATGCTAAACTTTACTAAAAGATTGTTAAAGTTAGTAGAGTTTTACAAAAATATAAATTAAAATCACTGCTGTTGTATTTTACATCCATCACAAACATTAAAAACTATAATATATACTAATGGTAAGCAAGGTGGAGAATATTCCTATCCACTACTGGAAAAAATTTTTATTAAATACTTTCACTGGGGCTCTTTAAATCTCTTATCACAATCCATACATTTATCCATTGTGTCAAGCACGTTTGTACATATGCTGCCATCATTTTCAAAGCATTTTCTTTCTACTTGAATCCTTGATATCAGCTCATTTCTGCCCCTGCATCCCCATCCACCCTCCCTCCTGAACCCTTGATAAGTTATAGATGATTATTTTCATATCATATTATCCTCTGTCATCCTTCATCCACTTGTCTATTGTTCTTCCCCCTGGGAGGGGGTTATATATGTCAAACCTTGTGATCGATTTCCCCTTTCTCCCCCCTACCTTCCCCTTATCCTCCTAGTATCTCTACTCTCATTGTTGGCCCTGAGGGGTTTATCTATCCTAGATTTCCTGTGTTTCGGGCTTTTATCTGTATAGCAGTGTGCATGTTTTGCTCTAATCCGATTTGTAAGGTAGAAGTGAGGTCATGATAGTGGGGGGGAAGGAAGCACCAAAGAGCTAGAGGAAAATTGTGTGCTTGCTTTTTTGAAATTTTTAAAAGTAATCTGGCTCCACCTATTAAAAATGAACATCACACAGGCCTTTTACTCCATAATGTCCACTCATTAATCAATTTACGGATATAAAATGATTAATTAATAAAGACATGTATTATAGGATTTTAAATGCATCACTATTTTTCATGGCCAAAAAAACAAAAAAGAGAATACCTAAAACCACAGCACAAAATTTTAGTGGAGTCCCTAGGTTACTTTATCTCAAGATCATGGAACATTAATAAGAGTTACATCTATTAGAGGTGAGGTGAAGATATATCATAAGGTGAAAAATGGAAAAGTGTTCTTTGTTGTGACACCATGCTATACAAGTATCACTGCTATCTTGTATCTAAATCTTTTCAACACTCTTAAAAGATTCTCAGAACCCTTCAGCAACATCTATTTCCTCCTCCTACTCCTCGGTAACCACAATAAGCTTTCATCTCGCTGCACTTGCCAATTCTGAGTAGTTCATAAAACAGGGATCATACAATATTTGTCTGACATGTTAGGCTGCTAACCACAAGGTCAGCAGTTCAAAACCACCAGCTGTTCCACAGGAGACAGGCGTGGCTTTATACTCCTGTAAAGATTTAGAGTGTTGGAAACCCAAAGAGCAGGTCTGCTCTACTCTACAGGGTCACTATGAGTTAGAACTGACTCGATGGCAGTGAGTTTGGGTTTTTTAATTTTATTTCATAAAATACTCATAAGAAAAGTGTGATGGAAAAAAGTATGTAAACTCTATTTTTTTAAAATAAAAACTCATATACATATGTGTAAGTTTATAGCTAAAATTATTTCATGAGCATTAGAGAAAAACTTGGAGGCTATCTACAATGTCGTTAATATGAGTCATGAGAGAGATTAAAGACAATAATGAGGGAGAGGGGAGCTGGGAAGGTGGGGGAAAAATGAGGAGCTGATACCAAGGGCTCAAATAGAAAGCAACTGTTTTGAGAATGATGATGGCAACAAATGTACAAATGTGCTTCACATACAATGGATAGATGTATGGATTGTGATAAGAGTTGTATGAACCGCCAATAAAATGACTTTTAAAATTAACTAATTAATTAGTTAAATGAAGCCAGGCTAAGCCCCACCACTAAAAAAGTCAAGCAATTACTGTTTAAAATCCATGCAGTTTGTATGTGTTTCAGGAAGTAGTTAATGCTAAGAAGACCCAAACATAATCACTGCCAGCAAGTCCACCTCTCTCTGTAGTGGCCCGACAGGGTTAAGTCAGAACTCCTCTGCTCAAGACTAACACTTCACTGATCAGACTGCTGCTAGGTGCTGGAGGCGAGGTTCCACTCAGAGCAACCTACGTACAACAGGACAACACTTTGCCGGTTCTGCTCCATTCTAACAAGTGTTCTTATGTTGGAGTACATTACTGGAGTCACTGTGTCAGTTTATCTCGTGAGTCGTCCTGCTTATCGCTGCCTTTCCATTTTACTAAAAACATGTCATTTTCCAGGGACTGTTCTCACCTAACAGTTCCAAAGTGCATGCAATGCTGTCTCAAGGTACTCACTTCTAAGCAGCATTCTGGCTCTACTTCTAAAACAGCTTTGCTTCTTCTTTTGGCAGTCCATGGAACTTTCGATATTCTTCATCAATACTACAATTTAAATCGCTTGATTCTTCTTCAGCTTTCTTCATTGAATGTCCAACTTTCAAAAAACGTATGAGAAAATGGAAAATGCCATGTCTTGGGTCAGGCACACCTTAGTCCTCGAACTGACATACTTGCTCATCATTACTTTGAAGAGGTCTTGTGCAGCAGATTCACCCAATGCAAAGCAGATAGCCTCATCTTTTTCTGAAGGACTGATTGGTAGGTTTGAACAGCCAATGTCGTTTGCACTTAACAATTAAGCACTTAGCCCACAGCACTACTCCAAAGAAAACAAACTCACTGCCATCTAGTTAATGCTGACTCACAGCGATCCCCTGTGGGGTTAGGAGACTGTACCTGTTTATGGGAATAGAAAACCCAGTCTTTCTCCCTCGGTACTGCTGGTGATTCTGAACTGCTGACCATGCAGAATGCAGCCCAACACCCAACCACTACACCACCAGGGCGCCTCCCTTATAGCCCAAAAGCACCATAAAAGAAGTCTGAGGTCAGCATGTCAGAAGAAAAATGAGGAAATGGAGAGGCCAGGGTTCGAAGCCCCAGGCTTTGAACTAGAATATTCCAACCCTCCAGCCAGAGTCTTACCAGCCAAGACCTAAGACACGGTGCAGCAGGAACAAGGCATCTCCAGTATACCCTTTCTGAACACCTGAACCACAGAATCCACAAGCGTGACAAAATTGTTCTTCCCCACCACTACGTTTGAGCTGGTTTGTTCGGCAGCATGCATCAGTAATCAGAGTGAATACGTGTGTTTAAAATACAGTCTATCTTAAACAAATTAGAACCAAGCTCTGTAATGCTATACTAACAGACTTAAGAAGTGATGCCAGTGATAAAGTCTAATTTCTAAAGCATATATATTGAGTATGCTACAAAATGACTGGGAGAAGTATTTTTAAAAATCAATTATTAACACAATAAAAATTTAAATATGAATGTAATTAACAAATGATCACTAGATATTTGATATTTTACTCACATGTCTGTAATTACTGTATTATATATATGGCAACAATTCTTTTTTCGATCTTCTCATCAAGTATAGAAAATCTTGTGTTTGTATCACCTTGTAGTTAAACATTATAATATTGTACACTTTAACATTTGACCAGTCTTAGATAAACCTAGACTAGAATTCATATATAACTTATGTCTTCCTCTCTATGTCAAAGTGAGATGTAGTCAATTAATATGGCCCTTCTTGCCATAATCCTTTATGTGATGTATTGTAATTCTGGTCTCTACACCTATGACTACCATTATATTCTGGAGTGAGTTATTAGCAGGGACCATCAGGAGAAGGGCCATGAGTGGGCTTCATTTCAAGATCTCTGCTTGAAGTGGTAGAGGCCTATACCAAAGACACCAGATGCTGGCACATGGCTACCATGGGGCAGAGCTAAGGAGCCAGGGTAAGACCAGAAGCTGAGGCACAACAGTGGGCAGGGCTTCCTGGTCCAAGGAGGCAGAGGCCAATGGACCATGTAACTAAGAAGGCTGCTGTGGACCAATGACTATATCCTTATTGTTTAATGATCCTAATTATTGATAACCTGTTAACTTGCTAATAAACCCCGGAAATTGTGTGGCTTGTCTGAATTGTATGGTGACCAATACAACAAATTATCAAACCCAGCATAGAAGCAGAGTATCATAGAATATCGATGTTGCTATCAGAATAGGTAAATAGGATGAAAAAGTGGAAGTGTGCCTGACCTCTGACTCCTGGCAATGAAGAAGCCAGAGGGAGTATATTATGGCCTCCTCTTAAAGTCTTTTTACAAACAAGGTTTCCTAGCCATCGCCCATTTTTTTAAAATCATTTTATTGGGGGATCATACAACTCTTATCCATACATACATCTGTTGTGTCAAACACGTTTCCACATTTGTTGCCATCATCATTCTCAAAACATCTGCTTTCCACTAGAGCCCCTGGCATCAGCTCACTTTTTCTCCTCCCTCCCCGTTCCCCCTTCCCTCATGAACCCTTTATAATTTACAAGTCATTATTATCTTGTCATATCTTACACTGTCCAACGTCTCTCTTCACCTACTTTTCTGTTGACCGACCTCCAGAGAGGAGATTATATGTAGATCCTTGAAATCGGTTCCCCCTTTCTAACTCACCTTCCTTCACCCTCCCAGTATCACCACTCTCACACTGGACCTGAGGGGTTCATCTGTCCTGGATTCCATGTGTTTCCAGTTCTCATCTGTGCCAATGTACATCCTCCAGTCCAGCTAGATTTGTAAGGTAGAATTGGGATCATGATAGTTGGAGGAGGAAGCATTCAGGAACTAGAGGAAAGTTGTAAGTTTCATCATTACTACATTGCCCCCAACTGGCTCGTCTCCTCCCCGAGACCCTTCTGTAAGGGAATGTCCATTTGCCCACAAATGGCCTTTGGGTCCCCAATCTGCACTCCCCCTCATTCACAATATGATTTTTTGTTCCTTGATGCCTGATCCCTTCGACACCTCATGATCACACAGGCTGGGGTGCTTCTTCCGTGGCCATCACCCAATTCTAAAATAACAATGCTGAAATTTAACTTTAAATTGTTTGCAAAATTGTAAACATTATAGTAATACAAAGACAAGCTAAAATTAAGTTTAATTAATTTATTCATTTTTAATATTAATCATTTTTAAAATTCAGTATGAGTTTATGCCTTTATTCAAACTAAACAACTCTTGAAAACTCTGAGGTGTAGTTAGCTAATGCATATTTCAATTCTACCTCCATATTTATACACCTAAAGAAGAGTTTAAGGCTTTGTTTTAAATATTTTCATGTAGAAGATCTTCCTTTACAATATCGACAAGATGCAAACCATGCCAAACAATGCAATATGCCATACAAACAAAACTTTCCAGTACTAGTAGCACATACATCATTCTGTTGTACATATAGGCCCCCTATGAGTCAGAACCTCTAATAACAACAGGATATATAAAACTACTTAAAGAATTTCCTCAGTTCTTTTTAAAACTGAGCTACACTGGCAAGCCAGGTACCTAATCATTCACTCAAACTGGTATCAACACTACAAATACAACCAACCCTGGTAAATACTCAGTAAAATGAGTTACTTTAGAAATTGTTCATTTCTATCAAATAATTGTTATTCTTCAAAACCTGTGATTCCAGTAAAGTAGGAGCAGTTCAGAAATAAATAAAATATTTTAAAATACACTAGAGTTAGAGAAAAGTACAATCAAATCCTGATTCTACCACTTAAGAGTTAAATAAGCTTTAGTTTCCACCTCCTCATTGGTATTGGGTGCCATCCAGTCAGTTCCAACCCAAAGCAACAACCCTATGCACAACAGAGTAAACTACTGGTCAGTCTGTGCCATCCTCACAACCGTTCTTAAGCTGGAGCCGATTGTCGGAGCCACTGTGCCCCTTCCTCTGTACCTTTTCCTAGAGCTCTATTGCAGTAGAGCATACAGGTTGTTAGGTGCTTTTGAATGTACAAAGAAATGCTGTCCAGTCTGTGCCATCCTCACAAATCATTCTGACGTTTGGGCCACTGTAACAATCCATCTCAATTCTTCTTCATCTTTCTAACCGTCTTCTTTGCACTACGCATGATCTCCTTCTCCAAGGACTATTCTCTCCTAATAACACACCTAAGTCATGAGATGAAGTCTCATCATCCTCACTTCCATGGAGCATTTTGGCTGTAATTTTTTCAACATAGATTTGTTCTTTCTTCTCGCAGTCGAGGTATATATTTAACATTCTTCGCCAACACCTTAATTCAAATGCACCAATTCCTCCTTGGCTTCCTTATTCATTATTCAGATTTCACATGTATATGAAGCAGCTGAAAATCCTGTGGCTGCAACCAGGGATGTGAACAGCCTTATCTTGCAGAATACATTGTAAAGTGGATCAGTGCAGATGCAGTTAGGTTAAAATTTGACCTCCCTTTTGATCCATTTAAATGTGTTCTAGTTTTTAGTATTTTCTGCTTTCTTTTTCATGGAGCTTTTTATAGGTTTTACTTTATTGCTGTTGATGTTAGTTTTTTTTGTTTATTTTTTAACGTTTTTCTGTATATGAAATCCAGGATAGATACATCTACTGAGATAGTAACTGGATTAATGGTTCCTTGGGGCTGTGGCAGGGAAGGTTGGGAGAAAATGGGGAGCTAATAACAATAATACAAGAACTAAGAAAATGTTCTAAAATCGTGTATGGTGATGATTAATTCTTCTTGATGTGACTGAACTATTGAATTGTATGGTGTGAGTTATACACCAATAAAACTGTTAAAATAAATGAAGTGTTAAAAAGCAAAAGGAAGAAAGAATTGTAGTGCGGGGGGTGGGGGTGGGGTAAAGCAACATCCTTGCTTTTTAACACTTTTAAAAGGTCTTCTCTAGTAGATCTACCAATGCAATAACTTGTCATTTTATCTCTTGGCTGCTGTTTCCACAGTTGTTGATTATGGATTTAAAAAAATGGAATCCTCAACTGCATACCTAACAATTCTTCTTTATTTTGAGTTCTCCCTTTCATTTCTAGCAACAACAGCCTCACCTGGAAACAGTAATAAAAGAAATGTGTTGCCACTGGGGGTTGATTCCACCTTACAGGAGCCCATAGGGCTGGGGTATAACTGTCCCCTAGGGTTTCCAAGGTCGTGTTCTTGGTGAAAGCAGACCGTCACGTCACTCTCCTTTGGAGAAGTTGGTGGGTTCCAATTATGGCCTTCTCATCAACAGCCTGACAGTTTGCTGTTACTCCCCCAGAGCGTCCTCTACCACAGCCAGTGAGATGCAAACCATATCAGATAAAACTTCCCGGAAGATTCTTTAGGAAACTGATTCTGTTTGGAAATATGCAGTTGCTCCTTCTTCTCCACTCGACACAAAATCCATTCAGACTAGAAATTAGAGCGGAAGGCTGATCATGAAGCCGCTACATCAGAACACCAGTTGACCTTGAGGAGACGAGTGATGCAACCCAGAATTCCTGCTGATCGTGGTCACCTAGCTAACGGTCTGGGCTTCTTTCATAGAGATAGACACTCCTACCTTGTTTGTATTATAAATAACAACAAAACCATTACCATTGAGCTTATACCAATTATTACTAACCCTAGAGGATTGTGTAGAACTGTCCCACAGTATTCCCAAGGCAGTAATCTTTATAGGAGCAGACTGTCATATATTTCTCTTGTGAAGCATCTGGTAGGTTTGATCCACTGATCTTTCAGTTAGCAGGTTAGAAGTCAAGTGCTCAACCACTGTGCCACCAGGGGTCCATCTCTATTAGACATAGAAAACAAACAAACAAAAAACCCTCACTGCCACTGACTTGATTCCAACTCCCAGCAACTCTACAAAGGGTTCACGAGGCTTGTAAATCTTTATGGGAGTAGACAGACTCCGCGTTCTTCTGAAGAGAAGCTGGTGGGTACAAAGCACCGATCTTGCAGCTAGAAGTCTTTTACTTACTTTGACAATGCCACCAGGGATCCTATCTATTATACATAGTTGAGCCTAATTTCCTAACTAGTACAGTTATTACTAAAAATTTTAAAACTTAGTACATAAAGTTTTTAGTAATTAAAATTTTAACAGCAAGTAAGCAAAGTAATATGAATAATTCTATAACCCAAATATTACCTTCATGAACAAATCAGCACTGCTCTAATTTTTCCCCTTGAAGTCTGTTATGTTCAATAGTTTGATTCTATAAGTAAGAAAAGTAAGAATTGGTGAATTACCAGTTGGTTATTTTAGAGCCATTTAATGAATACAAACCCAGGATTTAAGGAAGCAGCTATCTGAATACATTGAATGAAATATTTCCCTATTCTATTCAAACTCCTTACAAATTTCCCCCCAAACTAGCAATGGTTAAGTGAACATGAACTAAAATAACATCAGTGACTTTCTCTATCACCATGTCTCTTGAAAAATGCAGAGCACAAAATCTCCTGATACCGAAACTCTACCTTCTCTATGACTTAAATAAATTGTTGAAGGCCTTTTTCAAAAATAAAACCTCTTTCAATAAAGCTGCTGTATCTTTGAAAAGTCAACTTGGCTTCTTCTATGTTTACACCAAATTTCCCAAATATTAATGGTCCTCAAAAAGCTTGTGGAAAAAATTGGAATTCATGGGATTAGTCTCCACTAGTTTATGTCTCCCAATAATTAGATATTTTACTGAAAGTCTCCTAAGGGCTAGATAAGCCATGATGGCTGAATATGATGTACAAAATAAACATTTGAAGATCTATGTCCTGATGGTCCTAGGCAATGACTGGTACATGGTAAATTTAGTATATCTCCTCACATATAGATTATCTCATTATTTGTCATTTAACATTTCTAAAATAACAAATATCCACTATTCAACTATTTTACCAATTAATAATGTGCAACTGGCAGTAACTAATGCCAACGTGGGAGAAGAGAGTAACAGTCTCTGTGAAGGTTAAGGCTATGTGTCAACTGGGCTGAGCCAGGATTTTCTGTGCTTTGGCCAGTTACGTAACATCATAACTTACTTAGCTAAGTAATGATGTAGCATCCTCCACTTTATGATCCGATTCGGTCATTCTCCATTTTCACTGTTGTTCTTGTGAGGTGCCATCGAGTCAGCTATGACCCATAACGAACCTATGCACAACAGAACGAAACACTGCACGGTCCTGCGCCACCCTCACAATGGTTCCTGTGCCTGAGCCCACTGATGCAGCCACTGTGCCAATCCATCTCGTCGAGGGCCTTCCTCTTTCCCACTGCCCTTCCTCTTTACCAAACATGATGTCCTTCTCCAGGGACTGGTCTCTCCAGACAATAAGTCCAAAGCATATAACACAAAGTCTTGCCATCCTTGCCTCTAAGGAATACTCTGGCCTTACTTCTTCCATTTTTGTTATACTAGACATTTTATGGAAGTTGAGTTGTACAAGACATTTTAAGGCAGGTGTCTGAGTTACTGTGAATCTTTTTAGGGGTAGGTCTCCAATGACTATTTTTGTAATCAGACTTGAACACTGTCTAAATTAACTTTTGTCATTTTATGTCTACTTAAAAGCCTGTTATCCTCTCCTACATAGGACTCTGTACGCTAAATAATCTTCTTAGAAAGGCTACTCTCCCTCTTGAGTTGGTCACTTCTTCACCTCGACAGGTTCCAAAACCCCCTTAGCACTATGCTACCAGAAAAGAGAAGATAAGGAATATCCCTGATTGTACCACTGACTCCAGTATTTGGTACAAAGCCCTGCTTATAAATCTCCAGCCTAACTATAAGTGAGGAACCCAAGCAGAAAAGCGCAGCACACCAGAACTATAAAATCCAAGTGCTGAGTGTAAGATCCCAAGCATGGCAACTTGGTTACCACATTAAGATCCCTGCTGTCACTCTAAGAATGTTGTGATTTTAACACCTTTCACAGACAGCAGCAGATTGAAACCTTTTATTAGAAAGTTGTTTGATTAATTTCAATTTCTATTATCAGTATACAGATTTGACCAAAGGTTTGCCCAGAAGCAGATATTCAGGAATTATCTGATAAAAAGTGGAGGCAGAGAAGTATCTTCTATAGCTATGCTTTTACTATCTATAAGCATGTTTCCCTGACCATAAAAGGTGACCAAAAATAAAAATCAGATCCAAGCTGTAACAATCTTATTTTCCTTCTCTTAAGAACTTGTAATTTAAGATGAATATACAGAAAATAAGTTATTGGAACAAAATTACTTTCTGTTAGTACATCTGAGAGATGGCAAATAATTTCCTTTTACTAAGTTCTGCTGAATTGCATGGAGGAAACTTTTATCCCCTTCCCCACCCCCCCGCCCCCCCAAATTCTGCAAAATATTCCAACATAGTTAAAAAATTTTCTTTTGGGTAAGCTAGTATATATTTTTGTTGCTTGCAACTAAGAGGACATTCAATAACAAACTCTACTGAACGTAAGGATAACTAGTTACCTCTCAAAATCAAGTCACAAAAGGACAGACTGTACTAAAACTAATTTTAAAAGTTAAATAAACTATTATCATCAAAAATGTTACCTAATTTCAAGGAGAAAGAAAGTGCTCAATAGAGCCTATTTGTAGAAGTAAACTTACAAAAGTAAAAGGAAAACAATGCATACTCTTCTTAACTCAGGAATTCTACAATGACATTATGCTTCATAAACACTCATAAAACATCCTTTGATAATTCATCAAATCTACTCTTAAAATTTATCATAAAGAACTACTTCAACACGTATACAAAGATGTGCATAGAAATACATACTCAATGTTGTATATAATAATAAAGATGGAAAATAATTTAAGCATGTATAAAAAAGTTGGTTACTATAAAATATATAATGAGCAGCTATTACTATGAGTGCAACAGGTCTATATCCACTGACATAGAAATTTATGCAGTTAAGTAAAAAAAAAACCACAAACATAAATACCCATCTACCATTGTATATAGATACGAGGGGATTTCAAAAAGTTTGTTGAAAATAGTTATAAGCTAATGTAATTCTTCCATAAACTTTCTGAAGACCCATCATATATACATTCATAGAAAAAAGTCTGGAAAGATATATATTAAACTTTAAAAATGGGTTATCTTTGGAGAATGGTAATGACAATGGCTTACATTTCCTACTTTATTCAATTGTATTGTAAAACTGAATGTATTACTTTTATAATCATAAGAAACAAACATGTTTACGAAATTGTGCAAAGTGGGAAATATTTAAAGGAAAAGCTGTGAGACCCTGCAAATGGAGTAGAAACATTAAAAATAGGAAATTTAAAAAAAAGAAAATTAAGTATAATCACTAATCTTGACTCACAAATAAAATAAGTGTCTATTTTTAACATTTTAATAACTGTGCGAATAAAGTTTCTATTTAAAAAGAAGAGTCCTATGATTTAGTTATCTTCTGAAAATGCTAACAGACAGGGTATTGCGATATCTGGACCAAATCAATTGAATTACACGTAAATAGGCTCTAACTAAACATAATATTATGTAACTTACATTATCTATTTAAAGAGATTATTTCTTTTCTCAAAATAGTACTTACAGTTCTCTACAATTTCATCAAAAACCGCACCAGTTTTCTGCTCAAACTGAAAAGAGAAAAGAAAAGAAAATAGCATTATTATTAAATCCTTACATCACACAGTTTAGTGTCCCGTTAGTCTCTCCTTAGGTCTCCAAGAGCTGTGATTTCAACCAAAGACATGCAAATACACAATATAAAAATAGAAGCAATGTCAGAGTAAAATAAATTTTAGGATAAGCAAAAATTCTCAGGCCAAAACTCCAAAAAAATAAGTCAAGTGATAAAACCACACTCTCATTAAAAACAAACACCCACACACTGCCACTGAGTCAAGTCTGGTTTACAGCAACCCTATAGGGCAGAGCAGAACTGAGCCAGGAGGTTTCCTACTAGAGGATGAATCTTTACAGGAGCAGAAAACCTTATCTTTCCTACGGGGCAGGTGGTGGTTTCAAATTGCTGACCCTGCAGTTAATAGCCCAATGTGTAACTCACCAGAGGGATCCTTTTCATTATAAAAAATTTGTTAGCTTTTAGAAATCACTTTTACATCACAGAAGAAAGGATCATACATATTAATAGCCAAAATCTATACAAAAGATGTTGCAAAACACTACTAAGAACTATGCAAAATGTGTACTCAAAATTGAACAAATTAGTGACAGCTTCTGCTTTGAGGCTAAAGTCAGGAATACACTGCCCTTTAAGTAAAAGTGAGCTATACTACAAGGTTAGTGTGGGTCAGGGCCGAGTCCAAGGTAATCCCAGAACTTTCATACAGAAGACAAAAAAATTAAAGATTAAGAAACTCCACCCAGCAGAAGTAAGTGTAAGTTTTAGAAACTTCAGGTGAATCAGAAAAAAAAAACACCCACTCTTCACTTCTCTGCTGGGTTTAATAACTTACTGCAGTGGCCACACAGAACTCATGTCCAGTACTCAGAATTATGGGAGTTTAGGTCTATAGGTTTTGAGTCTCCAGCACAAAAGAATCACTTGGAGGAAGAAGGAGGTGACTGTTTCGCACATGATTATTTCTGGGATGTTCTTCGTGAGAGAATGAAATTTCTGAATGGAAATTCAACTTGACCCATAACACATGAAGGCAGAGCATCCCAGTTGCTGGCAGTGTCCTAAGAATCAAAGAAAATGATCAAGGCATGTGATGACATGGTTTGAGAGTTCACCCAGGAGGAGTGGTGGCTCCTGGACCCTGTTGAGAAGGACCTGTTCCGGGATGTGATTTGGGACAACTATTGCAACATGGTATCCACTGGGTATCGACTTAACAAACTAGATACACTCTCTAGGACCGAGGTTCACCCGAGGAGAACCACCATGGTTAATGTCACGAAAACCACCAGGGCATTTTTCTCAGGTGAGCTCGTGAGACGAGAAAAGCAGAAGAGTGACAATCATCTGCTGGGGCACTCACACAATGAAAGAAGGACGGACAAATGGGAACGATGCTATGTATTGGAAAACATTGTTCAGTGGCGCAAAACTCATTTTCCTTTCAGGGAAAATTGTGATCTCTTTGACTTATAAGAAAAAGCTGTGAAATCAAGTTTAACTTTACCAGCAGTCGGCCAGCACAGAAGTTATGAGAACTCTGCTGAACTTTATGAAGATGAGAACACTTGCTCCATACTAACCATGAGCAACGTTGTACACAAATGATATTCCCTCAGAGTCAAAAGTCCAACTACACTCATTGCTCTCACATCAGTCACCAGATAACTCACAAAATAGACAAGCTGCATGTAGGTAATGAAGCTCGGAAAGCCATCATCAGTACATCTTTCCCCACTGATCGTCAAAAGATTCAGGCTGGAGAGAAACACTCTATGATGCAGTCTTTGTGGTGAAATCTTTTTTTTAAAATTCAAGCTCATTGAGCATCATTGCACCATTCACGAAGGAAAAAAAAAAAACATTCAAATGCTCCAAATGTGTCAAAGCCTATCTCCATAAATCACACCTCAGTAAACATCAGAAAATCCATAAGGCAGAGAAACCCTCTATGCGCAGTGGATGTGGGAAAGGCTTCATCCAGAACACACGTCTCCGTCTTCATCAGTAAATTCATGCTGGAGAGAGACCTTACAGGTGTGGTGAATTTGGGAAAAGCTTCCGACGTAAAGAAGGTCTCATTATTCGGCAGCAAACTCATACTGGAGAGAAACCTTGTATGTGTGATCTCTGTAGGAAAGGCTGCAACCATAAGGGACATCTCTATTCGACAGCAAACACATACTGGAGAAAACCCCGATGTATGCAATTAAATGTGGTAGAGCCTTCAGCCAGAAGTCATGCCTCATAGTACATCAGAGATTTAACACTGAAAAGAATCCCTTTACATGAAATGAATGTGGAAAATCTTTTAACCAGCAGGCAGCTCTCATTAGCCATCAGAAAATTCACACAGGAGAGAAACCCTTTCAGTGCAGTGAATGCTGGAAAGCCTTCAACATATAGCTTGTCGTGCATCAAAGGTCTCATACAGGAAAGACACTGTTTAATTGCAATGTATGTAGACAAACTTCTGACTATGCTTCTAGCTATAATGCACATACAAGAAAATACAAAAGAGAGAAACAAGTGGATTCAATAAACAACAAATCACCACTCATCACATACAAGCAATCTCATGCAGGAGAAAAGCAGTGTTTATACCCTGACTACTCAAGTGTCTTCTATGGCAGCTCAGACATCAATAAATGTCAGTTGACTCTTGACAAATGGAAACATAGTCCTTGTGGGAAAACCTGTTGCCAGATATGTCTCCTGAGGAGATAACAGAATTGTTACAGCAGAGAAGCCCTATAAACACAGTGAATATGGTTTTGCCAATGAAAACAATGAATGCAATAGGGCCTTCAGTGACTAACTGTGTCTTCTTTTATGTTCCACAAAACCTGTAGGATAAACTCAGATAGGTGCACTGGAGATGAGGGTTGAGCAGCAAAGTTGGCCTCATTTCATAGCTACAAAACTAGATTGTACAAAGTCACTCTGGGAATTCCTCAGTAAGATTGGGTGGACTCTGTACCAAGTATGTCTAGCCCACCAAGGGAAATGGACAGCTTGCTGAGAGCGCAAATAAGGCTGAGGGTCTCTGTGAGAAATTTTGTTTCGTGTCACTGAGTTGCTTCCAGGTCATAACATCCTATGTACCACAAAATACTCAGTCCTGCATGACTGTGTATGAGGCCATTGTTGTAGTCACTTTGTCAGTTGATCTTGCTGGTAATCTTCTCTTTTTCTCTGACTTTCTACCAAGCATGATATCTTCTTGAGAGATTGTCCCCTCTTGATAACATGTCCAAAGAATGAGATGAAGTGTCAGCACCACTTCTAAACCACAAAAAGAAAAAATAAACCCCACCCGGTAATGAAATAATACTAGCCTGCTTTGCCACAAGTTTTTAAAGGTCTCCTTAATTTTGCAAATAGGAGCAATTCACCCACCTGCTTACCTGCTACTTCTCATCAATCAAGAAAAAGCACAAAGAAGGCTGTTTAGTAAGAAACTTTGCTTATTATGACAGTTAGCCTGCCCATTCAAGGGAGAAACTTTTCTTTTTTGGGGGGGTGGGGGGACTTTTCAAGGATATAAAACTACCTAACTTACTGTATATACTCATGTATAAGCCAAAATTTTTGGCACATTTTTAATTCCGTTTTCGTGGTAAAATTAGGTGCCTCGGCTGATATTCGGGTTAGCTTATATTCGAGTATATAGGTATATTAACTGCCAAAGCAGCACAACCACTAGCAGTAATAATAAATAGTATCTTATGTTAGACTCAAGCTTCTGAAAGAAAGCAACTGTGTTAAAGAGAAAGGCCGCAAACAGAGCAAGCACACCAAAACCAAACAGGCTATTTACCAAAAACGAGAAGCCTTTATACAACATTCTAAGTGGTATCGGAGATATGGGAAATGCTGTGGATGTTTTTTTAACACAGATGGTGATAAAAAAGGAAACATGAGAGACAACATGAACAAAAACATGTGTGCCAAAACAAAAACTTTAGTGGACAGGCTAATAATAATATTTTTGATCGGTATACAAATTTAAAACAAAAATCAAATAGTTGGAAAATCACAGATCTGTAATTCAAACCATCAACAGCTCCGCAAGAGAAAGATGCAGCTTATTGTTCCTGTAAAGAGTTACAGTCTAAAGAACCCACAGAGGCAGTTCATTGTGAGTCATTGTGTGACAGAACTGCCTCAAAGACATGGAGTTTGCTTGAGGAGATAGGAAGGTAACACAACGATTACATGTTGGAGCAATTACATGTTCGAAACCACTAACTGCTTCTAGGGAGCAAGACGGGGCTTTTTACTCCTGTAAAGAGTTAGTCTTGGAAACTTACAGGGGTAGTTCGACCCTTTCCTATTAGGTCGCTATGAGTCGGCATCAACTCGATGGCAGTGAGTTTGGTTTGGGCTGGAAGACAAAGTAAAGAACATCTGGGGCTAATACTGTGGGAGACATCCTTTCAAGTGATCAAGACCCAAAGATTGAATTTCTTTCTCTACAGAGTCTCTGGGTGGTAGAGGTAGTTGAAGTGCTCAGCTGCTAAGTGAAAGGTTAGAGGTTCAATAGAGGTACCAGGGAAAATAGATCTGGAGATTTATTTCCAAAATACCAGCCTGAAACTCTATAGTGCACAGTTCTCCTCAGCACACACAGATCTCTATGAATTGGAATAAGCACAACGGCAAATGACTAACCAAATCATGTTTTCTAGCTTCTTCCTTTTGTTTTTCTGTCCCTTTCAAAATAAACACAATTACAGAAACACAAAAATCAAGACATTTATTCTTGATTACCAAATAATTGTTATGCTTGTCTGCAAATAGATGCAGTAACATGAGCAGGTCTCTTCTTTGGCCACTGGGTATACTTTCCAAACCTTAGGGACAAAAAGACCAATGCGTTATGTAGCCTACTACTCTGTATAATGCTAAACGAGTCCCCAGGCTGGAAGGCACCGAAAATAAACAGTGGCTGAAATAAAAGACCTGATAACATGGAGGACTATTAAGATGGTGCATACGATTGGGCAACATTTAGTTCTGCCGTACAAATGGTCACCATAAGTTGGAGCCAACTTAACGGCAACTAACAATAATACAGGAGGGAGAGGAATAAGGGATGGCTGAGAATGGGTTTCTTTTGGGAAGTTAAAATGTTCTCATCTTGACTGTGATGATGGTTTTCCAGCTATGTGAACATAGTAAACACCACTAAACGGAAAACTTTAAATGGTATATTAATTATTCTCAATAAAGCTGTTTTAAAAAAACAGACTTATTGAAAAATACATGTGTTCTATGAAGTCTGGGTATTAAAAGCTGAAAAAGATACTACCTAAATATTAACTAGGGAGATAATATATGAGAATATACTGTAGCTTTACAATAATGAATTCTAAAATGTATATTCAAATAACTAACACCTATTGTGCAATGATTAAGTGTAGGGTTCTTCTACCCTCTCTTTTTTTTAATTAATTATTTTATTGGGGCTCTTACAGATCTTATAACAATCCATAAATCAATTGTATCAAGCATACTTGTACATATGTTGCCATCATTTCAAAAACATTTTCTTTCTACTTGAGACCTTGGTATCAGCTCCTTTTTTTTACCGTCCTCCCCTACCTCCCACTTGCGTGAACACTTAATCAGCTGTATATTATTATTGTTATTTTCATATCTTACAACTTCCACTGTCTCCTTTTCACCCACATTTCTGTTATTCATCCCCCTCAGGGGGTGGTTATATATCCATAACCTCAGTCTTTATAAGACTAAGTGAGACAATGCAGACCCATGGGTCTGAGTTAAAGCCATTGGGACAAGCTGCCTCTAGGATTATATGATTCATTACAAGAAGTTGTTACCAGACTTACTAAAAACTTGGAACTTTAATGTAGGGGTTAGTCAATGTTGCCATCCTACTGTGTATAAAATGAGCCATCTCATAAGTAGGAATGGAAGGATCCCACTACCAACGACAGGTAAGAACCAGCGGTGAGCACATTTTTTGGATCTTGAGATCCCTGAATGCACAGCTTTTCAATCCAAGAAAACTGATGATACCAGAGAAGTAGCAGAGCATCAGAAGAGTGGTAGCCAAATCAAGAACTAGAGCACAAGCCAGAGCAGTGGGCTTCATGGTGGACAGCACCAATGAAACATACAACTTTCCTCTAGTTCTTCCCTCCCCACCCGCCGGCCCCACTATCATGAACCCAATTCTCCCTTACAAATGGGGATAGACCACAGGATGTACAATGGTACAGATCAGAGCTAGAAACACAGGAAAATCAGGACAGATTAAACCCCCCAGGACCAATAATGAGACTAGAGATACCAGGAGGGGAAGAGGAAGGTAAGGGGATAAAAGGGGAACTGATCACAATGATCTATGTATAACCCCCTCCCTGGGGGATGGACAACAGACAAGTGGATGAGGGGAGACATTAGACAGTATAAGACATGAAAAAATAATAATGTATAAATTATGAAGGGTTCGTGAGGGAGGGAGGGGAGAGGAGGAGATGGAGGGGGAAAAATGAGGAACTGATACCAAGGGTTCAAGTAGAAAGAAAATGTTTTGAGAACAATTATAGCAACAAATATGCAAATATAACTGACACAATGGATGTATGGATTGTGGTAAGAGTTGTATGAGGTCCCAATAAAATGACTGAGAAAAAAAAAGAAAATGATTGGAGAACATCTGTTTGATTTACAACTTATTATGCGGGTGATGGCAAATGTACATGAAATGAGCAATGTTGATGCAAGTAGTTAAGCGCTCAGCTGCTAGCCGGTCAGTGACTCCAAACCAGATAGTTCCACTCTATCCTGAAGGGTTGCCTAAGTTGTATATAACTCATAGAAAAAAAATTACACGAAACATTTAATTTTCTGTCATTATTGTAATTTCGCTAATTTTGAGTGTTTTTTCTATGGTACATTTATAGGAAATCAGAGATAAAAGCATTTTGTTTTTTATTTAGCTTTGAGATTAATGTGCCACTAATCATCATTTATATTTTGTGACGATTTCACTCAACTTACAGTACATTTTCTTCATAGTATCTGCAAAAATTATTCTGTACAGAGGAGGGTTTTCTAAATAATATGGAAGAAATGAAAATGAATGTGAATACCAAAATAACAAATACCAAGTAAAATTTAGTCATTAAAAGACTCGTGGTTTCTGCCAAATGACTTTGAAAAATGTAGTAAATATTTAAACTTATAAAATAAATGCTATAATGTAAAGAGTCATTACTTAGGAGCTTGGAATCCAGTGTCAAATTACTTCAACTTGAATTCCAAATCTGGCCACTTACCAATTGCATGACGTTTAGTCTTAAACTCCCTTATCTATAAACTATGGATATAGTAATGCAAACTCTGCAGATTAAAATTTTTCGGCATACAGAATTTGTTGGTTTTGTTAGGTGCCATCAAGTCAGTTTCAACCCACAGCTACATTATGCACAACAGAACAAACCAATGATCAGTCCTGAGCCATCCTCACAATTGTTCCCACACTTCAGCCCATTGGTGCAGCTATGGTGTCAGTCCATCTCCTTGAGGGACTTCCTCTTTCTCATTGTCCTTCTTACTTTAATAAATATGATGGCCTTCCCCAGAAACTGGTCTCTCCTGACAACATGTCCAAAGTATGTAAGATGAAGTATGCCCATCCTGCCTTTATGGAATACTCTGGCTGTATTTCTTTCAAGACAGAGCAGTTTGTCCTTTTGCAGTTCATAGAAATTTCAATATTCTTCGCCAGCAATACAACTCAAATGCATTGATTCTTATCCAACTTCAGCAGCCATATAAGGCTGTAAGAGACAAGCCCATCAGGGTACAGTGTAGCAATGATGAAACATATAACGTTCCTGTAGTTCCGAAATGCTTCCTCCACCCCGCTTCCCCCCCCACTATCATGATCCCAATTCTACCTTACAAATCTGGCTAGACCAGAGGATGTACACTGGTACAGATAGGAACTGGAAACACAGGGAATCCAGGACAGATGATCCCTTCAGGACCAGTGGTGAGAGTGGCAATACCGGGACGGTGGAGAGAGGGGGAAGGGGGAAGGGGAAACCGATTACAAGGATCTACATATAACCCCCTCCCTGGGGGATGGACAACAGAGTGGGTGAAGGGATATGTCGGACAGTGTAAGATATGACAAAATAATGATTTATAAATTATCAAGGGTTCATGATGGAGGAGGGAGAGGGGAGGGAAGGGATAAATGAGCAGATGATATTAAGTGCTCAAGTAGAAAGCAAATGTTTTGAGAATGACAAGGGCAACAAATGTATAAATGTGCTTGACACAATGGATGGATGGATGGATGGATGGATGGATGGATGGATGGATGGATGGATGGATGGATGGATGGATGGATGGATGGATGGATGGATGGATGGATGGATGGATGGATGGTGATAAGAGCGCCCAATAAAATGATTTAAAAAAGAAAGAAAGATAATACCATGGCAAAAGAAATAAAAAACCATGGCTTGGGTCAAGTGCACCTTAGTCCTCAAAGTAACATCCTTGCTTTTCACAACACTCAAAAGCAGTTTTGAGAAGGGCTACATGCCTTCAGTTGCTCTGCTCTGCATTATTGAAGATGACTGTGGAAGTTAACTGTGTCCTTGGCCATTTGTCAATTCTTCCTCCAAGGCTGGTGCAGCTTTTGAGACTGGTGCTGGAAAGAACATCCTGGCACCACAGGCCCGGCTAGGAAACAGCAGCAACCTTAGTAACAGCCCTCAGGGAGGAGCAGACATGGATGGAAGACCTCAAACCAGAGGCATTCCAGTGTCATCCAGCCATCTAGTTTCTCTAAATGTGTGCCATGGGGCAGGGCGGGGCAGCAGCAGAGATCAAAGAAAGTCTTCAGTAGGTTCTTTACAGTTTGGAACCTCAGCCAGCTATACCAGCAGGGAGACAGTCTCTCAGAAGCATTCGCATCACTTAGCACTGAAGAGTTAAAAAAACCTAAAACAAACTTGGAAGAAATTGTGAAAGATATGGAACTTTGTGAAATGTCAGAGCAGTGGATGTTTTCTGTTAAGTCAACAATGAAAGATAAACCTAATATCTCAGGCACTTAATGATATGGAATTTTTGACAAAGACATCCAAAAACTAGTATTACATTTCTTAATATGATAATGGAAAACATGGGAAAATTTTTAGAAGAATTCAGAAAAATAACAGAAGAACAAAACAAGGAATTTAATAAGGAGACAGAAGCCTTAAATAAAAAGCAACTAGAAATTCTGAAGCTCAAAAATAAAATAACAGAAAGTAAATAATCTAACAGAAATCAGAAGCTCTTTAGAAGAATACAGAAGTAAAATGGAAACCATGGAAGGGCGAATCAGTGAACTAGAAGACAAAGGTTATGCAGTTCGAAGAACAAATTGAAAAAAATAAGCAGAGTATAAGAGCTCTGTAGGACATGAAGATAAATAACATACTCATAATAGGAATTCCAGAGAGAGAAGAGAGAAAACGAAGTCCAAAGATATTTTTGAAGAAACAATCATATATGGAAGATAAGATTAACATACAAGACGCTCGGCGAAATTTAAACACTAAGGGGAGAAAAAAAACCCAATTTACATCACACTAGAACTTACCAGATATAAAGATAAAGACTTTTGAGAGCAGCACAAGGTAAGGGAAATGTCACTTACAAAGGAGCATCAATAAGATTAAGTACTAAAAAAAAAAAAAGATTAAGTACTGATTTCTCAACAGCAACTATGCAGGCAAATAGGCAATGGGGTGAAAAAGTCTTGAAAGAAAATAACTATCAAACAGAAATAATTTACCCCAGCAAAATTATCATTCAAAAGTGAAGTTGTGAAATTGGGATTTTCCCAGATAAAAATAAACTAAGGGAATTTGTAAACCAGACAAGAAAACATGATCCCAGCCCAACAATCCACTGTGTTGACACTAAACAACCACCAGAATATATATAATAAAATAACTTTACAATGAGATGTGGGGGATCTGGACTACACAATTGTAATTGACAATAACATAAAAATAAAATGGAGCTGATTGGTATAGTTAAGAGAATTTTCAGGTGTGAAAGGGAATCTAAGTGATTTGGTCATAAAATTATCCAAAATAATAATAAGAATAAAACAAAGAATATATTGCCCAAAAGAACTCAGCTTTGAAGGCAGAGAACAAAGAAGCCGTTAATCTCACCAGGAGAGTGGATGGGGAGAACATTTAACAAAATGGTTGAAGTAAATGCTTCTCTATTGATAATTAATTGCAGTGAATAGAAATGGATTAAATATTCTAGTCCAGTAGCTCAAAACCCCTTTGGGGGTTGTACGACCCTTTCAAAGGGGTCGCCCGATTCATAACCATAGCAAAATTACAGTTATAAAGAAGCAATGAGGGAACTGATTACAGGGACAGAAAACAAAAAGTGGGTGAAGGGAGACGTTGGACAGTGTAAGATATGACAAAATAAAAATTTATAAGCTATCAAGGGTTCATGAGGGAGGAAGGAGCGGAGGGAGGGGTAAAAATGAGGAGCTGATGCCAGGGGCTTAAATGGAGAGCAAATGTTTGGAGAATGATGAGGGCAACGAATGCACATATGTGCTTTACACAGTTGATGTATGTATGGAATGTGATAAGAGTTATATGAGCCTCCAATAAAATGATTTTTAAAAAGCAACAGAAATAATTTTATGGTTGGGGGATCACCACAAACTGAGGAACTGTATTGAAGGGTCGTGACCTTAGGAAGGCTGAGAACCACTAAACAGTGGTAGACTAGACTACAAATTTGACATGTTTAAATAACAAGGGGCAGACCTTAAGTACAGGTGCATAAATAGACAAAGTGGGGGTGGAAATACGTGATGTAACAAGTAAGCAGTAATAAAACATCCCTCCCACCCTCTTAGGGGAGATCACAACCAGAAAGTTATTGGATTATAGTCTAATCACAAATTTTTTTTAATTATTTTATTGGGGGCTCGTACAACTCTTATCACAATCCATACATACATCCACTGTGTCAAGCACATTTGTATATTTGTTGCCATCATCATTCTCAAAACATTTGCTTTCTACTTGAGCCCTTGATATCAGCTCC
>NW_022111357.1:8727993-8733081 GCF_000313985.2 Echinops telfairi
TGATCACACAGGCTGGTGTGCTTCTTCCATGTGGGCTTTGTTGCTTCTGAGCTAGATGGCTGCTTGTTTACCTCCAAGCCTTTAAGACTCCAGACGCTGTATCTTTTGATAACTGGGCATCATCAGCTTTCTTCACCACATTTGCTTATGCACCCACTTTTGTTTTCAGCAATGTGTCGGGAAGGTGAGTATCATGGAATGTCAGTTTAATAGAACAAAGTGTTCTTGCATTGAGGGAGTACTTGAGTGGAGGCCCAATGTCCATCTTAATACTAAACCTATAAATATATGCACATAGATCTATTTCCTTATCATTATATATAAATATATTTACATATGTACATGCTGTATTTAGACCTCTATAAATGCTCTTTGTCTCCTACTTCTTTTCTCTATTTCCTTTTACTTTCATCTTGTCCCACTATCATGCTCAGCCTTCATTTTTATTTCAGTAATTCCTCGCGGTTACATTGCCCTTGATCAAGTCATATCAGGCCTCTTACACCTTCTTGCCACTGATTTTGGACCACTTGTTGTTCCCTTGTGCCTGGGTTTCTTAACACCACTTCCTTTCCTCCACCTCCCCCTCTCCCATGTCCCCCGGGAACCATCAGTCCCGTTTTCTCCTCCAGATTGTTTATCCCGCCTACCTTATCTAGATAGAACTGCAGAGATGATAATAATATGCACACAAAAAAACAACACAGAGCAAAACAAAGGGACAAAAGGAAACAAAACGACAACCAAAAAAAAGTCTGTAAATAGTTCAAGGTCTGTTTGTTGACCTTTAGGAGTGTTCTGGTCAAGTCTGATGGGGTGCCACACCCTGGCCCCAAAGTCTATTTTTGGAACTCCCTTGGGACTTCCTTGCTCTGCTCCCCTTACTGTTCTGTTGCATGCCCATAGTGTTTTGCCTTGGTGTAGTGAGGTCAGATCGGGCACACTCCCTACACTGTGTCTCCAGTGTTGTCCCCCGTAGGGCTGTGGGTCAGTGAGGGCTGTAGTGGGGCCGGCCATATGGTCCACTCTGTGCATTGGCTGCTCTGAGCAGAGATTGTCCTCAAGACTTGATGGGCCAGGATGTGCTCCATTCTTTCTTTCTCCCCCTTCGTTTGCTCCTATTCTCTTTTTTAGCACTAGTTTCTTTCTCATTTTAGTGGTAATCCAAACACACTAGAGACCAAACAAGAACCCTCAAAATTGGAGATTTCTCCCATTCCTTTATGTTAATCCTTTCTATTTCCAAAAGAACTCAGTGGTTTAAGTGAATCCCCTACTATCCACTGCCTGTAGTTTACATCGTAAAAATATTTTGAATTCAAAACACTAGTGTGGTAAACAGAAAGATTTCTCCCAAGTAGTTTCCCCCAAATATATGCCAAAACAAAGACGCTGCTTACTACACAGGGTAAATGGCTGTACACTAGGTCATTGAATGCAGGTCAGAGGTTATTTCCTTAAGGGTAGCTAGAGCAACCAGACTGTGTAGTCTGACTCACCCAAAGTAGGGCCTTCTCCCTTCTGATATTGTTCCCTTGAAGGAGTACCCAAAGGCAAGCCCAGGACCACTCAAGGATGATTAAGCTTAGGCTACTATATTGAGTCTGGGGTCCACCTATCTTGCCCTATTCCCTACTTTTACTATTACATGTACACCCGTAGGTATGTACAAGCACCTCGTATTGCTTGTATTGCCTATGTTACAACCCCTTCTCATGACGTACATTGTTATCTGTGATCAGAGGGCTTGCATGCCCCCTAAGCTTTGGTGAGAAATAAAACCTCACATGACAAAATAATAATTTATAAATTATCAAAGGTTCAAGAGGGAAGGGGGTAGCAGGGAGGGAGGGGGGAAAATGAGGAGCTGATGCCAGGGGCTTGAGTGGAGAGCAAATGTTTTGAGAATGATGAGGGTAACGAATGTACACAAATGATGTTATGTATGGACTGTGATAAGAGTTGTATGAGCCCCTAATAAAATGATTTTTTAAAAAGAAGAAATAAAACCTCACAAGAGCTCTCTCCTGCCTTCTTGTCTCCCACCTCCACGTGTACCAGCAAGAGGAGCTGAGGTGAGCTTGCTACCATGAGATGCATCTGACTTCTTTACTTAACTCTCTCTCTCCCATCTCTCCCTATTCTCTATGACTTTACTGTGATCTTTATATATCTTAACCATACAATTGTGCCTATCAAACCCTTAATAAGCTGTGGGGGGCTGGCTACCCCCACATACTAGGCTAGGTATTATGAAATAAAAATAGTAATAAGCAGAAAAGAAACCCAAATCCTGTTCTAATGAAGAAGACATAGATTAACACTATGAAAAGAGCAATTCCTCACAAAATAGATTTTAAATAAAAATTAACTTTTTAACATCTAACATCTAAAATTTGGTAGGGAGTAAAATGGGGAAGGTAGGACTATTTGAGAACGAAACAGAAAATCATTATTAAAGAGATGTGAACGAATAAATATAAAATAAAATTTTAAATGTCAGATATAATCAACAAAAAACAAACACACACACACAAAAAACTCACTGCCTAAGAGTCAATTCTGAACCATAGGAATCCTACAGAAAGGGCAGAACTGCTCCTGTGGGTTTCCTGTAAATATTACAGGAACAGAAAGCCTTATCTTTATCTTGTGGAGAAGCAGGTGAATTCCAACTGCTGATCTTATAATCTACTATGCCACAAGGACACCTAAATAAGAGAAAAATATTCCTTCTTATCAATCAAAAGTACAATAATTGGCATAAGAATAGATCAATGAAACAGGATAGAAAACAGAAAGTGTAAAGTATAAATAAAAATTAGAATAGGGTTAAGTAATATTCCAAATCAGTTAGAAGTGGTATATAAACTATATTTATACCAATAATCATTTAAGGTAGAGAAATATGAGTTGTGATCTCACAGCTTATACCAACATAAATTTCAGATGAACTAAAATTGGAGAATAAAAAAGCTAAATAACATAGAAGAATCTTTTAATCAGTAACAGAAATCTAAATAAAAAGTGAGTAAATTAAGCACATTAAATAAGATTGTATATAAAAGCTTTAAAACAATCTAAAGAAAAATTTGTATTAATAATACGAGCATGGTTAATGTTCTAATTACAAAGCATTTAAAATAAGCTAAGCACACCTTGCCTGTCAGTTTGTCTTACTTTGCCGAGATTTTTGTGTTGCTATAATGATAATACCAGCAGAATCATCCAAGGTAACCAAGTTTCAGAAGAGGTGCCAGACTAACAACAGATTACAAACAAAGAACAGGCTGCCCACTTCTGAGGACTTGGCACTGAAAACTTTACAAGTAGCACAGTAACTATCAGATACTGAAGACATCATGAGTAGCAGCAAAACATTGTCATATAACAGTGCCACAAGCCCCTCAGGTGGGAAGACATGTAAAATATAACAAGAAGAGTTATCGTATCAAAAAAGAGCCAGTCATAATGACATAAGCGGAACTTTTGGGACCTTCATTTGTTGATAGGCCTTGACTCAAAATGAGAAGAAACAACTTTAAACATCTACTATTAATTAAAACTTGCAGTGTACTAGGTAAACTCTAGAAAAACAATAAAAAGTAGTCAAAAAGAAATGGATGTCAGAGAGAGTGATATCCCAGGTATTAGTGATCTGAAATGGCCTGGTGCTGGCCGTTTTAAATCAAATAGTCATATGGTTCACTATTCTGGGAATGACAACTTCAAGAAAAATGAAATAGCACTCACCATCAAAAAAGGCCTTTTTAGAACTACCTTGAAGTATACTGCGGTCTGTGATAGAATAGTGTCTATCCACATACAAAGAAATCCAATAACTATTATTCAAATTTATGCACCAACCACTAAAGTTAATGATGCAGCAACTGAAGACCTCTACTGAAATCTTCAGTCTAAAATTGATCGCACATTTAATCAAGATTGCAATAATCAGGAATTATTGGTGAATGGAATGTAAAAATTGGAAAGAGAAGAATAAATAGTTGGAAAACACAGCTTGGTGATAAAACCAAGCTAGAGATGCGTGGTTGAATTTCTCAGAACCAGTGACTTCTGCAGTGTATTTTTCACAAGTGGGAACTATACACATAGACGTCTTCAGACGGAACACACAGAAATCAATTTGACTCCATCTGTGAGAAGAGATGATGGAGAAGCTCAGTTTCAGCAGCTAAATGAATCCAGGCATGACAGAAAACAGACCATCAATTGCTCATATGTAAATTCAGGTGGAAGCTGAAGGAAATTAAAACAAGGCCACAAGAGCCAAAAGACAACCTTGAGTATGAGTATATCCCACCCAAATTTTAAGAACATATGAAGAACAGATCAGAAGCACTGAACACTAATGACAGAGATCAGATGAGCTGTGGGATGACGTCAAGAACATCATACATGCAGAAAGCAAAAGGTCATTAAAAAGGCAGGAAAAAAGGGGCATAGTGTATGTCAGGAGAAACTCAGAAACTTGTTCCTGGTGTCACAGTAGCTAAAGCAAATGGAAGAAATGATGAAGTAAAAAAGCTGTCCATATAATGTACAAGACCTAGAGTTAGAAAACCAAGAACAACACACTCAGGTAATTTTATCAACTGAAATAACTGAAGAAATAACTAAAGCCTCAAGTTGCAATACTGAAAGATTCTATGGACAAAATAGTGAATGATGCAAGAAACCGACAAAGGAATCACTGTACCAAAAAGAACAAGTCAACATTCAACCATTTCAAGAGGTAGCATATAATCAAGAACCGGTGATATTAAAGAAAGAAGTCCAAGTTGCACTGAAGGCATTAGCCCAAAACCAGAGTCCAAGAATTGATGGAATACTAACTGAAATGTTGCTAATGAAGCACTGGAAGCACTCACCTATCTATGCCAAGGTATTTGAAAGAGAGTTACAGGCCCGACATACTGAAGGCTAAAACGATCGTTAACATAATATACAAGTAAAATGTTGCTGAAGGGAACTGATTACAAGGAACTGTATGTGACCTCCTCCCTGGGGGACAGACAACAGAAAAGTGGGTAAAGGGAGACGTCGGACAGGGCAAGATATGACAAA
>NW_022111357.1:8733740-8764979 GCF_000313985.2 Echinops telfairi
TGTGTACATCAAAAGATTTTCCAAGAGCAATGAATGTACAAATGCGCTTTACACAATTGATGTGTGTATGGATTGTGATAAGAGTTGTATGAGCCCCTAATAAAATGATTTTTAAAAAAAAGAAAACAGGATTCCTTAGAATGCCATCATGGTGTGTATAAAATAAGCCCTTTGAGAAGGAGGAAGGATTTCATTACCAACAAGATTCCGGTGTGGAATATATCCTCTGGACCGGATCCCTACAGTTGTACAAGCCCCCAATAAAATGATTTAAAAAAAAAAAAAAAAAGAGCTGGAAACACAGGGACTCCAGGACAGGTAAACCCCTCAGGACCAATAATAAGAGTCGTGATACCAGGAGAGTAAAGGGTAAGGTGGGGAGGAGAAAGGGGAACCATCACAAATATCTACATATAACCCATTCCTTGGGGTACAGACACAGAAAAGGAGGTGCAGGCAGACATCGGTCAGTGTAAGACATGAAGAAAATAATAATTTATCAATTATCAAGGGTTCATGAGGGAATGGGGAGTGGGGTTCTTGTTGAATTGTTAGATTGTTTACTTTCAGCTTTTTTAAACAACCATAATATTGTTTATCATCATACTACCTATAACTTTAGTTATGTGAGTGTATCTGTAGGGCCAGTTCCTGAATGTGAATTCACTTGGTTAAAGGGCATGTTGTTGAGTCAATTCTGATTCAGAGAGACCTTATAGGACAGCACTATTCTGTTTCCAAGGATGAAATATTTATGAAATAATGCCAAGTCTTTTCTACTATAGAGTTTCTTATGGGTTCCAATGGCTGGACCAGAGGGTGTACACTGGTAGATAGGAACTGGAAACACAGGGAATACAGGACTGATGAACCCTTCAGGACCAGTGGTGAGAGTGGCGATACTGGGAGGGTGGAGGGAAGGTGGGCTAGAAAGGGGGTACCGATCACAAGAATCTACATATAACCTCCTCCCTGGGGGACGGACAACAGAAAAGTGGGTGAAAGGAGATGTCAGACAGTGTAAGACATGACAAAATAATAATAATTTATAAATTATCAAGGGTTCGTGAGGGAGGGGTGCTGGGAGGGGGAAAAATGAGGAGCTGATATCAAGGGCTCAAGTAGAAAGCAAGTGTTTTGAGAATGATGATGGCAACAAATGTACTAATGTGCTTGACACAATGGATGGATGTATGGATTGTGATGAGTTGTACAAGGCCCCAATAAAATGAAGTTTTTTACAGTTATTTCATTGCTATCTGTGATTCTTGTTTCTATCAACTACCTGATCATGAAAATTTTAATTGGCCTGAAGCAGTGGTTCCTAGTCCATTAACTAATCATTAACATTCAGAAATATCTCACCGTGTGTGTGGCATTTTTTAAAAGCACTTTACATAACTCAATTTAATCTCACAAAATTCTAATGAGCTACATACTATTAACATCTCTATTTCACAGATAAAGAGAAAAAATGGATGGTGCCCGGCTATCAAAAAGTATAGCGTCTGGGGTCTTAAAGGCTTGAAGGTAATCAAGCGGCCATCTAGCTCAGAAGCAACAAAGCCCACATGGAAGAAGCACACCAGCCTATGCAACCACGAGGTGTCGAAGGGATCAGGTGTAAGGCATCATCAGAACAAAAAATCTTACCATAGTGAATGATGGGGGGAGTGCAGAGTGGAGATCCAAAGCACATTAGTAGGCCACTGGAGATACACTTGCAGAGGGGTCTAGGGGAGGAGATGAGCCAGTCACGGGGCGATGCAACAATGATGAGAAATACAGCCTTCCTCTAGTTCCTAAAGGTTTCCTCCCCGCTCCCACTACCATGACTCGAATTCTATCTTGCAAGACTGGCTAGACCAGAGGAGGTACACTGGTACAGATAGGAACTGAAAATACAGGGAATCCAGGACGGATGAGCCCTATAGGACCAGTGGTGTGAGTGGCAAAACAGGGAGGGTAAAGGGAGAATGGGCAGGGAAGAGGGAACCAATAACATGGAACTGTGTGTGACCTCCTCCCTGGGGGACAGACAACCAAAAAGTGGATGAAGGGAGACGTCGGACAGGGCAAGATATGACAAAATACCCATTTATAAACTATCAAGGGCTCATGCGGGAGGGGGGAGCGGGGAGGGAGGGGAAAAATGAGGACCTAATGTCGGGGGTTTAAATGGAGAGAAAATGTTTTGAGAAACGATGTACAAATGCGCTTTACACAATTGATGTGTGTATGGATTGGGATAACAGTTGTATGAGCCCCTAATAAAATGTTAAAAATAAACAAACAAACAAAAAAAAAGAGAAAAAATGAACTGAGATGTTAAGGAAGCACATGTACACAAACAGGTACACAAACACACGTTGGGAAAAGGCTCCCTAGGAAAAAGTGGAGACTTCTGAGCAAATAAAAGGCTTTACAAAATCTGTCCTTATCATCTTTCCTAGCTTCACCTTCTCCTGTCTTTAAGTTTGCACTGCATGCCCACTACCGAACCAAATGCTCCCGTTATAATACACGACCTGGTTCATGGTTCTGAACTACTGTGCACACTACTTAAGCTGTTCTGGGAAGGAATTTGCCTGTATTAAGAGCAAACATCTATTCAACTTTCTTGACTGAGTTAAAGTTACTCTTCTATAATGTGTTCACACACACAACCCACACACCCACACTTTTCTGAACAGGGTGAAACTCACAATTCTTTACCTGCCCTACAAAAGCAGATGTGCTAATCACAGCAAGTACAAAAGTTTGTAATGTGTTATCGATTGAATTGTGCATCCCTAAAAAATATACTGAAATCTAACCTTTATACGAGTTTCCCCCACTATCCAAAAGTAGAGTGTTCCTATACTTAAGGTTTTGTATCACCTTGGCTGGGCCAGGATTCTCAGTGGTTTGGCACTGAGTTAAAAGCACATTCTCATGACCTGACCTAACACAATGTTAATCAAAGCCAAACAGTTGTAAGCCTCCAAAAATCAGTTGTAAGCCTCCATAGGGCCAGGGTGGTATTCAACACCCTTAGTCAGGTCAGTACTGATGCAATTAACTGCCTAAGGCATGTGGCCTACTTCTTACATAAGTGAATGTTGTAGAAAAGCTTGTTAGCTTTTTTATTTTTTGCTGCATCTGGCTAGATGACCTACAGTTCTTCTACAACTGTATGAGCCTTTCTTTTTGAGTTTTTGTCACTGAGCCATTTTCTTTTTAAAAAATTCAAAAAAACACATCTTTTTTAAAAATTCAAAAAAAAACACACATCAATTGTATCAAGCATATTTGTACACTGTTGTCATCATTATTTTCTGGACATTTATTTTCTATTGAGCCCTTGGTATCAGCTCCTCTCCACCACCTCATAGTTCCTTGATAAATTATAAATTATTATTATTGTCATATCTTACACCAACTGCTATCTCCCTTCCCCCCCAGTTTCTGTTGTTTGTCCCCCTGTGTGTGTGTGGGGGGGGGAGGGGGGGTTATGTGTAGATCATCACAATCAATTCTCCCTTCCTCCTGAGCCATTTTCTTGATATAAATTTCTCTCTGTAAATATGCATATGAGGGGCTACCCCCCCCAAAAAAAAAACAAATAAACAAATGAAAAAAACTCCTCTGAGCAGTGCTTTCATAGTACACATTTTTCCTGCTAGGAGAGCATTGAGCAACTTGCTCTGAGTTAGTGCACCCAGTGGCATCGCCTGGGGAAGGTTCTCTCTGATCACAGTGAAAGTTTTTGTAAAAGCAGTTTCGCTCAAATATCGTTTTTTGGGGATGACCGATTTAAGAAAACAGTGTGAAATTTGTTTCCTGATCAGGAAAAATGCCACAGAAACTGTTTTGGAGTTTGAACACAGCTTACAAGGACAGCACTATGGGAAAAACTAAAGCGTATGAGTGGTTTTCTCATTTCAAAAAAGGTGAAATGTTGATTGATGACAAACCTCATTCTGGATCTGTCAACTTCCAAAACGAAAATGTCAACAAAATCCATGTACCTGTGCTCAAAGACCAATGGGGGACCAATGGGTTCAGCTAATTTTAATGGAAGATTTGGGAATGAGAAGGGTCGCTGTGAGATTTGTGCCACCTGTTCTGACTGACAAGCAAAAAGAGCCATGCTTTGAAAGCTCCTAAGTGACCCAGACTTTTTTTTCCAAGGTCATTACTGGTGATGAGACATGGCGCTATTCTTACAACCCCAAAAGCAACTATCAATCAAGCTGGTGAAAGACGTCCTCACCTCAAAAAAGCTCATCAAGTGAAATCAACGATCAAGCTGATGCTCATTTGTTTTTGGTGTGAGGGAGATAGTGCACTGGAGATCTGTACACCAAGTCGGACTGTTAATCAAGCTTTTAAGTTAGAGGTGCTGGAAAGATTGCCTAACAGTGTGAGACAAAAAAGGTCTGATCTGTGGCAGACTTGGGACTGGTTTGTCACAACAATGAACCTGCTCATGCAGCCATCTCAGTGCACCAGTTTTGAGCCCAAAACAGCATGCCTCTCTTGCCCCCATGCACCTGACTCACCTGACCTCGCTCTATGAGACTTCTTTTCGTTTCGCAAATGCAGAGTGAAATGAAAGGACAGAGAATTGACAAAGTAGAAGAGGTGCAGGAAAAACATGGGAGGTGCGGTCAGCCATCCAAATAGACGAGTTTGGAAAATGTTTCCAAGAATGGAATCACAGATTTTACAAACGTATTAGTGTAATGGAGAGTACTCTGAAGGTTATAAGGTTGTTTGTTTGTTTTTTAATTTAAATACATAGCTTTGAAAAAATTCTGGGTTTTCGGTGGGTACACTCTCCTATAAGCATAAATGGTTTTGCTTTGCTAAGGAACCCTGCCTGAGACGCTGTAAACAAAGAAGCAATCACCATTGATTTATATGGAAAAATTTTTTGAGTGTTAACAGACAAAAAAAAGCTACCATAAATGACACCAAGTAACATATGGACCATAAACAGCACTGACACACAGTGTCCATAGACACAATTCAGAGCTACGGTGGCTTGATTATGAGCTTGGTTCCTGGTAAACAACTTTCTGGTGTTCTCCACTTTCAACCAAGATCCATTTGACATTAGCAAAACTATCCTTTATTCCACATCCTCTTCAGGATCTAGCCAAATTTTTGATAGTTCATGTCAATGCACTGCTGCAATCGTGGTTAAGAGATCTTCACTAAATTTCTACTTGCATGTGATATGAATGATATTGTTTTATACTTTGCACATTCTGCGGGGTCACATTCCTGTGGAATGAGTACAATTATGGGTATCTTCCAGTCAGTTGGCCAGGTAGGTCGTCTTCCAAATTTCATGATCATATGCTACCTTCTTGAAATAGCTGAATGTCAACTAGTTCTTTTCAGTACAGTGACTACGTATTCTTTTGATGCTTCCTGCATCATTCGGTATTTTGCCCATAGAATCTCTTATTGTTGCAACTCGAAGCTTTAATTTTTTCCTCCAGTTCTTCGTGGTTAAGATATGCTGAACATGCTCTTCCTTCTTGGTTTTCTAACTCTAGGTCTGAACACAGTTCACTATAATACTCTGTCATCTCAAAGTGACCTTTTGAAGCTGTGCGTTCAATTTTTTTACTTCATCATCTCTTCCGTTTGCCTTAGCTATTTTATGATTACGAGCACATTTCCGTCTCATCTGACATCCACTTTGCCCTTCTGCTTTCATGCGTGCTCTTCTTGGTGTCATTTCACAGCGCATGGGGTTTTTCTGTCACTGGTGTCCAGCATCAAAACTATTCTTGAGACATTCTCAAACTTCAGGTGAGGTACATTCCAGGTCGGATTTTGGCTCTCATGCACTTGTCTTAATTTTCTTCAATTTCAACCTGAACTTACATATAAGCAATTAATTATCTGTCTCCATCAATCCCTGGACTCATTTTAGCTGATATTGAGCTTCTCCATCATCTCTTCTCACAGATGTAGTCAAATTTATTTCTGTGTATTTCATCTGGAGAAGTCAATGAGTATTGTTGCCATTTGTGTTGTTGAAAATGGTATTTGCAATGAAGTCATTGGTCATTAACAATTCTGTCATGTGATCTCCAGCTTTGTTTCTATCACGAAAGTAGTAGCGTTCCTTTCTCAAGCCAATTATTCCTTTGTTTCCAATTTTTACCTTCCAATCACCAATCATGATCAATGCATCTTCAGTGCATGGTTAATCAATTTCAGGTGAAAGATGGTAAAATTCAATTTCTTCACCACTAGTTTTAATTGGTACATAAATGTATTGACTGGATTCCTTTGTATGCAGATAGGTTATATCTTATATCACAGGCAGCACCGTACTTCAAGACAGCTCTTGAAGTGTCTTTTTTGATGATGAATGCAATGCCATTTCTCTTGAATATGTCATTCACAACACAGTAAACCACGTGATTCTGATTCAATATGGCCAGCACCAGTCTCTTTCAGTTCACTAATGCCTAGGATATCAATTTTGCTGGGGTCTATTTCATTTTTATCCCTTCCAACTTTTCCTGCTTCATACGTCATACATTCCAGTTCCAATTGTTAGTAGGTGTTTGCAGCTGTTTCTTTTCATTTTGAATCATACCTCATCAGCAAATAAAGATCCTGAAGGCTTTGCTCTACCCACGTCATCATGAGAAGACAGCTCGTCCTCAGTTGTATTTTGAGTCCTTCTGACCTTCTGAGCTCATCGTCTGGCCCTGCATCTGACAATGTGCTGCTGCCACTCAGGAAGTTTACAGTATCTGACATGATTTTTACACAGAACAAAAGATTTTATTATCTCGAACGCTGGTGTGCAACAAATAACAAGCTTCATAAGGGAAGGAGAGAGAGGGAAACCAGCAGATACCGAGATTTCAAACCTCTAAGCAGACCTTCAAAAAGTCAATAGCATTAACTGTTCAGTCTTTTGGATATGTAGCTTTCCTTTCACAAGACAGTTTTCACCTACTGTTCTTCTAATATGAAGTTGACAAAATGGATACTTTCTTAGTATGCATATTAGAAATTGTTTTCTTGGGACTGTCACATAATATATTAGTGTCTAAAATCTTCAAAATGGTTTTCATTTTTTATATGGTCACAACATGGATTTTCTCAAAATATTGATCATAGCTTTCTAAGTAACTGAGACACATGTAGAAACAAAAACTAAGAAGCTCTAAGAAACACATTTAAACATATAGCACATGTGATATATACTGTACCTGCCCCTTTGGGGGTTTGTTCAGCTTTTGCATTAACTAAAGAAAACAAAATCTATGTTTCACTAATACTTTTGGTAACTATGACTTGATTAAACTACAAAATTGACATTTTCAAAGTTTCTCAATAGGTTTCCGTCGGTATCTGACATTGATCTATCAGTGACATAGCTTCCAGCATCACACCAATGCGCAATCCACCACAGTCCAACAAAGCAATAAACCAGTGTTTGTTGCTTGCACCAGAGCACTCATTGATGACTATGTAACTCCACTCAATGGGATCAAACAACAGAATTGTATGTGAGTGGATATACTGAATTGTGTAAAATGTGGTAGAGAAAAAAAATTTTTTTAGGGAGATTAAAAAATAAGGGTTCCTGGGAAGAAGGGAGGGAAAGGGAGGCGGGATTAAGCAGAGCTGATAACAAAGAGTTCAAAAAGAAAGAAAATGTTTTGTAACTGATTGTGGTAGCAATTGTACAATACTGCTTGATGTAAATTCTATGATACCTGTAAGAGCTCCCAATTAAAATGTTTAATTTTTTTTACAAACTATAAAAAACAAAAGTACACAAAAAAATTAAAAGCCCAATCCTTTACCCAAAAAATGGTGTTACTCTTTCTCAATTGCTATTCCAATTCAAATATCTCTTATTCTTTCAAGCGTAATCATCTTCAGAAACTTTATAACCATTTTATCAAATTCATAAGTCTGTACCACATTTGCTTTAATCATAAACAAAACTCATTTTTATAAAGCATTACTTACTGTACACAGTGTGGGACTGTAAAGTGTCCACAAAAGCAAGATGAAACCATGAAAACTACCTTAATAATCAGTGGGGAAAGATGGCTGTTCCATGAGCTTTAAACATTTTGCCAAAACATTAAAATCTCATACTATAAATACATAGAGAAATAAAAAGTGCTGTATTTACTATTTTTTACTACATTAAAATTGAACGTATTTACTACATTAAAATTGAAAACATACAATACACTGAGAATAAGTGTTTTACTTCTTTGTGTAAAAATTTATTGAGCATAGGCAGAACACAACTTCTCAATCTAGTGACAAGGAACAAACATCTTTTCTATGTCTTGACTATCAGATTCAGCTTCTAGTATTTTATACTTAGGCCTTTCGGTCTTATGATTTCCTTTAGTGTGAAGGATTTTTTTTTTTTTTTTTTGCTAGTGTCACTTTCTCTGGGACACCTCCCTTTTTTGATACAACCACCTCCATCATTTATGACAATTAAATGAGTTTGCCTTCTGTACCTTACTCAGGCTGCATACCTATAGTCTCACCTTTATAGTCACTTCCTAACATAAGTTACTGCTGGAACTAGCCTTCCAAAAAGACCTGTCTTATTAGAATTAAGTATTTAATGATCATCATAATCACCTGGCTTCAATTAATCCTTGGAGTCTGGGTATAAATTTCTTATCAGCATCTGAGTTAGTTAATTGTGCCAGCCTGGCCGATAATCACATGTGGAGCTAATTGAAAGGCGGAGGGATAAATGGGTGGTGAGCCTCGCCTTTCTAGTTCTCAGGTCTCTTGTTTTGTAATGGTTGCACCGGGTGCAGCTGCCTTAGCAGTTCCCTGCTTCAGCTTGCAAGATTGACTTCCTACAAGACACCCCACACCCCCAAGGAGAAGCTACATGGACCTATCCCGATGCAGCCCTGGGTGCTGGAGCAGCCGTGCGGAGACCCCTGCTAGTGCTGAAATGCTTGTTCATTCACTGAGTCAGCATCACTGCGTGTGTTTTATGAGATGGAGGAGGACTTTGTGGATTGGTGTCGGACATATGGGTTAATGGGTTAATGCTGGACTTGTGGGCTTGGGCAGCATTGGGTTGGGATGTTTTCGTGATGCACATTTTCTTTACATAAAACTCTCTTATACATGAGTTGCTGTGGATTTGTTTCTTCAAAGTACCTAGACTAATACACCTCCTCTAGCAGCTTAACCATGGAGGACATGCTGACTTCTGAATTAATAAAACCAACTTTTATCAGGCAAGGAAAAAAAATTTTCTTCAATCTCTTTGCAAACTACCCATCTTTTAAAAATATGGCAACAAACTTTAAAGGTTTGACCTGTGTGGTAGTCAAACTGAGAGGATGTGTTTTTATAATAGTCATTAATTCAAAGTAAAAAGAAGTTCTCCACTACAATCTAAGTATTCCCAATACAATTTAAATAAAATGAAGTGATTTTACACCCTGATTGCACCACAACTTCCTACAGGTCTAGTCTTATCGTTGTTTAGCTGTCACATCACCATTTTGAAATGTTCTAATCTCAGTCTCCTCCTACTTTTATAATAACAGCTAATATACCATGGTAAGAAGCCCTGATGATATAGTGAGTTATGCATTAGGCTGCTAACTGCAAGGTCACTGATTGAAGCTAACCAGAAACTTTACAAGAGAAAGGGGAGGCTGGCGGCTCCCACTGAGATTTGCAGTTTTGGAAGCCCATAGGCAGTTCTACTCCAACTAGGAGTTGACTTGATGGCAGAGGGTTTGGTATGGTGTAACAAACCAAAACAACTGAAAACTGAACCGTGTTGTTGAAGGATTGCTATAATTTAACAAAACAATGGTAAATGACCTCGAGGTATACTAGAAATATGCAAAGAGAGGTCTGCCTATATAAAGAAAAAGTAGGTAGATGTAGAAAACACAGTCAAATATTTAATAAGGTCCATGAAATGCTGTTAAAAGCCAATACTTGATACTTTCTAGTAATTGTTCTAATTCCCTTTTAAACCTGAAGCAAGACATATAACTAACTACTCTAGGTCTTGAACTCCTCACACTTCATAAATTAATGAAATGTTCTACACAATCCTAAAAGTTCTCTTTAAGCTCTCAAGCATGCTACTCACATTCCCATTCACTGTTTTTTAAGTTTGGACACAGACCAGATTAAAGTATGAAAAGCTATCATTATAAAGCATTCCTTAATATAACTTTTCATAACTAAGGAGAGAATTAAGCTACCCAAGCTTCACAAGAAAATTTTTTTATTACGTGGTTAATGTCTCCATTTCAATTTACGTGTTCACTGCTAAATTTAACCTCCTCAGAAATAAACTAAGAAAGAGGTGTCCTCGAGATTCTTTATAGTTTAGTATTTTTTAAAGTTATTATTTCACTAAGTACTGTAGTCCCAGCTGATAAATAAATTTGTTTACTTGTTCAGAAAACCATTTATGATAAATCCATGCTGTTCATAAAGAAAATAATTTCAATGTTTCCTAATATCGCTACAAATATAAATATATAAATTATAAAACTTTTTTAAGAGGTTTATGAAATTACTTAAGGTAAAAAATAAAAATTCTGGACTGTACTACATGTACTAATCCCTGATCCTAGGCATCTGACTCTTCTCAAGGGGCAAACAGCTACAACTGGAAAAAATAAAAATTAACTCAAAGGAAATTTCTTCTTCAACCATAGTTTGAAGAAGAAAAAAAGAAAGGTCACTGATTTCCAGTTTTAAATCACCAGGGGAATCGAGAGCAAAGGCAAGGATGACTGAATCTGCAAAATCTATGCATCCATAGAACAAGCCTTTAAAAGAAAGGTTCCTGGCTAGTAAGGTTCTCAGATGTCAATGATCCCCCACACCCTTGCAGGAGTCCCCAAGGTCAAAACAATTTTCACAGTCATAATAAGACAATATTCGCATTCTTCACTGTGGTGCAAAAGCAATGGGAGCAAAAACTGGTCTTTAGCAAAACACCAAACTGGACAAGCTGTCCTTGTATTCAAAGCTGCCATACACAACAGTAAAAGAAGGAAATGACCAGTCTGTTTCTTGTAAGAACATTTTGATAAAGCAATAAATAATTGTATTAAATCTAACTACAAGTCTTTTTAATATTCTTCAGCAATACCAAAACCAAAACTCAGTGCCATCAAGTTGATACCAACTTATAGCAAACCTGTAAGACATGGTAGAATTGCCCCTTTGGGTTCCTAAGACTTGAAATCTCCATGGGAGTAGATAGCCTCATCTTTTTCCTAGAAAGTGGCTGTGGGTTTGAACTGCTGGTTTTGTGGTTAGCAAAACCCACTAATCCAACAGGGCTCCTATTCTCTACGAAAAGTACCCAAAAAGTATTTCTGCTGCACATCTAGGCACAATGACTGTCTTGAGGAAACGCATTTGGGTGACAGCTAACTGTCTTTTAAATGAAACATCACTTTTGCTTTTAAGAAAATGACTTGGATTTTAGAAGATATTTTCTCAAAACTAAATGAGAGTCTGTAAATTCAAGAGCGTCAATAATACTGTTGACACAAGCAATAAAATTTGGATTTTCAAGTGAAAACTTGGAACTCTGAACATCCAAATAAACACCTCTGATGAGCTCAATCGTGATGCTGATTAACCCTTTTTTAGGATGAGGCGGGGTAGGAGGATGGAACATTTGAAAGAACTGAAGGGCTTTTTTACCTCCAAGTGGATGATGTTACAAAATCGCATATGGATAAAATACATTCAAACTGCAATATAAACCCAGTAGAGTTTAATATAACAGATACAAAAAAGTTCACTTATAAGATTTAAAATTCCACAATACAACCACTCTTTTAGGAACTATTTGTTGAGAACTTGAGCAATATCTAAGAATTCCTGTAATATTTTTAAAAGGTTATTAAAATAACTCCCTCCCTTTTCTAATTACTTCTCTTTGTTAAAGTTTAATTTTTCTTCATCTACTTCAAAACAGCACCTCGCTTTTAAGAGGTTGAATACTGAAGATAATAAAAATCCAGTTATCTAAAAAACAAAAGAAGAATCCAGCTATTGCCAATTAAGGAAACTTAAATATAAAACGTCATTCTTCTTAATAAAATATGTAGTTTGGGGGGGGGGGCGGATTTTCTTTTTTTCTGAAAGGATTTTCTTAGAAAATGTTCATTTATGTTAGCATATGATGGTTTGAAGAGTCCTGTTGACACTGTCAGGTAAGCACTAGACTGCTGAGCACAAACTTGGCAGTTCAAACCCATAAGCAGCTTCTCGGAGAAATATGAGGCTAAATGCTCTCGTAAAGATTGACAGCATCAGTGGGAGGAAAAGGGCATTTATAGAGCTCTAGATAAAGGCATGTACATATGCAAATATATTATATGAGGATGGGGAAATAGATCTATGAGCCTATATTTATAGGTTTAGTATTAAGGTAGCAGAAGGACATTGGGCCTCCACTCAAGTACTCCCTCAACACAAGAATACTTTCTTCTAGTAAATTGGCATTCTATGATGCTCACCTTCCCGACACAACCGCTGAAGACAAAGCGGGTGAATAAGCAAATGTGGTGAAGAAAGCTGATGGTGCCCGGCTATCAAAAAATATAGCGTCTGGGGTCTTAAAAGCTTGAAGGTAAACAAGCGGCCATCTAGCTCAGAAGCAACAAAGCCCACATGGAACAACATATCAACCTGTGTGATCACGGGGTGTTGAACGGATCACTGAAGACAAATGGGTGCATAAGCAAATGTGGTGAAGAAAGCTGATGGTGCCCGGCTATCAAAAAGTATAGCGTCTGGGGTCTTAAAGGCTTGAAGGTAATCAAGCGGCCATCAAGCTCAGAAGCAACAAAGCCCACATGGAAGAAGCACACCAGCCTATCCAACCACGAGGTGTCGAAGGGATCAGGTGTAAGGCATCATCAGAACAAAAAATCTTACCATAGTGAATGATGGGGGGAGTGCGGAGTGGAGATCCAAAGCCCATTAGTAGGCCACTGGAGATCCCCTTGCAGAGGGGTCTAGGGGAGGAGATGAGCCAGTCACGGGGCGATGCAACAATGATGAGAAATACAACCTTCCTCTAGTTCCTAAAGGTTTCCTCCCCGCTCCCACTACCATGACTCGAATTCTATCTTGCAAGACTGGCTAGACCAGAGGAGGTACACTGGTACAGATAGGAACTGAAAATACAGGGAATCCAGGACGGATGAGCCCTATGGGACCAGTGGTGTGAGTGGCAAAACAGGGAGGGTAAAGGGAGAATGGGTAGGGAAGAGGGAACCGATTACATGGAACTGTGTGTGACCTCCTCCCTGGGGGACAGACAACCAGAGGGTGGATGAAGGGGGACGTCGGACAGGGCAAGATATGACAAAATACCCATTTATAAACTATCAAGGGCTCATGCGGGAGCGGGGAGCAGGGAGGGAGGGGAAAAATGAGGACCTAATATCGGGGGTTTAAATGGAGAGAAAATGTTTTGAGAAACGATGTACAAATGCGCTTTACACAATTGATGTGTGTATGGATTGGGATAACAGTTGTATGAGCCCCTAATAAAATGTTAAAAAAAAAAAAAAAAGATTGACAGCATCAGAATACTATATAGGGTCACTGGCTTAATGGCTGTGGATTTTCAAGGGTTGGTATCATGGGGTTACTCTTGTCATCTTTAAGCAATTAAATACTTCCAATTTCCCTGTTTTAATTTCTAACAAAGTTAATATATTTTTTTTCAACTTTAAGTTTCTTAGGGCCTCAATAAAATTTAAAGATAGAAAAGATCAATAATTTTGTGATAAAAAATTTTGAGAATCACTACTCTAGAAATCAAGAAAGCCAGAATATTAAAGAAAGCTAGAACTATACAACTCAAAGCTACAGTAACCTTAATAAAAGCTTTTCACATTCTTCTAGTGGTCATTAACAGTTTTTATAGTAAACACCATCCTGCTTTTTATTGCCAAAATGCAACTGAAGTAACTACTGTGGAATAAGTATTTATAATTATTACATAAGGAACCACAGAAAAGCGCTTACTAAGACACTGCCCTTCTCATTTCCCGTACAATTGAAGGACAAAATAACTTTAAGTCAAAAGACCTAGAGTTATAAACAGCGGAACAACTAGGGAATTAAAATCAACATCTAGGAAGTTGTAGAGATCCTGTGGGTATTAAAGCAACACCAATCTAGCTGAGATGAAGTACTAAGAGGGGAAGGGGAAACGTATGGTGGGGCAGCAGGAGGCAAAAGGAAACAGGAAAGCTCTAGGAAGCAACGCTATAGATAGAGGTTAACAGAAGCGTGTAATTATGTAAATACATTAATCCATAAAATAGAGGTATTATTGGCCTATGTACATATATTTATAAAACAATACACTGAGGCTGCTGACTGTTCCTTGGATCTCAGCTCATACCCTTCCTCAATGCAAGAATACTTTGTTCTAACAAAATGGCATTTTGTGATGCTCACCCTACGCAGGATTGCTGGACAAAATGGGTGCATAAGCAAATGTAAAGACAATGGATGGTGCCCGGCTATTGAAAAATATAACAACTGGGGTCTTAAAGGCTTGACGTTAAAACAAATGGCCATCCAACAGTGAAGCTACAAGCCCACAGGGAAGCACACTAGCTGGTGCAATCATGAGGTGTCACTGGGACCAGATACCAGCCATCAGAAGATTCATAACAAACAACAAACAAAAAACGTGTTGATGAGAATGAGGGGGTCGGGGCGGAGACCCAAAGCCCATCTGTAGACAATGGAACATCCCCCCACAGAGGGGTTGCAGGGAAGGGACAAGTCAATCAGGGTACAGTTAGAGCACCAATGAATCAGGACGGTATCTCTGGTTCCTTGAGGCTTCCTGACCCTCAACTATCATGACCCCAGTGCTGATTCTCACTCCGACTGGACTGGAACATGTACATATGTATATAGGCAAGAGATAAAGCTCATGATTCATGGAACCCAGAACAAGAATGGGAATAGCAATACCAAAAGGGTAGGGGAATAGGGGAGAGGAGGGAAGGAAGGGGGTACCAATCACAATGAATGGCACATAACCACACACATCCCTTCAGGGGGAAGAACAACAGAAACCAGAGGGGAAGGGAGACAGCAGTCAGTGTAGGATATGAAAATAATAACAATCTACAATCTAACAAGGGGTCACAAGGGTGGGGGGGTGAGGGAAAAAAGAGCTGATCCCAAGGGCTCAATTGAAAGTAAATGTATAGAAAAGAATGATGACAATTTATGTACAAATATTTCTGATACAAATTATGTATGGATTGCAATAAGAATTGTAAGAGCCCCTGCGTTAGTTAATTGTGCCAGCCTGGCCGATAATCACATGTGGTATTGGTTGAAAGGCGGAGGGATAAATGGGTGGTGAAGCCTCGCCTTTCTAGTTCTCGGATCTCTTGTTTTGTGATGGTTGCACCGGGTGCAGCTGCCTTAGCAGTTCCCTGCTTCAGCTTGCAAGATTGACTTCCTACAAGACATCACCAAGGAGAAGCTACATGGACCTATCCCGATGCAACCCTGGGTGCTGGAGCAGCCGTGTGGAGACCCCTGTTAGTGCTGAGATGCTTGTTCATTCACGGACTCAGCTTTCCTCCTACAGTCGGCATCATTGCCTCTGTTTTGTGAGGTGGAGGACTTTGTGGACTGGTGTTGGGTTAATGGGTTAATGTTGGACTTGTGGGCTTGGGCAGCATTGGGTTGGGATGTTTTCGTGATGCAACTTTTCTTTACATAAAACTCTCTCTTATACGTGAGTCGCCGTGGATTTGTTTCTCCAAAGTACCCAGACTAATACAGCCCCCAATAAAATGATCTTTAAAGAAAAAAAGATCTAGAGTTAGAAAACCAAAAAGGAAGTCAAGCCCAGCAGATCTAAATTCAAAGAACTATAGGAAAAATTAAGTCCTGAAGTTGCAATACTGAAAGATTCTATAGGTAAAATATTGAATGATTCAGGAATCATCAACAGAGATGGAAGGAATATACAATCACTGTAACAAAAAGAATTAGATGAAAATAACTATTTCTAGAAGTAGCATATGAGAAAGAACCCATGGTACTGACAGAAGTTCAAGTTCAAGCTGCACTGAAAGCATTAACCTAAAACAAAGCTACAAGAATTGATTGAATACCAATTGAAATGTTTCAACAAGCTGATGAAATATTGGAAGCACTCATATGTCTGGGCCAGGAAATTTAGATGACAACTACTTGGCCAAGTGACTAGAAAAAATCAGTATTTATACCTATTCCAAAAAACGTGACCCACACAATGGTCAAGTTATGAAACAGTATTATTAACATTACATGTAAGGAACATTTTGCTGAAAATCATCTAACAATCATTGCAGCAGTACATTCACAGGGAGCTGCTAGAGCTTCAGGCCAGAGTCAGAAGGGGACATGGAACGTGCAACAGCATTGCTGATGTCAGATAGATCTTGGCTGAAAGTAGGTACTACCAGAAAAATTTTTACTTGTGTTTTATTGAGCATGCCAAGCTATTTGACTGTGTGAATCATAACTAACAATGGATAGCCTGAGAAGAATGGGAATCCCGGAACAGTTCACTGTGCTCACACACAACTTGTACATGGATCTGTATGCAGTTGTGCAGATCTGTAGGCAGTTGTGCAAACAAACAAGGAATTACAGCATGGTTTAAAAACCAGGAGAGGTGTGCATCAGGGTTGTATCCTCCCACTATACTTATTCAATCTGTATACTTAGCAAACATCAGAGAAGCTAGATTGAATGAAGGAGAATGTGACACCATGACTGGAGGAAGGATTTTAACAGCCTGGAATATTCAGATGATACTGCTTGAAGCGAGGAGGGTTTAATGCACTTGCTGATGAAGATCAAGGCCTTCGGTATAGATTAAAACTCAATGTAAAGACCAAAACCCTCATAACGGGACCGAGAGATAACATCAGGATAAACGTAAAAAAGATTCAAGTTGTCAAGAATTTTGTCTTGCTTGGATCCACAATCAACGCTCATGGAAGCAGCTGTCTAGTGATCAAACAACAAATTGTATTGGGTCAATCAATTACACAAGACTTCCTTAAAGTGTTGAAGAGCAAGTCGATTACTTTTGAGGACCAAGACATAGTATTTCAAGCACCTTATAAACATGTGAAAACTGGACACTGAATAAGGAGAGAAGAAAATTGATGCCTTTGAAATATGGTGCTGGTGAAAAATACTGAAAGCACCATGGACTGCCAAAAGAACAATCAAATCTATCTTAGAAGAAGTACAGCCAGAGTGCTACTTAGGGGCAAGGACGGTAATACTTACAACATGTGATCGGGAGAGATCAGTCCCTACCTGAGAACATCATGCATAGCAAAGTGTAGGATCAGTGAACATGAGGCAGGCCCTCACAAGATGGATTGTGAACACAGTGGCTGCAACAATGGACTCATGCATGGGAACAATTGTGAGCATGAAGCAAGAGTGGGTACTGTCTGGTTCTGTTGTACACAGGATCGCTGAGTCAGCTACAACTCAGTGGCACCTAACCTTGTTCTGTCTCAACTACCATTTGACAGATTCTACATGAGCACAACAAAATGTTCTGATATTCCCATTCTTCTCCATGTTATCCATAATTTATGTCCCAGAGTCAAATGCCTTTGTATAGTCTGTAAGACACAAGTAAACATCTTTCTCGTACTCTTGTTCTCAGTCAAGATCCATCTCATTCCAGCAATAATATGCCTTATATCAAGTCCTCTTCTGAATCCAACTTGAATTTCTGACACCTGTCAGTAAAATACGATCACTGTTGTTAAATGATTTTTTTTAAATCATGCTTGCATGTAATATTAATATTATTCCATTATTTCTACATGTCACCTTTCTGTGGAATAGACACAGATAAGGTTCTCTTCCTTTTGGTTGGCCAGGTAGCTGTTTTTCAAATTTCTTTATGCGTGAGTGCCTACACTACTTCATCGGCGTGTTGTAACATTTCAATTGGTACAATTATACTCGAGTATAAGCCGACCTATCAGAGAAGGCACCTAATTTTACCACAAAAACTGCATTAAAAATGTGCTGAAAAACTTGGCTTATACATGAGCATATACAGTATAGCGTGTCAATTCCTGGAAACTTGTTTTTCACTAATACTTCAGTGCAGCTTGGATGACTTCCTTCAATATTACTGGTCCTTATTTTTAAGCATTTAAAATTGTTTCATTTAAACTAAAGCCAAGGCAAATAGAATTCTTTTAAATATCAGTGTTAAATATTGATGGTGGTCTTTTCTTTCTTACTCTTTATTTTTATCTTTATATTATTTTCTTCTTGCCACTTTTTGTGCTTTATTGATTGTTGATTTTCCCAGTTCCTGAAGGAGTGGATGCATAGAGACAATAACTGATACAATGTTTTATTTGGGATGGGGGGGTGAGGGGATTTGGGGAGCAAATAATGAATGCAAGAGAAGGGAGGGAGCATTAGAGCTGATTGTGATGATGTATACAACTCTTTTAAAAAGCGATTTAATTATGGAAGTGTACATGTGAAGACTACATAAAGGAAGCTATTTAAAAAAAAGAAGAAACCAAACTTGACCAGTGGTTACTATGGTAAAAGAGGAAAACTTTTTCCTTGGTGGACATTGAGTTTATATTAATGATGGTGGAATAATTTGGAAAAGGACATCAGTAATGGTTGTACAACATTAAAAATATAATTACTGTAATGGCACTGAATTATGTATGAGAAGATGTGGAATTGGAGGATGTTTTGTTGTGTATATTTTTGCCACAATTGATAAATAATTACATGAATAACAAGTACAAGGAAAAGGAAAAATGTACTAGAATTGTGATGATGATTGTACGACTATTCTTGATATGACTGAATTATCAAATTGTAATGACATGGATGAAGTTCTAATAAGTGTTAAAAAAATAACATTGCATTATACATACTCAAAAACTCACTTCCATCGAGTTGATTCCAACTCATAGCGATCCTAAAGGATAGAGTAGAACTGCTCCTGTTAGTTTCCAAGACTATAACTCTTTAAAGGAGTAGAATGTCTCATCTTTCTCCCAAGGAGCAGCTGATTGTTTCGAACTGCTGACCTTGTGGTTAGCAGCCAATGTGTAATCCACTAAATCACCAGGGTTCCTGCATTACATATTGTAAAGGCATGTATTGCTCCTTGAATTTTTATTTCATTCATATACAGTCAGCACTCAATATTAATGGACTTTGCATTGGTCAAACAACTCAGATGATGGAAAATATTCAGGACGGAGGTAGGGGGAATCAGCAAGTAAAAGTTATGTCAAACATTATCTCAAGGCTATGAGAGCCTAAAGAGCTCTTTCTATAGCATTTACATGGCAGTCAGTATTATAAGTAATCGAGAGATGGTTTTAAAAAGACGGGAGGATGTGCATGGATTATACACAATTACTACCTTGACTTCACAGAAGGGACCTGAGCACAATTACTACCCTGACTTCACAGAAGGGACCTGAGCATCCATAAATGGAGGAAGTCTAGGGCCAACCTCCCAAGGAATCTGGGACTGACTGTATATATGCCAAGTTCTAATGTAAAACATGAGTCAAAATCTTAAACTTGTAAGCTTGCTTTGCCATGAGGCAGAAAGTTGAAAATGTCCAGTAGGTAGTCTGTCTACCACAGCTGCTCAAAGTCCACTAGCATCCTGTAGGCCAGTGGTTCTCAACCTGCCACGACCCATTAACACAGTTCCTCATGTTGTGGTGACCCCCCCAACCATCAAATTTGTTTCATTGCTACTTCATAATTGTAATTTTGCTGTTATGAACTGGGCAACCCCTGCGAAAGGGTCGTTCAACCCCCCAAGGGGTCGTGACCCACAGAGCTTCTTCTTTGAACACAGCCTCCATCTGCCAACTCACCAAGTCAGCATTTTCTGGGATCACCCAGTCCCCTGGCTTCACCCCTGTCGCATTGTGGCCACGTGTCCAACACCTTTGTTTCCTACAGTAGCAGGCAGTTTAGGAAGGAGACCATAGCTTCCTTGGAACATATTTATGTCAAATGAATTGAGAGGGGCTGCCAGCATCTTCACAAGGACATCTGATCTGCCCTCAGCAGCAAGCTCCAGGTTCTTCAATTCAACAACCTTGGCTGGATCCCCATGGTGCTCAGAGACCAGCGCTCAGACCCAAAAGGGGTGGGCAGATGCAGAGTAGGAGGAGGCAGTTGCTATGGCATCCTTAAGCCTAGAACAGTCCCTGCAGTGATCCGTCAAAGCTTGTCCAGCATAGTGCCCCTGGACCTACATGCTCCCTTCAGCCAGCACAGAACCTCAATACAACTGGTCCTTGATCATATATGTATATATATGCTGCCTCTTGAAATGGCTATTGGTCTACTAATTCATTTTTATACAATGATGCTCTGTATTCCTTCTCTCTTCTTTTGATGCTTCCTGAATCATTCACAAATTAGCCAGGGAATCCTTCAATATTGCAATCTCAAGATTTGAAATTACTCTTCAATTCTTTAGCTTGAGATGTTGAATATGTTCTTTATTTTAGGCTTTCAAACCAGGTATTTGCACATTTCATTGTATTTCACTTTGTCTTCCCAATTTGCCCTTTGACATTTTTCTGCTGAGCTTTTCAAGTTTGAAATTTTCTAGTGAAAACTAAGGAGACAGAAGAATTGATGCACCTGAATTAGGCTGTCGGTTAAAATGACAAAATATACCAAGGATGGCCAAAACAACAACAACAGCAACAACAAATCTGCCTTAGATATACAGCCAAAACGTTCCTTACAAGCAAAGATGGAGAAATTTCATCTTAAATAGCACTCTTTTCTATAATATGATAGCTAACAGATGAAATCATCAAAATGCAATCATCATTTTGTAAGTGCTAAGCAATAATTATCAAGAAATACAAAAACCTTTATGACAAAGGCTATTGGGCATGTTTTAATACATGGATTAGCCTAACATCATCTGAACCAGAATAAACAGCACTAAAAGTGAGATGAGACCTTTGTCTTTTCCCAGTTGTAACCAAAGAAAAATATACCACCACCTGTAAAATTAATCTTTTAAGAGAGAAAAAAATTGAGCATGAATTTAATCAAACTTCAACAGTTTTTTTAGAAAACAGAAATAGAGGAAAACGCGAAATGACACTAGGTTAAAAAAAAAAAAAAAGAAATGACACCAAGTTATAATCAGCAAAATTCTGTAGGAAAAATTATCTAGTGTCTTCTAAAAATAAGTGGTATTTTTAAAGTTGAAAGATATATTAATTAAAACAAGCTTAATGAATTTGTATGATATGTGATGTGCCAATAAAACTTTTTTAATAAATGAGGCTTAAGCTAACACACAAACCTTGTTTTTGCACCTAAGGAAACTGAACATGATATTTATTAAATACTAATGAATTTGTTAATTTTGTTTAATGTAGTAAAAGAATGTTGTTATTGTTCTAAGGTGCAATCCAGTCAGTTCCCACCCATAGCACCCTTTTATTATGCACAACTGAAACACTGCATGGTCCTACACTATACTCACAATTGTTCCTATGCTGGAGGCCATTGATGCGGCCACCATAACAATCCACCTTGTTGAGGGCCTTCTTCTTTTTCGCTGCCCCTCTACTCTACCAAGCATGATGTACTTCTCTTGGGACTGGTCACTCCTGACAACATGGGCAAAGCACATAAAACAAAGTCTCACCATCCTAGCCTCTAAGGAGTACTATGGCTTTACTTCTTGCAACACAGATTGTTTTTTTCTTTTAGCAGTCCATGGTACTTTCAATATTCTTCCCCAGGACCACAATTCAAAAGCATCAATTCTCCTTCAGTCTTCTTATTAAATGTCCAACTTTCACATGCACATGAAGCCCTTGAAAATACCATGGCTTAGGTCAGGTATACCTTAGTCCTCAAAGTAACATCCTTGCTTTTCAACACTTTACAGAGGTCTTGTGCAGCAGATTTACCCAATGCAATATGTCATTTGTTAACTACTGCTTTCATGAGCATTGACTGTGGATCCAAACAAGATGAAATCCATGACAACTTCAACCTATTCTCCATTTATCTTGATGTTATTTATTGGTCGAGTTGTGAGGATTTTGGTCTTCCTGACATCGAGTTGTAACCCATACTGAAGGGTATAATCCTGGTCTTCATCAGCAAGGGCTTCAAGTCCTCCTCACTTTCAGGAAACAAGGTTGTGTGCTCTGCATAGCAAAGGTTAATAACCCTTCTTGCAACCCTGATGCTGTATTAGGCTTCAAATAATCTAGCTTCTCAGATTATCTGCCCAGCACATAAAGTAAGTATGGTGAGAAGATACAACCCTTTCACACAACTTTCCTGATTTTAAAACATGCAATATTCCCTTATTCTATTTGCATAAATGTCTCTTGATCCATGTACAAGTTTCAAATGAGCACAATGAAGTGTTCTGGAATTCCCATTCTTCCCAAGGTTATCCATAATGTGTTATGATCCTTACAGTCGAATAGCTTAGCATAGTCAAGAAAACACAAATAAGTATCCTTTATTCTCTGCTTTCAGCCAAGATCCATCTCATGTCAACAATGATACCCCTAGTTTCAAGTCCTCTTCTGAATCCAGCCTTATCCCCTGGCAGCTCCCTGTCAATGTACTGTTGCAATTGCTGGAGGATCTTCAGCAAAGTATTACTTGCATGTGACATCAATATTACTCTACAGCTTGAGCATTCTGTTGGGTCATCTTTCTTTGGCATGGGTACAAATAAGGATCTTTTCCAGTCAGTAGGCCAAGTAGCTGTCCTCTAAATTTCCAGGCATAGATGAGTAAATGCTTCCAGTGCTTCATCAGGTTGTTGAAACATTTAAAATGGTATTCCAGTAATTCTTGGGGCCTTGTTTTGGCTAAGGCTTTCAATGCAGCTTGAACTTCTTCCTTCAGTACCATTGGTTCTTGCTCATATGCGACCTCCTGAAATGGTGAAATGGTACAGTGACTCTGCATATTCTTTCCATCTTCTTTTGATGAATCCGACGTCATTCAATATTTGCCCTAAAATTTTTCAATACTGCAAGCAGATGCTTGAATTTTTCTTCAGTTCTTTCAGTTTAAGATATGCTGGGCATGTTCTTCCTTTTTGGTTTTCTAATTCAAGGTCTTTGCAATTTTTATTATAGTATTTCCATTTGTCTTTATGAGCTGCCCTTTCAAATTCTCTGTTCAGCTCTTTGACTTCCTAATTTTTTTCATGTGCTTCTCTACTCTACGATTAAGGGAAAGTTTCAGAGTCTCCTCTGACATCCACTTTGACCTTTCCTTCCTGTCTTTTTAGTGACCTTCAGCATTCTTCATGAATGACATTCTTGATATCCTCCCATAGCTCATCAGGTCATTAGTGTTCAATGCAAAAAAGTTTGTTCTTGAGATGTTCTCAAAACTCAGGTGGAATAGACTCAAGGTCATATTTTGCTTCTGGTGGACTTGTTTTAATTTTCTTCAGCTTTAACCTGAACTTACATATGAGCAATTCATTGTTGGTTCCGCAGTCAGTCCCTGGCCTGATTTTAACTGCTGATATTGAGCTTCTCGATCTTCTCTTCCTACGGATGTAGTCAATTTGATTGCTGTGTATTCCATCTGAGGAAGTCCATATGTATAGTGGCCTTTTGTGTTGTTGAAAAGGTATTTGCTATGAATAATTTGTTGGTCTTGCAAAATTCTATCAAATTATCTCCAGCTTCGTTTCTATCACCAAGACCATATTTTCCAATAACTGTTTCTGTTTCTAACTTTTGCATTCCAACAACCAATACTTACCAATGCAATAGACTTAAGATTTTTTAAGTGTTAACACATATTAATCAGTAAAAATAAACGCCAAGATTTAGCTTAAAATATTACAAAAAGCTTGTGAAGAAAATGCATGAAACAAGAGACAAAAAGCTAATGATTATTCAAAATGAGTAATGGGTACATGTGAGTTAGTTAGGAACAGGATCACCAGGAATTGGAATTGAATAAATGCAGTGGGTTTGATTTGGTTTAGTTTGATATGTTAAACTACTTTTTCTACTTTTTACGTTAAAAATTTCAATAACAAGGATTAAAAATAAAGAAGTAATAATCAGCTGCAATACAACTTTAATGTGGTTGAATTCCTCACAGTGAATTAGCAACTATATAAGGCAAAAACGTCCTACAACCCTAAAAGCAAATAATTTATTTCTTTTGGGTCTTTCTGTGTTCTTTTCTTCCAACAAATACCAATTTAAAAGTATAGCAAACCTCCTTTTGGTGTATAGATAGGGTATTTTTTCTCCTTATTAGTGTAAATTGCTGCTTTGCTTTAAAGTACAATTTCCTATATACAGAAATCATAGCAAGGGAAACATTTACTTCTCCTGCAAATTGACGTCACACAGAAGGAAACTGAAGGGTAGTTGGCATGTTCATTTTATAAAACTATTTTTAGAAGAGCATTTTAACTTTTGACAGAAATGTTTTTCTTGTCAAGAGAAATTCTACAAGGAAAAAAATGAACATATAAAGATGTTACAAAGTTACTATGATAAGAATTCCCATGAATTCACGAACTTCTGGAACTGTCAGTCAATTTAAAGCAATCGAAAGAGATGAAATAAAGAATAACTGGAGTAAACATTTTGGTTCTTAATTCACGTATCATATAGACAACAAAGAAAAGAAGAATGCTTAAGGACTGAAGAAGCCGCCATCTCAGAAATGTACTAGGGAACTCAGAAAGCCACACACTCTCAGAGCAAAGAACATACACAAAATATTTAAAAACCTATGTTTTCATCTCAAAACTAAGCACAAAGACACAGTAGTCAAAACCACCAGATAAAAAAAAAAAACAAAAAACCACCAGATACTGATATAATGACTGGTACATAAACCAATGAAATATAACCAAAAATCCAGAAATAAAATTCATTCATCTAGAGACAACTGATCTTCAACAATGGTCCAAAAAAATTAAATGGGAACGATGGTCTCTTCAACCAATGTTGCTGGCAAAACTGTAGAAGAATGAAACAGGGCCCTTATCTTACCTCATGTACAAAACAAACTCAAGATGGATCAAAGACATAAATGTAAATCCCAGAGTTGTAAAGACCATTAATGAGAAAATAGGGACAAGCTTAAGGGTCCTGTTGCAAGGCAAACACACTATCAAACATAACAAAGGAAACACACCCAAGACAAAAACAGGTGAGTGGGACGTACTAATAAGACACTGTGCATCAAACTGGAACCCTGGTGGCATAAGGCTACTAACCGCAGGTCAACAGCTTGAAACCTGGACAAGACTTTCCGCTCCCATGAAGAGTTACAGTTTCGGGAACTCAAGGGCAGTTCTTCCTTGTCCTACAAGGTTGCTGAGTCCGAAATTAACTCAATGGCAGTGAGTTAGATTTTTGGAGTTTATGGGCATCAAAAGATACAACAGACTTCACCAAAAAAGGAACCCACAGAGGATAAATATCTTTAGAAATGACACAACAGACAAGGGGCTCTAGTTTTTTAAAAAGAAGAATATTCCAATTAAAAAGTGGGCAAAGGACACAGACAGACAGTTCACCAGAAAATGGCATCCAAATGAAACCAATGTTAGTAAACAAGTTATACACAAACTGTTAAATGAAAACCAAATATGCTGGGTTAAACTGTCACTGAAAACAGTGAAATTTTATTTTTTAAGCTTATACACCAAAGGCTCAGGAACATGAAAAAAAAAATGCTTACGAGCCATTAGCCATCCAGGAGATACAAATCAAAACAATGATGAGATATCTATCAACTTACACCAACAATGATAGCCCAGTTCCAAAAACAGAAAACCACAAATGCTGGGGAGCGTGCAGAGAAACGGAAAGTCATACACTGCAAATGGATTTGTAAGCATAAACAACTACTGTGGAAAATGATATGGTACTACCTATAACACAGGGAACAGAAATTCTATATAAGCCAGCAGTATCTATGCTGCATATAGTCCCTAAGTAAGAGCCTTAACAAGAACAAACATATACACTCCCGTGTTCAACATAGCACTGTTCATAATAGCCAAGAAGTTGAAAACAGCCCAACTGTCCATCAGTAGAAGAATGGACAAAGAAACTTTGGTACCTACACACATGGATTATCATCCATCACTAAAAAAAAATAAAAAATCATGAAGTACCTCATGACCTGGGGACTTGGGAGAACATAATGCTGAGTGAAGTCAATCAAACACAAAAGGGCAAATGCGGTAGAGACCACCACTGTAATAGAAACCAAGACACAGCCTTGAAAAACAATGGGACAAACTAAATGTTCCCAAGGGAGAGAGGGCAAGCATGGGACCATAACCAGTGAGCTAGAGCACTGGCAGGTACTGACTTCTTCGGTAAAAAAGTAGAGCTCCATAAGGCGGAGAAGAGAAATCAGGGAGGGAGGTGGTATACATAGCAGGGTCTGGGGTTGAGAAATGATTGCAGAGTTGATGGTCTGTAATGTAATGTAATGTCCACCTAATTAAAAAATTTTTTAAAAACCTATACTTTGTTTTAACTGTTTTATTGGCATATAACTCACATAGCATATAATTCAGTATTTCAACCACATTATGAAGAGTGGTAAAATCATCAGTTTTAGAACATTTTCTTCTTTCTTGTACTCATTATTAGCTCTCCATTTGCCCCCTGGGGAACCTGCCATATCCCCAAGAAACCATTACTCCAGTTACTGTTTCTATTATTTGTCTATCCCAAATTTAATATAAAGAAAATTATATCCCCCCCCCAAAATAACAAACAATAACAAAGTAGAGCAGAAAATCTCAATCAAAAAGAGCAGAAAACATTAAAAACTACAACAAATTTAAAACAGGTCACAGGGGAGATCAAATGATAAGGTGTGAAATTTTAACCTAACTGTAGTGTGATAGGTAGGAAATCCACTTTCCAATGTACTCTGCATGATAGCAAGGTTAATCTACATCCCTGGCCTATGGTCAACGGGGATTCATCAAAATCTTAATATACACATTTCTCCACGTTTTATTCTCCACAATTTGCCATAATTGACTTTATAGTGCTCTTTGTCTGATAACCACTGTGTACATCCCTAGAATTTGGACAGAAGGTGTGTGTGGACCCTGCAAATGGATTTGAGGCTTCTAATGTGCAAGCCTTGTGCAAGCCAAGTGTTCACAATTTAAGCTCTGATACCATGCACCCATTTAGCTTTGGAATTTATTAATTACAATCCTCAGAACAACAGGGTGCTATATTTCTTCCACAGAGACTTAGTTGGCCTCTCCCTTGGATAGCTGCTCATATGAAGACAAGTCTCTAAGACAGTGGTTCTCAACCTTCCTAATGCTGTGACCCTTTAATACAGTTCCTCATGTGATGGTGACGTCCAACCTTAACATTATTTTCATTTCTACTTCATAACTTTAATTTTGCTACTGTTATGAATCGTAATGTAAATATCTGATAAGCAGGATATATTTTCATTGGTACAAATTGAACATAATTAAAGCACAGTGATTAATCACAAAAATATGTAATTATATATTGTGAAAGTTATTTCTAATTACAAATAAATGAAAGTTTGTCTTGAAGCATGGTGTAACATGGGTAACAATCTGAGTTAGTTAGTTTATTGTGCCAACCTGGCCAATAAACACATGTGGGATTAATTGAAGGGCGGAGGAATAAATGGCTCCGTGAGCCTCACCTTTCGAGTTCTCGGGTCTCTTGCTTTGTAATGGTCGCACCAGGGTGCAGCTGCCTTAGCAGTTCCCTGCTTCAGCTTGCAAAGATGACTTCCTGCAAGATATCCCCAAGGAGAAGCCGCATGGACCTACTCCGATGCAGCCCTGGGTGATGGAGCAGCCGTGTGGAGACACCTGCCAGGGCTGAGATGCTTCTGTTCTCGCTGCATCGCTGTTAATAAGTCCAATGAACTCCTCTTGTGCTGTCTCAGGAACATCTCCAACTTTGACTGTGAATGGGCTTCTGGCAAGTGCACATGGGGTGTCAGGTAGATTTGGAAAGTACCATGAAATTTCATCTGCAAGCATAGGCAAAGTGTTATTTCACAGAAATTATCATCATAATCCTTTTGTCTGGTTCAATGTCATGCTCCTCAAAGAAGGCAGATAGGTAGGTAACATGTCAATTGTATTTTCATCCGATTGTTTGGTTGTTTTTTTTGGCCAAACCTGGTTTCATTTGGAATAATCAGATCTTTTCAGACACATTGAGGCATGATGCATTTGGTCCTTGCAGTGATAAATTTACAGTAACTCATTCAAGATGGCAAAGAATAAGCTATTTTCTGAAGTTCACTTTTATTGCTGAAAAGTGCTTCAAACTTCGGTCTTGCTTTCTGATTAAAAAATGTTTTGAGTTCTTCACAAAGCTCAAAAACGCGTTTTAGAACTTTTCCTCTTGACAACCATCTCACTTCAGTGTGAAATAGCAGAGCATTATTTGGCACACCCGACTCATTGCACAGTTGCAAACAGTCAACTTTTTAAAGTGCTCGCCTTTACAAAATTTACAGAACTTATGACGCTTTTCATTACTTCTTGTAACTCTTGTGTCACCATCTTCGTTGCTAATATTTGCCGATGAATCGTACAGTGAGTTCCGATGACTTTTTTTTTTTTCTTTTTTAACATTTTATTAGGGGCTCATGCAACTGTTATCCCAATCCATACACACATCAATTGTGTAAAGCGCATTTGTACATCGTTTCTCAAAACATTTTCTCTCCATTTAAACCCCCGACATTAGGTCCTCATTTTTCCCCTCCCTCCCCGCTCCCCCCTTCCGCATGAGCCCTTGATAGTTTATAAATGGGTATTTTGTCACATCTTGTCCTGTCCGACGTCTCCCTTCATCCACTTTTCGGTTGTCTGTCCCCCAGGGAGGAGGTCACATATAGTTCCTTGTAATCGGTTCCCTCTTTCCTACCCACTCTCCCTTTACCCTCCCTGTTTTGCCACTCACACCACTGGTCCTATAGGGCTCATCCGTCCTGGATTCCCTGTATTTTCAGTTCCTATCTGTACCAGTGTACCTCCTCTGGTCTAGCCAGTCTTGCAAGATAGAATTCGAGTCATGGTAGTGGGAGCGGGGAGGAAACCTTTAGGAACTAGAGGAAGGTTGTATTTCTCATCATTGTTACATCGCACCCTGACTGGCTCATCTCCTCCCCGAGACCCCTCTGCAAAGGGATCTCCAGTGGCCTACTAATGGGCTTTGGATCTCCACTCCGCACTCCCCGAGTTCCGATGACTTTTGACGACTCATTCAGTAGCAAACGTTGAAATCCAGATCGACATCCTAGCATAGCTGGAGCACCATCTGTGCAAACACCACAAACCATTTCCCAAGAGATCTTATGCTCTTTGAGAAATGAACCAACTACGTCAAAGACACCACGTGCAGTAGTTGTCATTTCAAGAGGTTTGCAAAAATTAAAAAAAAAAAATTCATCTTTAAAGTCGCCATCATTAGTATACCTCACATAAACCAGTAACTGAACAGTTTGCAACATCTGTAGATTCATCAAGGTGGGTCCCAAATATTGGAAGTGGAGCAGATTTAATTTCCTGCATTTGCTGATCAAGAATATCAGCAGACATGTCATCTATTTTTCTGCAGTGTCAGTAGATAAGGAAATTGCACTCAATTTTGTAACAAATTTGTGTCCGATCATAACTCGAACAATATCTTTGGTGATCTGAGTACCACCAAATATGAAGCTTCAACGGCTGCTATGTTTTGTTTGTGGTACTTGCCACCAGTCTGGCTTTCTTGAGTCTATCAGCTTTGCTTCTAAAATTGTGGTATCCTTGCCAGCAAAGCTCAGATGCTTGCTATCACAATGTGGTTTTAGTTTGTTCAGCTTCATAGATTCGGCTGATAGAACTTCACAACAAATAACACACTGTGGTTTCTCAATTCCTGCTATAATTATTGAGGTAAAACCATACTGTAAAAAGTCCTCACCATATTTTCTTAACGTTCTTCTCTAAATGATCCATTGTCATGGGATGATTTGCTAATGAAAATAATATATAACAATAGCTTTAATAATATAAAAGATGATAGTGAATAAGGTTCAATAAAGTTTCCTATGATTAACCACTGTTATTTTTTACATACCTGGTACTATCACAAGGGGGCAGTATTCACATCAACCACAGATGAATATAAAAAGACAGATCAGCATCCAGATTAAGTTCCCATGGTATACTTTTTTGCAGTAGTTGATGATTTTACATTACATGATTTTACATTTACCCAGTAATAACAATTCATGAAGTGTCGTTTTATCTCCAATGCTGCTACTTTCAACACAGTAGCTACTTTTAACAGAGTAGCTGCTTTCAACACAGCAGCTGCCCTCTAAACGTGTGACTGGTCCGCATAAGTACATTGTGGCGCCAACCCTGTCACATACACCTGTATTTGTATGGGGTGTATGTGATGGGGTTGGCGTGATGTCATCATGCCAGGTACTCATACGTGGCCTGATCTGCATGTAGGTGGACCTGCCTGGAGATGGATAGAGGAGCCGTATCTCAGTTCCTAAGACCATCAGAAATATGTGTTTCCCAATGGTCTTAGCCGACCCCTGTAAAAGGGTCATTTGAACCCCAAAGGGGTCACAACCAACAGGTTGAGAACTGCTGCTCTAAGGCCTCAGACACTTTTCTTTCTGACAGCTGAGGACCACCTAGTTTCTTCACCACACTTTGCTATATAGCATTCATATCTTCAGGGATCTCTTCATGGGGGCAAGTATCAAGTAGAGCCATGTCATGAGAACTAATTATTCTTAGATTGGGGCTACAAATCCATTCATTTATCTATGTCTCTGAAAACCTATACTTTCACTAAGTCCTACATGTACGGCAAACATTCAAAGTTCTGAAGAGAGTCCTGACAGGGAAGCCAGTAGCAAGGACTAGAAATGTTTATGGCTTTTTTACCCAGTGTACAAGAAATCTCAAAATATGAGCGGAGCAGTTTGGAGAATAGTGTCTGAAGTAATTAATTTATTGTGCCAATCTGGCTGATAAATACATGTGGAATCAATTGAAGGGTGGAGGGATAAATGGCTTGGTGAGCCTCGCCTTTC
>NW_022111357.1:8765294-8773390 GCF_000313985.2 Echinops telfairi
TGGGCAGCATTGGGTTGGGATGTTTTCTTGATGGGCACTTAACCTTTATATAAAACTCTCTTATACATGAGTTTCTGTGGATTTGTTTCTTTAAAGTACCCAGACTAATAAAGTGTTCTAGGTATTCACACACAGCCAGGAAGGCTATCATTGGAAAAATAGGCAGAGAATGTGGGTAAGCAGATAGATTACTTAGCCTTCAACAATGAAAGAAATTTCCAAACCATGGAGAAAGAGAAAAAAAATCAGAACTTCACAATAATCTTCAAATATTCCAGTTTCACTTAATACAAAGCTTCTGATGCCTAGGCTTTGCCTGGCTGATGCTATTTCTTTTACATCTTTTATCTTCCTTCCGTCTTCTTGATCCCAACTCAGCATACTTTTAAAGCTGAGAGACCAACTTTGGAATGGTTCCATAGCCAGTGAACTGTTACCATGATTGATTCCCTTTCTGTTAACCAGGTAATTGACATTAATTAATCAGGATGAGGAAAATGTTCTCTCTTTAAATTGGAGTGGAAAGAAATCCTTTTTGTTGGTTTTGTGCGGACTGAGGTGCTAAACCACTAGACCAGCTGTTCAAAAATACCATCGCTACATGGGGAAAAGATATGGCTTTCTACTCCTCTACAGATTTACAGTCTCGGCAGGTAAAGGGCAGTTTCTAACCTGTTCTATAGAAAAGCTAAGAGTCAGAATCAACTCAATGGTAGTAAATTTGGTTTATGGAGTTTACACCTAGAGCTATTCCAAAAGGTACTAAAAAATTTAAAGTAGGTCAACGTATTCCCTCAGTTCTCATTATCTTACCCATGTCTTTACCCAGAAGATTTCAATCAATAACAGCCAGGGATTCTAGGTCCTGTCTCCCTATGCCTAATTCCTGTTCTGGGAGATGCTGATACTTTACTCCAGATATCGCTGTTTCCCATTTTAACTTTGCTTGTTTTTTCCTCACATTTACTTCTGACTTCCCAAAGCTTTTGAGGGTCAACCAAGAACTAAGTAAACGAGCAATATTCAGGGAAAGAAGGGCCATTTCAGCTTCTAAATGTTGTTCTATTTTAAGAAGAAATTCTACTTGGCCAGAGGACATTGACTTGTTTATAATATACAAAAATGAAAATGACTGACAATCCCAGGTGTTCACAGAAGACAAATATAATTACAAAATTCCATGATAGAGTGTTCTTAAGACCATTTAAAACTAGGTGTCCTCAGAGTGGGTTTGAGGAAAGTTCAGTCTTCAAAACAACCCTTTAATCCTGACAGAAATCCAAAATCTCCAAAGACTTCTATTCTTTAACGTTGCTTCAGGAGAAATGTTATGTAAAATGTGGCTGAGTTGAAGAATCTAGAGGTCAGTGAGCTTTCACCCTTTCTCTATAAGAAACATGCTATCAGTACATTAATAATTCACTTTTTTAACATCTCTAAAAAAAACTGGAATATTTTAAAGAATATAATTATGTCAGTTGTAGATTTTTCTTTGATATATTAAATACCAAAATAGCTTCCAAAATTTTGTGGAATTAGAGAAATCGAGTTTTTCCATAACTTTTTTAAGCCCCTTTTTGTATGTTTCTGCTTTTAGAAAATGACTATTTGGCAGCTAAATACATGGACAGCCGCCCCTCCCCCCAGAAGAATTCACTTCAGAGGACAGCACTGAAGCTACAGCTCAGAGAGAGGGACATGCCTCATCAGAGCACAAGGGTGCAAGTGACGGGGGAGGAAGATAGAGTGGAGCATATCCTGGCCCACCAACCCTTGAAAACGATATCCCTGCTCAGAGCAGCCAATGCACAGAGAAAACCATTTGGCCGGCCCCACTATGAGATACAACATCCCTCACTGACCCATAGTCCTACAAGGGACAACACTGGAGACACAGTGTGGGAATGGCACCTAATCTGACCCCAACACAGTGAAGCAAAACACGAAGGGCGTGCAATAGAACAGCAAGGGGAGCAGAGCAATGCAGTCCCAAGAGAGTACCAAAAATTGATTTTGCGGTCGGGGCGTGGCACATCAGACTCAACCGGAAAACACTCATAAAAGTCAACAAACAGACCGTGGACTATTTACAGGCTTTTGTTGTCATTGGTTTTTTGTTGTTGTTGTTTTGTTGCTTTGTTTTGCTCTTTTTTGCATATTATTACCTCTGCAGGTCTTTCTAGAAAAGATAGGCTGGATAAACAATCTGGAGAAAACAACAGGGCCAACGGTTCCACGGGGACATGGAAGAAGGGAGGGCGAGGAAAAGGAATTGGTGTTAACAAACCCAGGGACAAGGGAACAAGTGATCCAAAATCAGTGGCGAGGAGGGTGTAGAAGGCCTGGTAGAGCAACGTAACAGAGGATGAACTGAAACACAAATGAAGGCTGAGCATGATAGTGGGACAAGAGGCAAGTAAAAGGAAATAGAGGAAAGAACTAGGAGGCAAAGGGCATTTATAGAGGTCTAAATACAGGCATGTACATATGTAAATATATATAAGATGATGGGGAAATAGATCTATGTGGATATATTTATTATTAAGTATTATTAAGTTTAGTATTAAGGTAGCAGATGGACTTTGGGCCTCTACTCAAGTACTCCCTCAATGCAAGAACACTTTGTTCTAACAAACTGGCATTCCAAGATGCTCACCCTCCCGACACAATCACTGAAGACAAAGCAGGTGCATAAACAAATGTGGTGAAGAAAACTGATGGTGCCTGGCTATCAAAAGATATTAGCATCTGGGGTCTTAAAGGCTTGAAGGTAAACAAGTGGCCATCTAGCTCAGAAACAACAAAGCCCATATGGAAGAAGCATACCAGCCTGTGTGATCACGAGGTGTTGATAGGATCATGTATCGGGCATCAAAAACAAAAAAATCATATCATTGTAAATGAGAGGGAGTGGGGACCCAAAGCTCATCTGTAGGCAACTGGACATCCCCTTACAGAAGGGTCAGGGGGAGGAGACAAGCCAGTCATGGTGCAGTGTAGCAAGGACGAAACATACAACTTTCCTCTAATTCTTAAATGCTTCTTCCCCCCAACTATCATGATACCAATTCTACTTACAAATCCGGCTAGACCAGATGATTGACATACACTGGTACAGACAGGAACTAGAAACACAGGGAATCCAGGACAGATAAGCGCCTCAGGACCAGTGGTGAGAGTGGCAATACGGGAAGAATGGAGGGAAGGTGGGGTAGAATGGGGGAATCGATTACCAGGATCTACATATAACCCCCTCCCTGGAGCACGGACAAAGAAACGTGGGTGAAGGGAGACGTCAGACAGTGTAAGACATGACAAAATAATAATAATTTATAAATTATCAAGGGTTCATAAAGGAGGGGGTGGTGGGGAAGGAGAGGAAAAAATGAGGAGCTGATACCAAGGGCTCAAGTAGAAAGCAAATGTTTTGTGAACGATGATGGCAACAAATGTACAAATGTGCTTGACACAATGGGTATGTGTATGGATTGTGATAATTGTATGAGCCCCTCCAATAAAATGATTTTTTTTTAAAGAAAATGACTATTTGGTAACTAAAAGGCATATGTCTAAAGCTAACACAAATCAGTATTTTTAAATTATTTTTTAAGTTCTGGTTTCAAAATTTTAAAAATCAAAAGGCAAAGAGAGAAATGAGAGAACACAAAATGAAATGACACAAATCATCTTTACGGGACTCCACATGATTTTTCTAAAAACCAACCAACAAACTCATTGTCATTAAGTCAATCCCCTCCTCATAGTAACTCTCTAAGAGCAGGGTAGAACTGCTTCAGTGGGTTTCCAAGGCTATAACTCTACGTGAGAAGAAAGCCTCATCTTTCTCTCAAAGAGCAGTTTGTGGTTCCAAACTGCCAACCTGGAAGCCAACACATAACCTAAAACATCATAAGGGCTCCTATGACTATACAGAAGACTTTAAAATAATAGTGTTAAATATTCTCAAAGATGCAAACCATACCACAGTGCACCAAACTATGGGGGAAACATGGCCGCATGGAGGAACGCATGAAGAGAGACAGGATTGGCCCCAAACAGAGTCAATCTGACCCCATCCCTAGCAATATTGGTGACAGAGAACATCACTAACCCAACAGGTTGGGGAGAGGGGCCAGCATGTTATGCCCACACAGAAGGAGACCAGGAACAAGAGAAAGGCACAGACAGTCTGGACCCCATGCTGGTACAACAGGCCCAGAGGACAACGTCCCTATGGAGAGCAGCTGGGACACAGAGGGGACTGTGGGGCTGACAACAGCTCTTGCAATGTCATCCCCTTACTGGAGCAGACTGTGGCAGAGGACAAATCTGGGGTCACACTGCGGGGAAGTAGTACTGTCTGAACCCCCCACAGAAGGGCGAACCAAGAAGGGAATATACCAGATCAGCAACTGAAGCAAAGCAATGCTATGAAGCCCCTTAAGAGCCCCAAAAATGGACTTCAGACTGGGAGGGGGAGATCCCTCATAAACAATGGGGAGATAGTCATGAAAGTCAGCGAAGAGACCTGGAATTGATGGACCCTTTTTCTTTTTTTTTTGAATCTTCTTGCTTCCTTTTTTCTTTTTTCTCTCCTTTTCTTCTTTAAGCGTTTTATTTTCTTTTTGTTGGGTCTATGTCATAGTTGGTTTGCCTACTTATGGTATGTACTTATGGGAAGCCAGCCCAAGGAGAACACAGCGGGACCAACGGTCCTGGGGGGTTGCAAGTAAGGTCAGCAGGGGAAGCATGCAGGGAGCAGGCAGCACCATAAACAAGAGAACAACTAGGGAATTAGAGTCAACAACAAGAAGGAGATAGAGATCCTGAGGGTGTCGGAGCAACAGCAAACTAGCTAAGAGGAAGTCCTAAGAGGCAGAAATAGGGGAAAAGTGATAGTGGGGCAGGGGGAAGGTAAAAGGAAACAGAGGAAAGACCTAGGAAGCAAAGCCATGGATAGAGGTAGAAGCATAGGTGTGTACATAGGTAAATACATTAATCCACAAAAACAGAGCTATTGGCCTATGTACATAGATTTATACGGCAATACCCTGTGGTAGTGGATGGAGTTCGGGCCTCTGCTCATATCCTCCTCCCTCAATGCAAGAACACTTTGTTCTAACAAATTGGCATTCTGAGATGCTCACCCTCCTGACACAATCACTGAAGACAAAACGGGTGCATAAGCAAATGTGGTGAAGAATGTGGATGGTGTCCAGCCATTAAAAGATATAGCATCTGGGGTCTTAAAGGCTTGAAGTTAAACAAGCAGCCATTCAGCAGAGAAGCAACAAACCCACATGGAAGAAGCACACCATCGGTGTGATCACCAGGAGTCATCGGAACCAGGTAGGAGGCATCACAAGACACAGAACAAACAAGCAAAAACATACTGTTGAGAATGAGGGAGGGCAGAGCAGAGACCCAAAGCCCATCTGTAGACAATGGAACAAGCCCCCCACAAAGGGGCCACAGGGAAGGGATGAGTCAATCAGGGTACACTAAAGCATCGATGAAACACACAATATCCCTCTGGTTTCTTGAGGCTTCCTGAGCCCCTACTATCAGGACCTCAGTGCTGCTTCTCAATTCAGACTAGACCGGAACATGTACACAGGTATAGAAAAGAGATGGGGGTCCAAGAACAGGGCTGGGAATAGCTATACCAGAAGGGTATGGATAAAGGCAGGGAGAATAAAGGAGAAAGGGGGAACCAATTACAATGATCGACACATAACCATACACCCCTCTCCAGGGGGAAGAACAAAAGAAAACACAGGGGAAGGGTGACAGCGTTGGTATAAGATATGAAATAATAATAATTTATAATCTATCAAGGGGGCATGGGGGGGAAGGGGGAAAAAATGAAGAGCTGATACCAAGGGCTCAATAAAAAGTAAATGTCTAGAAATGAATGAAGGCAACATATGTACAAGCATGCCTAATGCAATCAATGTAAGAATTGTAACAAGAGTTGTTAAGAGTCCCCAATAAAAAGAAGAAAAAAAAAGACTTAAAGTTTTGGGACGAATAACAGAAACATGGGTGAAATGAGACAATGGACAGTGTAAGATGTGAAATAATAGTAACATTTAATTGACCAAGTATTCACAAGGGTAGGAGGGTAGGGGAGGGAAGGGAAAAAAAGAGTTATTGCAAAGGCTCAAGTAGAATATGTTTTGAAAATGATGATGGCAACATATGTACAAACATGTTCAACACAATTGATGTATGGAATGTTACACGAGTTGTAAGAGCCCCCAATAAAAATGTTTTTAAAGTAAAAAAATTAAATAAATATGCTCGAAGATTTTGTTAAATATCAGAAAATCAATAAATAGGAAAAATATCAATAGAAGTATAAAAAGAAATCCTTTTTACTACTTGAAATTACACTAACTAAAAAAGATTATACTAACTAAAAGAAAACTATCACTAGAGGCAAAACACCAGATTTAAGATAATAGGAAAAAATATGTGAATCAGAAAACAACTAAAAGTACTGAGTCTGAAGAGGAAAGACACAAAAAAGAAAATTAAACAGACCTATAAAATTACATGACACCATCAAGCAACCCAACATGTATATTAACAAGAGGTCCAAAAGAAGTGAGAGAAAAGTATAAAAAGCATATCTGAAGAAATGACAAAAAGATCTTCCCAAATTTGACAAAAGACATCAATTTAAACATCGAATAAGTCCCATGAACATCAAACGAGATAAATTCAAAGACATTCACCCTACGGTACTGTGTTGTTAAATTCTCAAAAACTAAAAATAAAAAGGAAATCCTGAACTCAACAAAAACTAAGTGAATCTGGCCTCTACCCTAGTTACGTTGACGCCACTCCCCACAAGAATGCACTCAGAGGACAGCACTGAAGATACCACCCAGGAAAGTGGCAGGTCTGCCCTGACCACGAGGAATTCTGAAAATAGACTTTGGACTCAGGGGACAGAGCTTGGCACTGCATCAGACCCGATGGGAAAACATGCATAAGGGTCAGCAGACAGACCTGAAACTATTCATAGGTTATTTTTTGTTTTCTCTTTTCTTTTGCTTTTTTTTTCATGTCTATCTACATAAGATAGGCAAGATAAGCAATCCCTCCAGAGGAGAAAACAACAATGGGACCAACTGGTGGGGGGGGGATAAAGAAAATGAAAGGAAATAAAGAAAAGAACTAAGAGGCAAAAGACATTTAAAGAGGTATAAACATGGAATGTACATATGTAAATAATTCATATATAATGATAGGGATATGTCATATGCATGTATTTATAAGGTTAAGTATTAAGGTTACAGACAAACATTGGGCCTCTACTCAAGTCCTCCCTCAACATAAAAACACTTTGCTTTAAAAACCTGGCATTCTGTGACGCTCACCTTCCCAACACTCTCACTGATGACAAAATGGGCATAAACTACTGTGGTGAAGAAAGCTGACGGTGCCCAGCTATTAAAAAATATAGCATCTGGGGTCTTAAAGGCTTGAAGTTAAACAAGCGGCCATCTAGCAGGGAAGCAACAAAGCCCACAAGGTGTTGACAGGATCAGGTATCAGGCATCAAAAGAGTCAAAACAAACAACTATTTTGATGTGAAGGAGGTGGGTAGGAATGGAGACCCAAAGCCCATCTGTAGATAAAGGGACATCCCATCACGGTCACAGAAGGGTCACGGGTAAGGGCAAAGCCAGCCAGGATGTAGAATAATAGCACAGGTGACACACACAGCATTCTAGTTCTTTAATGCTTCCTCCCCGCCCCCACTTTCATGACCCCAGTTCTACCTTACATATCCAGCTAGACCGGATCATGTCCACTGGTACAGATAGGAGCTCTCGACACACAGAACCCAGGGCAGATAAACAAACCCCTCAGCAACAATAAGGGAAGTAGTAATAACATGAGGGGAGGGGGGGGGAGAGGGAGAAAAGGGGAACTAATTGCAGTGATTGACATATAACCACCTCCCCAGGAGGGTGGACAACAGAAATGTAGGTGATGGGAAATAGTGAATGGTGTTAAGATATGAAAATCAGAATAATTTATACATTATCAAGGGTTCATGAGGATGGGAGAGTGGGGGAGGG
>NW_022111357.1:8773490-8812752 GCF_000313985.2 Echinops telfairi
GGGAGGGAAAAAAGAGGAGCTGATACCAAGGGCTCAAGTAGAAAGAAAATGTTTTGAAAACAATGATGGCAACTTATGTATAAATGTGCTTAATACACTTAATGTGCGGATAGTTACAAGAGCTGTCCCAAAATAATGATTTATAAAACAATAATAATAACAATAATCTAGACTACATAAAACACAACAAAATGTTGACGTGGGAGATCTATCTACATAAGAGATTCACTGTACTGTTCTCGTTTGTGTGAAATTAATTTATTATAATAAATTTTTTAAAAAGAACTACAATTTAAAGGTATCAAATAGAAAAATGTATGAGTTAATGATATAGCTCCTGAACCTTATCTTGGGGAGTTGCTACAGCATCAATTCAGTCTTCTGAAAACTAGTCAAAAATTAAAAATAAAAGTATTTGCCCTGCTTTTCTAAGTGATATTACAGAGTACGCAAATAATTGATAAATTTTTTATGAAAGAATTCCAGTGAACATATATTGGAGAAAAGACAGAAAAATCCATCTCCTAGGGAAATAGGGCTCCAAGGCAACAATAAACTGGCAAATAGATGAAAGCTACAGAGCGGCTTGATAATACCAATACCACCATCAGTACCACCTAAACCAAATGATCGCTTTTATTATCACTACAGGCAAGTCAACCTTTTATGGGACTTCTGGAACAAATTCACAGCAACACCAAATAGGGCAACTATACTCATATATCCTAGTTTGCCCAGAATAAACTCATTATAAGGGGGCTACAAAAAGTTCTTAGAAAATGAAATCAAAAGATAACCGAATCTTTTCCACAAACTTTTTGAAGCTGCTTCTTCCTATTGCTATTGTTTTACTTTAAGTATGAATAGTATCCCTTTTATTCTTAAAATCATCGCTTTCTAAAATTAAATGATTATTCTATTTATGAATGTTTCTTGTAAAAGAGTCAATCTAAATCAGGTCACACCATTCCAAGTTCTCAACCTTGGCTGCACAGTGAAACCATTTAGGATAGTTTTCAAAATGCTGATACCTAGGTACTACTCCATTCTGATTCTCATTTAATGTATCTTCAGAACTGGGATGCTTTAAAAGCTCCCCAGGTAATACTAAAGTTACAACAAAAGTGGAGAAACACAGCCCTGTATCTCAGTTTGTGGGTAAAAGTTTATATTAAACACCCAATTTGTAGAAGGCTATGGAGAGTGGAAGGTTTCTGGAGGGTGGGGAGAGGGAGGGGTTTGGGAAGCAAACAATAAATGCAGCGGGGGAAGGGAGCACAAGAACTGATTATGAAGATACATACAACTCTTTTAAAGCAATTTAACCATGGAAATGCATGTGCAAATATTATATCAAGAAAACTACTAAAAAAAGGGAATCAAACTCAACCAATGTTACCGTGGGTTAAGGAGCAAGAGTTGTTGCTTAAAGGGCACTGAGTTTATATTAATGGTGACAGAATAATTTGGAAAAGGTTATCAATAATGGTTGTACAACACAAAGAGTATAATCAATGGCACTGAATTATACATGTAGAAGTTGTAGAACTGGAGAATATCTTGTTGGGTATATTTTTGCCACAATTAGAAAAAAATAATTATATGTATCAATGAGTACAGGGAGAAAATGTCCTAGAATTGAATGTGGTGATAACTGTACAACTCTTCTTGATAAGACTGAATTATTGAATTGTGTGACGTGGATGAAGTGCTAATAAAACTGTTAAACAAAAAAGAAAAGAAATGGTTGTCGGGTACAATCTTTGGTCTAAGGCAGAAGGCAACTAAGCTAAAACTTCTACAAAGCATGAAAGAATGATAAAATTAACAGTATTAAGTGTAACAAAGATGGGGGAGGGAAGGTAGAGGGGTCAAAGAAAACTGTTAGCATCCCAAAATTAATTTACGTAATATCTGACTTTTAAAAGTTCCTGTTTTCAGTATTAGGTTGAACCTTAAGAAAATGCATTTTTATGGTCACATAAATGATTCACCTTATTAGTATTATGCTATGTCTTCATTTCTCTTTCCTTTACTAAAACATGCATTTACCTAAAGTAAAATAATCAGAATTTTTAAAGAAATGTGTTATTTGAATGATGACTGATATCCTAATATAGAATTCAAAAAGTACCTTCTGAATAACTATAAAAGTCAAACCCTTAACTAATGCAGTTTCAAAGAATGTGTGGGCACACCGGCTTCCCCCAGAAGCCCTATCTTCTGCAAACAGTCATTTGGCCAGGTCCATTTTACCCTTTTATTCTCCTCGCCCATGTCCACAGCCAAGTGCTCTCAGGGCACTGAGTGGCCAGTGCTTGCCCCCTACCAAGGAAGTGCCAACAACAACAAAACCCAACCTCACTGCCAGAGTAGATGGTAACACACAGCAATCCTATAGGATAGGGTAAAACTGCCCAATTGCTGAGACTGTAAGTAACTCTTTATTGGAGTAGAAAGCCCCGTCTTTCTCCCACAGAGCAGTTGGTGGTTTCTAACCACCAGGACTATGCCACCAGGGCTCAGAGACATTACAATTTTACATTTATCTACTCCCACTGTCTTTAGAAAATAAGAAAATCATTCCACTTTCAAAGGTACAATCTTTAAAATGAAAACATGGCTTTAAAACATTTGGTTTATATTTTCTAAGCAATAGTTCATTGTGAAGATGTTTTAAGGTGATTAAACAATATGCAAACAAGAATACACCTTTGGGGCAAGGGAGCAAATTTGCTTTTTCCTGAGAATTTGCACCATTATAATTTAAATATAGCTCAAATTATTTTAAGGTCCATAGTTTCTAATAAAGAATTCTATGCTTTTAACCAACGAGAATATAAAGAGTAACCATAAAGATTTCTGGACAAATCAAGCTCTAACCTAGAATAGACATTAAACAGGAACACTTGAAAGTGATCCTTGGTTTAGCCACTTAATATGATCTTGAGAAATCTGTGCCTCCTTTCCCTGGCAAAATGGGATAATGAAATGAAAGGATTTAAAGAGATATTAACATATAAAATATTTTTAAATAATGACAGACACTTAACAGTTTGAGAGTTATCTGTAAGAGCCACCAATAAAATTATTTTTTAAGTTTTTGAATATCAACAATTTTTTAATATCAATTAGTATTTACAGATAAGTTATATGAAAAGAATTCAGAATCAATGTCAATACTCGAATGGTCTCTTTAAATGATCTCTATACAGTGAGCCAATCCATTCTTAAAGTAGATTATTTATACTGTGTACATATCAGTTGCATGTTTTTTGAATTGCATTTTTTGTCTTTCTTATGTTGTTGAAAATATATATATATATACACATAGCAAAACATACAGCAGTTCAATAATTTTTATATGTAAAATTTGCACTTCAGTGACAGTAATTACATTCAAGTTGTGCAACCATTCTCATACTCCTTCTCTGAATTGTTGCTAACCACCATCACCCCCACATCCCCATTATTATGAACTCATTGGCCCTAAACTTATCTTTGAAGTGACTGTTGTCAATTTGATCCCATCTAGGTAGTTTGTAAAAGAGCACAATCCTTAAACCAAGCTATGAACTGCATATATTTTTAATTATGTGTGTGCCTCCATATTTTAAGTAATATTTAACAAAGAAAAAAATACAGTAAAGAATTGAGCAACCTTTTGTAAGTATTTTAATATAAAATATTAAAATAGCAAAAATCCAAAACAAAAATTCTCCACAATTCATAGTAAAATCAAAGTCAACATACATATCTGATCTTTACACAGCTATATTATCATTAAGATAACACTTTATGTTCTACATATTGACTTCATTATACCATTCTGCTAAGTTTTCACCTTATCTTTCCTTTCCCACTCCCCTTTAAAGGTTGCAGCCTGACAGGTACCTAACCACTTTTCCAAGTTTATACATATACAAATAATACATAGACATATAAGAAGGGAGAAAGTCATTATGCTTTTACAAAAAGAAGAACAAACTACTTATACATATACTTTTTCTCTTTTGAACATATGAAATATGCCTCAAACAATATACACAGGAATTTATGAAAATAGATAATTTTTTTAAAGTAAATAAGAAAATAGATAATTGTGAGCTTTTGAAAGATACAGGAATGAAGACCATATGCTTTATAACACACTACAATGCTGATGTTTTTAGGTTCCTTAGCCATACTACAGCTATGTAAGGATAATTCCACTCTTCTCAATAAACCTATCCAATGAAATAAACCTACCTACGTCCCCACTCCCCAGCCAGTCCTGGGGCTTTGGGGCTCAGCTCACGAGGAGTCCCCCTGGGACATGGGGGTGCAGTGAATGGTGTGACCTTTGCTGGGCATGCCTACACAGTAGGATACGCTGGCACCCTCTAAGGTTTCCCGTGTGGGCTCCAATAAATTTCTTCCCTTTTGCTTAAAAAGAAAAAAAAAACCGATCTAATAAAAATTGTACCCTTTAAAAATTCATAGTGGGTACCAATCGCAATGATCGACACATAACTACCATTCCATCCCCCATCCCAGGAGGGCAAACAACAGAAACCATGGGGGAAATGAGACAATGGTAGGTGTAAGACACAAAAATAGTAATAATTTATAATTTATCAAGGGGCCACAAGGGGGGGAAGGAGCTGATTCTAAGGGCTCAACAGAAAGCAACTGTCTGAAAAATAATGATGGCAACATATGTTCAAACATGCTTGATAACAATTGATGGAAGAGACCCAACAAAATAATCTTTTAAATAAAAAAAATTCACAGTAATAGCCCCCAAATTACCTAACTAAAGCATATGTGTCTGTGTAAGTAATGAATTCAGTTTTTTATGGGTTTTTAAAATCATTTTATTGGGGCCTCGCACAAGTCTTATCACAATCCATACATCCATCCATTGTTTCAAGCACATTTGTACATTTGTTGCCATCATCATTCTCAAAACATGTGCTTTCTGCTTGAGCCCGTGGTATCAGCTCCTCATTTTTTCCCCTCCCTCTCTGTGCCCCCTCCCTAAACTCAGTTCTTTTCTACTTGAGAGATGATTAATTACTGGACATGGTGCTGATTCACTCACATACTCAGTTACCCTATGTTCACAAATTAAGAAACTGGCATGCTTGCAAAATCTATTATTTACTGAATACAATCAAACCAATTTTGTCTAGTTGTCTGGGGACCTGGTGGCACACTAGGTTACAAGTTGGGTTGCTAAACACAAGGTCAGCAGTTCAAGCCCACCAATTGCTCTGCTAGAGAAAAAAACTGAGGCATTCTGCTTTGGTAAAAGACTTGTAGCCCCAGAAACCCAAAAGGGCAGTTCTACTCTGTCTTTTTTTTAAAAATCATTTTATTAGGGGCTCATACAACTCTTATCACAATCCATACATACATAATTGTGTAAAGCACATTTGTACATTCATTGCCCTCCTCGTTCTCAAAACATTTGCTCTCCACTTAAGCCCCCGGCATCAGCTCCTCATTTTTCCCCTCCCTCATGAACCCTTGATAATTTATAAATTATTTTGTCATATCTTGCCCTGTCTGACATCTTGTCATATCTTGCCTTGTCCGACATCTCCCTTCACCCGCTTTTCTTTTGTCTGTCCCCCAGGGAGAAGGTCACATGTAGATCCTTGTAATCGGTTCCCTTTCCAACCTACCCTCCTTCTACCCTCCCAGTATCACCACTCACACCACTGGTCCTGAAGGGATCATCCGCCCTGGATTCCCTGTGTTTCCAGTTCCTATCTGTACCAGTGTACATCCTCTGGTCTAGCCGGATTTGTAAGGCAGAATTGGGATCATTATAGTGGGGGAGGAGGAAGCATTTAGGAACTAGAGGAAAGTTGTATGTTTCATCGTTGCTACATCTACTCTGTCTTACAGGGTCAGAAGTTATCAGTATAAACTTAATGGCAATGGGTGTGGTTTGGGGTTTTTATTCTCAATGCCTACAATCAAAAATATAGAACACACACACACACACACAAAATATATATATATATATAGAACACCAGGTAAGCACATATATAATTTGGGATTGTTACCCCACTGGCCTCAAATCATAGGCACCTAATTATAATCCAGGACCATCTGAAGTTTGAAAAATTTGCATCAGAAGAGAATGTGGGTGTGTAAAACATGGCATAAAAGATTCACGGAAGATCCCCAAAATAAAGCAGACAATTCGATACCCAAGCCATTGTCTGTAATAAGGAAACTTTTCTTAACAACAAAAATCAACAAAAGTCTTTTGCGTTCCTATTGTGCAGTATGCAAATGTAGTGGTTACTCAGTGGGCGGCAATCCACGTGGTTGGCAGTTGGAAACCACCAGCAGCTCCAAGGAGAAAGACTGGGCTTCCGACTCCAGCAAACTGCTGCAATCACAGAATCCCACAAAGGGGTGCAGAGTCAGCATGGACTTGATGGCAGAGAGTTTGGTTTTTTTGGAGAAGGATGCAAAAAGCATTAAAATGTGTCCTGCCCTAAAAGAGTTCACAATTTAGCAGGAGAGGCAGAATATATAATCCTAAAAGATCATAATTCCCATAGCACAGTGCCTAACACATAGATCATCAACTTGCACAGGTGCTCAACAACTATTTTGTGGCTTATGGTTGTAAAGTCAAGACAGTAACCATAATAAATTTAATAGCATTCCATCATTGCAGTTTTTAATTAAATAACCTAAAGTTATTATTTATATCTATGTAGTTCCTTTTAACAGTCTCAAGGGAAGCAAACTATTTTTTCAATTGATCTGTATGGTCCCCACTAATCTGCTTAACGTATGCATATACAATCCACATGGAAGATGACACATACAAAAAGATGAATAAAAGCACTCGGTATCATTTAGAACAACTGTAAAACCATCAAGCTCACTGAGATCAAGTCAATTCTGACTCACAGCAACCCCATAGGGCAGGGTCTAAGTGTCCTTGCAGGTTTCCAAGACTGTAGCTCATCTTTCTCCTGCAAACTGCTGATCTTGTGGCTAGGAGCCCAACATGTAACCCACTATGCCACCACTTACCAAATATTAGACAGAAAAAGGACTGTGGAGCATAAATCATACAAAATGGGGAAAGCCTATATAAGTTTAGTGTGCATTACATGTTGTTACAAAATAGCTTCAACTGCTACCAGCATGGAGCCATTTAGTGTATTACAGAGAAGGGAGAATATATTTCAAATAATCAAATTTGTTGACAAAGTACTTAAATGGTTTTATAGAACTTTCTAGACTATTGTAATTGTAAGATGAAAGATAATAGCATTAGTTTCCATTGAATGCTAGGTTCACATTGAATGATTACACAATTTAAAATAATTTACATCTTAAAGTTGGTGAACCTTCACGCAAACCAAATGTACTTCCAGTTTAAAACTGACCCACATTGAAGAATAATCTAAAATTTCAAAATATGTGCATCCCATATCCTAGAGTTATACTAAACGAACAACTTGGACATACTATCATACAACTTAGCTTGCTCTATCAGTAACTAAGTATTATATTACAATTTTGTGTACCTAAAATTATCATCATTGAATTTTAATCGCTGAAACTATCACATTAAGATAAACTAATTGCACCAGGCTGTGTGATCATGAGGTGTCGATGGGATCGGGTATCAGGCATCTATGACCCAGAACAAAACCATACCCAATGTGAATTGGGGGGAGGCTGGGGGGATGTATGGAGACCTAATGCACATCTGTAGACAACTGGACATCACCTCACAGAGGGGTCACAGGGAAGAGATGAGCCAGTCAGGGTGCAGTATGGCACTGATGAAACACACAACTTTCCTCTGGTTCTTTGATGCTTCCTTCCCCCCCACTATCATGACGTCAATTCTACCTTACAAACCGGATTAGACCAGAACATGCACACTGCTAAAAAGATAAAGAGCGCCAAGCACTGGGAATCCAGGATAGATAAACCCCTCAGGGTCAACAATGAGAGTAGAGATACCAGGAGGACTGGGGGAGGGTGGAAGGAGAAAGGGAGAATCGATCACAGGATCAACCTAAAACCCCCTCCCAGGGGGATGAATAACAGAAAAGTGGGTGAGGAGTGACAGAGGATGATGTAAGATATGAAAATAATAGTCTATAAGGGTTCATGAGAGCAGGCAGGCGGGGGAGGGAAGGGAAAGAAATGGGGAGCTGATCTCAAGGGCTCAAGTGGAAAGAGAATGCTTTGAAAATGACGATAGTGGCATATGTGCAAATGTGCTTGACACTCTAGATGAATGTATGGGTTATAGTAAGAGATTTAAGAGCCCCCAATAAAAGAAAAAAAATATGCTAATTGATGAAATCGCGAGGTGGACAGGTGGAAGAACCATATGATAAGACAAATAGTAAAAAAAAAAGTAAAATATTAATGATAGAATCTAGCTGGTAGGTATATGATATTTCCTGTAAATTTTTTTTTTAACTTTACTGTGCAAATGACCTTTTTTTTTTCAAATGAATTGGTGGAGGAAAGGGGCTGGGATTGAATACCACTTGATACTTATTTGGCTATGTATAATTTAAACTTTTAGAAAGGGAAATACAATTTAACTGCTATGTGGCATCTAACACAGGTACTGTAGTTGAAACAAGTCTGTATTAAAATCCAAGCTCTATCTCTAACTGTCGGATCTTGAGTATGTTAGTCAACCTCTTATAAGCCTAAATGAGTTTTTGCAATGTCTGGTATATAGTAAGCACTCAAAATGCTAAGATTAATGCCAGGATGAACTTGCTAATTCTATGCTTAACTTAAAAGGTGTTCCTAATAAGGAATACATACCTTTTTTTTTTTCAGTTATTTACTTTAGTGGTTTAGCACCAGTTTGATCATTTTGGGACTTATCCTAAAAACAGATTCCTGATAAACTTACTGCTATTTGAGTGCAAGGGTGAGAGGAATTAAAGAAAAGAATAAAAACAATATTGTTTGTAATTGAATAGTATTGTTCTCTAGCTGGGAAAACCATTCAGAATTAAACATCAAAGTTTCAAGACAAAGTTTAAAGGCACTCAATAACTCATAGGCAGAATTTCACCTCAGCAGGTTGGTTGGGTACGTATTTATGACAAAACTTGTCATACTCTTCCACGTTCCTAATTGCAGCTAAAGAGGCTAGCCTAGAACATTGCATTTTCTGGTTGCACAACTCTTCCCCCTAACTCAGAGCAAGCCAAGGACCCCACTTCACAGGTAAAACCACCACCACCTGTACCTTGGTCTTGATAAGGTTATAGGGGGAGGGGGCGAGGGGAGGACTATGAATTTGCATTAGTCTTACTGAGAACCCTTCTGGCTATTTCTCATGAGACCCCCTCCTTGACTTATTCCCGCCCCACCCCCTTCACTTAGCCTCTCCCCCAGTTAAACTTCCAGACTCTTAATCTACTAAAGATGCACTTAGGAATCTGAGACCTTTTCCGTTCCTGATCCTCATAACCCACCCGAGTACCTGGGGGCGGGAAGGGGGGGGGGGAGCAAACAACAGCCCCCCGCCCCTCCCCCTGAAACGGGAGCAAATCTTTGTCCCACCTGCCCAAGGACCACTCGCCTGCGCGTTGCAGACCCACTGTGGATTCAGACCTGCGAGCAACCTGTGCCAGCCGGGCCTCGGCAGGCCCTCCTAGAGCTTGCGCATGGCCCACTCCCGGCCCGGCCGCTGCCCCCGGCCGCCGCCCCGCCCCGCCCCCCGCCGCCCGCCGCCGGAGTTCTGCCTCACCTCACCTACCCTCTTTCGGGGGGCAGACTCCACCTCTCTCTCCGCCATGTTGGGCCCCGCTCTGAACCTCTGCGGCTCCCGGCGCGGTGGCGGCGGCACCTCTCAGGCCCCCGGCCCCCGCCCACACTGCAGGCACTGCCGCCTCGAAGCAGCGTCCCCAGACCTGGCCGGGCCTGGCGCGGAGAGTGGGGAGGGGGCGGATACCGCGCGCCCGGCCGGAGATCCCGAGCTCCCCAGGGTGCGCGCGCGGGCTGGAGGGCCTGCCCTGGGAAGGGGGGCCGGGACTCGGGGGGTTAATGGCCTCCAAGGGGCCTGGTGAGTAGGATTATTTTCTCTCAGAGAAATTCCTCCGCCTGCGGGTTCTTAAAGGATCACTAAACCAGCCCCTTGCGCGCGCCCCGGGTGCGCAGGCGCACCTTAAGCCCCGCCTTCCTTTCCCACCAACCCTCCAGTCCTGAGCGTGCGCGGTGAGTGGCCCAGGGTAGGCCAAATCCTGCAAGTTTCTTTTCTGCCAGCAGCTGCTCCCACCACTCAACTATGGCCGCTGCTTTAAAGGGGCCATGACTTAGTAATGGAAGAGGGTTGAAAGAAATTAGTGGTAGACAATCTGGATAATTGGTTAAAATTTCAATGAGAGGTACACATCACTGCCTTACACCTGACTACTGAGATGCTACTGGAAAGGGAATACAACAATGAGCTAAATTTCTCAATGGACCCTTGAGCATGAAGAAAACCAATGAAGGACTCAATTAGTAATCTCAAGAAGACCCGACTTTTCCGGCCTCAGACAACTTGATTTGAAGCACTATTGACTTATTAAAGACCAGTCTCCTTTGATGGTCTTGAAGACTGAACCAAGAACTGGAGATCATTTCCTCAACTGTAATTTGTCCTTAGAATCTCAAAACTGGGAAGCATCTTAGAAGCCATCTGTTTCATTGCTTCCAATAGCAACAACCTAGTCACAAAAGTCATTTGCCCATGGCAGCTAGTTGGCTTGGAATTAGACTGTGGATTTAACCCACAGTTCTCTTGGATTTTCAACACACCAAAGCTGACTTACAGATCAATTTATTTTTATCCACTATCTGTAGAAGATTAAAAATGAAAGTTCCATGCTATTTCGAGAATATTGTAATTCTGCTTTGAAGATAGATACAGATATTTGCTGATGTTATGTGCTCTCCATTGAAGGAACTTGAAATTTCAAGATAAAGCATGAGCACTATATTTCCCAAACTGGAAACCTCAAAGTCGATTTGGGTCTACCTTTCCCTAAAAGCTAAACTGAAGGTGGTTGAGAAACATGAAGGCATGATTCATTCCTCTTCCATTCATTTTCATCCCTGAAGCCTGAGCTGGAAAAAATTGCCATATGGAATACAAAATAATAGCTTAGGGGCAATAGGAAGACATAGGGGGTAAGTCAAAAGAGTGTTGCTTTTAGAGTTCCAGTTGGGGTGGGGGTGGGGGGAAGCCACTGCTATCAAGTGAATTCTGACTCATAGCAACCCTGTATAGGGCTTCCAATGCTACATATCTTGAAGGGAGCAATCAGCCTATCTTTCTCCCAAAGAGCAGCTAGTGGGTTTGAACTGCCAACTTTGCAGTTAATAGTTCAACACTTATGTGACCGTGTGTTTCTGTGATCATTGGATGGCAGCAGACAAATTGTCTCAGTAATACATTGAAAATAAAGGCCCAATCAAGAGTGGCTCCCAAGGGGATCCGTTACATTCAAAGTAGAGAGATCAACGCAGAAATTTAAATGACTATTTTTGGTGATTCCAAAGAAGTCACCTTAACATTCTCTTAGGACACATGAGGATCATGGAGGCTTAATAGGAAGTAGATTTAAAACGCATTAGTAAGAGAAAGATGAAGAATGTTACACTGAGGAAATTTGTTCCATCATGGCAGTATACCTGCTCTTCCAGGGTAGCAAGGGCTGTCCTATAAGAATTTTGTAAGGAAAACTTACCTCATCCATGTTACAGCCCTAATCTTGCCACTGTAGACTTATTTTTGTTCCCCAAACTCAAAGAACGTTGAAAAGGAACACAAGTTCAGCCAATAGGTCGTCTTATTGGAGAGTAAATTGAACAACACAGAATTTGTCTAAGAGGGGTTAAAGAAATGGAAACAACACCTTCAAAAAGTGTATATACCTAGATGGGGAATATGTCCAGAAAAAATAACTACTTCACATTTTGATATTTTTGTTTAATAAAGTGTCTTTATTTTGTAGCAATATATATTGCTGGTGGTTTCTCAACCACCTTCAGTTTTTGACTTTCCCTCTTATAAGTGAGAAACACAAAGAGCAACATCCTAAAGGTCATTCCCCGTGACAAGAAATGTTCAAATGAGAAAGAACAACTTCTTAGGTCACAAGACAATAAGGTAAAACTTCTTTGTGTCACTTTAACTTATACTAGGGGGTATCCCCCCAAAAAAACAAACAAATCTGATGCTCAATTGTTTTTGTCATGTGAAGGGATAGTGCATTTGGAGTTTGTTCTATCGGGTCAGACTGTTAATCAAGCATTCTAGTTAGAGATTCTAAACAGAATGTGTAATGGTGTACAATGGTGATTTGTGGCAGATGGAGGACTGGTTTTGTACCACGATGATGCACCTGCTCACACAGCCATTTCAGTACACCAGTTTTTGGCAAAAAACTGCATGCCTCTCTTGCCCCACATATCTGACTCACCTAACCTTGCTCCTTTTTGTTTCTGCGAATGAAGAGGGACATGAAAGGACAGTGATATGACGATATACAAAAGGTGAAAGGAAAAAACAGGGAGGTGCTGTCAGTCATTGTGGCAGTTACATCATCTGTCAACTTGCAAAGAGGTGGAGTCTAGCCTGTCAATCAGGTAGCAGTTTGATGACTTCACTTGGAGGTATAAAAGAAATAAATAGGTCACTGGAGGCCAGACACATTCTCTCTCCTACACATTCCTGTTGACAAGCCACATGGAGCTATGCTGGCGGCAGCCAGAGCCTTGAAGCTGGAGGAGCCACGTGGAGACCCATGCCAGTGCTAGGATACTTCCACTGCCACTAGATCCACAAGATTTTTCACCCACTGGCCTGTGATCTTCCTGCACTCAGCGTCACTGCATGTGTTGCGTGAATCTGAAGAGGAATTTATAGACATATGGGCTAATATCAGACTTATGGACTTGATCTGAACTGGGCTGCGATGTTTCTTAATATACAATTACTCTTTAATATAAAGCTCTCTCTTACATATATATGAGTGTCCTGAATTTGTTTCTCTAGTCAACCCAGACTAACACAGCCATCCAATAAGATGAGTTTAAAAAAATGTTTTCAAGAATGGAATTGCAAATTTGACAAATGTGTTAAGTGTAACGGAGAGCACTTAAGAGTGATGAGATTGTTTTGTTTAAAAAAAAAAAATCTTAAATACATAGCTTTAGGTGGGGGGGAAATCCCTGGTTTCCGGGGGGATACCCCCTTGTATCAGGGGGGTGATGTATAGTTTATGGACTCTAGGTAGGATCTCCTCTTCTTTGTTTGGGAGGCTGGATTAGAAGTTTATCCAACTTGAGAGCAGAAGCCTGCCTGCATCTTGGTATTTTTGCTTACAGTAGTGGGCTCATACAGTATTTGCTTGTTTTGTGATTGACTAACTTCACTCAGCATAATGGTTTTCAGGTCCTTCCGTGTCATGAGGTGCTTCATGCTTTTGTCACTGTTTTTTAAGGATGCATAGTATTCCAAAAGAGTCAAATATGAGGGAGAGGGAGGGGGGAGGGCAAAATGAGCAACTGATATTAAGGGCTAAAGTAGAAGGCAAATGTTTTGAGAATGATGAGGGCAACAAATGTGCATATGTACTTGGCACAATGGATGGATGTATGGACCGTGATAAGACTTGTAGGAGCCCCCAATAAAATATTTTTTTTAAATAGTCAAATACAAGAAAACATGAAGCCAAATAGCTGAACAGAAGTTTTCAAAGGGCAGTTTGAGAAGACAACGCCAAATATTATAACAAAATGTAAAAGGACCTAGAAGTATAAAACTAAAAGGGAAGAACACATTTAGCATAACTAAAAGTGAAAAACTAAAGAAAAATTAAAGCCTTAGATTGCAATTTTGGAAGATCCTATAGGCAAAATATTGGCTGATTCAGGAAGTATCAAGAAAAGATAGAAAGAATACACAGTGGTTGTTCCAAAAAGAACTAGTCGACAGTCCATCATTTCAAGAGGTAGCATACGAGCAAGAACCAGGGTGCTGAAGGAGGAAGTTCAAAGTGCACTGAATGCATTAGCCAAAAACAAGATTCCAAGAATTGACAGAATACCAAATGAAATGTTTCAGAAAGCTGAAGAAGCATTGGAAGCATTCACTCATCTATGCCAGGAAATTTGGAAGACAGCTACCGGTCAACTGACTGGAAGAGATCCATATTTGTGCCCATTCCAAAGTAAGGTGACCAACAGAATGCTCAAATGTAGAATAATATCATTGATAATGCACACAAGTAAATTTTTGCTTAAGATCACTCAACAGTGGTTGCAGCAGTACATTGACAAGGAACTATCAGAAATCCAAGCTTGATTCAGAAGAGGACATAGAACAATGGCTACCATTGTTGATGTCAGATGGATCTAGGCTTAAAGCATAGAATACCAAAAATATGTTTACTTGTGTTTGATTGACTATACAAAGGCATTCAACTTTGTGGACCATAATAAACTGTGGATAACATTGAGAAGAATGGGGATTCCAGAACACTTCATTGTGCTCATAAGGAACTTGTAAATGGATCAAGAGGATCAATGAATCTTATGAACAGAACAAGGAAATACTGCATGGTTTACAATCAGAAAAGGTGTGTGACAGGGTTTTATCCTCTCACTATACTTGTTCAATCTATATGTTGAGCAAATCATCAGACATGCTAGATTACATGAAGAACAGTGTAGCATCAGGATTAGGGCAAGGCTTATTAACAACCCGTAGTATCCAGATGACCCAACCTTGATTGCTGAGAGTGAGGAGGAATTGAAGCACTTGATAATGAAGATAAAGGATTGCAGCCTTTGGTACGGATTACAACTCAACGTAAGGAAGACCAAATTCCTCAGAACTGGACCAATAAGTAGCATCATGATAATGATAAGTGAAGAAAAGCTTGAAGTTGTTAAGAATTTTATCTTATTTGGATCCACAATCAATGCTCATGGATGCATAGTCAAGAGATCAAAAAAGAGAGAGAAAAAGAGAGATCAAAAGACCTTGCATGAGGTAAATCTGCTGCACAAGACCTCTTTAGAGTATTAAAGAGCAAAGATGTTACTTTGAAGACTAAGGTGTGCCTAACCTAAGCCATAGTATTCTCCATTGCATCATATGCATGTAAAAGTTGGACATTGGGTAAGGAAGACTGTAGAAGAATCGATGCATTTGACTTGTGCTGCTGGAGAAAAATGTCCAAAGTACTATGGACTACTAAAAGGATAAACTGATCCGTATTGGAAGAAGTAAGGCCAGAGTGTTCCTTAGTATGGCAAGACTTTGCCTTACATTCTTTGGACATGTTGTCAGGAGAGATCAGTCCCTGGAGAAGAACATCATGTTTTGTAAAGTGAATGGATTAGCAAAAAGACAAAGGCCCTCAAAGAGATGGATTGACATAGTGACTGCATCAGAGGGCTCACACCATTGGGACAATTGTGAGGATGGGGCAAGACCATGCAGTGTTTCATTCTGTTGTGCATAGCGTTGCTATGGGGCAGATCCAACTGGATGACAATTAACACAAGGACATAGTATCCCATTGTGTGTATGTCCCATAGTTTCTTTATCATTCTTCCACCTTTGGGCATTGGGGCTGTTTATAGCTTCTTGCTATTGTGAACTGTCCTGCAATAAACATGGAAGAGCATACATCTGTGAGTATTCTGTCTCATTTATTTGAGGTATGTGCCTAATAGGGGTATTTGTGGATCTTATGGGATTTCCATTCCTAGTTGTTTTAGGTAGTGCCATATAGCTTTCCATAGTTGTATGGGTTTACAAGTCCACCAACAGTGTATGAGTACCAATTTGTCCACATTCTCACCAGCATTTGCTGTTTTCTATTTATTTTAATTGGACTATCATTGTGAGTGTATGGTAGTATCTCCTCATAGTTTTAATTTTCATCTCCCAAGTGGCTAGTGATTATGAATGTGTTTCCAAGTGTTTGTTCATGTGTTCGAGTGTCATTTTGGGTGAATTTTTTTTCATGTCTTTTGCCCACTTTTTAATTGAGTCATTTGTTTTCTGGTGTTGAAGTGTTGTAGAGTTCTGTAGATTTTGGCAATTAGACTCTTGTCCATTGTGTGATTGGTAAAAATAAATCCCAATATGTGGGTTCTCCTTTTAGTCTTTTGACGAAGTCTTTTGATATGCAAACCAGAATGCTCCTTCAAGGCAAGGATGGTGGGACTACATCTCATGTACTTTGGACATGCTATCAGGAGAGATTAATCCCTGGAAAGGGGCCTCATGCCTGGTAAAGTAGAGGAAGACCTTCACCAAGATGGATTGACACTGTGGCTGCATCGATGGGCTCAGACATAAGTGTGGGAAACAGAAGGATACCTCCCAAGTTTCTAGATCGAAAGTTCCTTCCTCTGGGAACCATGGATTATACCTTTTTACTACTCATAGAAAGCATTGCAACTTTTTCTTCATTACTTTTACACTCTGTCTTTTCAGTAAGTGGATGAGCATAGTACCATAAGTTTCAGGTTTACTTTTACCTTGCCCCATTGTCCTCTTTAAAATACTCATTCACTATTTCCACTACTTATCTGCCAATCCCCACACCAGATCCTCACTTCACACAATTTTCCGACTCACTCTACATTCTGGTGGGGCCGTACAATTGTTACATGGGGTATAACTCATATTGCCATGCGATGGGCGCCACTTGCAGTTGGAAGAGGTGCCAGCCCCTCACCACTAATCATGGGCTTAATATGCACAATTGTATGGTTATTATATATAAAGATCATAGTAAATTCATCGAGAGCATGAGAGATAGAAGAGAGATTGGAATAATGGAGTCAGACACATTTCATAGTATGCTCACTTCCTGGATGGCCATGATCTTACCAGCCAGGTCCGTGCACAGCGTGGGCTGATGCTAGGTGGAGCAGGGACCTGGCAAGATGCTCAAGTACCCGGCAGGAGGTTGGAGGACCCCGTTTATTGCCCACCAAGTGTTATATCTACTTCAGGGGGCGTGATTGCAGGTAACCACAAATCACAGGAAGGGGCAGTACAATAGGCATACACATGATAGGAAGGGGATGTACAATGACAGGAAGAGGATGAGCTAGGGGTGTACACCTGATAGGAAGGGGAGGGACTAGGGGTATACATGTGACAAGAAGGGAAGACCCTAGATTCATGATGGCGGCCTAACCTTGGTCACCCTTGGGTGGACTTGACCTCTCTGGGGTCTCCTACAAGGAAACAAACAACTACTATCCTTATCAGAAGGGAGACGAAAAAGATGCAACGCTTTCTAAGAGTAGTAAAAAGGTATAATCCATGGTTCCCAGAGAAAGGAACTTTCTATCTAGAAACTTGGGAGGAATCCTTCTGTTTCCCATGCATAAGAACAATTGTGAGGATGCCACAAGCCTGGGCAGTGTTTCATTCTGGTGCCTACAGGGTCGCTACAAGTCCGAACAGAACAATGGCACCTAAGAACAACAACAACAACAAAGTAAAGGAGGGATGTGAAACTCTCATAACATGGCCCGCCAGCAAAAGTAGATATGATGTAAGGCTCTTGCCTCTTGTTTTCGAATTGCTCATAAATTGGATCCTGGGAGTGAGAAAAAGGGTGAGTCAAAGATAACTCAGAATTTTTGCCTGAGTATGTAGGTGACTCGTGCTATTCCTTATTGAAAAGAGGACTAGAGAAGATTTAGGGGAATGGGCCAGATAAGGAACCACGGTAATGTCTATGATGCTACATTTGAGATTCCTTTTAGATGTCCAGGTAGAATGCCAAATGGGTTCATCATTCAATTCTGGAGTTCAAGAGAGAGAGAGAGATTACAGATACAGGTAGAAATATAGGAATTGTCTGTATAAGCCATAGATTGGACAACATTACCCAAAGAGTATAAATTGTACTGATCTCTGAGGCAGTCCAACATGAGAACTCAGAAACAGAAAGACGATCAATAAAGTAGGAGGACAATCAAGAAAATGTGCCATCTCAGAAGGCAAGTAAATAGGATTTTAATAAAGGGGATCAATTGCCAATTTGTCAAATGTCACCGAAAGGGCAAGAAAGATGAGGCCCAACAGATGCTTATAAGGTTAGAAAGTATTTGTTGATCTGGAATAGAGTGGATTGATATGCACAAGAGCATGACTGAAGTGGGCTGAAGAGAGAATGAGAAGTGAAGAAGAGACAATGAGGAAGAAAATTTTCTTCAAGCAGTTTTGTGAAGAGTAGTAGAGAAATAGAGTGGTAGTTGGAGGGGGATGCTTGTCAAAAGAGAATTTATCTTTGAAAGGGAATCATTAAAGTATATTAAAATTAGTAAATCATTACCAAATACATTAGGGAGGTAGAATGAATGGCATGACTTCAAAGGCCTCCCTTCAAGCTCAGACAAGCCATGAGACACTGGAGAAAACCAGGACGCGAATGACAAGATGAGTCAAAAAGGAGAAATCATATATCATGGGTCAAGCCAGTTTTTGAAGCCAGTGTTCCATTCAGGTTTAATCCTTAGAAAATGCCATCTGTAGAGTTGTCATATTCTAGATTGCTTTCCACTGAGGAAGGAAAACGTCATTGTGCTATTCTTCCCATGAACTTTGTTCTTAAGATTCCAATGGATAAAGGAAGATTCAGGACTAACGAACATGCAGTAAACATGAGTATGTTTGATACTAATGAATTAGGTAGTTTGAAATATGATGGTGAAAAGGCGAAGGATATCCTGGCAAGTAACAGTAATTTTTGTAGGGCAGCTGAATCAAGAGAGCCTTTAAATTTCCTATAATTACAACAATAATAATATTGCTTTCAGTAATAAAGAAATTATATTACAAAATAAACTTGTAAAGTGACATAACAAAATAAATCCCCCTAAACACAACAGCAGCAACTATATATTTGCTTATGCATGCATTTCAAAAGTTTGTAAAAATACACTGGAAATGAACTTACTTGGGGCTAGATGAAAGAAGACAAGGGGAGATACTCTCTCTGTACCTTTATAACTTCTGAACTATGTAAATGCATTGCTAATTTTAAAAAATTAAATCCTTTTAAAAATGAATTTCCTCAGGCTCCCAACTACAACAATAAAATAACTAAAATAAATGAGATATGTTTCAATAAATCAAAAATCAAAAAAAGAGGTTTGAAGCAAATATTGTCTGACATACTTTGCATATGAATAGCAACTCGTTGCTTACAAAGAACAGTCATACTTACTCCTTTTGCCTGATGGAGACCATTTGCCTACATGACTCTCTAGAGGAAGCGCCTCGGTGGAGTAGTGGTTAGGTGCTGGGTTGCTAACCGCAAGGTCGGCAGCATGAAACCACCAGCTGCTACAAGGGGAAAAGACGAAGCTCTCTACTCGCATAGAGTCAGTCTTGGAAGCCCACAGGAGCAGTGCTACTCTGTTCTCTGGGGTCACTACGAGTCAGAATTGCCTTAATGGCAGTAAATTTGGTTTTGGATTTGATAGAGGAGGAAGTGCATGTAGTGGTTAAGCGGCCTGCTCAAAGCCACCTAGGTAATAAAAGAAAGTCAGAACACCTAACTGTCGGACTCCAAGGTTCCACACGTTCATGTTGTGGTGTGGTAGAGAACACAGGGAAGACGGAACCCCTGGACAGGTAGCACAGATGAGTACACACGTGAAATCAGGTCCAGCCATGACGAGGGGTCAACCACTGGTCAACTCAGATGTTTTCACGGAGGGAATGCCAGCTGGGAGTTGCTACACGTTGAAATAGTTAACTTAGATCTTGGAATTTTCTTTGAAATTTCATGCTAAGTTTGCTTGTCTAAAGAAGGAGATTATATTGAGGTATACTTAATATAATATATAATTCATCCATTTAAAATGTACAATTCAATGGACTGTTGAATATTCCAAATATCTGCAACCATCACCAAAGTCACATTTATTTCTTTTGTCATTTTCTTTTTTTTTTTTTTTCTATTGTCGTTTTCTAATCTTTTTAGTGTGGAATTGGTGAAAATTTAAAGAAAAGGTCATGGTTCTACATTCAACAATTCGGACGCATTTTGTTTTCATTCATCCATTGCAATCCCTTCAAAGTGCACCATCACTTATCCCACCTCCTCCCTGTGTCTCCCGCTTCCATTCGCCCTTCTTTCCTAACCCTCTGAACTTTGTCTTGGGGGAAATGCTGTCCTTTGGAACTTCTCTAAAAAACCCTCACAACTATTGAGTCGATCCTGACTCACAGTGACCCAATAGCACAGGGTATAGCTGCCCTTGTGAGTTTCCAAGACGGTAACTGCTGACTGAAGTAGAAAAGGCTGTCACTGTTCCAGGGAGCAAAAAGCCTGCTGCTTGTGGTGGCTGATTGTTCTACCATTTCCCGACCTGAAACAGTGACTACGAACCATAATCCTGGGAGTCCCACCAGTCTCTATCCAACCAAGGCTGGTCTCTTTTAACCACAGCCTATTTTAGAACATTTTCCCAAACCTCAAAAATACAAACTCCTTGCCATCAAGTTGATTCTGACTCATAGGAACTTTATTGACAGCCCAAAAAGAAACCCCATACTCTTTATTTACCTATCACTGTTCCCTCACCCCTGAATGCACACTAATCTGTCTTTGTAAATTTGCCTTTTCTGTAACTTTCATATAAATTAAATTAAAGCATAGATATAGTTTGTGGTCTTTTGCTGCCTTTTGTAATTTTTTTCACTTAGCATGTTTTCGATGTTGACTCATGTATCAAAACATGTATCAATAATTTGTAGGGCTAAATATTCCATTGTATAGACATGAGAATAAATGAAAAATATGACTACAGAATCATAGAAACCTTTAATAAACAAAAATATCAAACTGTGGAGCTTTTGTTTCTTGACTTATCCTTCATCTAGGTCTATTCTTCCCTGAAGAATTCTGCACTGTTCAATTTAGATCTTTCAAAACAATGGCTTTGGCCAGCATTACCCCAGAAACTATGTTAAAGGAGCAGAGAGAGGTAGGAAAGCTGCAAAAATGGAAACAGAGAACCCAAGATGCCAATGGGGAGAATTGTGGATTGCAATCAATATCAAAGAATATCACAGCATCTATGTATTGTTGAATGAGAAACTAATTTACCTCATAAACTTTCACCTAAACCCCATAATAATTTTTTTACTGAAAAAAAAAACAAAACAGACAGCAATAAGAGAAAGCATTTAGGCCAACTTTGGGGTGGGGGGAGGGATGGGAAGACATAAACCTAGACAGATAAACAGTCCCCTCCCTTTGTAACTGCACAGGAACAACAGAACACTGTAAACACTGCAACCTTCAACTTCTGGGCTGAAAACAAGCAAATCACAAGGAAAAGAACATTTTCCTTGTCTAGGAGACTCTCAGCACAGAAACCCCAGGTCCTAAGAACTAATGCTCCACTCCCAACTGTTCTTTCTCAGTGGCAGTCAGGTTTATCCTTTTCCACTGCTTCTCTATCCTTATCTCTTGTAAAATAAAGTGATGCAGTCACCTGAGGAAACTCCCTTACATCAGATTAGGGCTGTGACCTGAGAGATGGTGTGCATGCCACCCAAATAGCTTTACAACTGATGAGTGATAATTACATCCTTGCATAACTGACAAATAATTGATAATTACAGCTGAGCGAATGTAACACATCTTTTTAGAGGACACATTCAACTACCCTTTAGTCTCCCAAAAGTCACATCCTTGCTTTATGCACATACTTTTTCTTTTTTTAATACTAAATAGTTTTAGTGGGGCTCTTACATCTTTTATCACAATCCATACATTCATGCAGTGTGTCAAGCACATTTGCACATATGCCGCCATCATCGTTTTCAAAGCATTCTCTTCCCACTTGAACCCCTGATATCAGCTCCCCGCAAAAACACTTTCACTCCATGGTATCAACCCAAAAGGTTGAAATCAACTCCAAGTGTAAATTTCATCCTGGGTAAAATTCTTCTTCATCTGTCAACCAAGATATCTAACATACATTGTATCAGTTTCAAAAGTGTAGGGTCAAACAGTTGCAGGGTGGACATCCATTACAATGGGAGAAATTGGAGTGAACAAGTGACTTTTCTCAGTCATAAAGAGAAATAAAGTTCTGACACACACAACAACGTCATGAACCTTGAAAACATTACACTTAGTAAAGTATATAATCCACAAGGGACAAATATTGTATGATCTCATGTTTACAAACTGACAAGAATAAAGCAAAATGAATAGCAACTAAAAATATTTGCCAGTTACCAGGGTCAGAAGGTGAGAGGTGAGAGGGAGTCACTGTTTGGGAGACAGTGCGTTTCTGGTTGCAGAGATGGGGAATGTTGCGTAGGTTAACAGCGACCTTGCACAGTGATTAATGTACTTGACGTCACTAAGCTGTACACTTAAGAATGGTTGAATTGTCAAATGATGTATTATATATGTATTTATAACAGCAAGAGAGAGAGAGCTGTTGTTGATACTGTCACGTACAAACACTTCATGGAATTTCTTTTCTTTTTCTTTTTAATTTATTTTCTTGATTTGGAGATTTAGTGTCATGGTTTTGTGAGACATTCCAGTCAATTGACCTAATATTGGCCTTAATGTTTCTAGTCTACTTCTTAGTGCACTGTGTATTGCCTGGAGTCTTAAAGGCTTGTGTGTGGCCGTCCAAGGTATAATTGGTCTCTGTTAGCTTTGAGCCATAGAAGAAGGAAAGTCAAACCTCAAGGTAGAATTGAAAGTGTGTCTAACAAGTGCCAACTTTTCTATGAGACCATATGTCAGAAAGAAAAAAAAAAAGAAGAAAAGAATACTCAAAAACCAAACTCACTGCCACTGAGTTCCATGTGACTCACAGTGGCCCCACTGGACAGAGCAGAACTGCTCCTGTGGGTTTCCAAGACTGTACATTTTTCAGGGAGTAGAAAGTTTCATCTTTCTTCCACTATGAGACTGATAGAGGCGGTGGAAGAGCTAGCCTGCTGTTCATCAGACACTGAACATATAACATAATTTGGGATTTATCTGTTGAGATTTAGCTTGTTAAAAAGGACCCGGGATGTAACAGCCTCCTTTCCTATAATAAAAAATTCCCTATATTAAGCAATTCCTTTTAAGCCTGTTAAATTATTCAAGGATGCTCTGAATTAGGCAAGGGGAAGCAGGGCCATTTAGATAAGCATGGAGGCTGAAACCCTACGGGGTTCTGATCTAACATCCCCTGGAGTGATAAAGATAATCAATTGATGGTTTGATAATCACTTGAAGAAAAGTAAACTGTTTTCCTATGAATCTTGCCCCCTTTTGTCTCATTGTTAGAAAATCTGATCATTGTAAAACCTGTTCATTCTTTCCTGGGACTTTTGCAAAGCCAATTTCTTGTCACATAGTTTAAGGTATAATAATAGCTTGCTTGATCTTGACAGAATTTTAAAACAGTTTGGAAGCAGAAAGGCCGCTATTTCTTTCTGTCAGCATTTGCAGGAATAAAACTTGTTTCTTGAATCAACTTGGTCTCAGTCTTTGGGTGAAACAGTGACAGCCTCTCCCAGACTCCTTGACAGCCCACAACAAGACCATCTGTGGTGAAGTGAAATGAACTACTTATGGCTTTTCTATCCATTTCTCTGTAATTCCCACCAAATGGTCAGGTGGGACCATGCAAATAAAGTGCTGAAGATGCTAACCAGGAGATTGGTCAGTTTTGCCATTCCCCTGGCTGTAAGAATGAATCCTCTCAGGACAGTGAGAGAATTCTAAGGACCATCAAGGAAGAAAACTCATCAGCAGAGCACATTTGAGGTCCCTCCCTATAGTGGCAGATGTATCAGAGACCATGTCACCCCAAGACTGGAAGCACCAAAGCATAGGAGCCAGAGCACTACGGCCACAGATCATGAGGGGCAGAACAGCAGATGAGCTTCCCAGTCCACAGAACAAGGCAGATACCAAGGGACCATACAGGTGAGAGGCCAAGGACGCTTGGCTGCTGACTGTGAAGAGCCACTACTGTTGTCTATATCCATGTTTTCTGATCCTGACTTGAGGTAACCTGGCAATGTCCCTAATAAACCCCTCTAATTGTGAGTATTGTCCATGAGTTCTGTGTGGTCATTGCAATGAATTATCAAACCCAGGAGAGTGCAGTGGAAGCAGTGTCAGAATTGGGTAAAAGAAGGATGGAGGATGGAAACATGTTTGACCTCTGTCTTGTAGCAGTTGGCCTTAATTGGTGTGGAGTAGGAATCTCCTCCCTTGCGGAGCCAAGGGAGCTCAAATGTGGCTGACACACCATTTTCACTCCATTAATAGATGTCTTGATCAAAGATTCTGTAGAAGAATATTGAACAAAAGGGGGTAAACGTGGAATATAGTTTCAAAAGTTTATAGAATCCAGATTTTCCGAAGTCATTCAGGTTGTGTGTTTAGCCACCACCCACCCCCACCTGAACGTGTTGCCTGAAACAAGAGCTACAACAAGCTCACTGCCATTGAGTTGGTCATGATTCACAGTGACCGCGTAGGTTTCAGAGGCTGTAAATTTTTTTCTTTTTTTAAGATTTCCATGTTATTCTTTATTACCTTACTTTAGAAAGAACACAAATACCTCAGTTGGTATTCCATCAATTCCCGGAACATTTTTCCTCTTTTTTTGCAAATGTCTTATTTCTGCAATTTCAACAGTTCGTGATCATATGTTTCTCCCTGAAATGGTTGCCTTCCAATCACTGATAGATACAATGTACCTTGATTGCAAATTTGATCAGTTTCAAACTGCAGAAATTGGAAGAAGTGTTCGATTTCATCTTTTTTGACATTAGTGATGAGTACACAAATGCGATAAGAGTGGTGAAAACTGTCTTCCGTCTTGCTAATGGAGTCCCCCTCACAGTGACCTTCTGTCTAACAGAACACAACACTGCCTCTTCCTGCACTATCATTATCATTGTTGTTAAGTCACGGAATCCATCCATTTCCCTAAGGTTTTTTCTCTTTTTCTGTGATTCTTTTTTTTTTCAATCGTTTTATTAGGGACTCATACAACTCTTATCACAATCCATACACACATCAATTGTGTAAAGCGCATTTGTACATTCATTGCCCTCATCATTCTCAAAACATTCCCTCTCCACTTAAGCCCCGGCATTAGGTCCTAATTTTTCTCTTCCCTCTCCACTCCCCCCTCCTCATGAGCCCTTGATAATTTATAAATTGTTATTTTGTCATATCTTACCCTGTCCGACGTCTCCCTTCACCCACTTTTCTGTTGTCCATCCCCCAGGGAGGAGGTCACATATAGTTCCTTGGGCTGTAACTCTTTATGGGAGCAGAAAGCCTCATCTTTCTCCCAGATAAGCTGCCGAGGAGACAGTGAATTTGGGTTAATATATTGGTGCTTTTTTTTTTTTTTTTTTTTTGCAAAAATATACACAGCAAAACATCATTTCAACAATTTCTAGATGTACCACTCATGCAGAACAGCAAGAAAGTAGGTATAGGTTGAAGACTGTAACCAATGTCACTGAATTGTGCATGTAGAAATTGTTCATCATAATATACAAAGGGGTACCTCCCAAAACAAATTTTTTTCAAAGCTCTGTGTTTAAATGTTTTTACAAAACAATCTGATCACCTTCAAAGCACTCTCCATTACACTTAATACATTTGTCAAATCTGCCGTTTCATTCTTGGAAACATTTTTCAAGCTCATCTGTTTGGGTGGCTGACAGCACCTCCCTCGTTTTTTTTCTTTACCTCTTTTATGTCATCACCATCCTTTCATGTCCCTATACTTTCTCGGAAACAAAAAGAAGTTGTACAGGGTGAGTTCGGTTGAATCAGGTGTGTGAGGCAAGAAAGGTATGTTGTTTTTTACCAAAACCTGGTGCACTGAGAGGACTGCATAAGCAGGTACATTGTCATGGTGATAAAACCAGTCCCCTGTTTGCCACAAATCAGGCCTTTTTTGTCACACACTGTTATGCAATCTTTTCAGAACCTCTAAATAGAAAGTTTGATTAACAGTCTGACCTGGTAGAATGATCTCCAAATGCACTACGAGTCGACATTCTCATCCATTTAGGAAACTGATAGACATCCAAAATGAGATTTGTCATCAATCAACATTTCACCTTTTTTGAAATGAGAAAACCACTTGTAAACTTGAGTTTTTCCCATAGCACTGCCCTTGTAAGCTGTGTTCAACACCAAAACAGTTTCTGTGGCATTTTTCCTGAGCAGGAAGCAAAATTTCCCAGCTGAACGTTGTTCTCTTAATTCAGCCATCACAAAAAGTGAAATTCGAAGAAAACTTCTTTTTTTTTTTTTTAAATCAATTTATTGGGGCTCATAAAATTCATCACAATACATAGATCAATTGTGTAGAGCACATCTATACATTTGTTGCCCTCATCATTCCCAAAATTCGCTTGCCTCTTGGGTTCCTGGGAATCAGCTCATTTTCCTTTTTTCCCCCCTCCCCCTGGAAAACTTCTTTTACAAAAAAATTCACTGTGACCAGAGAGAACCTTTCCAGGCCACACCCCTGGGTGCACTAACTTTGAGCGTGTTGTTCAATGCTTTCCTGGTGGGAAAAATTCATACTAAGAAGGCTCCGCTACACCCAGCGCAATTCCAGTTTTTGGGAGGTATCCCTCGTATTTTGCTGTGTATATTTTCACCGAGAAAAAAATTAAAAAGAGCCAGTACATTCTCACTGTTCAATGTAGACAGCTGCTGGCAAATTTTTTGTTTTTTTAATCTCTAATATTTATATCTTGCTCTTCACTAAGTGCAGCATGAACATATTTTCATGTTAATGAATATTAACCTACAACAATTTAAGGCTTAATATATTCCATTGTTTAGATAAACCATACAGTATATCTTTATAATTATTCCCCTCTCATGGAACATAAAGATAATTCCCAGTTTTTGCTCTTATAAACAACTTTGCAGTCAATAGTTTTATATACACAGCTTTGCACACACCTTAAGTATTTCCTTAGATAAATTCCTACAGCTGAATTAAATGTTATGACATTTAATACATGCTGCCAGATTATCTTTCAGAAAGAAATCATTTTACACTTTCATCTGATGTGTCTGCTTACTGCAGCCTTGCCATCATTGGATTCCATAATTAAAATATAAATATGTACATAAAATTGCACAAATCAATGGATTTGAAAACATGAAACTCTCAGATCAAGAAATAAACTATGACCAACTTTCCAGAAGTCCTAAGTATTCCATTCCCACAACTATCTTGTCACACAAGGATAACCACTCTCAGAATTTCTAACTTGGTTCTATTTCTAACACTGCCAAATGATAAAACAATGACATATTACTGTTGACTTAATTTCTTTGAAAATTTTATTTTAATCATTTTATTGGGGGCTCGTACAACTCTTATCACAATCCATACATACATCCATTGTGTCAAACACATTTGTACATTTGTTGCCATCATCATTCTCAAAACATTTTCTTTCTACTTGAGCACTTGGTATCAGCTCCTCATTGTTCCCTCCCTCCCCACCCGCCTCCTTCATGAACCCTTGATAATTTATAAATTATTATTGTCTTACATGTCTTACATGTCTTACACTGTCCAACATCTCCCTTCACCCACTTTTCTGTTGTCCACTGCCCCCCCAGGGAGGGGGTTATATGTAGATCCTTGTGATCGGTTTCTCCTTTCTACTCCACCTTCCCCTTACCCTCGTGGTATTGCTACTCTCATTATTGGTCCTGAGGGGGTTGTCTGTCTTGGATTCCCTGTGTTTCTAGCTCTTATCTGTGCCAGTGTATATCCTCTGGTTGAGCCAAACTTGTAAGGTAGAATTGGGGTCATGATAGTAGGGGCGAGGAAGCAGTAAAAAATGGAAAGAAAGTTGTATGTTTCATTGGTGCTATACTGCACCCTGACTGGCTCGTCTCCTCCCTCAGACCCTTCTGTAAGGGGATGTCCAGTTGCCTACAGATGGGCTTTGGGTCCCCACTCTGCACCCCCACTTCATTCACAATGATAGGATTTTTTTGTTCTTTGATGCCTGATACCTGATCCTATCAACACCTTGTGATCACACAGGCTGGTATGCTTCCTCCATATGGGCTTCGTTTCTTCTCAGCTAGATGGCCATTTGCTTATCTTCAAGCCTTTAAGACCCCAGACACTATATCTTTTGATAGCTAGGCACCATCAGCTTTCTTCACCACATTTGCTTATGCACCTGCTTTGTCTTCAGCAATCATGTCTGGAAGGTGAGCATCATGGAATACCAGTTTAATAGAACAAAGTGTTCTTGCAGTAGAGACCCTATGTCCTTCTGCTACCTTAATACTAAACCTATAAATATATGCACATAGATCTATTTCCCCATCATCATATATATAAACTACATGCCTGTAGTTAGGCCTCTATGTATGCCCTTTGCCTCCTAGTTCTTTCCTCTATTTCCTTTTACTTTCCTCTTATCCCACTATCATGCTCAGCCTTCATTTGGGTTTCAGTAATTCCTCTCCATTATATTGCCCTTGATCAAGCCCTACCAGGCCTCCTACACCCTCCTCGTCATCGATTTTGGATCACTTGTTGTTCCCTTGTCCCTGGGTTTGTTAACACCCACTTCCTTTCCCCTGCTTTCCCCTCTCCTGTGTCCCCCCAGAACCGTCAGTTCTGTTGCTTTCTCCTCCAGATTGTTTATCCTGCCTATCTTATCTAGATAGACTTCTTTGAAAATTTTAAAGAAAATGAACTCTTCAAAATATTCTAGGGAAAGAAAACTTTATTAAGTTTTGACAAATTTACATATTCATGAAACCACCAATTCAAAATTAAGCACATCATCATGAGCCCAGAAAGTCTTCTCAGAACCCCTTCCACACAATCTCTATTCCCTATAAGCAACCATCAGCCTCATTTCTAGGGCCATAGGCTAGCTTTGCCTTGTGTCTGATTTCTTTTATTCATCATAATATTTTTTAGATACATCCACATTCATTCTTTTTTATTACTGAATAATATTCCATTTGAATATGCTACAGTTTGGATTCCTTCTCTTGTCAGACATTTAGCATGTTTCCAGTTGTTGTTATTGTTGTTCCAGTTGTTAAGAGTAAAACAACTATGAACATTTTCTACACATGTTTTTGTGTATGGATATTTTCATTTTTTCTGCGTAAGTAAATAGGACTAGACTTGCAATCTTGTGATAGAGGAATGATTGAAATTGTGTTTACTTGGATCCACAATCAACACTCATGGAAACACTAGTCAAGAAATTATACAATGTATTGCACTGGGCAAATCTGCTGTCCACGACCTCTTTAAAGTGTTAAGGAGGGAAGATGTCACTTTGAGGACTAAGGTAGGGCTAACCCAAGCCATGTTGTTTTCAATGGCTTCCTATGCATGCAAAATCTTGACAGTGAATAAAGAGACCAAATAAGAAGTAATCAATTTGAATTATGATGTTGGTAAAAATGTTAAACATACCATGGATTAACACAAGAATGACCAAATATGTCTTCAGAGAAGTGTAGCCAGCATGCACCTTGGAATGAGGATAGCTAGACTTTATCTCATCTCCTGTACTTTGGAAATATGATCAGAAGGGATCAGTCCCTGGAGAAGGACAGCATGCTTGATAAAGTAGAGGATCAGCCAAAGAGAGGAAGATCCTCAAGGAGGTGGATTGACACAGAAGCTGGAACCATGGACTCAACCATAGCAGAGAGTGTGGGGCTGGTGCAGGACCATCAGAGCTTTATTTTGTTTTGTTGTACGTAGGGTTCCTATGACTTGAGGCCCACTCAATGGCACCTAACGAAAACAATAGCAAGACATGCTGATCAATATTTTTGGAAGTCTAATCATGGATTTTATTCTAATTATCTCACTAAACAATATACTAATAAAGTTCACATATAGTATTACTGATGAGAAAGAACCACTGTTACAATTTTGGTGTGCTATTTTTCCATGTAATTTTTTTTCTTCACTTTATTGAAGTATCATTTCCAGTATATACTCGAGATAAGCCAACCTGACTTTCAGCCGAGACACCTAATTTTACCACAAAAACTACATTAAAAAATGGGGTGGAAAAACTGGGCTTATACATGAGTATATACAGCATGTAAATGATTCATAAAGTCAAATGATAGTCAGTAAATTTACTAAGTATATAATCATTACCATAAAGCCGTAGAACATTTCCAGCATTCCAATCCGGTCACTAGTGCATGTTTACAGCTAGTCCCCTTCCTAGGCCCCAGTCCCAGGCAACTACCAACCTATAATCTACTTGGGAGACATGCCTTTTGTGGACATTGGGTGTAAATGGAATCATGCAATCTGTAGTCTTCTGTGTCTGACTCAGGGTGGTTGTACCCTTTCACATAAACAGCAGCAAGGTCTGAGGGTTCCAGGCTCTCTATTCAGATCAACATTTGGTGTTGTCTCACTGACCGTCTTTCTCGCTTAATTTTAGCTGCTTTAATGGATATGAAAGGGTTTTCTTTCTTTTTTGTTTTTTTCTGATAAGATCAGCTTTTAATAATGCATTTTTATTTCTTTATTTATAGGGTTTTCTAATAGTGGGTTCTCACTTCATTTTTATGATGACTAACATTTTTGAGAATTTTTTATACTTTGTTTACCTTTTTTGTTGTTCACTTCCTTTGTTCATTATTTAAACTAGTTTGTTAGTCTTTGTGTTATTGATTTATATATATTGTTATATATATATCCTCTGAAATCAATAATACAAAGACTAATAAACTAGTTTAAATAATATATGTATGATATATATATATATATATATATGAATCCACTTCAAACAATTTGTGGAAAATCCACTATCTTTAATTCCATTTTCCATGAATTTTAAACCCCATATGTATGTGTATGTGTGTACACATATATATTCTACATAAAATTCAAATATCAAACTTATGAATTGCAAAAATTTTGTCTCCAATTTATGCCTTACCTTTTCATTTTCTTTTATTTTCCTTTTCATTTTCTTAAAAACAATGATTTTCAAATTGCAAGTTGCAACTATAGTACAATATAAGAGAATAGGAAAATATCAGAATGCATCTCATATAGAAAGGGTAAATATTATTTTTTAGAAATTTATTAGTATATATGTACATATACATATGAATTTGTGTTTATATTGCTGTGTTGTAGGGTGTTGTCAATTAAAGATGACCACTTAAATTATTTTACAGCCACTTGAAATTTTTGGCATCACTCCCACCAGAAGGTAGGGGTGGGCTTATGTTCCATCCACTTTGCTTTTATATACTTAGCAATCACTGGGTCATATGCCAACTGCACCTCTAGCTTCTAAGAAACTGTCAGACTGTTTTTCATAATGACTGTCCCTTGTTTTTGTTTTCATCAGCAATGGGTGAGGGCTCCCATTTCTCCACATGCCCTCCAACATTTGTTATTTGTCGGTTAGTATTATTTTTTATCTTGATCATTCTGTTATTGTCAGGCGCCATTGAGTTTGCTCTGCCTCATCGCAACCCTTAGAAAACAAAAGAAACGCCGTCCTCGAGGACCACTGTGTCAATCCATCTCCCGGAGGGTCTTTTCTCTTTTGATGACCCTGTACTTTACCAAGATGTGTCTTTCCAGGGACTAGTATCCCCTGGTGGCATAGTGGGTTAGCCTCAGACTGCTAACCGAAAGGTTAGTGGTTGGCAGTTCCAAGCCACCAGCCACTCTGAGGGAGAAAGATGAGGCTTTCTACTCCCGTAAAGAGTTACAGTTAAAAAAATAAAAATTAAAAAAAATTAAAAATAAAAGAGTTACAGTCTAGGAAACCCACAGGGTAGGTCTACTCTGTCCTATAGAATCATTAGGAATCTGCATCAACTTGACAGGAATGAGTTGTTTTATTGTTTTCTTTTGTTTGTTTGTTTTTGAGACTCTAGATAACTTTGCCATCCTCATTTCTAAGGAGCATTCTGGCTATAATTCTTCTGGAAATCTATGTGGTACTTTCAATATTCTTGGCTAACACCATAATTCAAATACATCAATTCCCTGGTCTTCCTTCCACTATCTGGTTTTCGCAGGCATTTTGAGGCTATTGAAAATATCATGGCTTCAGTCAGCTGCACCTCAGAACTCCATGTCATCTTTCCGCTTTAGCACTTTAAGGCAGTCTTGTGCCGCAGATTTGTGCAATATATCATATGATTTCTTGACTGCTGCTTCAATGAGAACTGATTATGGATCCAAAGAAAAGAAAAGTCTTGACAGCTTCAATAATTTCTCCATTTATCATGATGTTGGTTCATGGTCTATTAGTGAGTTTGGTACTCATTAGACTGCAATCCTTTCTGAGGGCTGCGCTCTGATATCCGTCAACACCTACAGTCCTTCGCCCTTTCAGCAAGCAAGGTTGTCTCTTCTGTATGCCGTAGGTGGTTAATGTGCATTCATTAAATCCTGATGCACATTCTTCCTCAAATAGTCCATCTGCTCGTGTTATTTGCTCACTGTACAGATTAAATAAATTCAGTAAAAGCATATAATCCCGATTTTAAACCGTGCAATATTCCCTTGTTCTGTTTGAACGATTGTCTACATACAGGTTCCCATGAGCACAATTAAGGGTTATGGAATCTCTATTCTTTGCAATGTTATCCATAGTTGGGTATAAGCTACACAGTACAAAGACTTTGCATTGTCAATAAAACACAAGTAAATATCTTTTTTATATAGTCTCTGCTTTCAGCCAATATTCATGTGTGGTCAGCAATGATCTTCATTTCATATCCTCTTCTAAGTGCAGCTTGAATGACTGGAAGTTTCTTGTTGATGTATTGCTGCTAACATTTCAAAATTATCTTCAGCATGTATACACCTAATTTTTAATAAAGAACTAAGACACATTAAATGGGCAAGAGATAGCCTCTTCAACAGATGGTGCTAGAAAACTGGGTCTTCGGCAAAAGAATGAAACAAGACCCAGACCTCACACCATGTACAAAAACAAACACAAGATGCATCAAAGACCTAAATATAACTTACACAATTATTAAGATCATCGATGAAAAATAAGGACAAACTTAAGAAGCCTGATATAAGACATAAACACACTACCAAACATAACGAAAAAGATCCACATGATAGAAACAAAATAAAGAACTGGGACCTAATAAAAATATAACATTTATGCCCAACAAAAGACTTTATCAAAAGAGTCGACAGAGAAGTCACAGATGTGGAAAAAGTATTCAGTAAATAATATATCTTATAAGGGGATGAGCTCCAAACTCTGTAGAAAACTATAGCATGTTAACAAGAAAAATTCAAATGATCCTACTTTTAAAAAAGGGCCCAAGACATGAATAGACAATTTGTAAAAGACGACATACAGGTGACCAACAACCATATGAAGAAATGTTTGAAATATTAACAAGAAGAGAAATACAAAATAAAACAACAATGATATGTCACCTCACACTGACACTTTGGGCAAAATTCAATAAAACAGAAAATAACAAATACTGGAGAGGATGTGGAGAGATGGGAACACTTTTTTTTGTTTGTTTTTTGTTTTTGTTTTTTGGGAACACTTTTACATTGCTGGTGAGACTGTAGAATTGTACAAGCATTATAGAAATTAGTATGGCACTTCCTTAAACAAATGCAAATGCAAGTACCTTATGATTCAGCTATCTCTCAGCTGGATGTATGCCCTAAAGAAATTGAGTATAATGCAAACAAACATATGTACACTTAAGTTATTGCAGTGATTTCCACAATAGCAAAAACATGGAAACAACCAAAAACCCCAAGTATAGAGGAATGGATAAACAAGTTCTGGTCAATTCATACTAGGAAGTTTTATGCATTGATAAAAACCAATAACTCTCTTCAACACCAAAAGATACAGACAAATTTAGAGAACGTTATGCTTAGCAAAGTGTCAATCTTACAAAGAGAAATATTTAATATCACAATTGTTAGAAGGGAAAACAAAGAAGAAGAAATGTAGAGAAGCTTTGATGACTACCAGGAGGTGAAGGAGGGTTAGGGGCGCAGGCAAAAATGGAAGGTTTAACAAGAAGTAAATAAATGAATAAAATATAAAAACCCTCCAATTAAAAAATTACATACATGTGATATTAATTACATAGTTCTATAATTTCTGCATGCTTTTTGGGTCACCTTTCTTTGGAGTTGGTGCAAATATGGACTCTTCCAGTCAGTTGATCAGGTAGCCAACTTCCAATATCTTGCATAGATGAGAAAGTGCTCCCAATGCTTCATTAGCCTGTTGACACTGGTGTCCCATCAGTCCCTGGAGCTTTGTTTCTCACAAATGCCTTCAGTGCAGCATGGACTTCTTCCTTCAATACCATCTCCTCTTGATCATATATGGTCATATATGCTGCCTCTTGAAGTTGTTGAACATCAACAAATTCTTTTTGGTACAATGACTCTGTGAGTTCCTTCCATCTTCCTTTGATGCCTCCTGCTTTGTTCAATATTTTGCCCATAGAATCCTTCAATATTTCAAATCAAGGTTGAATTTTTCTTCACTTCTTTAAGCTTGAGAAATGTTGAGCATGTTCTTCTTTTTTGACCAATCTGGTGGGAGTGAAATAGTATCTCATTATGGTTTTGATTTAAGTTTCTCTAATGGCTAATGACATTAAGCATCTTCTTATATTTCTGTTGGCTACTTGAATATTCTTTTTGAGAAAGTATCTACTCATGTACTTTGTTTTTGTTTTTAATAGGACAATCCTTATTTGTTTATTTTTTAACAGTTTTATTGGCATATAATTCACATATCATACAATTCAATACTTAAATCATATTAAAATAGAGTTAGGACATTTTCTTCCTTCTTGTACTTGTTATTATCTCCCCATCCATCCCAACCTCCCTTGCCATATCCCCAAGAAACCATTAAACTAGTTGCTGTCTCCATAGATTTGCTTATCCTGGATTTCATATACAGAAAAGCAAACCCCCCAAACAACAACAATTACAAATTAAAACAGAGAGAAACCTCAATTAAAAAGAAGGCAGAAAATTAAAAACTAGAACAAATTAAAAATTGGTCAAAAGGGAGATCAAGTGATAAAGTGCTAAATTTTAACCTTAAGGATATCTGTTATGATTCACTTTCCGATGCACTGTGCATGATAGCAAGTCTATTGTAGTCTTTGTCTTTTTTGTTGTGGAAACCTATATATTTTTTATGTTTGACCCATATCAATGATATTATTCCCAAAGATTTCCAGTCTCTAGGTTGTCTCTTTAATCTCATGATAAGTCTTCTGATGACTATTGTATTTAAGTTTAATGAAGACCCTTTATTTATTTTGTTTTCTGTTGCTCACACATTCCTTGTTGTTTTTGGTAGCCTATTATTTTAAAAAATTAAACCCCAAAGTTTTGTTCCTATATTTTATTTTTTCCTTCTTTTGCCTCAAAAAGTGACATTTATTCAAAGGAAAAAAAGCAGCAAGATGCCCATCCCTTGGCTTCCATTCCCTCCCCCCTCCTCCTGCTGTGCTTCCTCATCCCCCAGGATTAAACCCTGGCCAGGGCCAGGCAGCAGGACAATTGTTCCTGTATTTTCTTGCAAAAACGTTGTACTTGTAGATTTTACATTTTGGTTCTCGATCCATTTTTAACTAGTGTTTGTGTGTCGTGTAAGGTGTGGTTCCTTTTTAATTTCATGCATTTGAAAATAATTTTGTCATTTCCATTTGTTGAAGAAACAATTCCTTTTCCATTAAGTGGATTTTGTTCCTTTGCTGAAAACCAATTGACTATAGATTATTTTTGGATTTTTAATTCTATTCCATTGGTCTCTGTGTCTATCTTTAAACTAATAACAGGCTATAGCTGTGTAATATACTTTTGAAATCAAGACTTATAAGACCTCCTACTTAGTTTTACCTTGTTCATTTGGATTTCTTCTATGACTTCTCTTACCCACTGGATGTGAGAGAACTAACATTGTGCCAATGCACAAACCCAGATCTTAAAGACTTAAAGCTTTCCCTTCTTGGTTCTTTTTTTTCCTCCTGTATTTTATGGGGAGCTAATACATATATCATATCAAATCATTCTATAGTTCAATCACATCAAGCAGTATTGTGCAATTGCTATCATAGTCAGTTTTCATGCACTTCTTGTTTCTTGAAATAGTCTCTCTGGGAGCCCCATATTATCATGGAGCCTGAAGCCACCATGCTGAAGAGATCACATATAGGACCTTAAGTCTACGGTCCCTTCTGAGTCTCACTTCCTAGCCATGCCCCATTGTGAAAGAAGCCACCTTGGTTTGTCCAGAATAGCCCCTGTACCTGCTGAATACCACTAATTGACCTCAGTCAAATCCACATCGAACAGAATTGCTGAGCTCTGCCCAGATTCTTGACTAAGAAATCATGAACCATAATGAACTGGTTATTGCTTTAAGGCACTATGTTTTAGAGTAATTTGATATATCGCATTTTGATGTGCAATTAATTAATATAAAATTATTAACTCATATTTTACATTCTTTTATTTGTACCAAGTCTCTGAAAATTGGATGCTATTTTATGTTTACAGCAGATCTCAATTGAGATCAATCACATTTCAAGTGGTCAATAACCTTGTGACTGTTGGCTACCATTTTAGAGAGGATAGCCCTAAGCTAAATGACTTACTACTTTAAAATCATAGGTCAGGGGTCAACAATCTTTTGAGACAGACCCAATCCTGTCCTAACAACAATTTAAAAATTATTCAAAATCCATAAATACATTTTTACAAATAAATGAAATCACCATTATCTGAATAATACTCTTTAAATGAAATGATGATTGTATGCTTATGATAGACATGATGGAAGAGCTCTATATAAGCAGCTGAAACCTGTGGTTCAGGATAAAGCTGAAGAAAATTGAAACCATCCAATAAGAACCAAAATATTACCTTTAATCTATCCCACCTGAATTTTGAGAACATCTCAAGAACAGATTTACACATTGAACATTAATAACAAAAGATGTGGTGAGCTGTGGCAGGACATCAAGACCATCATTCATGAAAAAAGGAAATTGTCAGTAAGAAGACAAGAAATAGAGAAAAGATCAAAGTGGATGTCAGAAGAGACTCTGAAACTTGCTCTTAATCACAGAGTAAAGCAAATGGAAGAAAGGATGAAGTCAAAGAGTGTAGTAGGAATTTCAGAGGGTAGCTCAACAAGACAGAGTAAAGTGTTATAACGAAATGTGCAAAGACTTAGAAAACAAAATGGAAGAACATGCTCAGCATATCTGAAACTGAAAGCACTCAAGAAAAAAAATTCAAGCCTCCAGTTGCAATCTTGAAAGATTTCATAATCAAACTATTGAATAAGACAGGACACATCAAGAGAAGATGGAAAGAATACACAGAGTCACTGTAACAAAAAGAACTACTCAACAATCCACCATTTCAAGAGGTAGCATATGAGCAAGAACTAATGGTGTTGAGGAAAGAAGTTCAAACTGCACTGAATGCATTAGCCAAAAACAAGGCTCAAGGAATGGATGGAACACCCATTGAAATATTTCAGCAAGTTGAAGAAGCACTGAAAGGACTCACTCTGCTCTGCCAGGAAATTTGGAAGACAGCTACTTGGCCAACTAACTGGAAGAGATCTATATTTGTGCTCATTCCAAAGAAAAGTGCCCTAATAGAATGCTCAAATTATAGAACAGTATGATTGAAATTGCACGCAAGTAAAATTTTACTGAAGACCATCCAACAGTTGCAGCAGTACCTTGACAAGGAACTGCCAGAGTTCGGGCTGGATTTAGAAGAGGATGTGGGACTAGGGATATCATTGCTGATATCACATGGATCTTGACTCAAAGCAGAGAATCCCAGAAAGATGTTTACTTCTGTTTTATTGGCTTTACAAGGGCATTTAACTATGTGGACTATAATAAACTTTGGATAACCTTCAGGCATATAGGAATTGGGGAACATTTTGTTGTACTCATTTGGAACTTGAACATGGATCAAGAGATAGTTGTGTGAACAAAACAAGGGAATACTTTCACTGCATGGTTTAAAAATCAGAAAAGGTATGCATCAGGGTTGTATCTTCTCACCAAACTCACTCAGGTAAGTATGCTGACCAAATTTTCAGAGAAGCTGGATTCTATAAAAAGAAAGCAGCATCAGGATTGGAGGGAGACTAATTAACAACCTGCTTTATGCAGATGACACACCTTGCTTGCTGAAAGTGAGGAGGGATTGAAGCACATGCTGATGAAGATCAAGGATTGCAGCTCTCAGTATGGATTAAAAGAAAGAAAAAAGCCCTCACAACTGCGTCAATAGACAACATCATGATAAATGGAGAAAAGGTTGATGTTTTCAAGGATTTTGTCTTTCTTAGATCCACAATCAATGCTCATGGAAGCAGGAGTCAAGAGATCAAAAGACGTATTGTATTGAGTAAATCTACTGCTCAGGACTTCTTCAGAGTATTGAAGAGCAAGGAGGTTACCTTAGAGCACTAAGGAGCACCTGAACCAAGCCATGGTGTTCTCCATTGCATCATATACATATGAAAGCTGGACACTGAATAAAGAAGACTGAAGAAGAATCAATGCATTTGAATTGTAGTGCTGGAGAAGAACATTCAAAGTACCATGGACTGTTAAAAGGGCAAACAAACCCATCTGTGTTGGGAGAAGTAAGGCTAGAGAGCTCCTTAGAGACAAGGATGACAAAACGCTGTCTTACATACTTTGGACATGTTGTCAGAAGGTGATCATGTTTGGCAAAGGCAGCGAAGGAAGGGAAGGTCCTCAAAGAGATAGAGTGGCACAGTCGTTGCATCAATGTGCTCGGGAATAGGAACCATTGTGAGGATGGCCCAGGACCATGCAGCATTTCGTTCTGTTGAACATAGTTTAGATATGGATCAGAACTGACTTGACAGCACCTAACAACATGGTAATTTTATCTTTCAGTTTCACTTCAGAGCCATGCATATGTACAGTAAGATTTGCATATGGCTTGAAATCTGTAGTTTGCCAGCCCCTGATCTAGATTATAGAAATCACTCATCTGATGTTGATTATTCTCTTTTTTTTTTTCTTTTTTAACATTTTATTAGGGGCTCATACAACTGTTATCCCAATCCATACACACATCAATTGTGTAAAGCGCATTTGTA
>NW_022111357.1:8813968-8833418 GCF_000313985.2 Echinops telfairi
TGAATGTACAAATGCGCTTTACACAATTGATGTGTGTATGGATTGTGATAAGAGTTGTATGAGCCCCTAATAAAATGATTAAAAAAGAAAAAAAGTTTTGCGTTCTTTTCCCAGTCTCTCACTTGATTTTCACCCTCACCACTTCATTGAAACTACTTTCAATATAATAATATTAAAGTAATATTTAATGATTGCATTGTATGTCAGGTGTATAATGGATATTTAATCTAATCTCCACAACCCTAGGAAACAGGTAATTTTATTTCATAGATGATGAAACTAAGGCTGAGACAATAAGCAACTTGCCCAAGGTCATACAATTAGTGTTTGAAATTTAACACAAATATTAGCAGACTAGGGACACGTACTCGTATCCAGTAGAACCCTACCAGATTACACCTCTCTATTATCAAATGCAATTACTCCTTAATCCAATCATGTTCTTCCCCTCAGTAGCTTTCAATGCTGCTAGCTACTTTTCCTTTAAGTTCTTCCCTCTCCTGGCATTCCAGCGGCTATATTCCCTGATTCATCTACATTAACAACTCCATGCTTGCTCTCTGGCATTCTCTGGGATTCTGTCCTTGGTCTCTTTTGTTATCGCTATGCCATGGGGGTTTTTTATCAGGAGTCCACAGATAGAATTCATAATTCCAGGAATACCCTGGACACCTTTGTAAATTAAAGCCATATTTCATAACTTGCACCCTCTTCTCAAGCAATACAAGAGTTACGAATGCATCTTTAATGTAAGCTGCTTGGGCTACCTCTGTCAGTTCTGTGACTGCTCAGAGAGCAGTCTTTTACGATGAAGTGAAATTTAAGGGCTCAGGTTTATATCAATAAGTGCATGTCAGTATTGTGGAAATAACCCAGAGGTCAGCACAGAACCTAGATTTACCCAATCAGACTAAGAAAATGATTTTATAGTTAGAAAATCCCACGCAGCAGGAACAAAGAAGCATGTATATCTTTGATTGCTATAAGTAGACATATCGTGACCAGTCTATGATAAAGCCAAAGAAAGCTAAAAGCGAATATTGACTGGTTGAACAGATGAACCAACTAATTCCAAACCCCACTGTATTCTTGGGATTCTTGCAATATAAGATATTGATTTAGCGAGGCATTGCTATGTAACCAAATACCTCAAAACTTAATAATTTAAAATAACAATTTTTCCCTTATATTCTATGGGTTAACATAACATAGCTGGGCAGTTTTTCCTGATAGGTGGTCAGATAGTGTGACTCATATGGCTGAATTCAGTTGGAAGCTTGAAAGGGGGCACAATGTACAAGATGGTTTCAACCATGTATTTAGCACCCCAGCTGAGCCTCTCTCTCCCACGGCTGTTGTTTTGTTGTGGTTGTTGTGTGGTATTTGAGTCTGTTCCAATCCATAGCTACTCTATCTATCTGTACAACATAACAAACCACTGTCTAGTCCTGCACTGTCCTCACAGTTGTTTCTATACTTGAGCCCATTGTTGCTGTCACTCTGACAATCCATCTCATTGAGGGGCATACACATCCTTTGCTGCCCCTCGACTTTACTCATCATGACGTCCTTCCCCAGGGACAAGTCTCTTTTGATAATATGTCCAAGTATTTAAGACAGTCTTCCAATTTTTGCCTCTAGAGAGTACTCACTCTGATTATACTTCTTCCAAGACAGATCAGTTTGTCCATTTAACAGTCCATGGTACTTTGAATATTCTCCTCCAGCACAACTAAAATGCATCAATTTTTTTTTGCATCAATTTTTTTTCAGTCTTCCTTATATATGAGGCAATTGAAAGTATCATGGCTTGGGTCAGGCATACTTTAGTCCTATCCGCAAAGTAATATCCTTGTTTTTCAATACTCTGAAGAAGTCTTTTGCTGCAGATTTACCCAATGCAATGCATATTTTGATCTCTTGACTGCTACTTCCATGAACACTGATTGTGGATCCAAATAAGACAAAATTCTTGACAACTTGAAATTCTTCTCCATTTATCATGATGTTACCTCTTGGTCTAGTTGTGAAAATTTCGGTCCTTGTGACATTGAGTCATTGTGTTATTCTGGGTAGACTAGAGAAACAAATCCATAGAAACTCATATGTGTATAGGAAAGAGGTTTGTATACAAGAGCAATTGAATATTGAAAAAATATCCCAGCCTAGTTAAGATCAAGTCCATAAGTCCGATATTGATCCATATGTCCGATACTAACGTATAAATTCCTCTTCAGATTCACGAAACACATGCAATGATGCCAAATGCAGGAAGATCACAGGCCAGTGGGTGCAAAGTCTTGTGGATCCAGCGGCAGTAGAGGCATCTTAGCACTGGCCATGGTCTCCACGTGGTACCTTTCAGGTCAGGGCACTAGCATAGTTTCATGTGTCTTGTCAGCTGCAAAGTCTCCCAGGGAGTAATACCAGAGTTCCCAGAATTCTCAGGAGAAGGCCATACCCACACAGAGGCCTCATTGGCTATGACCTGATTGACAGACTAGACTCTACCCCTTCACTCTTAATCCTCTCAAATCCCAAATTGACACCAGATTATGTAACTACCACAGTCATAATTCATACTAAAGGCTTCAGTCCTGGGTCTTCATCGGCAAGTACTTCAAGTCCTCCTTGCTTTCAGCAAACAAGTTTGTGTCATCTGCATATCACAGATTGTTAATAAGCTTTCCTCCAATCCTGATGCTGAATTCTTTACATATTCCATCTTCTATGATGATTTGCTCAGCATACAGACTGAATAAATATAGTAAGAGGACCCAACCCCAAAGCACACCTTTGAGAGTTTTAAAGGCATTTGACAGTGTGGACCATAATAAACTGTGGGTCACCTTGAATGGGAATTCCAGAACACTTCCTTGCACTCATTTGGAACTTGTACACAGAGCTAGAGGCAGTTATAAGAACAGAACAAGGGCATTCTGCATGGTTTAAAATCAGGAAAGGTTTGCATCAAAATTGTATACTGTCACCATATTTGTTCAATCTGTGTGCTCAGCAAATCATCAGAGAGGCTGGATGATTTGAAGAAGAATGTGGCATCAGGATTGGAGGAAGTGATACGCAGATGACACAACTTTGCTTATTTGAAAAGTGAGGACATGAAACACTTGCTGATGAAGATCAAGGACGGCAGCCTTCAATATGGATTACATGTAAAGAAGGCCAAAGTCCTCACAACTGGATGATGTTATGTTACAACAGGTAACGTCATGATAAATGGAGAAAAGATTGAAGTTGTCAAGGATCAGCAGATGTAGATGTACAAGAGAGTTCTCTCACAATGGATCAGAGCGCTATTATCTCTTCAGATAATCCAGCCTTGTCTAGTACCTGTTCATGTTGTATCCAGTTGCCTATTGGGTGAACGTATCAAGAGTTAGACTTGACAGATACCTTCACCTCTGTTTATTAGAAAGAAACAATATTACCACCCCCAGCCCCAGAGACCCAGTGAGATAAGGAGTTTCAAAAGGGGACTGTAGGACACAGATGTCAATGAAGGTGTGTTGAAGTGTTAGAGGCGTCATAGCTTAAACAACCTTGCATGTGGAGAGCTTTGTGACCCGCACAAACTTTATTTCTAGTCAGTATATTCTTATGTACTGGAGCTGATATCAATTTCATTCACTGCCCTACTAATTCCCTTCCATTGTAGCACTTGCTTTGCCTTGTGTCTGTCTATTTGACATCTATGGGTCTTTGTTTTGAACAAATGGTGCCCAGTTTTGTTGATGCACTAAGCACATATTTACATTGCTTATTGGGTAATCTGTCCCTACACAAAAGAATAAAATGGTATGACCCCACTTACATAAAAAGACAAGAATAAGCAAAGGTATAAAGACTACCTTTTCTGTGGTTACCAGAGGGCATAAAAGAGGGGAGGTGGGGAGGCAGATTTATTATTTATAGAACCATACTGATTAACGGTGGGGTTAAATAGCCAATTAATGTAATTGTTGTCATTAAGTTGTACACCTCTTTAAATTTTTGAATCGTTAAAAGTGGTGTGATAGATATATTTACAACAACAAAATAAAATAAAGAGTAGCTGCTAAGATTGCTTATAAGATCTAGCTTGGTTCCCAGGCATGGAGGTATAGAGTTATGGTTTCATGGGACATGTGTTTAGCCCTCCTGTTCTCCCTCCTAGTTCATTGTCTAGTACCTAAGGGCTTAAAATCTTATAAGCAGTCATCTAAGGCACAATCAGTCTCTATTCATCAAGAGCAACAGAGGAAGGAGAGTCATAAATAGGAGGTAAAAATGGAATATGTAGTTAATTACCTCCATGAACAACTGCCCCTTTGCCATGAGACCAGAAGAACTAAAGAGTTGCTGGCTACAATTGCTGAACATTTTGATCAAAGGTTCTATAGAACAACCCCTATCAAAAGGGGTGTGTGGCAAGGGTGGGGTTGGGAAGAGGGATGCAGAACAGAATTTCAAATTCTCCTAGAATCCAGTATTTCTGGATCAAAAGGATTTGGATGAGCCCTTTAAACTAGTGTCCTGAGATACACTTTAAACCTTTAACCAAAAATATCTCCTAACTTCGTCTTAATTAACAATAACAACTCAAAAGATTAAACAAGAACCTTAGAAGGCTGTAAGTTTATGTTATGTAGACGAACAACTCAGAAAAAGAGGGGACAATTTAAAGAACGCACTCAATGTCATTGAAATGTGCAGGTAAAAACCTGACTTGGTGATGCTTTTGCTGTGTATCTTGTCACTAATAAAAATAAATTAATTAAATCAATTATTTTCAAACACTGAAAAAGAAAGAAATCATTTGTTCTCTCTTCTGGTGTGTGGCTGCCAGGGAGAACTTCTGAAGAGGAGAGGAGAGATACTCCTTGTAACTTAACTGAATTAATAAGTTGGAAAAAAAGCTATCACCCAGTTTGCACAACCTGGCTGTCGGCAAATGTGTGAATTAACAGGCTTCTTGACTGCTTTTAGTTTCCCCACAGCGAGGAGGGTGGAATAACTCTTTCAGATCCAATCATCTGTTCTATCTCGCCATTACCTGTCCCTGCCCCCACTATCAACATTTATGCAGCCCAGATTGTCCCCAGCTAAATAAGTTTAACAACTGGCTTGATGCCTATCTACTGCAGCCAGCCAATTGGAAGCACCCTGGAGCAAACATTAGCTTGGTGCTCCGTAAGCAGAGAGAGGAAGGAGCCCTTATTGTAATGTTAATAAACTTTAAGCTCCAGGGCCCTTCACTCTCAGGATTACTTTGCGAACTGAGAGCTGTTGGGCGGTGCATCCCCCGTGGCTGGCTCTAGATGAGGAGAGGAAGCCACCACTAAGAACATTTCTGGGAAATTCCTCGAGACCTCTGGAAGAAGCATCTGGATCTTCAATAAGTCATTTCAATTTATTTTCTCATTCTAAAGAAATATTCGTGGGGGTGGGGTGGGGGGTGAGGAGCTGATATCAAGGGCTCAAATAGAAAGAAAATGTTTTCAAAATGATGATGGGAACATATGTACAAATGTGCATGACACAATGGATGGATGGATGGTGATAAGAACTGTAAGAGAGGAAAAAAAAAGAACGGTAAGAGCCCCCAGTAAAATGATTAAACAAATAAAAAGAAATATTCATTTTATTCTGCATAATGTTGTTAGTTTTCCTTGGAGAGGACCTCCAGAATTATGTCCATTTGGGCCCAACACAACCTGGATCCACGTCCTCTCCCTTTCAGGGTTTACGAAACACAGCCCTTCCCGGTGAGACCAAAGCTAGTAGTCTGGCTTCACTGCTGGTAGCTTCACTCTCACCAGCTTCTCCATCTTTGCCCTGCATACCCAAACAGGCATGCTCTGGCCTTGTACACATGTAACCAGCCATGCCTGCCTTCTCAGAGATGATTGCAGTTAGCTCTCTGGGAATACCAAGCGTCCATGTGCGTGATAGACAACTCCCCAGCTTCTTGACCATTGCCTTCAGGTTGAAATTGGCTTCTCTCCTTTCCTTTCCCTGTATTAGTCCAGGTAAATTAGAGAAACAAATTCATAGACACTCATGTATATAAAAAAGAGGTTTATATACAAGAGCAATTGAATATTGAGAAAACGTCCCAACCTGGTCCAGATCAAGACCATAAGTCCAATATTAGCCCATATGTCTGATAGCAATCTATAAAGTCCTTTCCAGACTCACGAAATACATGCATTGATGCCGAAAGCAGGAGGATCACAGACCAGTGGGTTGGAAGTCTTATGGATCCAGTGGCATTGTAAGCATTTCAGCGCTGATAGGGGTCTCTACGTGGCTTCTCAGGCTCCAGAGGTCTGCTTGCATCAGGGTAGGTCCATGTGGCTTCTCCTGCTCCCAGGGCATAGTGTCATGTGTCTTGTCAGTAGAGCATCTCTCAGGGAACAAGTAGAGAGAAACTGTATCTTCTGCCTCCAAAGAGGAAAAATCAGATTTCCCAGAATTCTCAGGAGAAAGCCATGCCCACACAGAGGCCTCATTGGCTATGATCCGATTGACAGATGACTCCACCCCTTCACTCTTAATCCTGTCAAGTCCCAAATTGACACCAGATTATGTAACTACCACATTGCCCTTCCCTTCCAAAATATTTTCAAGGCAATGTATTTGCTCTCAGGAGGCTGGCACATTTGAAGACATGCAGTAAATACTTGTTCGATGAGTAATTTACAAGCAGGAATCTTAGGCTTCCTGGTGCCCAGGCTCTGACAGAGTGCTAACAAGCTATAAAATTATAAAAATATGAGCAGTTGTAGGAATGAAGATGTCAGTTCTTTTCTGTTGATTCACTGAATTTATGATTCTCAAACTTGATGTGAATTTTGAGTTGTATTGTGTAACCCCAAAAGATACATTCATGCCCTAACCCCCACCCCCACCACACCCCATCTACACACATCTGAATGTGACCTTATTTAAAAACAAGTTTAAATGTGACGTTATTTAAAAATAAGTTCTTTGCAAATGTAATCAAATTAAAATAAGCTCATACTGGAATCCTAGATGTGAGTTACTCTGAAGTTGATTCCCCTCAATGGCAACTTCATGTGTGCATTGTACAGGGTAAAACTTCCACAAGGTTCTCAAGGCTGTAACCTTCCAAAGGCAGACTCCCGGCCTGTCTTCTGAAGCACTTTGGGTGGGTTCAGCAATGGAGTCCAAATTAGAGAACATTTGACCAAAGAAAAATAGCTGTTCCAGGGTCCAGTCTGATCCTTCTTAACCACTTCATCTTACAGTTTCTAGTTTAAAACGGAAGAATATTTACCCTATGGTGAGTTCAGAGAGAAGGTGCCAGCAGGTGGACACCATGTTCCATGAAGGCTTTTCAAATGCAGATTGCTGTCACCATTCATTGTGTAAGATGCTCTTAGGGAATGTGTAAGGGCCTTCCAAATTTGGGCATGCTTGCCATAGCTACAATGGTTTATTTACATGAAGTCTGATTCAGACTCCGTTTTGTCCCAGGCTCTGCTTCTACTTCTGGGAATAGAATAGTGACCCAGGACTGTTGGTAAGTAAACAAAGGTGACCTGCCCTCAGGAAGCATGCAATGAAAAGTTGTTGTTGTTAGGCGCCTGTGATAATTGGGTTTTGTATCAATTTGGCTCTGCCAGGATCCTAGCTGGGCCAGTAATTTGGCCATAAGGCCTCTTCCATAATGAGACCTCACATAATGTCCCTTAGATTATGGTTTCCATAAGATATAGTTAGCCATTAGAATGTTCATCTACTTTCAATAAACCTTTGTACCTTATTATATAACATAGTCGGAGAGTCTTGTTCTCTAGGACAATTCAGTCAGCCTTTTGCTAGTAGTTGAGCATGTAACCATTTGTGCCATTGTTTCAGGTACAAAAGAATCCCCAATCTCAAATATAACTTGAGAATAATATATGTTAAGTCTTAAAGGCGATATAAAGACAACACAAAGGCACAGACACATCTTCTGGGTGAGGGAGGCCATTAGCACAAGGTCATAATGACATCGGAGGATTCACAGGCAGGATGCTAGTTACATAAGACATGGAACAAAGGGAATTGTCACAAATTCATGATCGGTGGCCGATCGATACATCATAGTTATAGTTGGGACTACAGAAGCAGGAATGGGACCATGCTTGGGACACGTACATTGTTAGAGATCAAAAAACTCAAACTCACTGCCATCCAGTTAATGCTGACTCATCGCGAACTCATTGCAACTATCTACGGGAATAGAAAGCCCAGTCATTCTCCCTCGAAGTTCCTGGCGGTTTTGAACTGCCAATTATTCGGGTCTCAGACCAATGGGTGACTGCTACCCCCACCAGGGATCAAGAGCTTATAAAATTGGTCAAGGCCTTCTGACCAAGGCAGTCAGGGCATGACTGATAGGGCATGACTGACTGGACATGACTTATGATGATGTGACACCACCACCCCCAGCACTGTCCATCAAGGAGACAGAGATATGTGAATTAAGTGTGGCTAAAACTAAATATAAATAAAAAAAACTAAATAAATAAAGGATACACACAGATAATTCCCTAAAAGACTGCCCATCCCTGACCTGGCTGGAGAGGGTGGAGTGTCAGAGTAAGCCAGTCTCTGATAACCACAGGGTCCGTAGGCACAATTGTACAGTTATAATACATAAAGATCATAGTAAAGTCTTAGAAGATAGGAGAGATAGGAGAGAGAATACAATAAAGGAGTCAGACACAATTGTACAGTTATAATACATAAAGATCATAGTAAAGTCTTAGAATATAGGAGAGATAGGAGAGAGAATACAATAAAGGAGTCAGACATATTTCATGGTAGCATGCTCACCTCCAGGACAGCCATGATCTCAGCAGTCAGGCCCTTGCAGAGAGAGGGAGGGGAAGGAGAAGCGATTATATTTCCAATCACGGCATATATATACTTAGGGGGTGTGCAAGACTCACTGATTACAGGTAACCATATCATAACAGAAAGGGCTGTACAATAGGCATACAGGAAGGGGATGAGCTAGGGGTACATGCAATAGAAAGGGGAGAGACTAGAGGTACACATGTGACAAGATGGGTGGATCTTAGATTCAAGATAGCAGCCTAACCTTGGTCCTCCTTGAGTTGGCTTGACCTTGTCTCTGGGCTCTCTTTCAGGGATGCAATCCGCTATCCTTATCAGCAAGGAGTGGGCCCTACTTAGGGTAGGACAGACTTTAGAGTCTGATTGCTCTAGATCAGGGGTGCTCACACTTTTCAGCATGCGAGCTACTTATAAAATGATCAAGTCAAAATGATCTACCAACTACAAAAAGGCAAAACATATTTATTTTTATTTATTTATTATATTTATTCATAAATGCATTGAGAATTATTTCTATGTACAATGTATGTTTATGTACCTTGCATAACCACATGAGTCCATATTGCACAACACAATTAACCATGTACATTTTTCGTCATTACCTGAGTTTACTTTCATGACTTGCACTGAATGGAATGAGCCAGGGATGCATAGTCCAGTAGCTGCTGACAGCCAGCCTCAAGCACACTTCCACATGATCATCAGTCATGGTGGAATGGTACTTGGACTTAATGATCTTTACGTGGGAAAAGAAATAAGTAGAGCCGAATAATGCAGTCAGGGAAGTAGCACATTTTCTCATGTTTGAGTACTTTCCCTCTGCAAGTAAGTTCCAGAACTGTTCATGCACTCTGGACTTCAGCTGAATGTCAGCTTGCGGTGTCAAAATCTCCCATTCCATATGAAAGTGATGCGTTTTTGTCTTCTTACTTGGCCCAGCTCCCCCACTCATCTTAATACCCTTTCTTACATTTAAGAGAAAAAAAACAAGGTCTAAAAATTGGCGATAACTTAGCTTGTCAGTTTTGCTGCACCTAGCGCAGTTGTTTGCGCATGCGTTTGACACCTAAGATTGCATCTGATTGCGCTGTATATCCATTAAGTGACAGGATTGATGATAGGCTTACGGCTATTTTTTAATGCCATGCGATCTACCCACACTACATCTGCGATCGACTAGTAGATCGCGATAGACGTATTAAGCACCCCTGCTCTAGATGGCCGTTACCCTCAGGGTAATAACCTCTAAACAGCTTCCGTTGACCTCCAAGTGTACAGTCATTTACTATGTGTTGCAAGCAGTGTCCTAGGTATGGCCTCTATTTTGGGGGAGACACCTGAGGAAAACCCTTTTGCATCCCACAGTGGAGGTATTCTACTTCCCAATGCACTCACTCCTGAGGGCAAGATTCTACCCATCTGTGGTTATTGATCAGAAGGAATTCAGTCAGCAGGACTCTATATGTGGACTCTGCACATAGATTTTGGGCTGTTACTGTCAACAACAGCCTCCTGCAAAACGGGGTGCTCAGAATGTAAGCTCTAATACACCACCAAGGACTTCTATTGGAGTAGAATCCAAACCTATTGCTGTAGCCCAAACTAAAACCAAAGCCCATTGCCACCGAGTCCATTTTGAAGCACAGTGCCCTATCCAGGGTTTCCGAGGCTGTCTATCTTCACAGGTGCAGAGAGCTGCTTTTTCTCCAGGGCAGCTGCTAGAGTAATGCCACCAAAGCCATGGACCATCAGAGGTTACCAGAAGCTGGAGGAGGGAAGAACCCTCCCTACTAACTAGAGGCTTCAGAACTGATACCTTTATTTTTGGACTTCTAGCCTACATAACTGTGAGAAAATAAATGGCTATTGTTTTCAGCATTCCAAATGTATGATCAGTCACTCCTGTCCTAGAAAACTAACGCAATATGCTTTAGCACCCTGGTTAAGGTGCAGATCCCAGGGCCAGGTCCCAGACGTTGGATTCAGTCATCTGGAGAGGGACTTGGGAACACACATTATTCAGATCCCCAGGTGATTCTGATGTAGGCAAGTTTTTGAGAAATACGACAAAAGGAAAGGCTTGTGGCTAGGTATAAAAGTTACTCTTAGAACCCCAACCCAAGTTGCTAATTCATATCAAGTTCTGTCTGGAGTTTAGTTCCAGAAAATGTTTGATCCCGGGAGGTTGTGACAACCTCTTATTTCTTTTCTGTAGGCAAATTATCATGGTGAAGATTTGGGAAATCAGTCCAATCTGGGCTCAGCTTGCTATATCCGCCATAATGAGGAAAGGAGAAGGGGGGAGACTGAAGGGGGAAGTAAGGGTATGAGGGAAAAAATGAGGGCAGCTGAGGGTAAATGTTCCAATGTTATAGATTTACATAGGATGAGGGAGCCTACTGTGGACAAAGATTTTTCAGCCTGTGCTCATGGTTTTTGACATAGTAACAAAAGGGTTATCTCGTCTATGGGTGGGAAAGATATTCTTAGTATACGGGATCTGAAGTTCTTCACAACAATTTTTCTAAGGGAAGAAATGCCTTACTTTGGGAAATTATCTGGAAGTAGAAGATGAAATCCTAAAGGGTGGATAACCTACTCACTGCCACCGAGTGTCTCACAGTGACCCTGTGGAACAAACTGTAACTACCCTTTTGGGTCTCTGAGGCTGCAAATCCATACAGGAGCTGACATGCTTTTTCCTCCAAGCAGTAGTTGGCAGGCTTGAACAGCTTACCCAATTCAGGGAGTGCCACCAGGGTTCCTTAAAGGAGTCAACTGGGTGGGCTTGAACCACCAACCTTTCAGTTAATAGCTGAAGGCATGAACTGCATCCTATTAAAGGACCCATCTCCCACGCTCCCTTGCGTCTAGTTATGGCAGTGTCCCTAGGTTCAGGCCAATGACAGAATCAAAGAAATGGAGGACTACAGTTTTTCCTTTCTCTATTCCAATCTGTAAAAAAAACCCAAAAAACTCCTTTCCACAAGTTGAAATCTCTTCAAACATAGAAATTGAGCCACCAAAGGAGAAGGTTTTGATGAGTTGGTTTCATTTCTTCTCTTCCAAGTCTTTAAAAAACCCCAACCCTGTGGGTGAAGGGAGACCACAGACAGTGTAAGATATGAAATAATAAAAATGACAATGTCTAATTAAGCAAGGATTCACAAGGGTAGGAGGGTGGGGAAAAAAAGAGCTTATACCAAGAGCTGGAGTAGAACATGTTTTGGAAATGATGATGGCAACATATGCACAAATATGCTTGAATGTTGTGAGAGCTGTAAGAGCCTCCAATAAAATGACTAAAAACAACAACACCAAAAAATCACTGCCCTGGAGTCATAATGGAGTCAAATACCTAGGGTTTGCAAGACCGCACAGCTTCTCAGGAGCAGACAGTCGTATCTTTCTCCCACAGAGCGGCCGATGGGTTTGAACCACTTAGTTAGACGTTAAAAACCCAACACATAAACCTCATTCTGTAAGAGCAAGCATTAAGATGGCTAAATAGCAGAGAGGCATATGGGTAGAGCAGGGTTTAGATGGATTGGGAATGGTGAGTTGTTCATTATAGACTAGAACTGTTGAGCAGTTGGTTAATCACCTGTGTGTTAGTCTGCGTCTGACTAGTGAAACAAATTCATCGACACTCATGTGTAAGGTGACCAGAAGTCCAGCTTTTGGCGGGACAGTCCCAATTTTTGGCATTTTTTAAAAGTTCCGATTTTTGGAAAGAATGCATGACAAGCTAGGGAATGGTCTATTTGGTTCATATAGATCAAAATTTTAATCAAGAACTCCCCCCCCCCACCGGTCAATGGTGTCCCGCTTTTAAATCTGGTCACCTTACTCATGTGTGTAATAGAGAACTTTATATCAAAGAGTAATTGTATATTAAGAATTGTATATTAAATCCCAGCCCAGTTCAGATCAAGTCCATAAGTCTAATATTAGCCCATATGTCCGATACCAGTTTATCAATTCCTCTACAGACTCACGCAACACATGCAATGATGCTGAATGCAAGATCACAGGCTAGTGGGTGGAAAGTCCTGTGGCTCCAGTGGCAGGGTGGTGGCAGGAACTCGTCTCAGTGCTGCCATAAATCTCCACGTGTCTCCTCCAACTCCAGGGTTCTGGCTCCATCAGGGTAGCTCCATGTGTCTTGTCAACAGGAATGTCTCATCTTGCAGGAGGTGAGTGTTTGTCCAGCCTCCAGCGAGCTATTATCTCCATAGTGCCTCCAAATGAGGCCATCAAACTGCGACCTGATTGACAGGCTAATCTCCACCCTTTCACTCTTAATAGTCTCAAATTGACACCAGATTATGTAACAACCACAATCTGGTATATAAATTCCATATATTGGAGTATAAAGCTACTCTAGAATAATACTATAATACATAAATAATACCATACAACATGAGAACATGTCTCATGAGCAGGATGCTATCCTATATACTTTCAACATTTATTTAATCCTCTTACTGCTAAAAGCTAAGAACTGTTAACATCACAAGAAGCCCTTGTGGCCCCATGGTGCTCTGCTTTTAATTTTAAAAATCAGCAGTTTGAACCCACTGCCTCTTCCTCAGTGGAAAGATGTGGCAATCTGTTTCTGTGAAGATTTACAGCCTTGAAAATCCGATGGGGCAGCTTTATTTTATTGCCTTGTTATGACTTGGAATCAACTTGGTGGCACTCTATGTTTGATTTAATATAAGCGATGAGGAAACTGAAGCCATATAACTAATAAGAAGGTTTCAGGAGTTGGGCGGGTATTGGATGCTGCTGCTAATTGCTGGGTCAGCAGTTGAAACCCCTTAAATCTTGACAGCTTGGGAAATCCAAAGTGGCAGTTTTTCTCTATCCTCTAGGGTCACTGGGAGTCAAAACGGACTCCGGGGCAGTGGAGTTTTTGCAGGGGCAGACCATTTCTTGACCTTCTTGAGAGGATGAGAAATGTAGGCGATTTTCTTCGCCAGGTGGACCAAAAGAGGTTAGAGGTGCTCGTGTTTTAGAACTAAGTCCTCTAAGTTCGAACCTTTGCTAAGAATTTGCCCTTTCCACCCAGAGACACTGAATCAGAATCGCCTTTTAACAAGACTCCCCAGGTGATTCCTAGAGATCTCCAGGTGATGCTGAAAAATTCCCTGCAGATCTTGTTAAAATACAGATTGCTTCTGCGTGGCTGGGATGGAAAGGCACATCCTGAGGGATGAACCGGTTGGAGCCTTGTTTAGAAGGCAGCGTTTCGAGCTTTTTCAGAATTAATGGTTTCAGGTTCATAAGCATGAGGTAATTTCCTGAATATTTCAACCTGGGGGTGGGGCGTGGAGAATAGAAAGTAGAAACGTCAGAAGCCATTTTACAGGCACCGGTGGGAAGGCAATGGGGAAGGGGAAAGGGTGGTGGGTGAGTGCTGACATGGCAGGGGGTGGTGGCAGGCGATGGATTTTATCCGGTCTTGAGGAGGTGCTGTTCAGATTTAGAATATTGGCTACTGGAGTCGCCGTGGTGTGTGGGCTTACATCTTTCTTCTTTCAAATCATTGGGCCAACAGTGGAAAACCGAAGAGGTGGAGGCTGATTGTGTGTCGTGGATAACTGGGTTGCTTCGGAAGCATCCGATTCTTGCTGAGGATGGGGGAACACGTGGCTCCCGGTCCAGATTCAGGCGGCAGTATAAAAGGCAGGGGGAGGGGTGCACAGGCCTGGGGAGGGGGCGGCACAGCGACACCTCGGAGTCTGGCTCACCATAGTATTCACAGGAAAATCTCTCCAAGGAGCCCTTTGGTTTACCCCCCTTCTCATCATCTTTTACCGTCCGTCCAATCAGAGTTGTCTTTATTTAAAATCCAACCCCTTCTGCCAGACTCAGCCCCTGCTGTCAGCCATCCACCAAGCCTGATACTCCAGTCCTGTTTCCAGGCTTGGTCTGGTGGGGGCGATGCACAAAGACGCTCCAGGGGAAGGCGAGGATTTACTTAGCCAGGCCTGTTACTGCCTGTGCAGAGGGCTCCCAAGAAAAGTCTCCTGCTTGAAGTGGGGGGTGGAGGGTAGCCCTCCTTGAGGACAACTTCCCTAGAGGCTCCCTCTTGTGAGTAACGCTCCTTAACTTAACCCCAAGAACAACGTTTTGTCGTCCATTACGGTAGAATATCAGAGAGGGCTTAATTGTAAGCCCCCTAATAAAATAACACGCTTATTCTTCAGCTAACATACTCACTGCCGTCAAGTCCGTGCCAACTCACAGCGACCTTCTTGGTCGGAGTCGAACTATGCCTGTGATTTTCCCAGACTGTAGCTCTTTACAGGAGCAACGAACCTCTATCTTTCTGTTGAGGAACAGCAGGTAGTTTCGAACAGCTGACCTTGCCGTTAGCAGTCCAACGCGTAATCCGCCACCCCTACAGGGCTCCTTCAGCTAACAGAAACGCTGCTTGACTGAAGACTTAATAGTGTTTTGCTTTGACCTCATGTATTCTCACTCTAGAAGAATTTTACAAGTGAGAGCAGAAATTCCGATTCCAGATTTGGGTTTACATTTCTTTAGTATATTAGTGTAAGCTCCTAAAGGGGAAAGGGTCCTCATTTGCTGAGCACCTAACCTTGGCCAGGTCCTGGGGCTAGCTCCTTCACCACCCAGTCCTGTTTAGCCCTTAGAACAGAGCCTCTATGACAAAATAATAATTTATAAATTATCAAGGGTTCATGAGGGAGTGGGGAGCGGGGAGGGTGTGGGGGAAATGAGGAGCTGATGCTAGGGGTTTAAGTGGAGAGCAAATGTTTTGAGAATGATGAGGGCAATGAATGTACCAATGTGCTTTACACAGTTGATGTATGTATGGATTGTGATCAGAGTTGTATGAGCCCCCAATAAAATGATTTAAAAAAAACACACAAAAAACAGAGCCTGGAGGGAGGGAGTGGTCATTCCCCCTGTTTTCAGGGGGGTGGAAATGGAACCTCTGAGTGAATTAGCATAACTTACCAGAGTCACACATCTCTAATGATGAAGTTAGGATTGAACTCTAAGTCCACAAGTCTCCAGAATGTGGACTCCCTTCCAGCACACTTTGCTTCTAAGAAGTCATGAAGCAGTCATTAAGGTATGACAGCACAGACTCAATTCACAGATAGGCGATGTGGCTCCTGCCTTGGAAGAAGTCACCATCCCGGGGGGGAAAGCATGCAATTGAAATATATAATGTCCTGTGATAAGTTTAGTAATATACCAATAATAGGGAGAAGCCCAGAGAAGCAAGTGACAGACCCTGGCTGAGGTGACCTCAATCAATTAATGCCTACTATATTCCAGGTCAAGTGACATATGGAAATACATAAGAGCACTGTACTAAATATGAGTATAGAAAAACAAATCTAGTTGCTGTTGATTAGACTCTGATTCTTAGCCCCACCCCATGTATGTCAGAGTAGAATTCTGCCCCATAGAGTTTTCAATGACTGATTTGGGGGAATTCGGTTGCTTAACCTTTTTTCCAAAGACTAGAATCACTAATCTTTCATTTAGCAAGTGAGCACCTAACCTTTTGTGCCCCCCAGAGATTGTACTAAGTATGCCTCATCTCATGCCGTCTTCAGTCTTGATTTGGCATTTGGAAGATGGCAAAGAGATTTCCAGGCCTGCTGCCCCCCATACAGTAGGACTCTGTGTGTTATCGTGTTTGTGGGACCTTTACGCATCGCTCTATGATAATGAGAGTAGAGTGGAGCCTTGTCTGAAGGTGAAGCTGCGAGAGAGACTTTGCTGTGCTTCCAGCTGGCTAGGAGGGCACAAGGAGAGGCCAGACCTGACCTGGCTTTCATCGCAGGGTATCAGGAATACAGGGAGTCTAGCCTCTTTGTGGCCTGAGGGATATTCAAATTCTACCTTTCTTGTGCCAAAATACATCCCTGAAGTACCTAGAATGTTGGCAAAAAAAAAAACAATTGGTCTGAAGATTTTGCCTGCTTTGCCCAGCCCATCCAGATTGTTCTCATGGAATATCACTCAAGTTTTTTTTGTTTTTCTTTATGCCTTTCCTTACTCAAATCAGCAACTGCTGGATAACATAAATAACCCCAGTCAGGGTCCCTACCACGTGGAAGTGACAGTAATGTTCTTTTTGACAGTAATGTTGCTAGATGCCATAGCATCTCCTACTACAGTCACTACTCAAGTACAACAGAATGAAACACTGCCCGGTTCTAGGCCCTCTTCACAATTGTTATGTTTAAACCAGTGGTTCTCAACCTTCCTAATGCAGTTTGTTGTGGTGACCCCAACCATAAAATTATTATCGTTGCTACTTCATAATTGTAATTTTGCTATTGTTATGAATTGGGTGACCCCTGTGAAAGGGTCATTTGACCCTCAAAGGGGTCGCGACCCACAGGTTGAGAACCACTGGTTTAAACCCACGTTGCAGCTACTGTGTTAATCTATCTCATTGAGGGCCTTCCTTTTTGCTGATCTTTTACCAAATCTGATGGCCTTTTCCAGAGACTGGTCTCTCCTGATAATATATCTAAAGTACATGAGATATAGTCTTACCATCCTCACTGCTACGGAACATTCTGGCTATAATTTCTCCGAGACAGACTTGTTTGTCCTTCGGACAGTCTATAGAATATTTTGAATAGTCTTTGGCAACACCATAACTCAAAGGGATCTATTCTTCTGCAGTCTAGCTTTACTCAGTGTCCAGCTTTCACATCCGTATGAGTGGTTAGAAATGCCCTGGCTTCTATCAGGGCACTTAGTCCTTGCTCTGCAACACTTTAAAGAGGTCTTAGGCAGCACATTTGCTAACACAATACATTTGATCTCTCCATTGCTGCTTCCAAGAGCATTGGTTGTGGATTCAAGCAAGATGAGGTCCTTGACAACTTCAACTTTTCTCCATATTCTGATGTACAAAAATGCCAGTTGTATTTTTTTTCCCCTTTACCTTGGGATGTAATCCATACTGAGGCTATAGTCTTTGATCTGTATCAGTAAGTGCCTCAAGTCCTCTTCACTCTCAGCAAGCAAAGTCAAGCCATCTGCATATCTCAAGTTGTTAATGAGTCTTTCTCTAATCCTGATGCTGCATTCTTCCTATATTCCAGATTCTCTGATGACTTGCTCAGCAGACGGAATGAATAACGATGGAGAAAAGATACTCTGGTGCACACTTTTCCTAGTTGTAAACCACACAGTACCCCCTGTTCTGTTAGAAAGAATGCCACTTGGTCTAGAACAGGTTCTGCAGGAGCATGCTTCAGGGTTCTGGAATTCCAGTTCTTCCCAAGGTTATCTATAGCATACAGTCAGATGCCTTTGCACAGTCAATAAAACACAAATAAACATCTTTCTGGTATTCTCTGCTTCAGCCAAGATCTTTCTAGTTTCAGCGATAATACTGATCCTTATCTGTTCCATTTCATTTTTATTTAAAGATCATTTTATTGGGGCTCTTACAACAATCCATACATCAATTGTATCAAGCATATTTGTCCATATGTTGCCATCATTATTTTCTAAACATTTACTATTTGAACTTGGTATCAGCTCCTCTTTTTTCTCTCCCTTCCACCTTACCCCTCTCATGACCCTTTGGTAATTTATAAATTAGTATTGTTTGCATATCTTACACTGACCACTGTCTCCCTTCACCCACGTTTCTGTTGTTCGTCCCCCTCAGGGTGTGTGTGTGTGTCCCATTTCATTTTTGACAACTCCCATTTTTTCTAGATTCATACTTTGTACATCCCACATTCTGATTATTAGTGGATATTTTAACTGTTTAGTTTCATAAACATAGATTGAAAAATAGACATTCATAACTTGTATGAGGTTCTTATATTTATTGTTTATTGATTTTTGTGATTTTTCAGAAATCAGGTATATACTTGTATATACTGTGTTTGTTTCTAGTTGGTGGACTGTGGAGAGAAGGTCTTATTTCTAAGAGATGAAGGGTTTTCCAGCTACTATTCCAGCTACTTCTCAAATAACATTTGTGAGTCTAGGTAGTCTTTATTCCCCTCTTAAGAATACAAAAGAAAAAAAACAAAAAAAAAACAAAAAGAAATAAAAACAAACAACAACAACAAAAAAGAATACAAAGGAAAAGTAATGGTCCCTGTGGTCAAGACAGCTTAGTGTTTAAAGGAGTGAGAAATCCTGAGTGCATTTGGTTCCACCACTTAAAAACTGTGTGACTCTGAGTAAGAAACTTCGTATTCCAGGGCTTTAATGCCTCATCTTTAAAAAGATGGTGATGAAAGTAATTATTATAATTTATCAAGGGGTCACCAGGTTGGTGGGGGATGGAGGGAAAAAGAGAAGCTGATATCAAGGGTTCAATAGAAAGTAAATGTTTAGAAAATAATGATGGCAACATATGTACAAATATGCTTGATACAATTGATGTATGGACTGTTTGTAAGAGCCCCACTAAACCCCTCCCCCGAGAAGAATTTACTTCAAAGGATGGCACTGAATCTGCAGCTTCGGGAGAAGGATATATCTGACCAGAGCACACAGGAGCAGATGACGGGGGAGGAAGAGAGACTGGAGCACATCCTGGCCC
>NW_022111357.1:8835454-8841706 GCF_000313985.2 Echinops telfairi
GAAAATGTTTTGAGAATGATGTACAAATGCGCTTTACACAATTGATGTGTGTATGGATTGCGATAACAGTTGTATGAACCCCTAATAAAATGTTTTTAAAAAAAGACTTGTATGATCCACTAATAAAATGTTTAAAAAAAAAAGAGCCCCACTAAAATGATCTTTTTAATAATAATAATAAAAAAGATGGTGATGGCACTATATAGTTCATAGTGTTGTGCATGGAAAACTCACAGGACTAAAAAAGAAAACTCACAGGAGAGTCCATGAGGTAGTTAGTTTATTGTGCCAACCTGGTCAATAAACACATGTGGGATTAATTGCAGCTGCCTTGCTTGTGCTTTGCCTCAATTTGCAAGCTACACTACCTGTGGGACACCTGACCCGTGGATTGTGTCACTGTAATTTGAGGTTCCTTCAAGACCTGCTTTGCCACACGATTGGAATTTACATCTCTTGAGTTGGGGACTGTCGGACCCTGTCATCTAGCTGACTGTCGTTGACCTGCCTTGCTGTTTGCTGCCTGTGCCCAGATAGCCTGAATTGTTCTACAGACTGCCAAGGTCTCACGGGAGTGAGTTGCACTGACCCATTTGTACTGCTTTATAATTTAATTACTTGTTTATTTCTTATGTTATATATCTATCTATCTGTATAAATATATATAAAATTATTAGCGTTCTGATTTTGTTTCTCTAGAGAACCCTGTCTAACACAGTCCATTCGAAAAGTTTGGAAATCACAGAAAAACTAAAAACCAGAAATCAGCTAACCCTAGGAACTCAAACGGCAGTGGCTAATAAAATGGCAATTTTGTTCAAATTAGAAAAAGCCAGCCCATCTTCAGTTACTTGCCTGACATCAGCCAAAAAGTCGTCCTAAAAGAAGGCACCATTTATTTATTTTAAATTTTTTATTGTGAACTAGGTGAAGGCCTACAGAGCAGATCATCAGTTTAATGTTCAACTATTTGTATACATTTTATTTCAACTCATCCATATCAATCCCTTTAAGTAACATTGTTTTTCCCACTTTCTCCCTGTGTTTCTTGTTTCTCTCTCTCCTTCTTTCCTAACCCTCTGTCTTTTGTTAATGCCACCCTTTTGATCTTAGATGGTTGACAATTTGAACAGGAGATGAGTTCAGTTCCAGACCTAATGGGTGACTCAGCCCAGAGTCTTGGGGGTCCCACCAGTCACTGACCAATAAGGCTGGTCTCTAATGATGTTGACTTCTCTTCCACATAGCAGTTGGAAGTAGTAGCCTGGCTTCGGTTAGTTCTTCTGGTCTCAGGGCTGTGGAGGCTGAAGTTTGTGTGGTCCATTACTCCACTGACTAGCTGTTTCTGTGTCTTCTGATTTTCATCTTTCTCTGGCTGGGAAAGACCAATAGTTTCACCTTAGATAGCAGTTCATGAGCTTTTCAGTAGCTAGTCGCTACTCACTGAAGTAGGAAGTAAAATCTTTCCTTCGTGGACTATGTGATGCCAATTGATCTTGTGGTCCCCTGAGCCCTCTGTTCCAACTAATCATTCTTTCAAGGTGTTTGGTTATGTATAAGAAATGTTTTATAATTTTGCATAAGTGACACCATTTAATAATTACACTGAGATATCAGGTATAAATTAAGATCATACTGAAAAAAAGCTGGATGTTTGATCATCTTGTCTGTGGCTGACAGAATAGGAAGTTTTCAATTTGTAGCTATTAATGATCATGTTACGATGAGCCAATTTGTACATAAAGCTTTTCTTGTATTTTCCTGGGAACTTTGACTAGATTTCAGTACCTAGCATGCACAAGGAGAGTTGTTCATTGAATAAAATGGAAAAAGAATGGGTTTGCTAAACAGTATATTAACTTATTTTCCAAAAGGCTTATCTCAATAGTGGTCATTGCAATTTTTGTTAGCAACGGAAAATGTCACCTCTTTTCAATTTACATCTCTAATTATCAGTGATGATTAGTATTTTCTATATATTTGTTCATTTAACTTACCTGCTTATTAGATGGGATCCTGATGATTTTTCTTATAATATCATATACAGTATTTTATTTCTTAAAGATACTAACCACTTAGAAATTTTACCTTGGTAGAAAGAAAATGTTTTGAAAATGATGATGGCAGCAAATGTACAAATGTGCTTGACACAATGGATGAATATATGGATTGTGATAAGAGTTGTATGAGTCCCCAATAAAATGATTTAAAATTTTTTTTACCTTGAAATTGTATTTTCATTTTTATTTTAATTTTTGTTATTATTTTTTACATGGTGATTTCTAAACTTAATGCAGTGACATGTACTGATATTTTATTTTGTAATTCATTTTACCATTCTAAGTCTTAGAGATTCCTCTTCCCGATAAAAGTGATATCCACTTCTATTTTCTTCTTGTTCTTGTAGGATTTGATCTTAAAACAAATATATTGTTTCTCTGCCTTTTGGTTAAGATCAAGTGTAAAAATATAGCTATCTCATCTATCGCTCTGGAATTTATTTAATAATATTCTTTTAAAAACCAGTTATTCTAATACCATTTGGGGTTTTGTTTGTTTGTTTGTTTGTTCATTTCTGATGTTGCCTTATGGTAAAAACTGACATGTATAAAAGTATCTTTCTCTGAGCAATAGTCTTCCAATTGATGTGTTTTTTTTAAGTTCTAACTTATTTAATCTTTAAAATCAGTTCAAGTGCTCAATTTAGCTTCAAGTGAATAGTGTTGAATGGTTTAAAGACTAAAATACCTTTGTAGAGAAAGTCTGAAAGGGCCTTGAAGTGCTCTGTGCATTGAAGTAGGGTCAAGATTAGCTAGAAGAGCCTGATCACTCTAGGCTAAGACCCTCAATAAAATAGAGAAATAATTAAATAAAGGTAGGAGTCAGGATGTTAAACAAAGGAAAGCAATAATGAAGTTTTGTTATTGAAAGAGGCGATGGAGATACTGATTGGATCTTCTGGAAATGTTGCCGAGGTATTGAAACCAACGCTTCTAAGAGTGTTCGGTTTAGAGGCACAGGAACAGTAGAGGAATGGAGCACGGAATACATGCCAGCGAGCTGCTTTTAGGAGATTACGGAAGTGGCTTGGCCATTGAGACACCTAGTGGCGAGGATCTTTACTGCCCATGTAAGAGCCTTACTTACAGGAGTGAGCATTTGGGGAGCTTAGCTGCCCGCCTTTCTACTCCCCCTTATCAATTTGAGGTCTGTATTTTTCATATGAAGCTACAGAAATAAGAGGTGATAGAACAATAAACTGAATAGCCTCTGCAAAGTTGGAAGAGCGAACTATGAAGCTGAATTAACACATGCTGACCAACACAAATTTCCAAGCCCTGGGGTATAGTTGAAGATGTAAATTTAATCAGTTCAATTAACATTCATTAGGGATCAGCAATATAGTTCATCAACTACATCCTTTCCATCGTCTACAGTTCTAGGCCTTGTAAAAACTCAAACCTAAGGATAATTATGCTTTTCATTTATTGTAATAGTGTTTGCATTGTACATACATCTACATTCAGAGTATTAGCAGGTGAAGATTGTTCTACATGCCATCCAGCATGTTAATTGAATGCACATTCAAACTATGGCATTGTGTTTATATCTGAAATTAGTTATTTTGTGACTAGGATATTCTTCAGTGGTTCAGAAAAGATAAAATTCATGGATTCATTCATCTGTCTCTTAGAGCACTTGGCTCTGGGGACTGAATGGTTAAAAAGAATCTCAGGTATTGCTTCCATGATATTATAGTCTAGAGGGGACAATTTAACAAGTCTCTAAAAAAGAAACCTATGACGGATGAAATTGCTAAGTGCTGGATTACGAGCCAAAATATTGACAGTCTGAACCCATCCAGAGGCACCTCAGAAGACAGGCCACGGCCATGAAAACCCGATAGAAAAGTTCTACTCTGCGTGCACAGGGTCATCAAGAGCCAGAATGGATTGCATGGCCACTAGCAGCACCAATCCCAATAAAGCGGGAAGCGAATGATGAGACTGAAAGTCTAGGATGCTAATAAAGGGAAGCAATTTGGTCTGGAGTTACAGAAAGCCTTCAGAGTAAAGCATGCCTAAGGTTAAGTCCTGAAAGATGGACAGGAGCTGGCCAAAAAAAAAAAAAAAAGAGGATGGGGGTGGGGGGAGGCTCTGGAACAGATTAAGTCACTTGAGAGCATGTTGAATTTTAAACTCTTAAAAGACAAGCCAGTGTGATGGGAGCAGAAAATGAAAGAAAGAGGCTGGAGGGGAAGGGAGTGGGCAGGGGTAGGAAATGGTTTGGGGAGCTGTTTGTTAAAAGCTGCCATGGAATTAGCCCCCTTCCCATGATGCCCCAGTGTACAACAGAAGGAAATCCAGCCTGGCCCCGGGCTCCCCCACGGTCAGTTGTAGATCAGACTGTTGTGATCCCTAGGGTTTCCACTGGCTAGTTTCAGAGGCAGACGACCAGCTTGCTCGTTCTAGTCTAACAGCTCTACAAAAACCCATTCACCATCCCAGCAACAGGCAAGCCTCCGCTGACAGAAGGGTGGTGACGGTATCTAAGTACCAGAAGGATGGTGGCTGTGTGTAAACACCAGAAGACAAAGTACAGTATTACAAAGGGTACCCCAAAAAACCCTGGAGTTGTGCTGGGTGGAGTAGTACGCATTTTTCCCCACTAGGCAAGCATCAAGTAACTTCCTCTGAGTGACAGCACCTGAGGCATCACCTGGGAAGGTTCTCTCTGGTCACAGTGTAGTAAAAGGTTGGGGGGACCAGCCCCCCACCACTACCCTCGGGTTCAGTAAGCACAATTGTACGGTTGAGATATATAAGTATTATATTAAAGTCATCGAGAGCATGAGCGATAGAAGAGATATTACAATGATGCCATCAGACACATTACATGGTAACATTGCTCACCTCAGCTCTGCTTGGTGATCCACATGGAGAGAGGGGGAAGGGAAGGAGGATGGGAAAGGGAACAAGGGAGAGAGGATGTGAGAGGAGAGGGGGAGAGAGAGCAGCGAGAGAGCAGTGCGTGCTCTCTATAGCTAACCCAGGCCTATATACCTTTGGGGGCATGCAAGCCCACTAATTACAGGTAAAGACAAACGTCACAGGAAGGGGTTGCACTATAGGTTATACAGCAATGAGAGGGGGTGGTCTAGGGACATACACGCAATAGGAAGAAAAGGGATTGGGGGTATACATGTGGCAAGATGGGTGGATCCTATACACAGGATGGCAGCCTAACTTTGGATGTCACTGAGCCTGTTCCCTGGCTCAACTGCTAGAGACCATTATCGGTAGGGTGTGAACTCCTAAGGGAACCAAGCTAATGGTCACAAGGCTTAGGGAGAAGTAATCCATTGTCTCCAGCAGCAGGGAGCAGGCCCACCCCTGTGGTGGGGCACACAACAGTCTGGCAACAATTGTCTTCAGGGGGGTTGTAAGCATCTGACCAACCCCTACAGTCACAGTAAATTTTTTTGTAAAATTAGTTTCGCTCAAACCTCGTTTTTTTTTGGGTGAAATTTTGTTTGCTCGGGAAAAATGCCACAGAAACTGTTGTGATGTTGAACACAGCTTACAAGGACAGTGCTATGGGGAAAACTCAAGTGTCCGAGTGATTTTTCTCATTTCAGATAAGGTGAAATGTCAATTGATGGCAAACCTCATTCTGGACATCTAGCAACTTCCCAAACAGATGAAAATGTCGACAAAATTCATGCACTTGCGCTCAAAGACCAATGACAGACCGTTGAAAAGATGGGAAGTTATCTGGACTATCTTGGAGCTCGGTTCTGCGCATTTTAACAACCAAAAAGGCCTGATTGTGGCAGACTTGGGACTGTTTTTGCCACCACAACAATGCACCTGCTCACACAGCCATCTCAGTACGCCAGTTTGGGGCAAAAAACCAGCGTGCCTTTCTTGCGCTCACACACCTGACTCACCTGACCTTGCTCCCTGCAACTTCATTTTGTTTCTGAGAATGCACAGAGACATGATAGTGTTAGGTAGGTTAGCAAAGGGCTGGGAATGTCTGTTAACGTGTGCCCAGAGGGCCAAGCCAGGGGAACAAAGGAGTGGCACATTGCACATGCCCAGAGGCTTGGATTCCCGCTGGTAGGCAGGGGTGGGCATGAACTTGAATTGGCCCACCTAGACCAGGTAAATTCAATTCAGCCAATGGGGTTGATCAGGGGTCTTCCACCACGCCTCCCGGGGAATCCTTAAAAAGGCAGGAGCCAGGAGG
>NW_022111357.1:8843170-8856255 GCF_000313985.2 Echinops telfairi
CATATGGGTTAATGTTGGACTTGTGGGCTTGGGCAGCACTGGGTTGGGATGTTTTCTTGATGTGCATTTAACCTTTATGTAAAACTCTCCCTTATACATGAGTTTCTGTGGATTTGTTTCTCTAAAGTACCCAGACTAACACAGTGTGAGAATGAGTGAAAGGGAGTAAGGTTTTGCTTTAGAAATACATTTAATGCTTGAATAATTCCCAATTACCATGTATGTAGTGTACTACTAACTTAAGAAGATCAATAATTGAACCCATCACTAAATGTAACCATCAACAGCTAGAATAAAGGAGGAAGAAGTATAGCAGGATGGTTAACAATGTAGAACTTAGAGTTGGAGAGATTTGAATTTAAATCTCAGTTTCGTCATTTATTAACGTGTAACATTGGGGAAGTTATTTAACTTCTCTAAGCTCATCTGAAAAATGGGATTAATAATAGTACCTAGCTCATAATTATTGGTGACTGCAATAGGAAAGTTGGAAACCAAGAGGAATGTACTCCAAAACTTCAAACTCATTGCCACGGAGTTGATTTCAACTCACAGTAATCCTACAAGAGGAAGGCCAATAGTTGGAAAATATGGCCTTGGTAATAGAAGCAAAGCTGGAGATCACATGATAGAATTTTGTAAGACCAATGACCTCTCCATTGCAAATACCTTTTCTCAACAATATAAATGGTGACTGTACATTGAATGGACTTTACTAGGCTGCATACATAGGAATAAAAGGGTCTACAGCTGGTAGGAAGAGATTATGGAGAAGCTCAGTGCCAACTGTGGAACAGTTGTTCAGATGTAAGTTCAGGTTGACGCTGAAGAAAATTGAAACAAGTCCACAAGAGCCAAAATATGACCTTGAATATATCTCACCTGAATTTCAAGAACAGAATTGATACATTGAATACTAATGCCAGAAGACCTAACAAGTATATCAAGAACATCATAAATCATGAAAGCAAAAAGATAATTCAAAAGGCAATAAGAAAAGACCAAAGTGGATGTCAGAAGAGAGTCTGAAATTTGCTGTTGAACATAAAGTAACTAAAGCAAATGGAAGAAATGATGAAGGCAAAGAGCTGAAAAGAAAATGTCAAAAGGCAGTTTCCAGAAAACAAATTAAAGCACTAAAATGAAATGTGCGCAGACCTGGAGTTAGAGGGGAAGAACACACTTGGCATATCTTAAACTAAAAGAATTGAAGAAAAAAGTCAAGCCTTGAGCTGGAATATTGAAGAATTCCATGGGCAAAGTATGAAATGATACAGGAAGCATCAAAAGACAATGGAAGGAATACAGAGTCATGGTTCCAATCAGAACTGGTTGGCGTTCAACCATTTCAAGAGGTAGCACATGACACCTCAGAACCAATAATACTGAAGGAAGCCCTCTAAGCTGTACTGAAGGCATTAATAAAAAACAAGGCTCCAGGAATTAATAGAATACCAACTGAAATGTTTCAACAACCCGATGTGGCTCTGGAAGCACTCACTTGTCTATGCCAAGAAATTTGGAAGCCTAGCCAATCAAATGGAAGAAATCCATATTTGTGCCTGTTCCAAAGAGAAGCAACCTACACTGTGGAACTAATGGAACATTATCAATGTCACATGCAAGTAAAAGTGCGTGTGTGTGTGTGTGTGTGTGTGTGTGTGTGTGTGTATGCATGTTTTGGTGATAGTTTATAGAGCAAATTAGGTTCCCATTAAACAATTTCCATATATATTGTTCTATGACATTGGCTACATTTTTTTGAATTATATCAACATTTTTTAGTGGTTTTGTTGTCATAGTATTCACATATCAGACACTTCCATGGTTAAATCGTTTTTAAATAAGTTGTATATCCATCACCACAATCAGTTCTAGTGATCCCTCCCCCTTCTAAATTCATTCTTTGTTCTCCGAATCCCCTCACCCTTCCTATCTCCCACCTGCTATCCCTGATAAACCATTGCATCAGTTATTATCTCTATGCATCCACTCCTTTTGTGCTTCACAAACTGGGAAACCCAACAGTAACAATAAAAAAAACCCAAAATAAAATGGCAAGAGTAAAATTATGATGTAAAGATAAAAATACAAATACAAAGTAAGAAAGAAAAGACCACCATCAATATTTTAAAAGCCAGGGAAGAAAATTTTGTCATGGAACAAGCAAGAAATACTGGAGCTTAGAGTAAATTAAGGTTGGGTCAAGATGGAGGTCAACTGACCAAATGTCAAATTACATCATGTTCAATCCACCATAATAAAGTTTGCAATACTCTCTGATAGTAGAGCTGTTCTTGTCCCTTGCTGTGGCTAGAAGGTGTGCCAGAGGCTTAATGTGACTAGATACTCTACAGATGGGTTTTGGGCTCCCACTGTCCTCCATACTCAAGAACGTTAAAAAAAAAATCAAATATTGCAGTACTGATTTAACCAGGATAAAATTGAAAACGTTTTATATTTGTAAGAAACATTTAAACTTGGGAAGGGGCAAATTGTGAAACAGCACCCAGTAGAGAAGGATGGTGAAAGGAGTAGACAGAGTGAACAGGCCCATGGAGACGGTGGGAACATGTAGTTGACGATTTTCAAAACTTTGTAAGTTTCTTGCTTCATCTTGGAAACGATTTTAGGTTGTTTTTTTCCCTTCTGTACTCTTTACATCCTCCAGTGTCTCAATAGTTTATTCCTTTTTGTCATGAGTTTGTTGGTGGTGCTAGAGGTGGTGAGAACTAAAACACTATTGCATTGACTCCTCCTCCTGCCCCAGATTTCAAATACTTTCTACAGCTTCATCATAAGCTGCCAGTCCCTCTTCTGCATTTCATCTGTGCATCAGTCAATGAGTGCATTGGTGGGCTAATGGCTGACAAAGATATATGTAGCTTCAAAATGTCTTCCATACTTTTGGGGGAGATTCACCAAGGATAGGTTCTATTTTGACACAGTTCTTGTCCTTTTTTCATAAGATCCAGCAAGTAACGTTTGGTTGAAGTTCTTTCAACAATGGTTGCAGCAGTACATTGGCAGGAAGCTGCCAGAAATTCAAGCTGGATTCAGAAGAGGGCATGGAACAAGGGCTATCATTGGTGATGTCAGATGGATCTTGGCTAAAAGCAGAGAATACCAGAAAGATGTTTCCTTGTGCTTCATTAACTATGCAGACATTTGGCTGTATGGTTTAGAACAAACTATGGATAACATGGAAAATAATGGAAATTCCAGAACGCTACATTGTGAACACGTGCAACCTCTATAGGGACCAAGAGGCAGTCATATGAGCAGAACAAGAGAATAGTGAGTGGTTTAAAATCAGGGTTAAAAAAAATCAGGGTTGTATCCTCTCACCATATTTATTCAATCTGTATGGTGAGACGCAGGGCTGTATGAAGAACTTGGCATCAGGATTCGAGGAAGGCTTACTAATTACCTGTATTATGTAGATGACATAACCTTGCTTGCTAAAAATGAGAATTTGAAGCACTTGCTGTTGAAAATCAAGAATTGCTATGGGTCAGTGAGGGATGCCATGTCTCATAGTGGGGCCAGCCATATGGTCCTCTCTCTGGATTGGTTCCTGTGAGAGGGGATATCATATCGTCATCAAGGATTGGTGGACCAGGATGTGCTTCCACTCTCTCTTCCTCCCCCTTCATTTGCTCCCGTGTGCTCTGATCAGACATGTCCCTCTCCCTGAGCTGCAGATTCAGTGCTGTGCTCTGAAATAAATTCTTTCTGGGGGGAGGGGCAGGTGTCCACGTAGTTGGGATTGGGGCCAGCCCCTCAGACCTCTCCACTGGTTCCCTGCTCCATACCTGTATGTTGCGTTATTGTCTTGGAGCACGGAGTTGAAGTCTGGTCCCTCTCCCTGTGGACATATAAACAATATCCACCCCTTAGGTGGTTCAGTGCCCTGTTTCCCCACTACCATATGTATCCCTGGATTTGGTCTGGCCTCTGCCATACTACCTGGTCCTCACCTCAGGAATGTTTGTATTCAGTAGCTTTTTCCCTATGCCCCTTTTGCATTTTTTTTTAACTTACCTCAGCAGACTCATGCTGTACTTGTCCTTTTGTGCTTGGCTTACTTTGCTTAGCATACTTTCCTCCAGTTCTTCTCATGCAGCAATGTGCTTCATACGTTCATCACTACTTTTCAGCGATGTGTAGTACTCCATTGTATGTTTGTATCACAGTTTTTTAATCTACTCGTCAGTTGATGGAAATTATGGTTGTTTCCAACTCCTTACAATTGTGAACTGTGCCACGATGAACATTGGAGCACAGATGTCTGGCCGTGGTTTGTTTCTAGCCTCTTCTGGATATATGGCCAGTAGGGAGATTGCTGGGTTGTAGGGTAGCTCGATTTCCATCTGTTTTAGATATCACCAGATCGATTTCCATAGTGGCTTCCAGGTCCACCAGCAGTGGATTAGAGTTCCTGTCTCCCCACAGCCCCGAGGGGGAGTACAGATTGGGGACCCAAGATCCATCTGTAGGCAACTGGACATCCCCTTACAGAAGGGTTGCAGGTAGATGAGCCAGTTAGGGTGCAGTGTAGCAACAATGAAACATACAACTTTCCTCTAGTTCCTAAATGTTTCCTCACCCACCCCACCACCACCGCCCCCGCCTCCCAACTATCATGATCCCAATTCTACCTAACAAATCTGGCTAGACCAGAGGATGTACACTGGTACAGATAGGAACTGGAAACACAGGGAATCCAGGACAGATGATCCCTTCAGGACCAGTGCTTAGAGTGGCAATACCGGGAGGGTGGAGGGAAGGTGGAGTAGAAAGGGGGAACCGATTACAAGGATCTACATATAACCTCCTCCCTGGGGGATGGACAACAGAAAAGTGGGTGAAGGGAGACAGTCGGACAGTGTAACATATGACAAAATAATAATTTATAAATTATCAAGGGTTCATGGGGTGGGGAAGCAGGGAGGGAGGGGGAAAATGAGGAGCTGATGCCAGGGGCTTACGTGATAAGCAATGTGTTGAGAATGTGGAGGATAATGAAAGTACAAATGTGCTTTACACAATTGATGTATGTATGGATGGATTGTGATAAGAGTTGTATGAACCCCCAATAAAATGAGTTTAAAAAAAAAGAAAATCAGGAATTGCAGCCTTCAATATTGATTACAACTCAATATAAAGGAAACCAAAATTCTTAAGACTGGACCAATAGACAACATGATAAACGGAGAAAAGACTGAAGTTGTCAAAGATTTCATTTTACTTGAAACACAGTCAATACTTATGGAAGCGACAGTAAAGAAATCAAACAACATATTACATTGGGCAAATCTGCTGTACGAGCCCTCTTTAAAGTGTGGAAGAGCAAGGGTGTCACTTTGAAGACTAAGGTGACCCAAACCATGAGAAAGTTGGACATGCAAAAGTTGGACAAGGAATAAGGGAGACTGAAAAATTAATGCATTTGAATTATGGTGCTGATGAATAATACAGAAAAATACCCTGGACTGTCTGAAGAATAAATCGGTGTGGAGCTGGCTAGGCTTTGTCTCATGTGTTTCGGTCATGTTATCAGGAGGGACCAGTTCTTGGTTTTCCTTTGTGACATCATGTCTGGTAAAATAGAGATCAGCAAGCAAGAGGAAGACCATCAAAGAGATGGATTGGCACAGTGCTGCTAATAATGATCTCACACATTACAATAATTGTGAGGATGGGGCAGAACAGGGCGGTGCTGTCCGTAGGGTCAGTACGAGTTGAACTGACTGGATAGCACCTAACAAGCAGTGATTCATAGGACTGTTGTGGACAGATAGATAAGACAAGTAAGGCAGTGGCTGGGATAAAGTGAAAGAAAAAAGAAAAGACAGTTATTCTCATTAAGTAAAATGGGGGAAACTAGCATTTTCATTTCTAAATCTACTTTTCTTTTTTCTGAATAAAGATAATTTTAAAATACCTGTGCTCATCTCCCCACTACCCTTCTGCAAGGTATGTCCAGTTGTCTAGAGAGGGGCATTGGGTCTCCATCACGCGCCACCCTCATTGACGAGGATATGATCCTCCCCCTCTCTTTGGTGTTTAAAGCCTGGTCCCTTTGGCCCTTCATGATCACACATGTTGGTGTGCTGCTTCCATGTGGGCTTTGTTGCTTCTGGGCTAGACGGCCGCTTGTTTACTTTCAAGCCTTTAAGTCCCCAGACGCTATAGGTCTCGATAGCCGGGCACCATCAGCCTTCTTCACCACACTTACTTATGCACACATTCATCTTCAGCATTTATGTGTGGAAGGTGGTCACACAATGATGGTTTTTGCTCTTTAGTGTCTGCTGCCTGTTCCCTTCAACACTTCGTGTTCGCACAGGCTCGTGTGCTTCTTCTCTGTGGACTTTGTTGTTTCCGAGCTAGATGATGCACAGCAGTACAGATGGGAATTGGAAACGCAGGGAATCTAGGACAGATGAACCTCTCAGGACCAGGGGTGACAGTGGCGATACCAGGAAGGAAAGGGAGTGTAGAAAGGGGGAATGGATCACAGGGAGCTACATATAACCTCCTCTCTGGGGGACGGGCAGCAGAGGGGTGGGTGAAGGGAGACGCCGGACAGTGTAATATAAGATCAATAATAATTTATAAATTATCAAGGGTGCATGGGGGAGGGGGAGGAGGAAGGGTAGGGGAGGGAGAAAAAAGGAAAATGAGCTGATTCCGGGAACCCAAGAGGAAAGCGAATTTTGGGAATAATGAGGGCAACAAATGTATAGATGTGCTTTACACAATTGATCTATGTATTGTGATGAATTGTATGAGCCCCGATAAACTGATTAAAATAAATAAAGTGCATCCAAAAAAAAGTGGAAAAAAAAAGACCTGTGCTCAAAAATTTCTTTAATATAAAAGCTCAATGAGAGTTGCATTTTACTAAATAGCTTTTCAGCATCCATATGCTTTCCTACTCAATTTACCAATGGTGCGTACTAGCACATAACTTTTCAATACCTTAAAAACTTTCCTAGTATTAAGACATCCCACAGAGGCTGAGACTAGAGAGAAGCACCAGAGGCCAAGGTATGGAAACAGAGCAAAGGAGCCATGCTGAGGCAAAGCAGAGAGACTTTGCTCCTGAGACTGTGAGCTGCAAGATGAGCGACAGGCAGGCTGCCTGGTCCACAAAGATAAAGGTGAAGGGGTCACAAGGCTGAGGACCAGAGAGAGACTTGGCTGCTGGCTGAGGAAAGGTGCTGTTGTGGACCTGTGACTGCATCATTACTGCTTACTGCCCCTAACTTGTAACCTGCTAACCCTGAAAAATGTCCATAATTGTGTGTGGGGAGGTGATGGTGGCGGTGGTGTTAGGCCAGGTTGACTAGAGAAACAAATCCAGAAACACTCATAGATGTATAAGAAAGAGCTTTATATCAAGAAGTAATCGTGTATCAATAAAACATCCTGGCCCAGTCCAAATCAAGTCCGTAAGTCCCTCTTCAGACTCATGAAGCCGCATGCAATGATGCAGAATGCAGGTACCTGCAGCCTTATGGATCCATTGGCAATAGATGCATCTCCAGGGCTCAAAAAGGTCTCAGTGTGGCTCATCAACAGGAAGGTGAAGGCAGAGAGAGAGTGTCCAGCCTCCAGAGAGCCATTTATCTTGGTGGCACCTCCAAATGAGGTCATCAAACTGCGACTTGATTGACAGGCTAACCCCTACCCATACACTTTGATATCTGCCAGGAGAAGCCAGCCTCTAGCACATCATTACGGGTCCGGTAGGTGCAATTGTACAGCGATAATAAGTAAAGATTATAGTAAAGTTATAGAGAGCATGAGAGATAGAAGAGAAATATAGAAATAAATGGAGTCAGACACAATTCATGGTAGCATGCTCACCTCAGCCCTGCTTGGTGGTCCACGGGGAGGGAGAGAATCTTTAATGCTAACCAAAGCTTTTTATATTCTCTGGGGATATGCAAGCCCCCTAATTACAGGTGAAGACATATGTCACAGGAAGGAGGTGTGCTACAGGTAATACAATAATGAGAGGGGGTGGTCTAGGGACATGCATGCAATAGGAAGAGGAGGGATTAGGGGTATACATGTGACAAGATGACGGATCCTAGATTTAGGATGGCAGCTTAACTTTGACCTGTTTTCTGGATTTCCGTATGAACCATTATCAGTAGGGTGTGAACTCCACCTACAGGAACCAAGCTAATGGTTGCAAGCTTTAGGGAGAAGTAGTCCATCCATTGTCTCCAGCAGCAGTGAGCAGGCCCACCGTGTGGTGGGGTGAGACAGCAGCCTGGCAGATTGCCTTCAAGGAGGATTAAGCATCTGACCTCCCCCCACAGATATCCTCAGGTTGAGGCAACATTTTGTGACTGCCACAGTCAGTGAGGGAGACAAACCAGTATTGTCAAGAAAAACCTGACTTAGTTGTGTTTCATCATTCTTCTAATCTGTTAAAGTCAAAGATGGATTTTCTTCTAAAATGCGTTACAAATTTGTTCTTTCCAAGAATAATACGCTAGCAAGGCTCTTATTATTCAACTTCTAGACAGTGATACTCGGTGCATTTAGAGATCTATGACTTATTTATAAAAATCACTAGTATTTATTGAACACTTGGAAATAACAAAACACTTCACATAAGGGTGTATACTCCTTAAGGAGTGTGTCAGAAAAGTGAAGAATGTTGATACAGGACCCAGTAGTCAGTTCCAGAGCCAGTCCTTACGATTTCACTAATTTATTCAACAAATATTAAGTGCCTCTGGTTAGTGTCTGTGTTAGGTCCAATGGTAGAGCCTTAAAGAGCCTAGACAGAGTTCCAATACAATGGGGAGACAGATAATAAGTGCAGAAACAAACAGGATAATACAAATTGTGGAGAGTGCTGTCAGCAGTTCATTTTTGAGATGCCTACTTTAGAGAGGATGATTCACATCATTCAAGTTAAGGACTTTCAAAGCGGAGAGGGAAGAAGGACAAGTACAAAGAGCTGGAGGGAAAAGCACTTTACCCCAAGGAAACAGTGAGTCCAAACCACCCGAGGCTAAAATCCAGGCAGATAAAAGAATCTGCTAGGAGAACTGCTGGGGAATTAGTGGGACTGGAGTTAGGGCACTAAAAAGTTAAGCCTGTAAAAGTAGAGGGGCGCTCTGACCCCACCATTCCTTACAGGCCTTGGGAAGGTATTTAGGTTTTAGGAGTATTCCAAGAGGAATGGGAATCCACTGAAGTGCTTGACATAGTTAAGAAGAGGTACACTTTCTGAGTTATTTGTGGAGGAAAAAAATTCTAGCTTCCGTGTGAAAGGAGAGTGGATTAGAGAGGACAGGGCGAGAAATGGAGAAGCAGTTACAGTAGTTCCGCAGCTCAGGTAAGAGAGGAAGATGAAGCAAACTAAGTTGTCATGGAGGAGGCAAGAGAATAACCTGTGTTTGATTTTACAAAGAACATAAAGCATAGGTTTCGTCTTGAACAACTAGGTAATGTCTTTTACGAAGGTGGGAAAATTAGAGAAGGAACTGGTTAGGTTGATAAAATCAAGAGTCACAATTTAAACTTACTAACTTATAGGCCAACTAGGCCTCCAAATGGAGATGTCTACTACATAATTGGATATATGATTTGGAAAATCAGAGAAGAGTTCTGTGTTAGTCCCAGGAAGACTAGATAAACTAATTCATAGAGACACTCATGTGTATAAGAAAGAGCTTTATATACAAGAGCAATTGAATATTGAGAAAACATCCCAGCCCAGTCCAGATCAAGTCCATAATTCTGATATTAGCCCATATGTCCGATATAACTACCACAACCTCTAACCTGGAGTAATAGGTTTAGGGAGTACCCATTTTTAGATGGTATTTGAAGCTCTCTCTATTTACTTTTGATAGTTGTTTTTTTTTAATCATTGAGTAATTGAAGCTTTAAATGGATTATCTACATTAGATCCCCATATCTTTCTCTAATGGAGCCACTGGCTGGATCCGAACTCCAATCTTTTGGTTAGCAGCTGAGAGCATAACCATGGCACCGCAAGGCCCAACTATAACCAACTATGAATAACATAAAGAATGGGAATTCCAGAACACTTCATTGAGCTCAGACAGAACTTGTACATGGATCAGGAGGCAGTCATTCAAACAAAACAAGGGAATACTGCAATTGTTTAAAATCAGGAAAGGTGGGGTTCAGGGTTGAATGCTGTCACCATATATTCAATCTGTATGCTGAGCAAATCATCAGAGAAGCTGGATTCCATGAAGATCAACAAAGCTTCAGGACTGGAGGAAGCTTTATTAACAATCTTTAATAGGCAGATGATACAACTTTGTTTGCTAAAATGGAGAAGGAATTGAAGTACTTGCTGATGAAGCTCAAGGATTGCATATTCAGTATGGCTTAAAATTCCCCGTAAAGAAAATAAAAATATTCACAATAAACAACATCACGCTAAACAGAGAAAAGTTTAAAATTGTCAAGGATTTTATTTTGCTTGGATCTACAATCAATGCTCATGGAAACATCAGTCAAGAGATCAAATGATGCATTGCATTGGGTAAATCTGCAGCACAAGACCTCTTTAAAGTGTTGAAGACTAAGGAAGTCACTGTAAAGACTAAGGTGGACCTGAGCCAAGTCATGGTGTTTTCAATCATCTCATGTATGCATGTGAAAGCTGGACACTGACTGTGGAAGACTGAAGAGGAATTGATGCCTTTGAATGATGGTGCTGGTGAAGAATATTGGAAATACCACGGACTATCAAAAGAACAAGCATCCATCTTGGAAGAAGTACAACTAGAATGTTGGAAGCAAGAACAGAAAGATTTTGTCTCATGTACTTTGGCCATATAATCAGGAGAGACCATTTCCTGGCAAAGGATAGCATGCTTGGCCAAGAACAGTGGCAGTTACAAAGAGGAAGGCCCTCAACACAGTGGCTGTAACAAGGGCTCAAGCATAAGAACAATTGGGAGGAGGGCCCAGGACTGGACAGTATTTCATTCTGTTGCATACAGGGTCACTATGAAAGGGACTCAATAGCACCTCCCCCAACTTCTCACCATTTCATACTGTCTGCGGTGTTAAGAGTTCTCTTTCTCCTGGGTCTAGGGGGTTCTCAGCATACAGGCCCCAGGTCTAAAGACGTACTTTGGCTCTTGGTTCTTTTTCTTGATCATAGTAAGATCTCCTTTACCCCACTTTGTGTGTGTGTGTGTGTTTGTCTGAAGTGAACTAGTTTGTCACAAGACTCCAAGTCCATTCCAGTTTCCCTTTCCTCCTTTTGTCTTTAAGCCACTCAGATCACCGTTTAGGTTTGATGGCTAAGGAATCTGGAGGGATTTTTTCCTACTTTCCTACTTTTGAAATGGCTCATTTTTTGAGATGGCAAAAGGAGTTTTAGTAGAGTAGTGGGTTATGCTTTGGGATGTTAAGCACAAGGTTAGCAGTTCCAACCCACCAGTGGCTCCTTGGGAGATAGATGAGGCTGTCTACACTTGTAAAGATTTAGTCTTGGAAACCCCAAAAGGAAGTTCTACTGTGTCCTAAAAGGTTACTTTAAGTCAGAATTGACTGGATGTCAATGAGTTTAGTTTTGTGGTTTAGGGATGGCGAAACAGACTAATCGTTTTCTTTCATGGACTAACTCCCACAATGGTACCTGCACCTTATTTGTATTGGCAGGCTGTCTAATCCTTTGGTGGGACATAAATACCTCATTTGCATAGTCCCACATAATAGTTTTGTGGGACTTACAATACTATGAATGACTAAAGGTCCAGCCATAATTATTCACTATACCACAGTATCTAACTTATCAAAATAAGTTATGAATATAAGAATTTGAGGAATAATAAATGTAATGATGTGGGAGGCTTGACAAGGTCAAAGAATGATGGGGTTAGTATGATAATTTAACCCAAAAGTGATGAACAGTGAGCAGATGCTTAAAATGTCAGAAATGGTATGGTTACTAGCAAAAACAAATACTGAGCTGACAATCAGTGAGGCAATGGGGAGATGGCTGGTAGAGAATGGAAGAAAAGATTGATGTGAGGAGGTTGAAGTCATTCATATTCATGGACAGAAGTAGCATAAATCCGGGGGTTACTCAATGGTAGTTAACAACAACTAAGGATTATAATAAGCTCAGAATGTATTAAGTAGTACTGGGATAAAGAAAAATGCTATATTCCTTATATGTGCAAATTAACATGTAAATGTATATATTTTTAATCAAGAAGCTTTCCTTTTTGGATGGAATATGCCTACTTAAGCCTAATGAGAAGTCCATAGTACTGTAACAAACGTGTATGCCTTTACGGTTTCAAAATGTGAATGTGTTTCTTTGAAATTGGTATGATTTTATTTCTCTAACTTTATTAACTCCATACAAGGTAGGGTGGATAGCCACCTGTTTGCCGATTTAGCCACCTCACTTATAAACCAAAATTAAAAAAAATTATACATTTAAACTTGGTATATATTTATATATAATATATTGGTATATATTATATTGGTATAAAAACTCGGTATATATAGAATTATAAAATTACACACACACACACACCCCGCACCCCCCCACCCACCAAGTTTATCATGGTCGTGAGAACATCCGTTGTTTCTGGGCAAGAAAACCCAGTCCGGACTATTTGCTTTCACGGGAAAATTGGTCTGGCAATGACCATTCAAATTTCTCGCAGCAAATCAGTGGCCTACAGCCAACTCCTTTCCTGTTCATTGGCTAACTAGAAAGCTCAGCCACTCCAAGCCTCCCGCCCCTCAACGGGAGTCAATTAAAAAAAAAAAAAAAAAAGATAAGCGGTTCGTAAGCGCGTGTCATCGCGTATGGCACTTGCTATTGGCTATGAGAGCTGTCGATCCAGGAGAGGGCGGGGCCACGCTCCAGCGCGACTATATAAGACGAGGACAAAGGCGGCCTGCCTCCTGTGTCATCCGCCATCTTGTGCGAAGCAAAGTGGCCTCCACGTTTCCTGAGCGGCTTCTTCGATTTTGCCTCGACCGCCCTTTGAGTACGGTCATGTCGCGGGACCGGTTCCGGAGTCGCGGTGGCGGAGGAGGCT
>NW_022111357.1:8856888-8876194 GCF_000313985.2 Echinops telfairi
GGCCCGGGCCTAGGCGGGCCCGGCGGCCACCCCAAGCCGCCGCACCGGGGCGTCGGCGAGCCCCGGGGGGGTCGCCAGCACCACATTCCCTACCACCAGCAGCACCACCAGGGGCCCCCGCCCGGCGGGCCAGGCGGCCGCAGCGAGGAGAAGATCTCCGACTCCGAGGTGAGTGTGCGGGAGCAACGTGTCGGCCTCCCTAAGATGGCCGCGGCCCACGGCGCCACCCCCCTCCCCCGTCCTCGACTCCATCTTGTCGGAAGCCTCAGGGCGCCTGCGCGCGGCGGCGGGGGCGGGGCCCGGGGTGGGTAGCCGGCCGCTGGCCCGGCGGCTGAGGCGACCCGGGACTGGCAGCCCACGCCTCCGTTTTGAGGTGAGGGCGGAGAAGGGACGGTGGCTGCCCGAAATTAGCGACGCGATCCCGGGGTGCGTAGGGTGCAAGATGGCCATCCGACGAGCTTGGTTCCTTCGGGCCGTGAGATGAGGGTTTGGAGTGTTCGGGAAGTCCTGGTCTTGCCAGGACACGTCTGCCAGTGATGGCGGGACTTGGCTTGTAGACAGTCTTCTCCCGTAGGTGGTAATCGGGTACTGTTTGGTTTGGGTCTTACCAATTCACGGGTATTGGGGACAAATCGGGTCTTGCGGTTGGCAGGTTTGGGCTTCATCGACTCTTGGAGGAAGTGTGCGGCGGGTGTGCTTGGGTGAAGTCTGATTTGGAAGGCCTGTTGGAAGTGTGGAAAGGAGAATGAAATTAGGATTTTCACTAGGAAGGATTCTGAAAACAGCCCAACTGATACCGCCTGTTCATATAGTTTATTGAAATTTTCTAGGGCTTTAAAGCCAACCTCTCTCTGTTGAGGAGACCTGGAGAGAAAACGTACACGCAGCGCTGTCGGCTGTTTGTGGGGAACCTGCCCGCTGATATCACGGAGGATGAATTCAAAAGACTATTTGCTAAATACGGAGAACCAGGAGAAGTTTTTATCAACAAAGGCAAAGGATTCGGCTTTATTAAACTTGTGAGTGTGATCCACTTGATGAGGAACTTTTGTGGCTGCTGCAAAGGAAGCACTGTGGGCTTGGTGTTTTAAACCAGTGAGAACTGGCCTTTTACGTTTTTCATCTTTAAAGATGCCACTGCTACTAGTCCTTGCTGGAATCCTCTCAGTGGCATTTGGGGTTGGGCTAGTAAACAGTAAGGATTTTAATTAACCATTTGCCCTGAGTGCCCTCGGGAAGGACTGAAACAGTCACGTTTGAATTTAGCTGGGGGAAAAATAGGGATAGGAATTGTGACAATTTAAGAATGAACATTAGCCAATTCTGAGGTCATTAACCTGAATGTTTGATCCCCCCCCCCCCAGGAATCTAGGGCATTGGCTGAAATCGCCAAAGCTGAGCTTGACGATACCCCTATGAGGGGTAGACAACTTCGAGTTCGCTTTGCTACACATGCTGCTGCCCTTTCAGTTCGTAATCTTTCACCTTACGTTTCCAACGAACTCTTGGAAGAGGCGTTTAGTCAGTTTGGGCCTATTGAAAGGGCCGTAGTGATTGTGGATGACCGTGGAAGATCAACAGGGAAAGGCATCGTTGAGTTTGCTTCTAAACCAGCAGCCAGAAAAGCATTTGAAAGATGCAGTGAAGGTGTTTTCTTACTGACCACGTAAGTCATTTTACCATCTTAGTGCTTATTTGAATGATTTCCATTTGTTACCTATCTTATATAAGTTGGTAATAAAACTGGAACTATTTTTGTTACTAGAACTCCTCGTCCAGTCATTGTGGAACCACTTGAACAACTAGATGATGAAGATGGTCTTCCTGAAAAGCTTGCACAAAAGAACCCAATGTATCAAAAGTAAGCTGGTTTTAAACAATTTCGTAGAATCTGACCACCTAGTAATCTTTGTTTTGCTTAACATATGCAAATTTCTTTAGGGTGGTAATTAATATAACAATCAGCTTAAGATAAAAAAAATTAAATGCCATCCAAATACAATTGTTTTTCTTTGGTAATTCTGGTTAGGTGTGAAAATGTACTGAAATGTAGGTGTGGGTGGGGAAGAAAAAGAAGCCTTGGCAAGAAATTTGGCTAGAAAAACAAAATTCAGGAAGCCAGAATTTATTTCCAGTGCACATGCTCTTTGTTACTGAAGCAATCTGTCCCACGTTCTTTTGCAGAGAAGATGAGTGTGTGTATCTGAAAGTTATCTTTGCTTTCCTCGTATTCACTACAGGTTACAGGCCAGTGAGATGTAACTCAGGGAATCAGGTAGAATTTGTGTGCATATCAAGTTATTTTACGTCTAAATTTTGTGCTTTGTTAGGGAGAGAGAAACACCACCTCGCTTTGCCCAGCATGGCACATTTGAATATGAATATTCCCAGCGCTGGAAGTCCTTGGATGAAATGGAAAAACAGCAGAGGGAACAAGTTGAGAAAAACATGAAAGATGCAAAGGACAAATTAGAAAGTGAAATGGAAGATGCCTATCATGAGCATCAGGCAAATCTTTTGCGCCAAGGTAAACTAGCCTTTTGAATTCCACTGTAGCGTCTTGAGTTCAGCTGTAGCATCCTTTGGTTTTTTTTGAACCTCATTAACAGGACTTAAAAATATTCCCAATATACAGATCTGATGAGACGCCAGGAGGAATTAAGACGCATGGAGGAACTTCACAATCAAGAAATGCAGAAGCGCAAAGAAATGCAATTGAGGTGAAATTTTGTTGTTTTTGTTCCGCATTGACGTTCATTTTATAGAACAGATGTAAATCTTTTGCAGTATGCAATTTTTGTTAATACAGCTTTTTCTTAGGCTAAATGTTAATTTGTAATTGGACTGCTAATGGGTGCTCTGTGTAGGCCTTTATTTTCTATGCTCCGACTTTTGTAAAGTTTGGGGACTTTCTGCTAGGGTAATCAAATGACAATTTAAGAGACATGGGTAACATTTTGGTTAACCTGACTGATGGGTATTCTAGGCAAGAGGAAGAACGCCGTCGGAGGGAAGAAGAGATGATGATTCGCCAACGTGAGATGGAAGAACAAATGAGACGCCAAAGAGAGGAAAGCTACAGCCGTATGGGCTACATGGATCCAGTAAGTAGACGACAAAACTTGAAAGGACAGGTGGTGGCACAATGCTTAAGCCTCCAACCACTGGGGCAGCGGGAGGTTTGAGTCCCCTGACATTGTGGTTAGCAGTCCCATTGCTTACCCAACAGTGTCACTGAACCCTAGGGGCCCTTCCTATTGTCATAAAGCAGTGGTTCTCAACCTGTGGGTCGTGACCCCGTGGGGAGTCGAATGACCCTTTCACAGGTTGCCCAAGACCATTGGAAAACACATACAGTGAACCCTCGCCACTTCGCGCTTTGACTTCTGCGGCTTCACTCTATCACGGTTTTTACGTAACAGTGCATGCTCTGTCATTACTGCCACTGATCGGCTCATACTGTACACGCTTGATGCCATAAATAATATAACAAATAATAAATGATAATTGTAAGGTCCAAAATGTTTTACTGTATTTTCCCTTTTTCGTTTAATAAATTGGGTAATACGAGTGTAATGGTGACTAAAGGGTGTTTTTTCATGTCCTCTATGCTCTAACTACAAAAATATTTGATTTACAAATAAGGAATCCTACTTCGCGGAATTTCATTTATCACGGTAGGGTCTAGAACCGATTAACCGCGATAAACGAGGGTTCACTGTATTTCTGATGATCTTAAGGAACTGAGACACTGTTCATCTATCCATCTCCAGGAGGGTCTACATGATGACTTAACCATGCTACACCATGCTTCAAGACAAAATTTCATTTATTTGTAATTAAAAATACATATTTCACAATAAGTAATTACATGTTGTTTTTGTGGTTAATCACTGCTTTCATTATGTTCAGTTTGTACCAATGAAAATACATCCTGCATGTCAGATATTTACATTACGATTCATAACAGTAGCAAAATTACACTTATGACTTAGCAAATACACGAGAAACTGTATTAAAGGGTCACCGCATTAGGAAGGTTGAGCACCACTGTCAAAAGGTTCCTATGAGTTAATTCAGGATACACCACCATAACAGAACTTGTAGTTATATTTCACGTTATAGTCTCGTGGTATTTTTGCTTTCCCTTAAGGTTTTTCTGGTTTGTTTTTTAAGATTTTTCTGTTCTTACCTAACCTGCTGCCATCGTATTGATTGACACATGGTGACCCTGTAGGGTTTCTGAGGCTGTAAATCTTTATAGTTGGAGAGACTACCTCATCTTTTCTCCTGGGAGTGCCTGGTGGGTTTGAACTACCTGCCTGTGGTTAGTAGTCCATGCTAACCTGAGCACCGCGAGGGCTCTTCATTTTTCATAGATCTGAGGATTTCAATGATTAGCAAGGGGCTTTAGCATCTCAATAACGGTTTTTTTGGGATATTGATCTAAAATGTACCTTAGGCAGCGAACCAGTTAAAATGCTCTGAACGTTACTGTGCTCTTTATTTTGGCAATCTTTTTCTTTCAGAGAGAAAGAGACATGAGAATGGGTGGTGGAGGAGCCATGAATATGGGAGGTAAGCAGGGAAATTAATTTAGTAACATTATCCAATAGCAGGTTTGGGGTGAATTTTAACAAGCATTTTTATTTCCTAGATCCCTATGGTTCAGGCGGCCAGAAATTTCCACCTTTAGGTGGTGGAGGTGGCATAGGTTATGAAACCAATCCTGGAGTTCCCCCAGCAACCATGAGTGGCTCCATGATGGGAAGTGACATGGTAATGTATCCTGTGGGACATAGTATAAAGGAAATTCTCATGTTCTTAACTTATTTGTGTGCTTTTTTTTTTTTTTTTTTTTAAAGTAGGTGGCTGGGCCTCCTTTAGTCTCCCTCTCATGTAAATCATAATATTGAGGAATATTTTGGCAACGTAGAGCTTCCGTGTGTGGCAACCTAAGCAGATGTGGTTGCCAATGAAGAGTCAATGCTGTTTTTAGTATGTGAAGTTCTCTTTGGCAATAAGTACATGAAGTTGCTTTCCATCCCGCACTTTCGAACTCCAGTGCATGGCAAATCCAAATTCTAAAATGAATGATTCTATATCTGAGTGAGATTCTTCAGATGGCAATGTGTCATTCTTTAAGCTGGTATTTGCCATAAGTATGAATCAGACTAGTAGATTGTAGCTTTAGGCATGTTTTAGTGATATTTGTGTAGGACTTTTGACCTACATTTGCTGTGGCTTCTCTATCCCATGGAAAGGGAATTATTTAGTGTTTGACTCGTCGTTTCCCACCTGTTGGGCCTGTTCATAGGTTCACCTTTTAATACAGAACCGACATCTCTTTGCTCTAGGGCAGCAAAAATGATAATTTAAAGCATACTACTGGTATGCATTTGATCTGACCTCTTGATGCTATCGTGTTTTAGCTGCATAGATAGCCTGTCAGGATGCTTTAGAACAATTAAGTCATTGGTCTGAGTGGCTGTAGTAGATTAGGGTTTTACACATCCTTACGAGGACTGTAGTTTTTACTCTGTAGAGTTGGGGTTTCAACTATAGGCCTTTTTGCGAAGGGAGGAGAGCTTCTGTATGTAGCTCACTAGGCAATTTTTAAAACGGGGAATATTGGGATTTAGTATGGAACCTTGCCTCGTTACAATATGCTTAAGGCTTTCGGGGAAGTAAAGGTAGAATTGTAAAATAGCTGGTTGGGTTAAATATAATGCTATTAGCTTTCTTCAAATTGAACTTTGAAAGTATGTGGGTAACATGGATTATGTGATTACTTTAAAAGTTGACTGTAGACATCATAAAAATTTACAAAACCTGATTTAATTCGACATGCTCCACATTACAGAGCGCTTCTGACTTATCTAAGCAATCATGTTATAGAAAAGTCCCAAGTTTTCTTTTTTAGCTTTGGGAATTAAGCAATAAACTCCACTGAGATCCTACTTTTTTCCCCTTTGATAAACTTTTTAGGTTAAGGTTTCCAAGTCTTCTCACGTACCTCTGTGGTATTTTGTAGGAAAAACATACTTAAATCATTTATAGAGACAATTAAGTCCTGATCCTGTTACATTTTATCTTCTCAGTTAACTAGTGCATTTTAAGCAGAGTTTTGAGAGTTTAGGCTGCTGTGCATTTACTGGTAGGGTTCTGTTTGGGGACACAGTTCTATTTAAACTTAGAGATAATTAAAACCAAATGAAATAACTGCTTAACTGCAGTCATGTAAGCTTGGTGTTATGCTGTTTGGGTGGTTACCCCAAAAAATGGAATCATAGCAATGATGTCAAGTGGACTTTTCAAAGACCCAATGGGAAAATTGGGCTGATAGGAGGGTGCTGTATGTTTAGTCATTTTGCTACAGTAAAGAATAGTGCTGTGGGTCATAGTGTCTTAATGGCTTTTTTTAGTGGTGGTTCTGAAGGTAGCAAACCTGTGAGAATACGATAAGCTTTTTGATTAGTTACTGTGCCGCTTAAGTGATTAAGTCTGTTAGTCTTATGCTTTTTCTTTTTGTAGTTCGGTAGTATATATTAAAACTCAACCTTTTAAGATTTCTGCACCTTAGCAGATGTGTCTTAAGATCTTGAAAAGCACAAGGTTTCTTATGCAGCACATGCCACTAACTGGTGAGTAGGTCTTTGTCACTTCATTGAGTCATTTGAATTTGTCTGCTTGGGCTTGTTAGGCTTACTTGGAAATTAAATTTTCTGCTCAGACCTTAAAGTGAGAGTTGCAAGCCTTTCAGTGAGTTTATTTGATGTGAAATTTCTTAGAACTCATTTTGGAATGGGTTTTCACATCTGTACTAATTCCTAAATTTTTTAGCACTACAGGGAAGATCTGTTTTTTGAAACAGGTGTATGAGAATGGCTCAAGTGGGAACATACCACAAGGCATGTATTACGTAAACTAATTTTCAAATTACCCTTTTTTCCTTTCTATGTTCCCGGTACCTGTGGATCGACTCATTGGTGATTGTATCGACGAACGTTGACTACGGAACCTTCTAAAATATTTACTTAACACACATGGACATCAACTACATATAATGAACTGTTAATTACTGTTCCAATAGCGTACTGAGCGCTTTGGGCAGGGAGGTGCGGGGCCTGTGGGTGGACAGGGTCCTAGAGGAATGGGGCCTGGAACTCCAGCAGGATATGGTCGAGGGAGAGAAGAGTATGAAGGCCCAAACAAAAAGCCCCGCTTTTAGATGTGACATCTAGGCTTTCATTCCAGTTTGTTTTGTCTTCTTGTTTAGATAGCAACCTTTTAAATTCTTGCATTTTAGTAAGAAAGCTACCTTTTTATGGATGTTAGCAGTTTATTGACCTAATATTTGTAAATGGTCTGTTTAGGCAGGTTAAAATTATGTAATGCAGTGTTTAAGACAGGAGAAATTTTTTCCTTTTTTTAAAACTGTATAATGTCCCTCAAGTTATGGCAGTGTACCTTGTGCCACTGAATTTCCAAAGTGTACCAATTTTTTTTTACTGTGCTTCAAATAAATAGAAAAAGTAGTTAAAATACCCATCTTCAACTTTGCCATTCATGCTTTTGTGCACATTAGGCTAGGTAGGTATTCCACTTTGAAAGCATGAGAGTTTCTAGCCCTTGAAATGGCGATGCCATTACTGGGAAATGTATGTGGAAGGCAAAGTACTGCTTTCTATGAATAACTCCCCTTGTTTTAAAAAGAAAATACATTTGGAAGCTGTTTCATGATTTGATTTGTCTGGCGTTGTAGGAAGCAAGCTGGTGCGCTAATAAGTATTTTCAAATGGTTAAATGGTCTGAACTGTAAATCTTCACTTAGTTAAGTGTGTTAAAGATTATGGAGCGGGTGTGGGAACCATTACAGGGGGGATAAGTGGGTTTGGCTAAATGGATCTTTTATGACCCAATTATCTTGAAAGTTTCTGAAGAAAAAAAATGGAAAGATCATTCTGTTGCATTCCCCCATTCTTAGTTTTAAAGAAACAAATTCCCAAGCCCTCCAAACGGCTTGTAATGAACTTTTACATTTGAATTAAAGATGATCAAACATGAATTCTTTTCATGTATTACTTTTAAGTAGTTTTTAAGGTGGGGTTTAATCTGGAAAAAATTATCAGGAAGGGAAGGAAAGCAGGGCTAGGCATACATTTGTACACTCTTCCTGGGTCCATATGGAGGGGCAAAATCTGTAGCACAAAGAAATCGGTTGGTTCTCTTCCTCAGAGCTAGTAGTGACTGGAAAGAAGTAGCTTTGCAGGTAAACCAATCTTAATGTAAATTTGTTGGCCTGATTCTCTTTTTTTCTCGTTTCCTTTTAACGTAGCACTGAATTTGGAGAATTGTTCATGCTACACAGTGCAATTACCCCTTTCCCCACCATAAAGTTTTGGAGTCTTTCAATGATGTGTCCACTTCATTGATCCTCCCATTGGAATAAGACATTATGATTTTATTATTGAATGGTTTACTGTGGTTGGTTAGTACAATGAGTCTGATTTCCCCGTGGAAATGTTAGCAAAGAATGACCTTTAAATACTAGGTAAAGTAATGGTTTGGCTGTGTTCTTAGTTTCCATTTAAATTGGTACATTTCAGAATTTTTTCTTTCTCCTTTTCACCTCTTCTTGGCGCTAATTGGCAAAAGTCAAATTCTAAATCAAACCTTTGTTAACATGCTGAAGTTTTGTAATGTGGCTGAGTACAAAGGGAACCTTTTTTGCTGAAACCACTTGAGCACTTTCTGAATAGGCAAGGGGATACTATCAAAGTAAAACATACAAAGGCATGTCACGAAATTCTGGTTGTGACTGACAGGTACATGGTGCGCACTGATTGAAAGAAGAGACTCTCAAGACCTTGGTAATGGGTAGGGTAGTTCTCTCATACCTTATGTCAATGAGCAGAAAGTTTCGTCCCAAGTCAAGTAATGGTGACAAGTATGAGTTTTGTATAGAAAAACGTTTTGTATTTGAAAAGGAGCCCATTATAATTTAGATGCACTGGATAATAGGGACAACAATAAGAGGTGTTCATGGGACACCCACAGAGGGTGAAGTTGAATGTGTGGGTGGGGGGATGGTGGGAAATGGGAAAATCTGCCTATAAAATTAATGTTTCAGTTTATTTTTCAGATTACATGCCTTTCTTTGTAAGGGATGCTGGCACAAAACCCTAAAAATAAACTTGGTAGTACTGTACCTTTGAAGAGTGGTGAAGGATGATAATGGATAACCTCCTGAAAGTTGTGGCTTTGATACCCTTATTGGGTGTTGTAGAATTGCTAAACGTTGTTTAGCAAATAAATGTTGCTTCTTTTCAACTGACATTTGACTTTCATCACTGAAACAGTACCAAGGGTTGTTGTAAGCTACTCAGACTTGCAACGTATTTGCTGTTTTTAGCCTAATGTGAATTTAAATCATCTTTGAAAGTAGTTTTCCTAAAAGCCGATGAAACATGGGGTGGGGAAGGGAAGTAGTTTTGAAGTATTTTAGCCATTTTCTAAAAACAAAAAACAAACACCTGCCCCCATTTCCTCCTATTCACTTTCTCTCATAATTTTGTTTTAAGAGGAACATTGGTTGTTACTGGACTTCCCAATCTCTTAAAAGCTGCATTCTTTAAGACCACCCCTGTCCCCAGTGTGTTCAGTAAGCTTTACCCCATTGGCTTACATTATCTAGAGAAACCATAATCTGCTTAGAATCTTAAACTCTTAAAGTACTATAAACCCCACCCCTCTAGATAGTACTAATGCATAAACTACAATTTGGGAAACTGTAATGTTACGCCTGTGAACATTTTGTATGTGGCATATTATGGCAGATAAAAATTTAGGTACTTGGCTTCTCTTGGGCAAGCCACTACGCTGTGGCTGAATGTTTTCTGGTGTTCTTGGACTGAGCTGCATTAAAAAGTAGTGGCCTGCTACATAACTGCATTTAGCCAGCATTTCTGCAGTGCGTAACTGTGAGGAACGTAGTACCGCAAATGGCAATGGACATTAGGACCCGGATGTAGTATTCCTGCTTGCTCCAAGATTCTCATTGCCGACTGCATACAGGTAGGTAACAAGCAATATAATCTAACTTGGTGACTTGCTATGTACTTTTATTCCGTGGGCATTCTGACATCACACTTCTGACAATGAAAATACAGTGCAGCACCTAACATTTGTATGGTAAAGCTAATTTAGATCAAAACCTGTGTGGGTTTGGGGTTAGAGCCGTAATTTGTTAGGTAGAATTCAGCGTTGCATAAAAAGTGCAAACCTTTGGTGTCTGACTTAAGTTGTGTGGTTTTCTTTAGTTGCATTGTAACTGAAGACAACGTGGAACACACCAGTGGCGTGGGGGAAAGGGAACCAAACCATACTGGGAAGAAGAGTGCTTTTAGCATCTTGACATGGACTTTATGAAGCATGTGGTAATTAGTCTCTGTTGTGGCAAACTGACCTACCTGCCTGTAGGTCACCACTATTGGTGATTTCAATATGTAATCTCGGTGCTTTGCAGGTTGAGTGAATTAAGAATACAGTATTTTTGCAATACATTTTTTCTAACAGCTGGGCTTCATGGGAGAATATCTTTCTTACTAACTTGGACTTAGATGGGGACCTAATGTGAATAGTGCAAGTTGATGTGACTTGTCTAAATATACATGTGCTCTGGACCTTGGGGAAAGTTTTGGTGGCACATTGACTTGGCCTACAGTTGAGAATACACATTGGGAATCATTTCCCAATGATAAGACTTCGTCGTATACCATAGGACTGCAAATGTTCAAAATAGCCAATTGAACTTGCTTCCCTTAGCTTTTGGGGTGTGATGTCATAATTCAAAATGTTCCAGTTATGAGAAAACAAGTCTTCCCAAAGCACTTTTGTTGTCTATGGAGTATGGACTTTAGCTTTGCATCAACTCTTTCCAGACCTCAATTCAACTAAACTTTGGTCTCTTAACTGGTTCTTAGCTGGCATGCATGAGAAAGTTTTTTGTATGCTGCTTTCTGCTCTGTAACTGGAAATTTGATAAACTTGCATAAATGCCAGTGAAAACTCTTCATGTCTGTGAAATTTTCTGTTGTATCAAGAATGGAGCCCTGGTGGATTAGTGGTTATGAGTTGGGCTGTTAGTCATAAGGTCAGCAGCTCAAAACCACCAGCTGCTCCATGGGAGATGGGTGGGGCTTTCTACTCCTGTAAAGAGTTAGTCTTGGAACCTTACAGGGGCAGTTCTCCCTGTCTCATAGAGTCACTATGAGAATATTGACTATGTCAGCGAGTATGGTTTTGCTATCAAGAATAATAAATAGCTTGCTCATTGGCAATTGTTCACAAGGTGGGTACATAAGCTTTACATATATCTACTTTATTCCGCAAACTTCTCATTGAAGATCAAATGGTGAAGTTTAGCAGATAAAACGTAATGCTCAGTGTCACTAAATTAGCTTAGAACCTTGCTGAGGCGTCCTTCCTGAGGCATATTCTTAAATTGGTGGCCAGCAGCTTGCTACTGTGATTTAGTCCTAAGGTGCTTAGAAGGAAATGCTCAAGAATTGTTTGCTAGCCATTAGCAACAATTCTCAGAGAACATACTTAGTACAATAACATGGACTTCAGGAAATATCACTGGGTTGGGGGGGGGGTACTTTGCTTGAAGGTGACTAGCTTTGACATTTTAGAAACTGTGACTAATCTGTTCTTACTATTTGTATGTAGTTTAAAAATGTGACTCAGAGCAGTGAGTTTTTTAAAAGCACTCATCCAAAAGCTGGGAATAAGTGGTGGTGGGTGGTTCTCTCGATAATAATGCTATACAGAGGTGCTTGCATCGTATTTCATAGTCTTATTAAACCAAAATTACTACTTTCAATGAGAACAGCCTGAAGTTCAGAGGTGTGATGCCAGAATGCATTTTCGTACTGTCGTACTGTTAGGCCCTTGGAACAGATAGCGGTGCTTTTTCTGAAAGATGAAAGAAATGCAGTGGGTTCTCTCCAAGGTTGTAAACCTACGAAGAATGCATAACAGTCTCACTTTTCCCCAGTAGACAGCTGCGTGTGACTAGTTTCGGACTTTTAACCTTAACGGGGTTGCATGTTTATTGTTAATCATTGTCAGCTGCAGTGACATGATCTCACAAGTCCTGCATTTTATGGTCTTTCCCTAAATGATCTTGGACAGGTTTGAGAGAGCCAGGATGTTTGTTCTGGGCCTTTATTTGGTTTGGCTTTAGCTGATAATGCAGTGTTCTGTCAGCTAGTGCAGTTCTCAAATGACTGCTAATTAGGGAAAGAATTCAAAGGATTGACTGTTTCTAATCATCTGTCATTGCTGCTAGATAATGATTGGCAATTTTAAAGACTCAGCTGTGGAAATCTGTTTGGTAAAGCACCAGCTGTAAAAAGAGTTGCTTTTGAACACCAGTGCTGAGAAGAGAGTTTTTTGGTGGGTAGAAGAGTGGACTGGAGCATAATCAGAGTTGGGGAGGAATGCAAAACGATATAGTATCCCTTATGGATGGTGCATGTGCAACAGGGAACTCTTAAAACAGCGAGGGAGAAGAAAACAGGAGCCAGAATAAGGTTGATCTGCTTTTTGTGCACTGTGGCATGCTAGGCATATTAGTGACTAAAATGTCTTCTCCCTTAAAAATTTAGAATCCTTACTACCCTAGTAAGGTGTAGCTTCCTTGCCCCAACTTAAAACTCGGTGAGGACTCGGGGAAGAAGGCGAACTACAGGATTGCAGGAAAACAACTGCTGCAGTGTTGGGTACTGTAGAGTGGGGAGGGCATCTTGGTCGACTCCTGTTGCGGTTGGTCATTCCCGCCTGAGAATGAAAGATATTTGAAATAGGAAGTAGGAGGGAGGTGTGCCTTTACATGAAAAGAGAACTGATGTTGACATTCATTTGGTAAGGTAAAGGTTGTCACATACCTTCACATAAGGGATAGTATATTTTGGGTTGCAGTTAAATGTCTGTGCTCAGACTGGTGGAAGGAATAGTTGGGCATTTGTATTTGAGAGAAAACACCGTTTTCATGCTAATTTAGGTTTTAGACTCTTTCCCCTGAAGTTGCCTCCTTTTTTTTAATACTGTAATTTGTCCCCCAGTCTTTTGTCTTTGGTTTTTTACTCTTTTAAGATTTTGAAGTTAACTAGCATTTTCAACCTTTCATTTTATGCCTTTGCCTTTTATTTTAACTTTGTCTTAATTATTCTTTAGGTAAGAATTATTGGTGTTGGCTGATAATGGAATGCTCGTTTGGTTGAAGTAAGTTTACTTAAAATTTTTAATCTTCTGTTTAATAGTAGATAGTTTTAGTTATGTAAATTGGTACTTAAGTGTTCAAGGGATAACCTCTCTTGAGGTATAATATTTCCATAATTTTGGTTTTTTTTTAAATCTGCAGAACAGAAAACCCTAGAATTGAGAAAAGGTCACTTTAGTTCTCTAAATTTTCAAACTTATTCATACAATTTGCTTATTTATTACTCATTAAATGGTTTAGAAAACAACAAAGTATACATACGAAGAAAATTTAGAAGGTGACCGTGGTATGGAGAAGTCCCTGTGGTTTGCTGAATGTTTTTAAAATAGTTTCTTTTTAATAATAGGTGGAATAAGACTTTTATCTCAAGACAACACAGCATGAGCCAACCAAAAAGAACCACAACTTGTTCAGACTGATCAAGAGTCTAGGTAAGTTACTTTAAATTGTGTTAAAAACAGTACGTGGATGCGTTAGTTTCTTCTATATTAAACTTGCTTGTGGGAAGTAGCTTGGTTTTGGTTTCATAATTCTTAATTAAGCTTTAAGGGTAAAGAGCCCTAGTAGTGCAGTTTGTAAGTATTGGACTACTAACCACAAAGTTGGTGTTTCAAACCTACCACCTACTTCTGGGCAGGGGGAGATGCTCCTGTTAAGATTTACATTCTGGGAACTTGAGTGGGGTGCTATAACGCAGAACTCACTCAGTAGCAAGGGAATTAGTGCTCAGAAAGACAGGCTAACATTCTGATTAAATATAGTAAGTTCCTGAGAAGAGTTATGGTTGCTTACCGTAAGTCTTTCTATAGGTGGGTTGATAAATTCTGGTTCTAAACTATCTTATTTTGTAGATTTACTATTAATAGCCCCATCTTTGATTACGATTTCTATGGTGATGAAAAGTTCATGTGGTGCAAATAAGTTGTTTTTTATATTCTATATTTTAATAATGGTGCTTTGAAGTAATCATATATTTACTTGGCAGGATCAAGTGAGCTGAGTCCAGAAAACCAGTGAGGAGTGAGCAGAGCAAGGAGGAATGACCAACCAATCCTTTTATCTTTAATAAAGACAGATATTTTGAAACGTTTCCTTTTTTTTTTTTAAGGTATGAGACTTCTTACAAAAAAAGTTGCCGGTGCACAGTAAAGAGTGTCACAGATAGCCAAATTGCATGTCATTCAGAGACGTGTTTCATGAGGTGTTTTTGGCCCTTTGAGCTAACATGTCATACTTGGTCATCAACATTCTAAAATTGTCTTCATTCTTTTTCGTAGAGACAAATAGCATTTTATAGCCAACTTCTCTATATGGTACGTTTATATGATGGATTCTGGAGTTTTACAAGTATTAATCGGGTTCCATTGATGTCTCTGAAGAGTTGTAGTACAGCCCACCTAATGCAATCTTTAAATTGCTGGATCAACTATTGTGATTAAGTGTAGTGCCAAGCAGCCAAGACTAATGCCTTGTCCCCTTCACAGCAACAGGTGCCACTATGTTAAGGACTTGCACCAACTTAGAACAAGATCTGGGCCAAATGTAAGTTCTCTTGCTGTATTGGGTTGATCTGGTTTGATAATACAGGAATCTTAGGTGGCCATCAAGTTGGTTCTGGCTTTTAGTGACCCTACATAAAACTACAGAAGTAGAGCTACTATTGGTATATAAAAATGGTACTGTTGTAGCTATTTCGTTAGGGCCATCTCATTGAGGACCTTTATAACCTACCATATAATGTGAAATCACCATTTCTTCATATTTTCTCATTTGTTAGCTCCACATTCCTCCTCCCCTCCGCCACGTCCCTAGGTAAATTACTAATCTTGTCTATGGATTTACCTTAGATTTCACGTATAGAAAATGAAACAAGAAGCAAAGTTAGCAATGAATAAAAATAAATCCAGAGAAACAAAAACGAGATCTTTGCCAGCGCCTCCATGTAGGGGAGGGCTTCAATAAGTTCTGTTGAAAAATGTTTTCACTTCCCATATGTTCACTGCAGGTCACTCCCCATGGAAACTACCTTTCAACTTACGGGCTGCTTATAACAGATCTCATGGAATACTATAAGGTCTCAGAGGGATGAAATAATTGCAAACCAAAGAATCATGCCCCAGCCAAATTGATAGACATTCTTATCATGGAAAGATATCCTCACTATGTGGGTAATCAGGGATATTTCAAAGAATGCAAATTCCAGAACATTTGTGGCCATACAGAATCAGTATGCCACTTTTCTGTCAGTTTGTCTTACTATGCTGGTTTGTATGATAGGGAATCTCACTGGTATTTCAAATACCAGCAGGGTCACCTACAGCGAACAGGTTTGAGCAGAGCTCCCAGACTAGACTGCAAAAGGAATCGGTCAGGCTGTCCACTTTGGAGGAAGTGAAAACCATCACAATGTCATATAATAAAGGCCCAATGAGCAGAGGCAGAATATTAGATACAGTGCAAGAAAATGCGCCCCAGAGGTTAGAAGGTATTCAAAACAGGACTAAGCTGCCTTCTCTACTTGTAGCATTAACCATAATGACATGGTGTAAATCCTTTGAGACTCGTTCGCTGATGGGGCACATACCACCTATCTCCTTCAGATTTGGGTTTTCTTTATAACCCTTGGATCACAGGCTGGCGTGTTGCTTCTTTGGACTTTTGATAGCTTGCTTCTATGACTTAAAGCCTTTAAGACCTGAGGCACTTTGTGATGCCCATGTGCTTTCTTCACATTGCTATAGAACCAGATGTTCAGCAAGCTCTTGAAGGGTGAGTAGCAAGTAGGAGGCTGATAAGTCCCAAAGTAGACTGGCAACACGGCAGGCACCTGGCTCAAGTCCCAAGAACCAGAGACCAGATAACAAGGGCCCTTTTCTGATGTGACCCCTGAAAATACCAATACTCTGAGGCAAAAAGTAAATCCTATAGATTCCTGTATATTCACCCAAACAAGGGATACTGCCCTTATTCCCTCCTCATTGCACAGACAAACCCACATGCCTGTTTTCATAGCAATAGCATCTCCGCACCCACAACCAGGCCACACCAGTGTTTTGCCTCTTGTCCCTTGCCTTACACATTCACCCATTATCTTTTTTTTCTTATCACAATCCTTACATCAATTGTGTAAAGCACGTTTGTACATTCATTGCCTTATCCTCAAAACATTTGCTCTCCACGTAAGGCCCTGGCATAAAATATATTTCTGTGGAACTTATTAATTCTGATTAACCCTCAAGTTACATTTTCCCATTTTTACAAATCTGATATGCAGACAATTGCCTATTTACTATTTTATTTCATTCTCACTCTTCTTCCCTCATCCCACTTAGCCTCTTTCTCTTTTCTCTATTTGACCACCGTATATTTTCCAGCTCCTATTAGAACCTTCCAATGTCACTAGACAGAACCAACTCTGATCCAGCAGCTTACACAATGCTAAGGAAACAGCAGTCAACCACAGTACACCAAAATAATAAAAACGAACACAAGCAACTGAAGCACCCAAAGTACTCTGCAGAAACAATTAAAAAGAATCACATATTTAAAATAATTATATTTGAATAGATAAGGGAACACTAGAACAACAGAAGAAATCGAAAACTAAAATCCTTAAGTCAAAAGAAACCTCAAATGACAATAACAGAATTAGGCAACATTGTAAGAGACCTGAGGAACAGAGCAGAAGAGGAAAATAAAATCTGAGCTCCGAGACATTCTGACAATTTAGGAGAGAATAAACAACACAAAAAAGGAATGCTAGGCGGCACTACCAAGAGAAATAACCTCACTGCCCCTAGAGGTGTTGCAGCATGGCCACCCTGCCACAGCTGTGTTATTAGAGGGCAGAGAGAAGGGCTATGTCTAGGTTCAGGGGTCTCACGTGAACCACCTGAATGACTGCTAGCAGTCCTATTGCACCTGTGTGACCTGGACCACCTGGGGATCCTGAAGGGTGTGGGAGAGGGGAGTTGCCCTCTAAGTAATTTTGCAAAGTGATAGGATCCTGGCAGTTGGATAACAGTGCATGCCCTCAGGGCCCAGCATGCACGTTGGCTGGTTAATGCATGAAGGAAGGTGATGTCCCATTCGTGGGCACTGGCCACAGTCACCAACTGACCACCACCGTTCTGCCAAGACTCAGCCGCAGACCCCGGTACAGGCTGCAGGAGCCTCCACTCCATGCCAGGAGCACATCCCACTGTAACAGGCATAGAAACTGGGGGGCGGGGGGGGGGGGGGGGGGGCCCCCCCCCCCCCCCCCCCCACACACACACACACAACAGCCTCGGTGGGACACAAGCAGAGTTCGGCAAATGTGGACTGAAGATGACCTTGTGTCTGTCCCCACACGACCACCAGCTGAGGGGGCTGCGGGGAGAATGGTGGGATCTGGCAGAAGCTAAGTGGTCAAGGAATCCTTTGGAAAGAAAGTGAACTGAATGTGTGTGTGTGTGTAGAAATAACCTATGTTTCATCAGGATCCTGTAACAAAAAGAAACAAAATATCTACAGAAAATAGCACAAGAAATCATAAAACATTTCCCCAACATCACAAAGGAGTAGAAAATCACTATTCAACAAGCTGAGAGAACTCCAGGTAGGATGGATCCCCAAAGAAAATCATGACATATCATAGTGAAACTACAATTTTACGAGAAAGGAGAGAATCCTGAGGGCTACAGAAAAAAAATCACCTATAAAGGAAAACCAGTAAGGATAAGCTTGGATTTCTCAGCAAAAACAATGCAGGCAAGAAGGCAATGGACTGGCATATATAAAATTCTGTAAGAAACAAAGGCCAATCAAGAGTCCTCTATCCAACAAAATCATCCCTTAGGTACAAGAGAGAAATAAAAAAGGTATTTCCAGACAAGGGAAAATAAAGGAATTCATACAAACAAGACAAACCAAAAACTAAAATAAATACCATGGAGTTAATGCGAACTCATAGCAACCCTATAGGAAAGGGTAGAGATGTCCTTGTGAGTTTCTGAGACTGCAAGTCTTTACAGGAGTAGAGAGCTACATCCTTCACCCGAAGAGCTGCTGATGGTTTCAAACAGCTCTTAAACAAGAGCTAGCATTACAAAAAATATTAATTGGATCACTATGGATGGAGAAATCACAGAAACCTGAGAGCACTATACAGGGCAACACCACCCAGAAAAAACAGACACTAATAAAAAGGGAAAAAAACAAACCCCTCAAACAATAGCAAAAACAGCAAAATAATAGCAGCAAGATTAACTATTATCAATGTCACGGAATGTCAGTGGATAAAGTGCACCAATCAAAAATAGCTGACTGGATTAGAAAACCAGATCTAGCTATATGCTGCTACCAGAGACACACCTTAAAGACAAAAGTAGACTGAAAATCAAAGGATGCTGAAAATCTACCAAGTCAGGGACAACCATAGAAACGCAGGAGTGGCAATATATTAATCTCAGATAAAACAGACTTCAAAAAGGAAAATAGATACAGAAATGGACACTACTTAATGATTAAAGTAACAATACATGATGAACATATAGCCATAATAAATGTATACACTGTTACTTGGTTTTGCTCGGTCTAGTTTTTGTGCATGTTAGTATCTCCGCAGGTCTGTCTAAATAAGACAGGCTGGATGAACAATCTGGAGGAGAAAACAATGAGACCGACAGTTTGGGGGGACATGGGAGAGTAGGTGGGAGGAAAGGTAGTGGTGTTAACAAACCCAGGGACAAGGGACCAACAAGTAATCCAAATCAGTGGTGAGGAGGGTGTAGGAGGTCTGGTAGGATGTGATCAAGGGTAATGTAACCAAGAGGAATCACTGAAACCCAAATGAAGACTGAGCATGATAGTGGGACAAGAGGAAAGTCAAGGGAAATAGAGGAAAGAGCCAGGAGACAAAGGGCAATACGATTATAGAGGTCTAAATAAAGGCATGTACATATGCAAATATATATATGAGGACGGGGAAACAGATCTATGTGCATATATTTATAGGCTTAGTATTAAGGTAGCAGA
>NW_022111357.1:8876716-8882690 GCF_000313985.2 Echinops telfairi
ATAGGAACTGGAAACAGGGAATCCAGGACAGATAATCCCTTTGGGACCAGTGGTGTGAGTGGCGATACTGGGAGGGTTTAGGGAGGGTAGGTTGGAAAGGGGGAACCGATTACAAGGATCTACATGTGACCTCCTCCCTGGGGGACGGACAATAGAAAAGTGGGTGAAGGGAGACGTTGGACAGGGAAAGATATGACAAAACAATAATTTATAAATTATCAAGGGTTCATGAGGGAAGGGGGAGCGGGAAGGGAGAGGAAAATATGAGGAGCTGATCCCAGGGGCTTACGTGGAGAGCAAATGTTTTGAGAATGATGAGGGCAATGAACGTACAAATGTGCTAAAAAAAAACCAAACCACAGAATGGCAGAATAGATTTTTAAAAAATCATTTTATTAGGGGCTCATATAACTCTTATCACAATCCATACACACATCAATTGTGTAAAGCAGATTTGTACATTCATTGCCCTCATCATTCTCAAAACATTTCCTCTCTACTTAAGCCCCGGCATTAGGTCTTCATTTTTCCCCTCCCTCCCTGCTCCCCCCTCCCTCATGAGCCCTTGATAATTTATAAATTGTTATTTTGTCATATAGAATAGATTTTTTAAAAAGAAGCATCGTCATGGAGAGCAAATGTTTTGAGAATTATGAGGGTAACGAATGTACTAATGTGCTTTATACAGTTGATGTATGTATGGATTGTGATAAGAGTTGTATGAGCCCCCAATAAAATGATCTTTAAAAAAATAAGTAAATAGCCCGTTCCCTGGTGGCACAGTGGTGATGTGTTGGGCTGCTAACCACAAGGTCAGCAGTTTCAAACCACCAGCTGCTTCCGAAGGAGAGAGACGAGACTTAAATATAAAATAAAATAAATGTATACACACCCAATGAAAGACCCTCAAAATACAGCAATCATCTCACAGAGTTAAAACAAGAAACAGCTCAACAGTAATAGTAGGAAACTTCAACACATCACACTTAAAGAAAGACAGGAGAGAAACTCAATAAAGAAACACTAGAGTTAAACAACACAGTCAACCAGCTTGACCGAGACACACACAGAGCACGCTACACAACACAGTACATTCTTTATAATAGATCACGTTAGACCACAAAGTAAGCCCTAACATGTTGAAAAACACAGATCATACAATCTATTTCCTGGGATCACAATGCTATAAAACTGGAAATCCATAACAGAACAGGAACATATGGACAAACATTGAACTACACACTACTTAAAAATGGGTCATAGAAAAAAAATGGATGAAATTAAGACATTCTTTGAAACAAACAATACTGATAACACATTATACTAGAACCTTTGGGACACAGAAAAAGCAGCTATCAAATGGCAATTTATAGCAATAAACGCAAACATGAAAAAAGACTAATTAAAAATCAATACCTTAACACAACACCTCCAACAAGTAGAACGAAGGCAACAACATAAACCCTCTAATAACACAAGAAATCATAAAGACGGGGAATAAATGAACTGCTCATAATCCCATTTGGGAATGGAGTTTGTTAATGAGACAGGATTAGTGCAAGGTGTGTTTTAAGTCACTCTCTTGAGATCGAAATGAGGTTAAACAAGAAAGGGAGAGAAGCAGCTATGGTGTAGGTTAGGCTGGGGAGGAGAGCGCGCGCGCATGAGAGCGCTCTAGAGTTTGGCTAGACCATGGGTCAGATGTTAGGTTTCTGCTGACACGTAACTGTAAGGCCAGACAAACCCAAGAATAGCAGGCCCGTGTAGGTGACTGGATCCAAGGTTGGCAGCTAAGATGGCAGGCTGCTGACAACTCCCAAGGTCAGCAGGCAATATGGAAGACCACTGGCTCAAGTTCAAAGAACTGGAAGTCAGATGATGAGTCACACAGGAACCAGGTCAAACAGAAAGCAAACTAGCAATGCCAGTATCTACATACATGGGAAATTGGTTGACCAAAGTTGTTTCAATTGATTGGCTGCTCAGATATCATAACAGAAGTGATTAAAATAGATCTCATCAGAGGGGATGACTAAATCATAACTTTCAAACCCGAGAATTGTGACCCAGCCATGTTGACATACAACCCTAACTATCGCATGGGGGAAGAGAAGTGCTAAGTCCTATGAAGGTGCCCAGAGATAAGGACGTTCCTTCAGAGCCAGCAGAGAAAATCCTCCCCGACAGCTGGTGTCCTGAATTCAGACTTCAGTCGTTTCAACACTGGGGTCCTGGTGGAATAGTGGTTACTCATACTGCAGGTCAGCAGTTCACAACCACCAGCCACTCTTCCTTCTACTCCTGTGAAGCGCGTTTCAGAAACCCCCGGGCCGCTCTGTCCTGCCCTGTCGGGTCACTGTGAGTCGGAATCAACTCAATGGAAGTTAGTTGAGTTCGAGTCACTTCAACTGTGAAAGAATAAATCTGTTAAAAGTCAACACCTGCTACGTTATAGCACCCTAAAGAGATAGACAACCTCCCTGACACGTACACCATCGAGTAAACTGTGACTAATGTATTCTCCTGTCTATCTACAACCGAAGTGAAAAGGAGGATGTGTGAAAGCAGGGAGTTGTGTTTGGTTTACTGCAGCATCCTTACTATGTACAGAGTACTATATGGACACAGTAGGTGCTCAGTAATGAAACTAGAAATAGCTACACAGTGCCCACTGTGGGTCAAGCATATTTTAAGTGCTTGCATGCATGCTTAAACTCACATGCATGTGAAAGTTGGGCATTGAATAAAAAAGACTGAAGAATTGATGCTTTTGAACTGTGGTGCTGGCAAAAATGTTGAAAGTGCCTTGGATTGCTAAAAAGACAAAGAGATCTGTCTTGGAAAAAGTACGGCCAGGGTGCTCCTTAAGAGGCAAGGATGGCGAGATTTTGTCTTATATACTTTGGACATGCCAGGAGAGACCACTCCCTGGAGAAGAGCATCATGCTTGATAAAGTACAAGGGCAGTGAAAGAGGAAGGCCCTCAAGGACATGGACTGACGGGGGCTGCACCAGGGGGCTCGGGCACAGGAACCGTGAGGGTGGCGCAGGACGGGGCCGCGCTTCGTTCTGTTGTGCAGTTTGCTGTTTTTCGAACTGACTTGGGAGCACCGAACACTCACCACACGTTTAAACGTTTGTTGACTAAATCAATCGTTAGTTGTCGCATTGAGAAAACTACCTGGCTTATGAGTTCTTGGCTTTTGAAATTTTTATGAAAGGGTTGTGTCTTAATCATTATGAAAAGGTTGTCTAGAACGACAACTTAAGGTTTGGGGAAGCATCTCAAGTTTGTGATAGTGAGTGAATACTCAGGCGACAGGGCTGTAAAGGGTTCTGAAGATGAGCTGGGCTTCGTGGCATGAACGTTGTTTACTCAGGACATGAGGCAATGCCTTGCTCCTGGCATTTCTGGCTAAGAGCTCAGTTTACTGAAAGAATGAATATTTGTCTAGAATATCATACACATATGCTGTATTGCAATATGTTGTATTAATTTCATTTTAAAAAACTGAAAGGAATTTTGTGGTGTCCAAAAGCCAGCCTTGAAATAATATTCAACATAATATTAAATTCTAATATTGAAAAACTCTTAAGACTCTTTTTGTTCCTGTAGGATTTATACTCGGGAAAAAAAAATTACACTCACAGAATCTCTACATAGGGTCACTATAGCAGTGGAGAAAAAAAAGAAAAAAAATTATTAGGAAGAAAGCCTGATGATTTAGGAAGGCAACAACTATGACAATAAATTCTAATTATTAAAAAAAGGGAAAAAAATCTATACCGAACAGTGAGAAGCCTTGGTGGTGTAGTGGTCATGCATTTGGCTGCTAACTGCAACGTCAGCAGTTCGTACCCACTCATCTTTGCATGGGCGGAAGTTGAGGCTTTCTGCTCCTGTAGTCAGCCTCAGGAACTCCCAGGGACACTTCTAGCCTGACCTGGAGGGTCCCTGGAACCAGCTGCAGACTCGATGGTAGAGCGCAGTGAGATGCTGAAGTCACATTCTACCTACTTCTCTCCTCCGCTGTGAATGAAATCCTTTTCCCTCAGCTCCCACCATAGCTGCTCCTGACTGCAAATGATCTTTACAGAGGCAAACTGCTTACCAGAGGTTTCCACCGTTCAGTTATTCTTTTGGACACTATGCATTACTGAGCATATTTCACTATCCCTTATTCCAAGAAAACTTGGTCAAACTACTCAGAAAAAACAATTCTAAAGTTTATGGCCTATTGATTTCTGTGTGCACATTTCTCAGAGAATTAAAGTTCATTTTCTACATTTCCATGTTTCTGAAGATATGTCACTTTAGGACAAATATGTCACTTTTGCTTTCAAATTTCCTCAAAAAGGACTTAGCTTATTGAAGGATTTATAGATTCTCAAACACCAGGAGCTTCATTTTTCTTCGAGATTAAATAATGTGACTAGCTAGGTGAAGGAGCACCTGAAACTAGTTATCCTATCTCTTGCAGTTGAAATTCTTTATAGAAACAATAATGTAGAATGATTATATTATGCTCCATCCCGTAGATAACTGCTATTTAAAGGCCGTTCACCATTCTAACAATAGCTAAGTAGGAATTTCTCAAGGACGCGAGTAAAATAATGTTAGTCTTACATGTGGGAAGTTAACTTTTTTGAAGAAAAGAACATATATTAATCTTTCTCACGTTCTTGGAAACTACTTTTGAGACAATGTATTGTTAATGTCTCCTTTAGGTAAGGATGCTCTAGTGGAGATCGGGGCAGTGTCTTCAGTAGAGTAATAAACAGAATTTGTGACACGTATCTAGAAACTCCTCTTCCAGTTGGGAGATGTTGGAAGATCTAGAGCAGTGGTTCTCAACCTGAGGGTCGAGACCCCTTTGGGGGTCGAACGACTCTTTCACAAGGGCTGCCCGATACATAACAGTAGTAAAACTACAGTTATGAAGTAGCAACAAAAATAATTGTATGGTTGGGGGTCATTACAACACGAGGAACTGTATTAAAGGGTCGCGGTATTAGAAAGGTTGAGAACCACTGATCTAGAGTATTTTGGTTAATACTTTAGTTTCTACTGTAAAGAAATACCAGGAATACAACATATAGTCAAGGATTAGACAATTCTAAAATGTTGATGACTTATAAAAGGAAAACAATATTAATTCCCTATATTTTTTTGTTTGCATTGTTTGTTTTTCTTTAAATACTTTTACTGGGGGCTCTTACATCTCTTATCAGAATCCATACGTTCCTCCAATGTGTCGAGCACATTTGCACATAAGCCATCATCATCTTCTTTTTGTTGAATCATTTTATTGGGAGCTCATACTCATGCATCCATCGTGTCAAGCACATTTGTTCATTTATTGCCATCATTCTCAAAACATTTGCTTTCTACTTGAGCCCTTGGTATCAGCTCATTTTTTCCTCTCCCACCCCTCCCTCCTGAGCCCTTGATAATTTATAAATTATTTTGTCATGTCTTACACTGTCCCGACGTCTCCTATCACCCACTTTTCTGTTGTCCATCCCCCAGGGAGGGGGTTATATGTAGATCCTTGTAATCGGTTCCCCTAAATTCCCTATTTTATCCCTAAACTTATTCAAGCAATTTATTTCTTTGATTAAGTTTTGATTTTTTAAATACATATTTTAATATTGCCATTAAAAATGAAGTATTTTAGCACAACCAAGTTTGGCTTTCTTCTAGGTAATATGATTGATAGTCACATTTTATTTGGTTTCAGTCTAAAAAAACTAAACTGACTGGGTCACTTGGCAAAGCTTTTCAGATACGTTTCTCAGAGCATTAAGAATAGAATTATTCACCGCAAGGAACTACTGAAGCCAGAATGAAGGCTGAACGTAGTATTGGGACAGGAGGAAGCTGCAAAGAAATAGAGGAAAGAAGTAGGAGGCAAACGGCATATATACAAGCCTAAATACAGCCATGTACATATGTAAATATATTTAAGATTAA
>NW_022111357.1:8883975-8912895 GCF_000313985.2 Echinops telfairi
AAAATATAGATATTAATAATTACAATCACATTATATATCTCACAGAAAATATTAACAATGTGGTAGCCTTATGGGTGGGTTTCCTTTTCCATATATTAAAAAAAAATCAAATTCACCGTCATTGAGTTGATGCCTGCTCATAGCGACCCTGTAGGACAGGGTAGAACTGCCCCTGTGGGTTCGGAGACTGCACTCTTTACAGGAGGTGCAAAGAATTGCCTGGCCATTCTTCCAAAAAGCAGCCGGTGGTTTCAACTACAGTTAGCAACCCAACTCGTAACCACTAGAAAATCCAAATTTCTTAGAAGAATCAAGTGTTTCCAATTGATGTATGTATGGATTGTGATAAGAGTTGTATGAGCCCCTAATAAAACGATTTAAAAAAAAAAAAGAATAGAATTATTCATTTTAAAATAACATAGCCTTTTTTATCTAGATACCTCTTCTCTCTCTGGTGCCTTTGTCAGTTTGTAATTGTAGGAAGTAAAATGTGTGTACTATTTGGTTTCTTTTGTTAGTGGAGCCCACGGTTCCTTCTTTAAGGAGATCCTTCATGGGATCTGAGGGTGGATTTAGCTATCTGGCATCTTCCCTGGTAAGGCACATCACTGACTGGATTATTACCATGTGACTACTACTTGGTTAGAATTTGACAGACATAATCTCAATTCATCTTTGCAGCATCTCTGTGAGGAGAGATGTTCTTTACCACCACCACCTTTTCCCCACAGAGGAAACTAAAACTTTCTCCTGCTAACCTTGCTCAAACTCAAACAAGTACAAGGTGGTGGTGATGAGATTTGGACAAAGGATAGTTCATGAGCCTGCCTTAATCACCAGGGTGCTCCGTGCCCTGTCCCCTTAGGGAGCTCATCTAAGTTTGGCTTTGGTGTGGAAATTCTCACCTGTATCTCCCATCAAGCCTGCGAGAGCATCTGCATTGCTTATTTGGGGCAGTCATCTTCCATGTAAAGGCACAACCCAGAAATAGGGGGAATTCACGTCCCTCAGGAGAGCTCAAGGAGCCCTGGCCGTCTAAGTGGCCTAGGCAGTGACCGCTAGCACCAAGATCAGCCATTCGGAGTCACCAGCTGCTCTGAGGGAGGCCAGACGTTCTGCTCCAGTCAAGGTTTCTATCCTTGGAAACTCAGAGGGGCAATTCCACCCTGTCCTACGGGGTCACTATGAGTCGGAACTGATTTGATGGTAGTGAATTTGGAGGGTTTTCTAAGGGGAATTCAGTGCAAACAGTTAATTTTTGAGAAACGTGTCACATTCATTTGTTCGCATGTATATCTTTTCTTCATGGAATTGCTTTGCTTCATCAAAGGACGATTAAATTTGTGTGGGTATATTTCTGGACTCTATCCTTTGTTCGGTTTATCTATTGTTACTGATACCACGGTCTGGACTAGTGCACTTTAAAGTAATCTTGACATTGACTTGTTTTGTGCTGGCTCTTCTCCCTTCCCTTTAGAGCCAATTGTAGTATCTATGAAATAACTTGCCGGGAACTTGACTACGAATGAATGGTATTGAAATGACAGATCAAGTTGGAGAGGACTGATCTAAAACTTTCCATTTGGGATTTTCCTTCTTCAGAATTTTTCAGTTTTCCTCATATAGATTTTATATACCTTTTCTTACGCCTATTACTTTCCTGGTGCTAAATGGTGTTGCTCTTTATTTTTTAATTACTCACTGCTGGTCTATAGGAAGGTAATAGCCTTTTAAATATTAACTGTCTCTTATAACCTCTTGCTATAATTATAGTTCCAGGAGTATTTTTGTTAATTTATTGAGGTTTTGTACATAAGTATGTCACCTGTGGAGTTATTTCTTTTCTACTTTGTACAAATTTTCATTTTCTTTTGTCTTTCTTTTTACCTTATTTTAGATCTCTCCTTAATTTGCAGACAATTTTACTATGATTGTTTTGGATTTTGTCAACTAGTTTCAGCATTTACATGTGATTTTTTTTCTTTACCCTATTGGTGCGATGGATTCAATTAATGGACCTGAATGTTGAACCAGTCTTGGAATAAACCCCTTTATTGTGGTATAGAATTTAAAAAATACATGGGTGGATTCAAATTGAGTTTTATGTTACGCACCTATGTTTATGTGCATTATTGGTCTGTAGTTTTTTGGTGATGTCTTGTACAGACTTGGTATTACGGTCAGGCTGGACAAGACTTAGAAAGTGTTCTTTCAAAAACAAACAAACCAACAAACAAAACAGTGTTCTCCTTTGCTGCTACTATGAGTTTGTAGAGAATGGTACCATGTTTCTTATGTTTGACGTTTGTCTGAATGGAGAAGTCCAAGCTGTTCTTTGTTAATGAGTGATTACTAAAGACCTATGAACTATTTTTCATTATGTGAATTTTGGCAGATGAGTCTTTAACGAATTTGTCCATTTCACCTAAGTTATCAGACTTGTGGGCATAGAGCTGTTCATTACATAAAAACAGCTATCTTTTGTCCAAGGGAACAGTAGTGATGACTTTTCATTTCTGATATTAGTAATTTATCATTTGGTTGTTGTTCACTTGGCTAGGTTTCTATCAATATTATCCTTTCAACAAAACATTTTTTCCCTATTTAATTTTTCATTGATTTCTATTCTAGCTTAAGGTTTTTCGAATACTCATTTTGGATTTAATTTGCTCATTTTCTAGCTTCTTAGATCTTTCTTTTCTAATAAGAAGAGTTCCAGAGTTAAGAGAGAAGTCTTCTCATATTAGTAAATATCCAACATTGTAAGCACTGCTCTAAGTACCGCTTCTGCTGCATTCCCAGATTTTGGATATTTTTATTTTCAACTATTTGTTTTTGACTCATATATTATGTAAAAACATATCTTAAATTTCTTAGTATTTTGGAATTCTCTGCTATTGCATTTGTTTAATTCTAGTGACCTATGAGTATACTTTGTATGAATTTGACTCGTTCATGTTTGTTATGGCCCAGGATATGGTTTATTATTTTTTAATATGATTTATCAGGATATGGTTTATCTTGGCAAATAGCCTTTGTGACCTCGAGAAGAATGTGTATTCTGCTGTTTTTCTATATACGGGAACTTCACTAAGTTCATAGGAAAATTTCATTATCTTTCAATGTAGTTTTTCTAAAATCTGTTGGAAATTTACTCATATTTTATGTCATTAGATCAATTAAATTCATGGTGTTCGACTGTAGCCTTCCTGATTTTTCACCTTCTGAGGCTGTATTGGTAGTGTTGAAGTCTCTTACTGTAATAGTGGATTTGTCTATCTTTCCTCGTAGTTCGAGCAGATGTTGCCTCATGCATTTTGATGCTGTTCGGTATCTTGACTATGGTGACTACACAAATCTACCCATGAATAAGTGCTTAAACAAGCGGCCATACAGCCCACAGGCAACAAAGCCCACATGGAAGAGGCACACCAGCCTGTGTGACCACGAGCTGTCAAAGGGATCAGCTATCAAGCATCAAAGAACAAAAAAATCAGTGTAAATGTGGTGAGTGCAGAGTGGAGACTCAATGTCCATCGGTAGGCAACTGGACATCCCCTTACTGAAGGGTTGTGGGGAGGAGACGAACCAATCAGGGTGCAGGCTAGCAACGATGAAACATGTAACTTTCCTCTAGTTTTTGAATGCTCCCCCACCCCCACTATCATGATCCCAATTCTACCTTACAAATCTGGCTAGACCAGAGGATGTACATTGCTACAGATAGCAACTGGAAATACAGGGAATCCAGGACAGATGACTCCTTCAGGACCAGTGGTGAGAGTGGCGAGGCCTGGAGGGTGGAGGGAATGTGGGGTAGAATGGGGGAACCGATTACAAGAATCTACGTATGGCCTCCTCCCTGGGGGATGGACAGCAGAGAAGAGGGAGGGGGAGATGTCAGACAGTGTAACATATGACAAAATAATAATTTATGAATTATGAAGGGTTTATGAGGGAGGGGGGAGGGGGGGAAATGAGCAGCCAATATTAAGGGCTCAAGTGGAGGGCAAATGTTTTGAGGATGGCAACAAATGTACATGTGTGCCTGACACAATGGATGTATGTATGGACTGTGATAAGAATTGTATGAGCCCCCAATATAATGATTTAAAAAAAAAAAGAAAATGTGCTTAGAACGAATTGTTCCCCATCCCCTGCCCCTCCCACACACCAGTGCGAGAGCATGTTAAACTGGTGAAGCTGAATAAGACCAGTGTTTTCTTTCTATCAATGGCAATTTCACATTGTGATCCCGAATTATAGTTGGCAAGAAGTCACCCTTGGGAAAGTTAGGTGAAGGGAACATGAGATCTGCAGTATTTTTAAATAATTTCATAGCAATTTACAATTTTCTCAGAAATCATTTAAAGAAAAATTATATAGTAAGTATTAAGTGTCCATGACTTAGTCCTGGTATTTTTAGGGGAGAAGGCCTAATATTTACCTCTAAACAAGCTCTTATATATACTACTGACTAGGTTCTACACACACCACCACCAAATGCCCTGAAGTCACTTCTGACAAACAGTGACCCTACCGGACAGAGTGCAACTGAGCCCCCTATGGTTTCTGAGACTGCACATCTGCACAGGAGGAGACAGCCCATTTTTCTCCCTCAGAGCAGCTTGTGGAGTTGAAGTACTACACACACTTTCAGTCAGTAACCCAACACATCACCCACAAGGCCACCAGGGCTTCTGGCTAGGTCTACAATTATGTTTGTAAAAAAATGGAATTAAAAGATAATAGTTTTCACCCCAAAATTTTGAAACCTTTTTGAATCTACATTTGTAAAAAAATTTCTTACAGAAAACTTTAAATAGGCACATAATAAAAAACAAACACACAAAAAAAACCCAATACCTTGAACCACTATGTGCCTACATATAAATCTAACAACTATTAAATCATAACAAATCTTGTTTTATCTAGACTCACACATTCCCGCTCTTCCCCTCATGTTATTTTGAAGTCTATGATAGAAGGTGCTTGTGGAGAACTGGTACCATAGTTAACACATAAACCATCTCAGTGGGCATATATTCTTTTAAAGCTAAGGAGCTTAAATATAGCATGCATTTTTCTGAAGTCTTCAGAAAGAGGATTTACTGCTGATGAAAATTTCACCTGGTTATTCAAGGTTATTCAATCTGGTTTCTCTTTGTCTACTGATCGGCCTTTCAAACAAAATGAAGGTGCTACAAAGCTCAGATATCAACGGGCACTTTTTTTTATGGTAATCGCCATGTACTGCAACTATCAGCACAATGGAAGGCAGGGTTAGCAGAATGCTTGTCGCTAGAAAAGGTCGCCAGTCTCTGTGCAGTTGGCATGAACTGGTTGGCTGCCTTTCTGAGTGTACCATTTACTGACTGCAGCTAATTAAACTCTCCTGTCTTATTTCCTTCAGTTCTATTTTCAGTAACCGTTTGTGTATCTCTAGAAGTAAAACAGAGAAATTTACAACCTGCTGAGTAGCACTACTGCCTTTAATATTTCCCCCCAGTTAAAATGTTCTGAAATACAGACGACAGGAAAAATCATCTCATTTTTTTAAGTCATCTCATTCTTTTGAGGTTATTTACTTCAAAAATACAGTCAAATTTTCTTAAACTGAAAACATATTTGAATTTTAATCCTCATACAATTCACAGAAAAGAAAACATAAATAGCTCAAATACACACCCAATCTTATTAAAATTGCTGGGGAGGGGAGGTGGAGAAAGCGGGAACCCATCACAAGGTTGGATAGAGAGCCCACCCCCCAGGGAGACGAATAACAGACGTGGGTGAAGGGAGACAACAGACAGTGTAAGACATGAAATAACAACAATATACAATTGATCTGCGAGGGTGGGGGAGGGAGGGGGGAAAAAGCTGATATGAAGGGCTCAAGTAAAAAAAAATGTTTTGGAAATGTTGACGGCAACATATGAACAAGTGTGCTCAATACAATTTAATGATGGATTGTTATAAAATTTTAAAGAGCCCCTCAATAAAATGATTTTTTTTTAAATGCTCTGAAAAGAAAATACCAAATTTCAACTCAAAGATTAGCAAAGATCAAGACGTTAGATAACAGTGGTAAAGATTCCTGGGAGTATAGATAGAAAGCAATTTGTCTATATCTATCAAAAACAAAGATATAAATCTTCTGATCTAGTAATTCAAATCTTTGAATTTATCTTATAGAAATTCACTCATGCATACCAAAATTCATTCATGTATACAGTTATTAAAGACAGCATTACTTATAATAGCAAAAAATTATAATACCCTCTGTCAGTAGCGACTGATCAAAAACATTATGGTCCATTCACACAACACAATCTTCTGCACGGAGCCCTCAAGACTCTGGCCCCTCGACACTTTTGAAACTAGGAACTGAACTAACTCCTCAAGATTTCCTTTCATCAAAACAACGGACAAGTCTACAAAGTGAACCATTACACTCATGAGGAATGTGCTTCTCTGAATAATCATGAGATCAAAAGGATGGCATTTACCCAAGTTTCTGTGGCAGGAAGGGCAGGGACGGTGGAGGAATGGCCGTAGGGGACTGAGGGGATAATGGCGAGTGCTGCTACACTGAGGAGGGTGTAACTGATGTCAAGAAATACATGTGTATAAATTGTTAAATGGGAAACAAATTTACCAACTTTTCATCTAAATCACAGTAAAATGCTAACGTAAAGACAAAAGCATGCAGTCGTAAACAAAAAATAATTAAGTATTCATGTACTTATATGAGATGATCTCAAAAATATCATTTTAAAAGAATAAGCAGGAAAACTGTGTGCACTGTGGAGTATCATATACATAAACTATAACTGATAACATCCCAAGGAAGGAAACTCTAGGTGCTAATAGTGGGAAGAAGGCTTTTCACTGTACATCTTTATGCCATGAATTTTGAAACATATGTTACAGGTTTTGTTGGAAACTGCTTTTATTTCAACAGTTTTATTAGCACTTCAACCACGTCATACAACTCATTAATTCAATCATATCATCATATCAAGAAGAGTTGTATAATTATCACCACAATTAAAATACAACTTTCCTCTAGTTCCTAAATGCCACCCCCCCACCACCAGCATGATCCGAATTCTACCTTGCAAGTCTGGCTAGACCAGAGGATGTATACTGGTACAGATGGGAACTGGAAACACAGGGAATCCAGGGCGGATGATCCCGTCAGGACCAGTGGTGTGAATGGCAATACTGGGAGGGTAGAGGGAGAGTGGATTGGAAAGGGGGAACCAACGTTGGACAGGGCAAGATATGACAAAATAATAATTTATAAATTATCAAGGGCTCATGAGGGAGAGGGGAGCGGGGAGGGAAGGGAAAAATGAGGACATAGTGCTGGGGGCTTAAGTGGAGAGGAAATGTTTTGAGAATGATGAGGGCAGTGAATGTACAAATGTGCTTTACACAATTGATGTATGTATGGATTGTGGTAAGAGTTGTATGAGACCCTAATAAAACAATGAAAAAAAAGAATTATACCACAATCAATTCTAGAACATCTTTGTTTTCCTCATATTCACTGTTAATCATGTAATTTTTTTTTCTAACCGTGGCCAAAATATACACAACAAAACATTGTCCAATTAAAAAACGGCTTTTCTTAGACCACATCCAAAAATATTTATTTATTTATAATTGGGAGTTCAATCCCAGCAAACAGTATTGTACAATTGCTAGCACAATCAGTTTCCCAACATTCCTTCACATCATTTCCCTTTTCTTAAGAGAACATTTTTGAATAAAAACACTGCTCCAACAGAAACACAAGCTTGAATTAAAATGAGCAAGCATCACATCTCTTTCAGCTGACCGACAAACTTTTCAGAAATCCCAGTGAGCCTTTCAGGCTCCATCAGGTTGTTCACCAGTTCCTGCTCAACAGCCATTAAGGCCAGGCCGCTCCGCCGCTCCTGTCCTGTGCTGTGACACAAAAACATCTTAAGGCGGGGCAGGACAGAAAATGAACTTTTATCACTTGCTGAAGTTATTGGCCAAGACAAAGCAATATGTAATAGCTGTGAGATACCAGGAATATTATTGTAAAGACCATGTTGAATAAATAAATAGCCAAGATTCATGAAGTCGATGTACTCATAATCCACGACAAAGTTGAGCTTTGCGTAGTGTCGATAAAACCTAAGTTCTGGGACAATATCTGTATCAAGCTTATAAAATTCTTGAACGTGTCTGGCTGTTGTTTCATTTAGTGGCTCATTCCATTTAAATAGTAGTTCTGAAATTTCCTTTATTTTGCAATAATCAAACTCTGAAAAATATAATTTTAAATTTTGCAATATAGTATCTAATCCTTGGTAATAAATATTAGTTTTATACTGCTCTTCAGTTGAAGTAGAAAATATCCTATCTGAATCACTCTGATCTGTTATTTTCTGAATTTTTCTTCTTTTCTGAAGAGGTTCTTCAACTTCCAAACCTTCACATGTTATTTTTTGACATATTTCTTCTGTTTCATCCCAAAGAGTTTTGAAACTGCTATCATTTCTCTCAGATGATAAGCATTCAAAGATGGTTTCTATTTTTGAAGACAGAGAAAAAATATTCAGAGTTTTACCCTGTAGCTCCTTGGAAAGAATTCTTGTAACACTCAGCACACGATAAAGAAATTTTAAACAAAAGATAAATTCAAATCTGGAAAGTAACGTCAACAAATTTCTCAACTCATCAGCCAAATTTGTGTGTGAGGAGTGGCTTGATATAACTTCGAGGGTTTCAATAATCTCTGGAAGACCCTCAATCACCGATAGCAATGTATGATCATGGACTGCCCAACAAGTCTGTGATGAATGATTCTTGCATGTCTTGTTTTGACTTAGGTTACAAATATTTTGAAACTTTGCCACCATTTCCCCTGACATATAAATAGTGCTGAACAAAGCACTAAGAGTGTTTAGAGTACTTCGAAATTCGTTTACTTCTTGACAAAACCTAATGACTGCTAAATCCAAAAAATGTGCATAGCAATGCATGTATACAGCTCTTGGCTCTTCCTTCTTGAATTCTGCTGCAATTTTATTGAATTTTCCCCTTAAATTAATGGTACTATCATAGCACTGGCCACGCATGTTTTTCACATCAACTCCAATCTGCTGCAGGTAAGTTTTGATAATCTTTTGTAAGTTGGGTTCAGGGATCTCTCCAGTATCAATAAAACCCAAAAATCTTTCTTTTATTAAGATAGTCTTTGGTGTTTTTTGTAGGTATCGTACACAGATCGAAAGCTGTTCTTTAGTGCTACTATCAGTTGTTTCATCACATATGATAGAAAAAGCGGAGGAAACATTGATCTCATTCACGATTGCCTGTAGCATTTCAGCCTTTATAATTTCAACAATTTCACTTTGAATTTGCGAGCTATTATAGAAGTCAACTTGTGAGCTCATCAGTCGAAATGTCCCTTCTCCTTTATCCTTTGCTCTGATCTCTAATAATTCTAAAAAATTGCCTTTATTTATAGATGAAACAGAGTGGTCATTTCCACTGAACGGTAAGCACTGCTTTCCAAGAAATAAAATAGTTTCAATGATAAACTTTAAATAGTTTTTGTTTTCCTCAACTTTTTTTGAATGAATAGAAAAATTATTGATAGCTTCATCACAAAGCTGGTATTTTTTCCAAAATTGCAATGACTTCAAATGCATCTCACTTGTTTCGTGCTTTCTGAATTTTTCCAGAGTTTTTTTCCAATTAGAAATCCCATGGGTAGCACAAGACTCTCCCTCATAGCTTAAAAAATGTTGGCAGTACAATTGGCATGAGTAACAGAAAGTCACCTCCTTTTTACTGCTGCTTTCCAAATGCGGATTTGAAACCTGGGATTTTTTAATACTTTGTGATTTCCTTTTAACTTTTTGATCTTTGGGTGCAAATTTTGAGTGACACAGTCCATCATTTATCTTCATAGTTTTCATATTGTCTTCAGAATCCTGGCTTGACACTCCATCTTTTTGTACATCTACCTCAGAGTCAATTGTGCACTGGCTGAGTCCCGGTGAGGGTGGCGAAAGGCTTGGCTGTTCCCCACTATGATTAGCAACACCACTGCTTGATTCACTGGGGGGACTCTTCGGAGTCTTTGGAAGAAAATGAGAACAAATGAGCAGTTTTCAAATAATCTGTTAAAACACTGAACAGAACTATTCTAGTAACAGTAAAATGAATGGATGAGTTACCTTATGAGCTCCACTAGGGGGAAACACTAATGACTATAACTTTGCTGTCTAGATTTAGCATTTAATGTTCACCAAACCCTTTTAATGTAAAACAAAGTTTTGTTGCCCAGGTGACAAGAATTTTAAAGAACACAGAGGAAATATATGATTACAAATTTGATGACAAACTTGAGACTTGGGAAACAATGTGAATAGCAGACATTACATTCAGAGATTATTTAGTTGGTATATATGTTTTAAGATTTAAGTTGAAAATAGGGATGAATATGCTTAAGCACGCATAAACATCTTGCTTAAACATAAAATAAATGCCAAAGAAATAGTAAAACTTACATTTGAGATGTCATTTGCTGTTACTGGAGAAACTGTATCTGTGAAGTTAATAAGGGCATAAATTTACGATCTTATACTCTCATCTACAAAATAGCATCATAAATTGTAAATGCTTATTGTACAGCAGGAAACAAAAAGTAAGTTAGGATACAGACAGATTTATCAAGCATGGAAAAATAGTGTTTACATAAAATATCTTCAAATCATTTCATACTTTCTAGGTCATCAGAGTGTCCAGGAGAGAGGTCGCCATGAGGATCTGCCAGGGATACTATATTGCTTATAACTGGAGTCGTGTCTTTCTGCAGAGGAAGCAGCTCACTCGAAGCCTCTTGCACCGTGGAAACATTTACTGATAAAAATAGACCAAGCAGAATCAATCACCAACATTGTTAATAACAAATGGTTCAAGGGGCAGTACAAATATCGGATTGCTTTAGGTGGTAGTCTAATCTAAGTAATGCTTATTAATTGGAGTAATACATATTAGGTTTTAGGAATAGCCAGGTTCTTCAGGATAATAGTAACAATATTACATTGATAGTTTATACTTTCTCATAATTTTATAGCTTTTGGCACACCATTTTTCCATCTTTTTATATAGATCACTTAAAATTATAAACAAATTTCTGCTGTAAAATTAGCCAAGGGAAACATAAGCAGTACCTATACAATCTCTTAAAGAGCCCTATTCGCGTAGCATTTATGCTTTGGGCTGCTAATCACCAAGGTCAGCAGTTCAAAACCACCAGCTGCTCCCCAGGAGAAAGACAGGGCGTTTCTACTCCTGTAAAGAGCTACAATCTTGAAAATGTACAGGCTTTCTACAGGGTTGCTATGAGTCATAAGTGACTCTATGGTAATTGAGTTATGCAATCTCTCAATGTGTATAATTTCTTATTCTTCGAGGCTTATAATGGGTATAAACTCTTACTCTTAACAGGTACAGTTCAACCTCGATACCAATGGAGTTAGGTTGGTGTCCATGCTAATACTGAAGAGATTTTCTAATAAGCCAATGGACAAGCTCCAAGTACACTATAGTAAATGTAAAAGGCACCTCTGGTAGTAAAGGAGGCTCTTTTTCTATAAGTGTACTTTGAACTAGATTTACTTTAACAATAATGCTGATCGTTTTACTTTTACAAAGCAGGAGTCAATTGGATAAAATGTTCTATATTTGGTATTATAACAATTCTGTACCATAAATATAAGTGAATTAAACCAATAGATTAACTGAGTGCTTCCTATGCACCCAATCTTGTGGTAGGTGCTCAATAAATATATCAATATAAATCCATTCATTTACTAAAGGATCCAAATAATCGATGACCAAATAAAAGCCTGTTACTCTCAATTCTGACTGGTGGTGACCCCCTATGTTCCAGAGTAAAACTGCTTACTGGTTTTCTTGGCTATATAACCTTTATAGACGCAGACAGCCAGGCCCTTCTAGCACATGGCGACTGGTGGGCTCACGCTGCCAGCTGCTCGGTTTGCAGACAAGCACAAACGGAGCACACCACTCAAGGGCTTAATCCAACATGACATGTGTCTTTCATTTCCCCCTTTAAATATTGCCTTAAAAAAGAAGACACCGGGTATCAAGCTGATACAATAATCTTTACAAATAAATACAAAATTCTCGTGGTGAGAAAAACAAAACACCTAAAAACTGTTCTTTGTAACACATTTTGAATTGTTTTACTTTCAAATCAGTTTTACTTAGAAATAAATCAAGGTTATATATGAAAAACACATAATATTCCTCTTTACTAACTTTCAGTAACTATACCTTTGACAATTGCTAAACAGACAGTACCTGTGGAAGATTCCAGCTTAGCTTTATTGTAAGCAGAAAAACAATTAAGAGAGCAGAAAAGCTCTGTCTTGCCAAAGTCATTGGTGGTCTCAATAATTTCATCTGAGTGCCTCAGTGATTTTAAAGGTACAGGTGGAAGTATTTTGGCTGGTTTCTGTTTAGAAATTAAAATAAGTCATATTTCTGGCACTTGATACATATTTTTAATAAACAAAAATATACCCACTATCACTGCTCATGGTTAAAATATTACAAATAATGTCAATGAATCCCACCCCCTTTTTAAAAATTTTTTTATTTCCTTTAAAAAAAAATCGTTTTATTAGGGGCTCATACAACTCTTATCACAATCCATACATACATCAATTGTGTAAAGCACATTTGTTCATCATTCTCAAAACAGTTTCTCTCCACGTAAGCCCCCCGACATTAGGTCCTCATTTTTCCCCTCCCTCATGAGCCCTTGATAATTTATAAATTATTATTTTGTCGTATCTTGCTTCTCACCCCTTTTTATTAAATACTTTTACTGGGGGCTCCTACACTTCCCATCACAATCCATACACTCATTCACTGTGTCAAGCACATCTGCACACACGCAGCCGTCAGCATTCCCACAGCATCTTCCCTCCACTTGAGCCCCTGAATCCTTTTAAAATGAATCCTTATTTTAAGCACTTTTAAAACAGTAAAAAGGACTATATAGATTGTAAAGGCTATAAAATTAAGGGTATAAATTATTCATCTATTAGAAAATGAAATTTATCAGATATGTAACAATATAAATGCAAGTAATGAAGAAACAGGCCATAGAAAATGTTCGTCATCCTAGGCAATCAAAACTAGATAAATAAACCAAAACTAGTTGCTGTTGATTCCAGCTGATGGAGACCCCATGCGTATTAGGCAGTGCGCCAGAAGTTCTTGGTGGTTGACTTTTTGCAAGTAGATTGCCAGACTTTCCTCCGAAGTCGCTGAGGAGTCATAAGCCTCCAATCTTCTGTTTCGCAGCTGAGCACATTAATTGTTTGGAACACCCAGGTATTCCCAGATGAAAAAACAAAAGACTTATAATAATGAATCTCTTCTCAACGTCAGCTTGGGCATTAATCCAGGACAACCCTGATTGGCGCTAGGAAAACTTAAAAGGAGAGAAATCACGGCTACTCTAGCTAACCTGACCTCCAACTCTACTGTCAGACAGCAGCAGACACGCAGTCAGAAGTGACGGGAGCTCAATAAGCAGTAAGGCGCAAAGGAACAAGACATCAACCAAGAGGCTTCCCCTGTATTCTGTCTGCTGAAACCAGAACCTGGACTAAGTAATAAGATATTAATGGTAATGATGGCATAGCACTGGTTTTGGGGAGCACAAAATGCAAAGATAAATGAAATGATCTGTATGTGAAAGAACTGGCTATGAGCAAAAGAACAAAGAAACAAACAAAAAAGGGTTAATTTTGAAATTTCCTCTTTAACCCTTTATTAATGTGACTTAAGTTTTATATTTTGAAAAATATCTAATAATTCACCAATATTTAACACCAAGCAATGGTGTTATTATCATTAAATTTATCATTCACATCCAAAGGTCAAGTATTTAACATACTCTATTGGGGAGATGTGGCCAAAATACTTCTAACTACACCAATCACCTTTATTTGGGGAGGCAGATTGTTAAAAAAACAGTTAGCTGTTACTATGAATTGAGAGAAAGTTTACAGAGTAGATCAGTTTTCCAGTCAACAGTTCATACCAAACAATCCACTTTTAAAAAGAAAAGGCCGTCTATTTTTAGATTCATAGATTTGGAAACTTCTAATTCTTGGCTACAGGTCTCCAGGATCACTCCCACACAGCATCTCCCAGGAGGAGGAAAGCTCTGAGGGGTGATGGGGCCTGACTTTAGTCCGAGCAGTCCTACCCTAGGACATGTGCTCAATACCTAACCATTCAATACTGGCTTGTAAAAATAAAACAAGCCCTACTTATTGAGTGAAGGAGAAAGAATAAATAGCATTTTTCTTCTCTGCCTTCCACCATACCATTTTGGACCCAATATAGGTTCCTTTCCTGATAGCATATGTTCCAGTAGAAAAGAGGTGGCTCATAGATGAACTGTGCTGAGTCGTCGGTCACTGGAACTCTGATTTTCAGTTGCTTATTTTTAAGAACTTAAAGGTGCAAGTTGGGTGTATCATTTGAACAAATAAGATCTATGAGCCCCATCATGTGAGTCATATTACCAACAGTGCTCATCTCACTTAGTCCATCAAATTGCCTCTGCTCTCCGAAGTTCTCACCCAAGTCTCTCTTATCAGGAGAACAGTTCAGCATTAGTTTATTTCTTTCTATGACTAATTCAGAAAAGGCTTATGACTATCTTGATTCATCTTTTACCTTTCTTAGGAGTTTAAACATAGGGAATTAAAAACACTTATGTCTAGATCTTACAGTAGACTAGTGTTATTTTTGCTAGTTTATTTGTGGTTTACAAACAGGCTTCTACTTATTTGCCTTTCCTTAGTAAAATAATCAGCCTGAGATTCTTTGGGAAAACCTCCATCATTTATCAAGAATTCTTACATAAGAAAAACTACCAGAAGGCTTTTAAAAAATTTCATCTCTACATCACCTTATCATTGTGTAAAGGTGTTCAGATCTATAGCTCCCCAATTTCCTAGCAGAATTACTCATAATCCAATTAGTAGAATCTTGTTTTTCATTTAAACCTTATGCAGTCAATTCAGATGATACTACCTCATGTTAAGTAATCAATCTTTATCCATACCTGCTTACATGCTGTAAGAGTCTTTGAATTATTAAAGTACCGGGGTTGTCCTTCCATCTGGAGCACATGGAATGAGCTAGAGTTTGTATAACAATACACCCCACAGTTCTCACAACAATTCATGACGAGGTTGTTAGCAGAGTGAAACTTTAAAAAGCAGCTATTACTGCAAAGACTATGCTTCACATTCTGGTATTTTACTTCATACTGAATCTAAGAATTAAAAACAGGCAAACAAAAAAAATCAGTCAAAACCTCTGGTAAAAGTAGAATCATAGGAATTGAGTTTATGAATGCTAAAAAAAAATAAAACTTGGAACTTACACCAGTAGCTTTCTGACACATGCTGCATTTGGTTAACATGCTATTACTACATAGAGTAACAGATGATTTTTTCCCTTCATAAGATGAGAGACAAGATTGGCTGCAAAAATTTTTGCTAGCAGTAGTATCTTCCACTGGAACACTGATCACATCCTTTGGATTTAAAATGTCTCTGAAAAGAAATGAAAATGGCACCATTAAACACCTGCATGACAATTACACTTCCTTTTTCTTCCTCAACTAAGTCTCTTACTCAAGCCTTCTCCCTAGCTGTTCTATTTACCTGACAATGTGTAAATAGTAGTAAGGACAACAATCTTAGAAAGAGAAGCCTAAACGTGATATATATATTTCTCTTACATTACGTAATCTTGGAGAAGTTATAATCTCAATGCTAATTTCCTCATCTACAGAGGAGAGATGATAAAAACACCTCTAAGTGTTGTTCTGAGGACCACCAAGCTTATATAGTAGTTGTTGTTGATTTAAAAAAGTGAAGAACAATTACATGTATGAATAACATTAGCAACTTGGAGATCTACAGGAATCCATCTCCAGGACATAGGTTTCAAAGAATGGTCAGCAAACTCGAAGGCTCCTCAAAAATTTTGGGGTCTACAAAGCAAAATTATATTAAAACTAATATAAGATGTTCTTTGCCTGTTTTACTGTGTTGACATTTGAATGGATGGTGAAAAGCAGTGATTGGTAAAAATCCCATTCTCAGCACAAATCAAGGCAGTGACACCAAAATGTACTAGCATGGACTTGCATTACTCCCAAGCGTCCTAGATTTTAAGAATGGTCTATATGAAGCTGTAAAAATGAATAATTTTATTAACTATTGATCCATTCGTATACTTTTCTTGGTGGTCTCATTTAAAAAAAATTGTGTAGTAAGCTGATTGAAATCGGTGAGCTGTGAGACACCATATTAGAAGACAGTAAAAATAAACATGATTTTCTCTTTTAACGTACACCAAAGTACAACTCCTGTCTCAAGTAAAAAGGACATAATGGGAACGTTAGGAGGTGCAATCTGAATTAGCTGGTTTTGGTGTTTTGTTTTGTCTTGTTTTTCACAGAATACATTTTTCTTGAAAGAAAAACCAGCAAACTATTACGCAAAAGTGGAATCTTCTCAAAATTGAACAAAGTGAGACCTGTTACTTCAAAAGATTTTCAAAAAACAAAAACAAAAAAACCCACAATAGCATTTGCTGTCAATGAGAAAATTCGAGCTTTCAAGTGAAATTTGAATTTTAGAAAACTTGTACCTGCCACATTAAGCTTGGACGTTTTATAATCTTAGAAGATTTTTCTGATAAGATTGGTGGTATTATTAACAAATAGGGCTTTAAAAACATGGTAATTTCTGGAAGAGCTGCTCGGTAAACCAATAGGGTTTCTAAGGGCTCTGTAGCACGATGTGACAAAAGTCATCCAGGGATTCAAGGACAAAAGGATCTTAACCTAAAGAGTACAAAAAGTTCACTGATGTGGTTTCAGACTCCACAATGCAACAAAGTTTTTAAGAAACTGCCATTTGTCCTTTGGTACTACACAGAACATTCATAATAATATAAAAAGGATAGGAAAACATCTCTCTCCATTTTTCGACCACAGGCTTAAGAATCCAGATTTTCATCCTAGATTTTTAACCAAAACAACATATTACAACAGATAGGACAAGACAACAGAAAAATCTAGCCAAACACTCAAGAAGTTTATAAAACTAATAAAATGATGCTACTCTACTAAATTTTTACTTAGGAAAATGTGGTTATTTTTCATTAAAGAAATATTATTAGCATGTAAATAACTTTTAGATGAGTTAAATAAATATTCTAAATTTATCAGCTGTTTTAGTTGATAACACACTAAGTACTAATAAATAAACCTACATACACTAAACCTCTCATTTAAAATTTTTCAATAATGAAAAGGGGTCCTGAAACCAAAAAATTGAAGAGCTGCTGGTAGAAGAAATATCAATCTCTAGAACCCTGAGGACAGCAATCTTTCAAGATGATAGTTTTCTGAAGAAATATTCCCAAAATAAATATTATTTTAACAGTTCCACGTTTTTAAGGTATTATGAACTTTCAGCCTTCTTCAATGAAAACAATCACAAGACAATATCATTATCACAGCATCATTATTTTACTAGTTTGAAATATAGCTCTACTAGTCTGGAACAGAAGGAGCCTATGGGATGTGGGGCTCATGGTCTCCAGGAGCAACTGCCTCCTTTGCTATGAGACCAGAAGAACGAGACAGTGCCGCCCAACCATCACTGAGCATTTTGATCACAGATTCTGTGGATGAGTTCTGAACAAAAGAGGTTCAATGTAAGAAAACTAATTCCCCTACATCATCATTAAACCTTCATCCAAAAATACCCCTCTAAAGTCTTCTTCAACCCAAATAGTAGTTTAAATTAACTAGTAATGATTGTCTGCCTTGAGCATGTGCTTTTTAAAATTTTCTTCTAGCTTTATTATGGTGAAGTAGATGGGGGTTTACATTTAACAACGTATATTCAACAACTTATCCAAATAGCTTGTCCTTTAAAAGAATGATCTATATAGGATCAAACTGACAACAGAAAAGCCAGACAGGAATGAGCTGAGGAGACAGAGAGTTTATGCTCACAGGGGAGGGCGTTTTGGAAACAGGGTGAGTATGGTTGTACACCTTGAAGGGCATCACTGAAAAGTACAGACAGAAACTGAGCTGGCATGCGCTTTGTTGGCTCAACACCACCAACAAAATGCAATGATCCAAACTCATTGCCATCAAGTGCATGCCGACTCATAACGCCCCTATAGGATAGGGCAGAACTGCCCCTGCGAGTTTCTAAGACTGTAATGCTTTACGGGAATAGGGAGCCCAGCCTTTTTCTCTCAAAATGACCGGGTAGTTTCAAACTGTGACCCTGTGGTTAACAGCACAGCATGTAACCATTATGTCACCATGGCTCATATCTATCCATCTATAGCTAAAAAGATCGATACTCATAGTACTTGAGTTATGCCACACATGTATTTCATCTGACAAAAATGGCTCTAGAATTCACACAGGCCTTGGGCATATACAGATGAGTACAAACTGGTCTCCATGGTCAAGGGGCTTGGGCTTACAGGGCAATACAAATATTTAACAAACAATATATTATAATCAATGAATTATGAATACAATACTACAGAACAAGTAATTGTTGGTGGTAAAGGGGATGAGAGAAATAGTAGGGGAGTAGATAAAAGGAAAAGATATTTAAAATAGACTTTTGAGAGAAATTAGCCACATAGGAAGGGAAGCAAAAGAAACACTGTTATAGACATGCTAAATTATTGGCTTCTAATCTTATTGTTAGAAATGCCTAAAATTAACTTAGCACAGGCCTGAATAAGTGTCTTATTGAGTTTTAATGTATGAGATTATTTTTATCTCAACTGAATATGCTGGTTTAAAAAATATGTTGGTTTCAATTGGGATACTTAAAATTCAGAAATGACATTTAAAAAATATTTTACTCCCAGAAAACACACCATTTTGCCACATGATTTAAAATGTCACCCTTAAAGCAATCTTTCTTTCATTTGACTTGTGAAATAAAATAAAAACTGCATTAATCCAAAACAAATTTAAAATGATTTATTATTGACAAGCGGCTTTAACAAAGGCTCAAACATAACAATTATGAGGATGGCACATGATGGGGCAGTAGTTTGTTCTGTTGTACATAGTTACAATGCATTGGAATACTCAATGTTGCCGAACACATTGTAAAAACATTGCAGCAACATAAAATTAACTAAAACCTCGAGAATTATAGATTAATACCCAAAGGGCCTATGACTATGGAATAAAAAGAAGTTCTGGCAAAAGCACAAATGGCTTTTCAGTGAGCAGCCTCTCAGCCTAAGTAGTACCGCTGACTTTTTATCAACATACAAAATAGTTTTATCAAAAAGAATTTTATTCCAGAATGAAAGCTTGACTTACACTTCTGCTCATATTGGGTTTCCTTTCCCTTGAGAACAGTTTACTCATAAATCTTCCCTGCTTCAGCCTTTTCAATCTGTTTGGGAGACTCACTAAGGATACATACAGGGAAAACTCTAAACATAGCAAAAGAATACATTAACATCTCAAGATCTCAGCAAAAGCAAAAGAAAAGGTTGGGGATGTATGATCTCTAAGGTCCTTTCCACTGATATGATTCTGCAGAGAGAAAGGAAGCGAAGTAAAGAGGACACCGTACAACCCAGAGCAAAAATGAGAAAAGACACTGTAATAGTAAAGGCTTGAGAAAGTGAGAGTGTTGAATTTCAGTGACAGTACTTTGCAGCAATGGACCACACCTGAACCAGCAGCCAAGCCAGAAGCTGAAGTACATGGGAAACTAAGGAACTGGATGAGAATGTAAAAGGCCAAATTCCCTATGCTCGTAATTACAGGGTCTAGAAAGCTGACTCTGGTGGGGGAAGGCCCTCACGGTTATGACATAAATAAATCTTAACGAACATTCTCATGACTGAACACAGTCCCTCTAATAATCCCTCATATAGGAATTGTCATAAAGGAGCTACCAAAAAAGATGAATCATTCCTGCGTTTGGCTATTAACTATGCCTGAAGGTTATCTGTAGATAAGAGCTATCAGGTTATAGCCCAACCCATGGTAAAATGTAGCACGCCCTCTTATGATGTCTCTTTCTGATAGGGATCATAGATTGATCCCCTGGAGAGGACTCAGGGGCATCCAAGGTCAACTAGCACTAGGTCAAGATGCTGACTCACTTCATTGCCTGTGTAATATGTTCGCTGTATTACATGTATGCCTTTTGAAAGGTCTGTAAACTTTGTGATTACATATACCCATTGGAAAACACATCCACTCTTAGTTCCAACATAGGGACAAAGAGCCCCTGTGCCCACTTTGTCGTTCTATATTATTTTCCACAATTGCCTAGTTACTCCTAAGGACCCATTCGACTGTTGGGGGCCAGTACACCAACAGTAGTATCCAACTTAAAAAGGTTTGTGAGTTTAAAATAGGTCTTGGTGGGACCAGAGAGTCTGCAAACTCCGAGGTGAAGCTGCTACACTAACTACTCAAGAATCACATTTTGGGTGACAAAATATAACTGCCAATGGAGGAAGCAAGATTCAAATTATGGCAATCAGATTCCAAACCAAGACATTAACCAAACCAAACCGAACCCACCGCCATCAAGTTGATCATGATTCATAGTAACTATAGGGTTTCCGAGGCTATAAATCTTTCTTTTTCCTTTTTAATAGCGCTTGAAATAAAAGTTAGACATCCATAGCTGAAATTAACACATTCTAAAAATTACCTTCTCCTATTAATAGGAAGACCATTTTCTATGCATGTATTTGGCATAAACTCAACTCAGGATTAATTTGTGATGTTCACTTACAACCCCCACCCCCCCCAAAAAAAGCTAACAACTGAATCATCTAGTTAATAAAAATTACAAACTCAGGTACATTAACATAATATACAGAAAATTATGGCCCTATTAATGCACAAGAAATAGAGTACCTTTTAATGAAAAAAAAACTTCAGTACTCTTGTTCATTAATTTTTTTTCTCTTGTTCATTAATTTAGCCTTGTATTTTTTCATTTTTTACAAAAATAATATCTACACAGTATACAGGGTTCTACATTAGTTTTTTTTCCTACATTAGCTTTTAGTTTTCCCATATAAACATTACACATCCTAAAATGGTGTCACTACCTGAAGTGAAAAATCAACACAGCAAAATTAGCAACTTTACAAAAAAAAGATACAGGCTCCGAAACATGGTTTCTCACTTCAAACTTATGAAACCAGTTGAATCACTTTTAGGGATGGCCTAATAGGTTTGAGAAACAAGTTATTGGAGGAAAAAGCTCAAAACAAATGCTGCCATTTACAAATTAACCTATAGTTAGACTTAATTGGACACCAGCTAGGTGTACATTTAGGACAGGGAGGGGGGATTCCAATGAAATACTAAATTACGTAACAAGTTCAAAGCACCTGAAAACCCGACAGTATCACCTTACAAAATAAGATTATACCATTGGTTGAAGGAGGATCTGACATTAGGAAGATCAATAATCCATCTAAATGCTGTGTTTAATAAGCAGTGTCTATCTACAAACTTATTCAACAAAGGGTAAGGGAGTTGTGGTAGTAGTAATGAAAAAGCTTAAATGAGTAGCAGCTATGGGCAATTCCTTCAGGTTCCAGTCTGTTGACGTCATGGTGACACTGGGGTGCTTCCTTACTCGTCTAACAAAATAAGCTCTTGTTAAACTGCTGCCATCTCATCTTCTGGTCCTCTTTCCTGCTCAAGTTTTCATTCTTTTGTGCTTTTTTCAAAGCTTTCTTCTTTTTATATTCACGATGCTGGACAGGCTTTTTTTGGACATGGGCTTGGTGCCATGGTCCTCCTTTGCCTATCTGTCCTCTTCTACAGGCTCGAGGTTCAGCAGTGGAGGTACACACCTCAGCAGCACGGCCACAGCCAGCAAAGGTGAGTGCGGCGGTGCCACTGTCTTCATCTGATACTTCAATCTCCGCTTCATAAACACTACCTTCACTCCAGGTAGCCATACACTTGTCTCCTACTTCCCATGAGTGAATGGGCAGGATACACACAAAACTGTTGGAGCTTTTAAGAGTTCCAGAAGGTTGAGTTGAAAGGAGGCCTTTGATTAGTAGTATAACATCTTGTAAATCTTTTTCCAATTTTAGCAAATCTTCACTTTCTCCATTCCACTTGCTTGCGTTGAGCTTTGTAGCGTTCCAGGTGCTTTGCTAGATCCTTTAACATCGTGTGTGGGGCTGGGGTGGTGGGAAAGGGGCCGTGTGATTAAATCCACTGGTGGGAGCAGCAGCAGCAGCAGCAGCAGCAAGAGAAACCTCCACAGGGTCGACATGGCTATAAATCTTTATGGCACAGATAGCCTCATCTCTCTCCCTTGGTGTAAACCACTGACCTAGTTGTTAGTAGCCCAACATGTAACAATAGCTCCACCAAATCTCCTTAACCAAAACATTATTTGAAAGGAATTAATTTAGAAGCAAAATTTAATCTTAGCATGATAACTAGCACTTAATGCAGCGGTTCTCAACCTGTGCGGTGCAACCCATTTGGGGGTCGAACGACCCTTTCACCGGGGTATCCCGATTCGCAACAGTAGCATAAGTACAGTTAACAAGTAGCAACGAAAATAATTTTATGGTTGGGGGGGAGGGGTCACCATAACATGAGGAATTGTTTTAAAGGGTCACGGCAGAGTGGCAATACCGGGAGGGTGGAGTAGAAAGAAGGAACTGATTACAGGGATCTACATATAACCTCCTCCCTAGGGGACAAACAACAGGAAAGTGGGTGGAGGGAGACGTTAGGACAGTGTAAGATATGACAAAATAATAATAATTTATAAATTATCAAGGGTTCATAAGGGAGTGGGGTGTGGGGAGGGAGGAGAAAAATGAGGAGCTGATACCAAGGGCCCAAGTAGAAAGCAAATGTTTTGAGCATGATGAGGGCAACAAAAGCATAAATGTGCTTGAGGCAATGGATGGATGTATGGAGTGTAATAAGAGTTGCATGAGGCCCCAATAAAATGATTAAAAAAAAAAAAGAAAAGAAAAGGTCACGGAATTAGGAAGGTTGAGAACCACTGATTGAATGAGTATTAACAGCCTAGAATTATATTACTAGAGAATTTTCAAGGACTACGTATCTCAACGTAGTTAGTGGTAGAAGTTCTCAACAATTTTCACCTGAGTGAAGTCAGTACTTTCTTTCTTTGCATCTAAACTGCCTTACAAAATGTAAAATAGCCAAAAAGACCTTGTATGGAAATCACATACACAGGTTTATTTAGGACTATTCAACTTTTTGAAGGAATTAAAAAGCTTCTTGACTATTACAAGAGAAACATTGTATTTAATACCTTTCAAGTTCTAAAATAAATGTCAGAGGATTTATTTTTGAGTAAATGTTGCCTACAAGTTAAAATGATAAAATGGGCATACAAGGGAGCTTCAAAAAGTTCACGGGAAAATGGAATTGGAAGATAATTGAACTTTTCCCTGAGCTTTTAATGCCCCCTAGTACATTCACCCGTCACTAAACTCTCACTGCCAACAAATCAATGCCAACATATAGCGACACTAATGGGACAAGGTAGAACTGCCCTTTTAAGTTTCGGAGGCTAGATCTCTTTACGGGAGTAGAAAGCCCCATAGTTCTCCAATGGAGTGATTGTTTTTAAACTGCTGACCATGAGGATTGCAGCTGAATATATAACCACTATGCGACCAAAACTCCCCTAAAAAACTCAGTGACATCTACACAATTCTGACTCATATCAACCCTATATGACAGGCTAGAACTACCCCTGTGGAACTGCCCCTGTGGTTTCTACCTGAGAATGTAGCTCCTGATGGGAGTAGAAAGCCTCATCTTTCCCCCAAGGAACAGTTTGTAGTTTTGAACCACTGACCTTGCAGTTAGTAGCCCATGTTCATCCCACCTCTAGATAATTTCAATGGAAAAGAACAGGAAAACATGGTTTGGAAAGTCACATGATTTAATGCAAAAAACAAAACAGAAACCTGAATTCTTCATACTATAATTTATGAAAACCTCTCAACTAATCAGTTTTTTTCTTCTGAAAAATCTCTAAGAGGAGCTGAAAGCAGCAGCAACTTCGTTTCAATAAAGCAAGGTGATGCTTTCAGAAAAAAGTGAAAAATAGAAAATAATAGCCAAGATTCTGATCAAGAACAAGGTGGGCAAGTAAAACGGGTGTACTTAAGAATTATATACCTGGAGCAGTTTGAGCAAGTTTTCCTGGGAGGAGCCAGCACACTGGCCGATGAAATGAATTCAGTGATGCACGCTGTGGAGCAGAAAAGCTGAGCAGACTCTTTCCTCTGATAAGCAGTTTGCCCTTTCTGAAGAACCTTTTTACAACCAAAACAGGAAACCTGAATAGCTGTGGTTGAAATTGAAGGAAGCATTTTGTTCATGCCAGATGATGCTGGAGAAAGCTGGATGCCAGTAGTCAACTGAAAAGCTATAAAAACAAAATAGGAAGAGAAAAATTAGTATTCACATAAAATTAAGTATGCACTCTCTGACTTTCTTTTAGAGGTAATTCTCCTGGACTTGAGATCCAATACAAACAACATTCAGAACATTCTGAAAAAAGTAGACTATACTGGCTTGAGCAAATAGAATTAACTAAAATAATGCTGTTACCACTGTCTGAAAACGTAGTGTTCACTTTCATTTCACACTCCTGAATTTTGGGCTGTTGGGCTTGAAAATATTCCTAAAAAAGAGTGATGAAAATAATCAGTTATTCCACAGAAAGTGATAAATTACGCTCGTATACTTAGTGAATTCAATTGACATGGTAGATAAGTAAGCACTACCTTTGTGGTACCTTTGGTGGATAGAATCAATCATTAGGTTTATCATACCCAGACATGACCTCAGAGATCTTTCAACACACTCCCTCATTAGCCAGGATCACAAGCAGAAGAAATACTTAATGATACATCTCTTTTCCCTTATTGTTCTTAGCATTAATGGCCAACTGTCTTCCTAAGGCTCGAAACACACAAATTTTTTCAGAGCAGCAACAACCTCCCAGTCACCAGATCTAAATCTGATTGATATGCTTGAATGATCATGGGTTGAAAACCAATGCCTATTTGTCAATCAACAATAAAAAAAAACAAAAACCAATGCCTAGTTCTTAGATGGATAACATTCCCAGTTAATACACTTAGAATTGGACCGACAATTTCACCATCAAATAGCAGTCATAATCTTTTAATACTGATCTACTTTAGGCTATTTCTAAAACAAAATAGTCTGATTGACTTTTTACTGGTTCACCCACAAACATTCCAAGGAAATCTGTCCCTACTACCAAAGACTCACAGCTAGGGCGAGCTTATCCTTTATAGGTGCTTTAGCATGTGAAGTCTGTAAGAGTTTAATCATGTTTAAGTATAAAACTAATTTGAGTTTTTTAAAATATAAAGACCAAGACCTCAGGGACATAGCAAAAGCAGTACTCAGGACAATTTATGGTAATCGATGCGCACATTAAAAAAAAAAAAAAGAGAACCAAAATCAACACAGCCTAGCATCGTCAATATCTGGAACAAGAGCAACAAACTAAACCTTCAGTCACCAGAAGAAAATAAATAAGTAGAGCAGAAATACTGAACTGAAAAATAGGAAAAAAAATCAACAAGACAAGAACTGACAAATTGCTGGCAAACTTAACTAAGGGAAAGATTCAAAAATTAAAAATAAGAGATGAACAAGCAGTGACATTACAAAAAAACCGAGTGAAGTAAAAATAAAACAATATTATTAAAGGCTGTACTCCAAACAAATTTGAATACTTACATGAAATGGACAAATTTTTGGAAACTCAAGATCCACACAAATTAACTCGGACTGATGTGAATAGAAAACCTCAGCAAACTCATGAGAGAAGCCACAGATCAGGTCATTAAAAAAGGACCAACACAAAAAAGTCCATGGCCAAAGCATGAAGAAATGCCCTTCAGTCCAAAACCTGAAGAAATGGCTTCATCAGGGAATTGTACCAAGCACTCCAAGAAGAGCTGGTAGCAATTCTACACAAACTATTCCAGAATATAAAGATGACAGCAAACTCCTAAACTCATTTTATGAAGCTGCCAAAACTGATACCCAAACTAAGCAAAGACATTACCGAGTTAGAAAACTACAGACCAATACCCTTATGAAAGCAGATGCAAAATAAATAATAAAATAAAATTAAAAAAGGAAAGTAGATGCAAATTTTTTCAACAAAATCCTGGCCGATAAAATCCAACAATATATCAAGACAAACAAAAACCCCACCATGATCAAGTGGTATTTATACCAGGCACCCAAAGATGAGATGGTTCAACATTTGAAAAACAATCTATACAATCCACCATGTAAACAAAAAATAAGAAACATATGATCATATCAATTGATGCAGAAAAGATATTTGACAAATACAACATGCATTCCTGATCAAAACACTCAATAAAATAGGAATAGGAAAAAAAGTAATAGAAAGGATATTTCTCAATACAATAAAGGCCATATACGCAAAACCAATGGCCAACATCTCACTCAATGGAGGAAAAACTGAAAGCATTCCCCCGCAAATGAGAACCAGACAATAATGCCCCTTATCACCACTCTTCATCAATATTAGGCTGCAAGTCTTAGCCAGAGCTATTAAAAATCAAAAAGAAATATAAAAAATCCAACTTAGCAAAGAATAAGTGAAACTCTCTTTGCAGATATCATTTTTATATGTAGAAAAACCCAGAGACTCAACAAAAAATTGTGGGAAACAAAAGATTTGGCACCATGGCAGAATACAAGATTAACATACAAAAATCCAAGAAAATAGTATCATTTACAATAGCTATACAAAAGATGAAATATTTAGGAATAAGCCTAGCCAGAGAAACAAAACTTATTCAAAGAAAACTGCAAAACAGAGAGAGCCACATTAATGGAAGAATCCCATGTTCATGGATAGGAAGGCTCAATATTACAAAAATGACAATACTAACCAAAACAATGTATAAATGCACACAATTCTGATCTAGAGCTCAGCTACATTCTTTAAAGAAATGGAAAAAGGTAATTACTAACTTCATATAGAGACCCAGGACATGCAATGAACTTCTTAAGAACAAAGAAATAGGAGGCCTCTCACTTCCTGATTTTAAAACCTATTGCATAGCAATGATAGTTAAAATAGTGTGGGTCTGATAAAATAGATACACAGACCAATGGCACAAAATAGAGTATCCAGAAACAAATGCAGACAACTGATCCTTGATAAGGACCAAAAAACATTAAATGGGGAAGTAGTAGTCTAACAAATGATGCTGGCAAAACTAGATCGCGGTCTGTAGAAGAATGAAGCAGGACCCACACCACACCCTATGTACAAACACACAATCAAGATGTAAATCCCAGAGCTATAAAGATAATTAATGAGAAAATATGGACAAACTTAAAAGCCCTATTGCAGGGTCCAGACACAGTATCATATATAACAAAGGAAATACATGCAACAGAAGACAAAATAGATGAGCAGGGCCCACTAAAAATAAGACATTTGGATGCATCAAAAGGCTTCAACAAAAGAATAGAGAGGAAAAAAATAACGAGAACCCATATAAAAGAATAATTTCTACATAGAAAACTTTAAATACTTCAATATAAAAAGACCTCTTTCCGTCTCCTGAGGCGGTAGGGAGAGGAGCCGCCGCCACGTCCGCGCATCTGCAGTGGATGGTCCTGCGGAACTGCTCCAGGTTCCTGATCAACAGGAACAAGCAGACCTACAGCACCGAGCCCAATCACCTGAGAGCCGCACCTCCTTCCGCCACAACGGGCTGACACACCGCAAGACGGTGGGCGTCGAGCCCACGGCGGACGGCCAGGGGGTTGTAGTGGTCCTGAAGCGGAGGTCAGGCCAGCGGAAGCCGGCCACCTCCTACGTGCGGACCACCATTAACAAGACCGCCGGGCCACGCTCAGCAGCATCCCGCACATGATCCGCAAAAACAAGTACCGCCCGACCTTCGTTCGCATGGCTGCCATCCGCAGAGCCAGCGCCATCCTCCGCAGCCAGAAGCCTGTGATGGCGAAGAGGAAGCGGACTCACCCCACCAAGAGCTCCTGAGCACCCCTCGTCCACAGCAATACAGAGAACTGCCCTCCAAAAATAGGAGAAAAAGACAAAAAATCCAATTGAAAAATGGGCAAATGGCATGAACAGTTCACCAAAGACGACATTCAATTTCCCAATAAACATAAGAAATGCTTATGATCACTAGCAAATTAAAGCAATGATGAGATACTACCTTACACCGACAATGACAGCCAAGTTCAACTGGCTGTGGAGAACTGTCATACACTGCTGGTGGGACTATAAAAATGTGCAACCTCTGTGGGAAGTGATAAGAGATACCTCAAACAACAGGGAATAGAAAGTCCATAGGATCCAGCAATTCTTCAGTGTACCCATGTTCATTGGAGCAGAAGTCAGCAACAACTTACCGGTAAATACCCATCATTAACGACTGGATAAAGAACCTTTGGTCCATACAACAATGGAATACTACGCACTGATAAAAAAAAACTGACAAAACTATGAAGCACCTCATGGCATGGCTTCTCAGAGAACATTATGCTGAGTGAAATCAGTCAATTACAAAAGGATAAATATTGTATAAGACCAGTTATTTAAACATACACACAGAAGGAAAAAAATCCAAGACAAAAAACAGGGAGGGTAACGGGAGAAAGGGAGAAGTCTG
>NW_022111357.1:8914116-8943184 GCF_000313985.2 Echinops telfairi
CTTCTTCCATGTGGGCTTTGTTGCTTCTGAGCTTGATGGCCGCTTGATTACCTTCAAGCCTTTAAGACCCCAGACGCTATACTTTGTGATAGCCGGGCACCATCAGCTTTCTTCGCCACATTTGCTTATGCACCCATTTGTCTTCAGTGATCCGTTGAACACCCCGTGATCACACAGGTTGATATGTTGTTCCATGTGGGCTTTGTTGCTTCTGAGCTAGATGGCAGGGCCTAGTTTTAATCAATGGATTGTAAATATGGTAACGAAAGCATGAGCAGTCAAAAACAAAACAGATAAATTGGACTTTATAAGAAAAAAAAAAAGAGAGAGAGAGAGAGAGAAGTGGACTCAAACAGACATTTCACCAAAAAGGATACTCAAATAGTCAACAACCACATGAAAAGATACTCAATCTCTGGAGAGCAAATGTTTTGAGAATGATGAGGGCAATGAATGTACACATGTGCTTTACACAATTGATTTATGTATGGATTATGATGAGTTGTATGAGCCCCTAATAAAATGATAAAAAAAAATAACACGAAAAGATACTCAATCTCATTCATTACCTATTAGAAAGATACGAATCAAAGCCACAATGAGACTTTGGCTCTAGACAGTAAACTAGGACGGCTATCTATGACTGCTATGAACTGAAAATGACTGGATGGATGGAACACAAGTAGAGGATGGGTGAGGTAAAAAAATGAAAAGTTTGGAAAAACTTAAACCATTGTCCATTGCTGATGGGATTGTAAAATGGTAAAGGTGCTATGGAAAAATTGGGCATTTCTTCAGAAAGTTCAAGGGAAAACTGTGATGTGACCCAGCTATTCCCCTCCTAGGTATACACTGAAGAGACTTGAAAGCAGTGATAAAAATACACATGCGCACATCAATCTTCATCCCAACACTGTTCTCAATGGCCAAAAGGTACAAACAACCTAAAAATCAATGGATGAAGGGATAAACAAAATGCAGTAAATACATGCAATAGAATACTATTTAACCATAAAGAGAACTGAAGTCCTAATAAACGAACCTCCCCAAAAATAACCCAGAAAAATAATTTTCAAAGCTATATATTTAAATTTTTAAACAAAATATCCTTATCATTTTTAAAGTACTCTCCATTACACTTAACACAGCGGTTCTCAACCTGTGGGTTGCAACTCCTTTGGGGGGTCCAATGACTGTTTCACAGGGGTTGCCCAATTCTTAACAGTAGCAAAATTAGTTATATTAATTTCATGGCGGGGGGGGGGGTCACCACAACATGAGGAACTGTATTAAAGAGTCGTAGTGTTAGGAAGGTTGAGAACCACTAACAACATATTTGTCAAGTCTGTGATTCCATTCTTGGAAACATTTTTCAAACTCATCTGTTTGGATGGTTGACAGCACTTCCCTCTTATTTTTCTTCACCTCTTCTATGTCATCAAATCATTGTCCTTTCATGTCCCTCTTCATTCGTAGAAACAGAAAGAAGTTGCATGGAGTGAGGTCAGGTGAGTCAGGTGCATGGGGCAAGAGAGGTATGCTGTTTTTTTGTTTTTGTTTTTTGCCAAAAACTGGTGCACTGATATGGCTGCATGAGCAGGTGGCTCACCAGTTCCTGGTATACCACAAATCAGGCCTTTTTATCGTACTGTTACACTATCTTCTCAATACCTAACACACTATAAATATACTTCAAGCTGACATTTTTGTCTGTTAGCAAGTTCATGGACATACAGAATGAGGTTTGTGATCAATCAACATTTCACCTTTTTTTAAAATGAGAAAAACACTCATACACTTGAGTTTTTCCCATAGCACTGTTCTTGTAAGCTGTGTTCAACATCACAACAGTTTTTGTGACATTTTTCCCTGAGCAGGAAACAAAATTTCATAGCTGCAAGCTGTTCTCTTAAATCAGCCATCACAAAAAATGAGGCTCGAGAGAAACTGCTTTCATGAAAAAATTCACTTTGACCAGAGAGAACCTTCCCAGGCAACGCTATCTGATGCACTAACTCAAAGAAAATGAATAACAGGAAAAATGAATATTATGAATGCTCCGCCCAGCAAAGTTTTCCGGTTTGTTTTTTTTGGGGGTAACCCCTCATATGCTGTAACATGGATGAACCTTGAAAACATTATGCTGAATGAACTAAATCAATCCACAAAAGGACAATACTATATGATCTCACTTACATGAAATAACAACAGGAAAATGCATACAGACCAAAAACTTATTGGGTTAAGTGGAGAACCAAGGAGATAACAGGAGTGGAAGGGGGACAGAGGTAGTCATTATATAAAAAGCAGTTGAGTTTGGCAAGCCCTGTCCTGCCTGATGGGGGGAGGGAGGAAGAGGTGGGGGCTTCCCTAGTGGCATAGTAGCTACGGTAGGGTTGCTAACCATGAGGCCAGCAGTTTGAAACTACCAGCCACTAATTCTCTTGCTCTGGTAAAGAGTTAGTGTCAGAAACCAAAAGGGGCAGTACTACCCTGCCCTATAGGGTTGAAATGAGTTGGAATCTAATGAAAGACACTGAGTTTGGCTTTTAGGGGCTACCACAGGTCAGCAGCTTGAAATCACCAGTGGCTCTATGGAAGAAAGAGGCTTTCTACTCCTGTAAAGATGTTCCACCTTGGAAGCTCACAGGAGCAGTTCTATTCTGCCCTATAGGATTGCTATGAGTTGGAATTAACTTGATGGCAGAGGGAAAAAAAAGGGGGGGAGTAATGATTGTACAGCATGCTTAAGGTAACTGGTACTAAACTTGCATACCTGGAAAACGCTTTAAAAAATAATATTCTACTGCTTGATAGAGGTACTAGCATAAAACATTAGTTATTTATATTGTTTCAAGTTAAGAAAAAAGGGAACAAAAATGTTTGCTTCAGCTGTTTTTTTTTTTTTTTCACTTACATAATTTTATTGGGGGCTGTTACAGCTCTTGTAGGAATCCATACACCATTTGTATCAAACACATTTGTACATATGTTGCCATCATCATTTTCAAAATGTTTTCTTTCTTTCTGCTAGTCCTTGGTATCAGCTTTTTTCCTCCCCGCCCCCCATGAACCCCGATAAATTATAAATTATTATCTTACACCATCGCTATCTCCCTTTGCCCATGTTTCTATTGTTCGCCCCCCTGGACGGGGTGGGGGTGGGGGGAAGTTAAACATCAATCACTATAGTTGGTTCCCAGTCTCTCCCCCTACCTTCAAGGTATCACTCTTCCCATTACTGTTGAGGGGTTTATCTGTCCTGGATTCTGTGTGTTGAGGGCTCTTATCTATACCAGTGTACATGTTCTGGTCTAGCTGGATTTGTAAGGTAGAACTGGGGTCATGACGGGGGTGGAGGAAGCATTAAAGAACTAGAGGAATGTTGTGTGTTCCATGGGTGCTATGAAAACATTAGTTATTTGTATTGTTTCAAATTAAGAAAAATGGGAACATTTCAGCTGGCTTTAACCTCTTTGAAAGTTTAATTTTAAATAGGCCATTCTCTGAAATCCCTTTCTTGTATATACTTGCTATGGCACTTAATCCCATATGTGAGGGGACTTCAAAAGTTTGCTTTAAAAAATTCCATTATCTTTTACTTCTATTTTTTCATGAATTTTTGGAAGCCTATAAAGGTATTATTTGATCAACTGCTTATGTGAAGATAAGGCCTTATTAAGTATTTTAACTAACTAACTAACTAACTAACTAACTAACTAACTAACTAACTAACTGCCAATTAAATAATAGGGCAAAATATTTACTTGATCACTGTCAGGTTCGGTCTTGATTTCATCCGTCCGCAGTAGCTGTGTAGTCACTGCCTTGTCCAAGTCATCATCCGACCCTGGTTCTTTCATAGTATCTGATACAGAGGAACCCAGATCCAAGCAGAAAAGTGGGTTCCTTCCAGACTTCTAAAACACAACATAAGCGGAATTAATGTCAGATTTAAAAATGAATTTTTATGCATTTCCCTCAAACACCCCCCGGTCAACTTTAAGGCAAATGACAGACCTGTAAAGTGAGGTTGATTCAGAAGACCAGGGTTGTATGCACTCATTAGACCAGCTAACCAGAAGAGATCAAAAGGGAAGAATATGCTCGGGGACCAAGTTCAACAAGCAGGAAAGGAAGGGAGGAAAGAAGGGCAAATGAAAACCCTAACACCACAGGGAGGAAGGAAGTGGGAAGTGTGTTACAATGTCTGGACTGCACTCAATGTCCTGAGTCAAAATATGTACAAATGGTTGAACAGAAAACCAGCTTGCTCTGTGAACGTCCCCCAACTCACAGTCAACAGGAAAAGCAGTCACAAGGTAAAGTTCAGCCCTGGTAGAGAAGGTCGAATGACTGCATTGGAATCTGGCGTTAGACAGCTTTTCTTCTGATTTCAGTGGAGCTCTTGCCCAAGTGAAAAAAGTAACAATTAGGTTTTTAAAAATTACATATGTAGTTACTTTTAAACATAATTGCTCAGGAATAACAAAAGGGTCCTTAGACAGCTCAGTCTCAAGGTTCCTTCAGGGAGTGAACACTTGTTTCCTCCATCCATTATTCCTCAGGACAGGGGCACTTTGGTGGTTGAAGTTACCTCCTCCCAAATTCGTGTTCAAACACCGAAAACTTCAAGAACTGAGCATACATTATTTTTCTCATAAGAAATCATGTAAAACCAAGTAATTGGGTCTGAGGTCGCAAAATTACACTTAATTTTTACAGGATTTTAAGTCACTATGGAGGCTTTCAGCCTTCTTGCATTTTACTATCTCAGATATGCTACTGTCATCAAGCTGTTTGTTTTGTTCAAATTAACAGTAACTTTTCAGCCTCTTGATGTTTTGTTAACAATTTCACAACATTCACTACATTAGCGGCTTTAATCATATTTGCCCCCAAAATGTTGATGTCAACTTAACTCACTGCCAACCAGTCAATGCTGACTCACAATGACCCTACAGGATAGGATAGAACTGCTCCTGTGGCTTTCCAAGCCTGTAATTCTTACTAGAGTAGAAAGTCCTTTCTCTGGCAGACCAGTTGGTGATTTTGAACTGTTGACCTTGCAGATCACAGCCCAACATGTAACCCTACACTACCAGAGCTGCTAAAGACTTAGCTATGTTGTGTTCTGCCGACAAATCAGGTAAGTGGTAACCTGATTCAAATTTCCCAACAATTTCTTTAACTCCATTGTGGTTCTGAGTTTTCCTCTTAGCTTTACTGTTGGCATCACTAACTTTCTATGGAGTCATAGTTAAGACACTGTATGCAAATAAAGTGGGGTGGGGGTGGAGTGGGGGATGGGAAGCACAATGACAAATGATTTAATACCCTAACACAAGTACTATATGTTGTGTGTGGGAGAGCAGCACTTAAATATGCAGAGTGAGCTGCAGCCCATGACCCACTCTTGGCCGGTACAGGTTTTTTCAAGTTGGATTTTCAGTCCGACTATCAAGCAAAGTTAGGAACACCCAGCAGACTTTTTATTTGAACTTTGTTCAAATAGTGGAAAGTTGGAGCGTGGAGCCATTCGACAATCGAGTTATCACTGCATATCGTATTGCTTTCTGCTTTTCTGAGAGCTCTCTGCTTCCCTCTGGGACTAGTCTTCTCCATCACAGGAGATTCTGGTATTTCAGAGGTAGAATTCTTGCCTTTTACGGAGCACACTTGTTTGGATTCCTGACCAATGTATTTCAGGTACAGACACCATCCTTCCATCAGGGGAGCTGCTGAACAGAGATCCTTTAGGCCAAAGCAAACTTGGGAAAAGGCCAGGCAATCTACTTCTGAAAGTCAGCAATAAAAAGCCTTATCACACACACAAAAAAAAGCCTTATCACTTATCACACTGGTCCATTCATGGATGGTGTAGACTGGGCACAGTGTTTCATTCTGTTGCACAAGGTAAGTTGGAGGCTGACATGAGAGCAGCCAAAAATGAAACCGGCCTGGCTGTAGCACAAGAGAACCAAATGCAAATGTTTATTTTTAATTTAATAATGCTAGCACCAGTTATCTGTATCTCACTACCCCTCACTGCCTCTCCCCCCCAACACACAGAGCCAGCTATCTTGTCAGTGTTGTCAACTTCTCTTTTGGTTTCTTACAGGTTCGCATCATTTAGATATACTCACCGTGTATTTAAACTTCTAAAGCACTACTTCCTCTCTGATCATTCCTTCCTAGGATCCCGGATCTTCCAAGCCAAACCCAAATCCATTGAGTTGCTTTTGGGCCTCATAGCAACCCTAATGCCCTCTAGGGTTTCCAAGGCTCTAATCTTTATGGAAGCAGACCGCCTCATAGTTCTCATGTAACACAGCTGGTGTTCAAATGACTGACCTTCTAGTTAACAACCAAGCGCTTAACTACTGCACACCCTTCTTAACTACTTAACTTCTTAACTACTGCACCGCTCCTTCCAAGACCTATTTTTCCTCTAACTTACTTTGTCTTTTTCACAAACATCCATTTCATTTGCTGTCCAAATATTTGTGTTTTTCCAACACAAAATTTCCCCAAACTCTTCTCACTTGCACTACGGGATCCACCTTGGACTCAGATATTACCGTTTCCCCGAAAATAAGATTGTCTTATATTAATTTTTGCTCCCAAAGATGTGCTAGGTCTTATTTTCAGGGGATATCTTATTTTTTCCAAGAAGAATATGGTACACATTTATTGTTGAACAACAAAAAAAAGGAAATTTATTACCTGTATACGGTACAGTAGTTGTCATCACAAACCAGCATAACCAGACAAACTGAATCCTACAGTATCAAGAATTTCTTGTTACTACCATTATTTCCATGTATAACAATCTATGGTACATTTACTCATTATCTATGGTATATTTACTCACACTTCCTATCTGCTCCGGCTGCACTGCAGCCAACAGTGAACTGCGAGGAGGCGCCTGCCGCTATGGTCCAGAGTTATGATAGCTTCGGGGGGCCTTATGTTTGGGGAGGTCTTATTTTCGGGGGTGCCTTCTATTTCAGCGAGAGGCAAAACTGTAAGTAGGTCTTATTTTCGGGGGATGTCTTACTGTAGGGGAAACACGGTACCTATATGCTGATTTCCGCCTATACTCCTGAGCTACAACCCATATAGCCCTATTTGATATTTCTACTGGGATGCTCCATTGGTCCATCAAGCTCAAGATATTTAAAACTATATTATTTTATTACACCACACATCTTTCATACATTGTAGTACTGTGAATTACTTAATATGGTCCTTTTAACCATAGTCTTGGTAACTCTCATCAAAGACTGGGTAGGATTATGCACATGTGAAATGTTTGTGGCCTACCCAGGGAACCGGATCACTTTCTCATAATGTAAATAAGATACATGGAGCCTTTTGGATGGGCAAATAAGGTGTCTGGAACTCTAATAAGAATATTGGGCAATTTTGTCATCCTGCTAGTTTTAAAAGGTGTCATCCCTGCAGGAGAAAGGGGAATCTTACTGACATCAAGAAAGAAGGACCAAAAGCAGAGAGCAACCTGAAACAGCTGTGTTGAACCTCCCAGATCCAGAGGTGATACTGCAGCTGGCAAGCAGTGCCAGCAGAACCTGGGACCTGAGAAGACTGGGGGCTTCAGGCTGAATTTAGCCTTCAGGCAGCAGGCTTGTGGAAGAATGGAGTGCTCTGAAGCACATAGTTGACTGAGCTAAAAGGGCTTTGAAACACATGCCTAAGGGCAGAAGCCAAAGGGCCAGTGGCTGAGAGGAAGCCAAAAGCAGGAGAGGTATGCCTGTGGGAATGGCTAAACCGCTGTCCTGACCAAAGAACTGTATCCCAAGTTTTGGATGCTGAAGTGTAACTCTTGCAGGTTCAAATAAATGACAGCCACTTACAGTGTCTTGATAATTTAGAAGAGTCTTTATTCAGTTACAGCCGGACAGCTAGCATCTAAAAATGATTCTTTGATTGCAGTCCTGAATGGACATTTCAGTCCATTTTCAAGGGTAAAAAACTCATTTATTATTTGTCTAGGACTTAAGCAAGCATGGACAGAAGCAGAAAGCAAAACCATTGTTGTTATTTTTTAGAGTTGGTGAGTGTTACAGGGTACAGCATGGATTATAACATCCTGGTTAATAAAATAAAAACAGCAATATCCTGATTACAACATCAAATGGAACAATATTATTAATTAAAATGTTCTGGTCTCAAGAACATAAGAAATCTTTAGAATAAGATATTCTAAAATCAATCATCAAAAAGTAAATAACAATTTTAAAAAGTATCAATCACTAGTGGGCTTTTCTCAGATAGGAGGGGGAAGGAGGCAGGTCATTCAGCATTCAACAAGATGGTGTAACAGTGGCCAGTGCTAGTCTGCCTCATAACTAGTTAATGTCTCTAATACAAAGCAGTCATCATCATCTGTGATTTATGTGTGGTCACTGAAATGAATTATCAATCAGCAGGAAAGTAAAATGATGTGGGAAGGAAGGTTCATGTGAAAATTTGTGAAAAGTAAAGGTGTGTTTATTCTCTACATTATAGGGACTGGCCTTGGGTGAATGCTGATTCTTCTCCTGCTCCAAGCAATGTTAAAGGAGGTCAGATCTTGCTCCCATGACATTTTTACACACATTCCTTTCCCAGGAAATGTCACTATCCTATATCGAATTCCCCAAACAAAATATATACCAGTAGCCCCCAAATCCTCTTTCCCCCTAAACTCTCACAATTTATCACCAGACTGGATCAAATCTATGCTCTAAATAATGTCAATTTCTTTTCCCATTACAGGCAGTATCTACTTCCTCATTCTCTCCACTACTGCCCTCTCTGCTTGTCCAATTAATGGATTCTTTCTAGGCAAATATTACCAAAATGCAAAATGATAGTATAAAAAATCAATTAGATTTTAAAGAGAATTCCGTATTTCAATCTGAAGAATCATAGGATCTTGGCTGAAAGCAGAGAATACTAGAAAGATGTTTGTGTTTTACTGGCTACAAAAAGGCATTTGACTGTGTAAATCATACAAACTATGGATAGCCTTGAAAAGAATGGGAATTCCAGAACACTTCATTGTATTCATTCAGAACCTATACATGGACCAAAAGGGAATCACATAAACAGACCAAGGAAATACTGGGTGGTTTAAAATCAGGAAAGGTTATGTGTCAGTGTTATCCTTTGTATCATACTTATTTAATCTGTATGTTGAGCAAACAGTCAGAAAACCTGGACTATCTGAAGAAGAACACAGAGTCAGGATTAGAGAAAGGTTTATTAACAATCTCCAATTTACAGATGACATAACCTTGCTTGAAGGAGGACTTGAAGTACTTGCAGATGAAGGTCAAGGACTGAAGCTTTGAATATGGATTGGAACTCAATGTAAAGAAAACAAGAAGCTGCACAATTGGACCAATAAACAGTATCATAAATGGAGAAAAGATCAGGTTACGGTCTTTGGGAGGGGAGGACCACTAGAACTGATTGTGATTATGCACACATAACTCATTTTAAAAGCAATTTACCCGTGGAAGTGCATGATCTGTGAATACTATAGCAAGAAAACCACTACCTGAAAAAAACAATGGTTACCATAGGTGAAGGGGAGTTGTTGTATAGGGGCACTGAGTTTATGAGTGGTAGAATAATTTGGAAAAGGATATCAGGAATGGTTGTATAACACAAAGAGTATAATCAATGGCACTGAATTATGCAAGCAGAAGTTATGGAATTAGAGAATGTTTTGTTGTGTTTGTATATTTTTGCCACAATTAGAGAAAAAAATTACGTAAACAGATCTGGAACTATTTATAGGCTTTTTTTTAATTGTCGGTTTTTAGTTGCTTTCTTTTGCTGTTTTGATTTGCTGTCTTGTTTTTGTGATTATTCACTGAATGTCTATCTAGATAAGACAGGCAAGATAAACAATCTAGAGGAGAAAATAATGGGACCAACGATTCCAAGGGGGCACGGGAGAGGGGAAGATGGGGGAAAGTAAAGAGGGTGTCAACCAACCCAGGGACAAGGGAGCAACAAGTCATCTAAAATCCATGGCAAGGAGAGTATAGGATGCCTGGTGGGGCTTGGTCAAGGGCAGTGAAGCTGAGAGGAATTACTGAAACCCGCATGAAGGCCGAACATGATAGTGGGACAAGAGGAAAGTAAAAGGAAAAAGAGGAAAGAACTAGGAGGCAAAGTACATTTATAGAGGTCTAAATACAAATGTACATATGTAAAAATATTTATATATAAGATGATAGGGAAATAGATCTATGTACATATATTTATATGTTAAGTATTAAGGTAGCAGATGGACATTGGGCCTCTACTCAAGTACTCCCTCAATGTACTCAACACAAGAACACTTTAATAATCCAGCATTCTGTGAGGCTCATTTTCCTAACACAATCGCTGAACACAAAATGGATGCATAAGCATATGTGGTGAAGAAAGCTGATGGTGCCCAGCTATCAAAAGATATATTGTCTGGGGTCTTAAAGGCTTGAAGACACACAAGTGGCCATCTAGCTGAGAAGCAACAAAACCCACATGGCAGAAGCACACCAGCCTATGTGATCACAAGGTGTTGACGGGATCAGGTATCAGGCATCAAAGACCCAGAACAAAAAATTGAATCATTGTGAATGAGGGGGAGTGTGGAGTGGAGACCCAAAGTCCATCTATTTGGACATCCCCTTACAAAAGGATAACAAGGAAGAGACGAGCAAGTCAAGGTGCAGTACAATACCAATGAAACATACAACTTTCCTCTATTTCTTTAACGCTTCCTCCCCTCCACTATCATGAGTTCAATTCTACCTTACAAATCTGGCTAGACCAGAGCATATACACTGCTACAGATAAGAGTTGGAAACACAGGGAATCCAGGACAGATAAACCTCTCAGGACCAATAATGAGAATAGAGATACCAAGAGGGTAAGAGGAAGGTGGGGGGAGAAAAGGGGAACTGATCACAATGATCTACATATAATCTCTTCCTAGGGGGATGAACAACAGAAAAGTGGGTGAAGGGAGACAGTGGTCGGTGTAAGACACGTGGGAAAAATTTTTTATAAATTATCAAGGGTTCATGAGGGAGGAAGGTGGGGAGGGGTGGAAATGAAGCACTGATATCAAGGGCTCAAGTAGAAAATGTTTTGAAAATGATGGCAACATATGTACAAATGTGCTTGACACATGGATGGATGTATGGATTGTGATAAGAGCTGTAAGAGCCCCTAATAAAATGCTTTTTTTTAAAGAGAAAATAAATTACAGGAATAAGTTCAAGAAGAAAATGTTGTAGAATTGAATATGATCAACAAATGTACAACTCTTTTTGATATGACTGAATTATTGAATTGTATGATGTAGATGAAGTACTAATAAAACGTAAAAAAATTAAAATCCTGAAAAGCAAAAAAAAAAAAAAAAGTTACAGTCTTGGTAACCCACAGGGGCAGTTCTACCCTGGTCCTATAGGGTTGCTATGAGTCGAAATCCACTCAAGGGCAGCGAGTGGAGTGAAGTGAGTATGGTAAGTATAACCATCTAAATATGTACACAGCCAAGAAGGGAACATAACAGATCAGCAACAGGAGCAAAGCAAAGCCACAAACCCCCTTAAGAGGCCCCAAAATAGACTCCAGGCTAGGAGAGGCAGTTCCTGGAACCCCCCAGGACTGATGGGGAGACAGTCATAAAGGTCAGCAGACAAGACTTGAAATTATGTATTCTATTTTGTTTCTTTTTATTCAACCTTTTGTTTTCTGTTATTGTTGTTTTGCCTACCTATTTAACAGTGGTTCTCAATCTTTCTAATGCCAAGACCTTTTAATACAGTTTCTCATGTTGTGGTGACCCCAACGATAAAATTATTTTCATTGCTACTTCCTAACTGTAATTTTGCTACTGTTATGAATCGTAATGTAAATATCTGATATGATATGCAGGATGTATTTTCATTGTTACAAATTGAACATAATTAAGCATAATTAAAGTACAGTGATTAATCACAAAACAATATGTAATTATACACTGTGAAAATTATTTGTGTTTTCCAATGGTCTTAGGCAATCCAAAGGGGTTGCGACCCACAGGTTGAGAACCGATGCTATACATGACAGGCATGGGAAGCAAGCCCGAGGAGAAAGCAATGGGACTGATGGTTCTGGAGGAACTTGGGTGGAGAAGGCAGGGGAATGGAGCAGTAAGTACACAGCACCATAGACAGGGGAACAAGTAGGAGGACGTAGAGATCCTGGTGGTGTTAGAGCAATAGCAATCTAGCTGAAAGGAAATTACTATGAGGCAGAAGGGCAAGCATGATGGTGGGGCAGGAGGAAGGTAAAAGGAAACACGAGGAAAGAACTAGGAAGCAAAGCTATGGATAGAGGTATAACCATAGGTGTGTACTTATTAATTCATAAAAATAGATGTATAGGCCTATGTAAATATATTTATATAGCACTACATTGAGGAAGTGGACAGACTTTGGGGCTCTATTCAAGCCCTCCCTCGATGCTTTGTTCTAACAACCTGGCATTCTGTGATGCTCACCCTCCTAACACAATCACTGAAGACAAACATGTGCATAAGCAAATGTGGTGACGAAAGCTGATGGTGTCCAGTTATCAAAAGATACAGTGTCTGGGGTCTTAAAGGTTCGAAGTTAAACAAGCAGCCATCTAACAGAGAAGCAACAAGCCCACATGGAAGAAGCACACCCACCTGTGTAATCATGAGGTGTCAATGGAATCAGGCAACACACACCAGAAGATCCAAAACAAACAAACAAAAAACATATTGTTGAGAATGAGGGGGGTTGGAATAGAGACCCAAAACCCATCTGTAGACAATAGGACATTCCCTCACAGAAGGGTCACAGGGAAGGGAAGAGTCAACCAGGGCACAATATAGCACCGATGAAACACAAAATATCCCTCTGGTTCTTTGAGGCTTCCTCGCCCCCCACTATCATGACCCCAGTCCTGCCTTTCAGTTCTGGCTAGACCAGAGCATGTGTACTGGTACAGAATGAGAAGAGCATTATCAGGAGGGTAAGTGTAAGGTTGGGGGGTGGGGGTTACGGAAGTGAGGAAGGGGGAACTGATCGCAATGATTGAAGCATAACACCCCCCCACCCAAAGGGGGATGAACAACTGAAACATGGGTGAAGGGAGACAGCGGTTGGTTTAAGATACGAAAACAATAATGATTTACAATTTGTCAAGGGGTTACCAGGGTGGAAGGGAAGGGAGGGAAAAAAGAGGAGCTGATACCAAGGGCTCAAATAGAAAGTAAATGTTTAGAAAATGATGATGGCAACATATGTACAAATATGCTTGATACAATTGATGTATGGAATGTTATAAGAGCTGTAAAAGCCACCAATAAAATGATTTAAAAAAAAAAAGATATGATGAGGGAGGGGGAAAATGCTCCAAGACAACTTCGGGATATTGAAATTTGAGCTAGGTTTTAGAAAGTATCTAGGGAGCATTGCTACCACCCATCAATTTGGTGTACTGTGGTGGCTTGCACGTTGCCATAAAGACAGACGCTACAGGTACTTTAAATAAAATCCTGCTGTTAACCCCCCTAGGTACACAGGTTTCCAACTAAAACCGACTAGGGAGATAGGCTTGGCAATCTACTCCTGAAAACCACCCAATGGAAATCTATGGCCCACAACAGAAGACCTGTTTCTCTTGCTATGGATACACCATCAGGAGGGATCAATCACTGCAGAAGGACATGTTTGGGGAAGTGGGCCAGCAAGTGTGAGGGAAACCTTTGGTGAGATGGGTTGGCACAGTGGTCACAATGCAGGGCTCTGATAAGCCAGTGATTGTAAGGATGACATTGGGCCAGAAAGCACTTTGTTCTAGGACACCTGAGTTGGAGTCCACTACAGAACAGCTAACAAGAAGCATTGGGGGGTAGAGGGGGCACTGCAGGCACAACAGCATAAACAATAGCATAAGTATCTGAGAAATAAAGAGGAAGGTTATTGTTGAAGTTAAAATGCAAGGGTCATCATGGAAAGAGACGATGTCCGAAAGGCAGATGTGGACTAGGAAGGTCCCTGAACACAAACACCTAGGACTTGACTTTGTACGTCAGCAGCAGCTCTCAAACTGCACTCTTCGGGTTCAACAAGCATTTCATCTTTAAAGTGTTTATAACAAACCCCCAAAGTAATAAAAACATGGAATTACATAACTGTTATATAGCAAAGGTTGTATTTTTTAGACCCACACAGCATTAGTTTGTTTATAGACCTTCAGAAAATAGCCTCTACCACCACTTGGGTGAATATAGTTTAATTCCTAATTCCTAGTAGCTGTGGGATCAAATTAGGGCAGCCTGGCCATCTACTGGGAAAAAAAATTTTTTTTAAATCAGCAAATGAAAACCCTAGGGCTCATTAACTGTCCGAGCCTGGTGGGCAACTAACTGGACTAAGAGGTGTCAGTGATTAGGAAAATGACGACTTCGCACAGATCCTTTTTGGATTCTAGGCACATAAAACCCTAGAAGTAAATTCACGACTTTAATGCTTTTAATGATCTATCTTCAACCTTTAGAGTTAAATGGGCAAAACAAAAATATTTAACGGTGTAGTATCCTGATGCAGGTTAAATACTGTTCTTATTATATAAATGTTGGAGCTTCTTATGACGAATACAGACCACCGTCAGATGTTGCTAGTGATTTAACTCTAAAAGCAAAAATCCACCATTCTTTTCTTTCGGTCTCAAATTTAACTGAAAAGCATGCCAAGATTATAATCCGAAAAATTTAGTAAAATTACTATTTGCAAAGGAATCCTGGCAAATCAAGGCATTTACATCTCTGGGCACCAAAGCAAAATAGGGAAACGGAGTGATGCAGAGACTGATAAAAGATGCACCACCCTAGACTCCCCATTTCATGCGCAAATCCACTCAATTTGCCCAAACCGAAACTATTCACTCATAGTATGAATTATCTGGTTTCTTTCAGCCGAGATCCCGCGTACGATGCCATTTTTTAAAGATGGAAAACCACGGCTGCAGCCGGCAGAGCCACAGGTGATCAGAGGCGTTGCGTGCTACAGCAACGAACGCAGACCGCAGAGGAGGGGACGCACAGCCGAAAGCCCGGGGACGACGCCCGCGAGGCGGCGGCGCGAAGCGCTGGGCGTGCAGGGGACCGAGCCCCGCTCCGCCGGCGCCCGCCCAAGGACACGACCATCGTGTTCTGGTTCGGCCTGGCCCGGAGGTTCCGACCACCATGGCGGAGTCCGCACTCAGACCCGGCGCCCAGACGCCCGGCCCAACCCCGGCGCTTCGGCCTCCCGCCAACAAGCAGCCCCCCTCCGGCAAGGCGCGCGGCTGGACCAGAATAAAGACCAATCCCACAGCTGAACGAGGACGCTTACGAGTTCCGCCCGGGCCTCGCCGCCTGAGGAATCTCAAACTTCGACACAGCCGCTCGCTGCGCGCCACTGACGCGAAAAGCCCCCGGAGGCCCCACCCCCTTCCCGTCGTGCTCCGCGGCGGACATGCGCAGCGCGGCCGGCCCGGGGGTCCTTCCTCGGAGGGAAGGGGCGGAGGGAGACGCTGCCGGTCAGCGCACCCACGCCTGCCAGCCCGTTTGGCCCTTAGATCAGGGTCCTTCCGCGCTCAAACTGGCGCCTTCGATTCTTCACTAGCGGTGTGCCCTGGAACGACGTGGCCACTTTCGCGGATCCCAAATTCTCCATCCTGGACCCGGCGGTTTTTAGAGCCGAAGTCCCAGGACTGTGAGAATTAAAGAGGTGCGGTGCCAGGTGCAGCGCACATTCCCCGTCACGTGAATTTTCCACGCACGTGGAGCGCAACTGCTGGTTGTTTGCTCCTTGGGTGGCTTTTCTTGTTAGAAGGTCGCCGTGAGTTGGAAGCCACTTCGTGGCAGTGAGGTTGTTTGTTTATTGTTGTTAAGCTGAAAACCCGACAACTGCCACGGAGTTGATTCCGACTCACAGTGATACTGTATGTTGTCTGCCGCGCCGGGAGCAGTTCGCTTCAACGTTCTCCGGGAGTGGCCAGTCGCCTTGACTTGCTGAGCTCGCAGTTCACAGTGCAATGCTTGCCCGACGGCAAGACCAGAGCTCCTGTTTTGTGTCTCCTTAGGTGCCATCAAGTTGTGTCCAACTCGCAGTGACCCTTTGTTTCACAGAATGGACCCTGAGACAGCCTCACAATCATCCCCATGTTTGAACCCATTGTTGCCGCCACTGTGCCAATCAATCTCTGGTGAAGGTCTTTCTCTTGTTAGTAGACCCTCTAGCAAGCATGATGCGCTTTCCAGGGACCAGTCTCCTGATAACATGCCCAAAGTATGTGAGACAGATTTGTTTCTTCTTCTGGTAGTCCTTGGGACTTTGGATATTCTTCACCAAAAACCCTAATTCAAATGCATCAATTCTCTTATCTCCCTTACCTGTTGCCAGCTTTCACAAGCAGGTAAGTTGACTGAGAATATTATGGCCAGGGAAATGCATTGGCTGATTTCTTGCCTGGCTGCTGCTTACATTGATTGTGAATTTAAGTAAAATGAAATCCTTAGCAGTTTCAATCTTTTCTCCCTTTTTTATGATGTTGTCGATTGGTCCAGGTGTACAACTTGTTTTCTTTCCATTGAGTTTTCTTTCCATTGAGACAGCGGAAGCCTGTCTTTGATCTTCATCATCAAGTGCTTCAAATCCTCCTCACTTTCAGCAAACAAGATGATGCCATCGGCGTATCACAGGTTGCTAGTGAGCCTTTGTGCAATCCTGATACCCCACTCCTCTTTGTATACTTCAACTTGTCTGATTATTTACTCAGCGTGTAAACTGACTGAGCGTAGTTATGGTGGACACAGTTGAATGCCTTTGTATAGTCAATAAAACACAAGTAAGCCTCTCTTTGGTATTGTTTGCTTTCAGCCAAGATCCATCTGATGTCAGCAGGAATATGCCTCATTCCACACTCTCTTCTGAGTCAGGCTTGAATTTCTGGCAGCTCCCTGTTGATGTACTTTTATAACCTTTTATAAAAAAATCATCTCTTCCTGTATGAGCCCCCAACAAAATGATTTTAAAAAATAAAAATATATTCTCTTCAACAAAATTCAGTGCTCATGGGAGCACCAGTTATGTTGTTGAAAAAAGCTATTTGTAAGGAAGAAGTAATTGATTATACAAAATTCTATCACATGATCACCAGCTTTGGTCTTATCACCTAGGATATATTTTCCAACCACTTATCATTCCTTAAAGTGTTCAACTTTGCATTCCTATCATCAGCAAATCCTCTTCACAGTCAGCAAGCAAGATTGTGTCATCTGCATATCACAAGTTGTTAATAAGCCTTCTTTCGAGCCTGATGTGGCATTCTTCTTCATAGTTTCTCTGATTATTTGCCCACCATATAGATTAAATAAATTTGGTGAGAGGACTCAACCCTGGTGCACATCTTTCTTGATTTTAAACCATGCCATATTCCCTTTGTTCGTACAACTGCCTCTTGACTCAAGTACAAGTTCCAGATGAGCACATTAAAGTGTTCTGTAATTCTCATTTTTCTCAAGGCTATCCATAGTTTGGTATGATTCCCATAGTTGAATCCCTTTGCATATGCAACAAAACATATGGAAACACCTTTCTGGTATTCTCTCCTTTCAGCGAAGGTCCATCTGACATCAGCAATGTTTCTTGCTACATGTCCTTTTCTGAATCTGGCAGCTTCCTGTCAATGTACTGCTACAACCATTGTTGGATGATCTTCAGCAAATTTTTACTTGCATGTGATATTAATGATATTGTTCCATAATCCGCACTTGTTGATGAAGACCAAGGATTGCAGCTATCAGTATGAATTACAACTCAATGTAAAACAGAACAAAACAAAAAAACAACTAAATCCTCACAACTGGACCAATAGGTAACATGATAAAGAGAAAAGACTTAAGTTGTCAAGGATTTCGTCTTGCTTGGACCCACAATCAAGGAAACACAGTCAGGAGATCAAAGGATGCAACGCATTGGACAAATCTGCTGCACAAGACCTCTTTAAAGTGTTGATGGGGGGTAAACAAGTGGCCATCTAGCTCAGAAGCAACAAAGTCCACATGGAAGAAGCACACCAGCCTGTGTGATCACAGGTGTCGAAGTGATCAGGTATCAGGCATCAAAGAACAAAAAATCAAATCATTGTGAATGAGGGAGAGTGGGGACCCAAGACCCATCTGTAGGCAACTGGACAACCCCTTACAGAAGGGTCTTGGGGAGGAGATGAGCCAGTCAGAGGGCAGTGTAGCAATGATGAAACATACAACTTTCCTCTAGTTCTTTAATGTTTCCTCCCCCCATGACAATCATAATCCCAGTTCTATCTTACAAATCTGGCTAGACCAGAGGATGTACACTGGCACAGATAGGAACTGGAAACACAGGGAATCCAGGACAGATGATCCCTTCAGGACCAGTGGTGAGAGTGGCGATACTGGGAGAGTGGGGTGGAAAGGGGGAACTGATTACAAGGATGTACATATAACCTCTTCCCTGGGGGATGGACAACAGAAAGCGGGTGAAGGGAGACGTCAGACAGTGTAAGATAAGATAAAATAATAATTTGTAAGTTATCAAAGATCATGGGGGAGGGGTAGCGGGGAGGGAGGGGGGAAATGAGCTGATACCAAGGGCTTGAGTAGAAAACAAATGTTTTGAGAATGATGGTGGCAACAAATGTACAAATGTGCTTGACACATAGATGTATGTTTGGATTGTGATAAGAGTTGTATGTGCCCCCAATACAATGATTAAAAATAAATAAATAAAGTAATGATGAGAAAGAAGGAGTAGGGTGTGCCTGACCTAGGTCATAGTTATTTCAATTGCATCATATATGTGTGAAAGTTGGAATTGAACAAGGAAGACGAAAGAAGAATTTATGCATTTGAATGATGTCCCTGGTATTGAAAATACCATGGACTGCCAAAAGAACAAACATGTCTGTCTTGGAAGAAATACAGCCAGAATGCTCCTTAAAGGCAAGGATGGTGAGACTTCATCTCACATACTTTGGACATGTTGTCAGGAGAGAGGAGGACATCATTCTTGGTGAAGAGAGGAGCGGTGAAAAAGAGGAAGGCCCCTGACAAGATGTGTTGACACAGGGGCTGCAACAATGGGCTCAAACATCAGGACAATTGTGAGGACGGCACGGGTCTGGGCAGTGTTTTATTATGTTGGACATAGGTTTCTACTTTTAGCCCCAGCAGAGTGGCAAAACTGAGGAGTCCTCTACATCTCTATTTGCAAGCTCCCAGCCAGTCCCTGGAGGGGAGCTACAGAGACTGGAAGAAGAGTCCTAGCGAGTGCTTTCACGTCACTGCAACAAAGAATTAGGGAATTTGCTAAAAGCAGCCAATTCTGTAACATTTTAAAACATGTACTTATGGATCTACCTCAACCATTATCCTTTCCCCACTTCTAGAGTGCCCTCTGCAACAGTAATGAATTGACCTACCGGAAATCGTGATTGCCTGATTTCCTTTGTCCTTTATACTTCAAAAAGCTCATGGAAAAATTCTATTATCTTTTCATCTGATTTTGCACACCTTTTTTGAAGTCCCTCAAATAATGAACATTGTGTCAGAGGAAAAAGGACCCCGTATTTGAATGTGTTCTATAGAGCCTCTTTTATCAAACCTCGAGTAGGATGAAGAAAAAACAGACTATCATTCTAGGTGAAGGAAACTGTAAGCACACACACAGTTCAAAGGCTGATAGAGTCCTCTGATTCACACCCCTACTTTTTTTTTTAATCGTTTTATTGGGAATTCATACAACTCTTATCATAATCCATACCTACATCAATTGTGTAAAGCACATTTGCACATTCGTTACCCTCATCATTCTCAAAATATTTGCTCTCCACTTAAGCCCCTGGCATCAGCTCCTCATTTTTCTCTCTCCCTCCCCGCTCCCCCATCCCCCTACTCTTTGTATCCATGAGGGAGAACAAAGGAAGTCACCACAGGACCATAATCAGTGCAAGGTCTATAGAACTGGGAAAGGACCAAGTGCTTTAGAGTTTAAGCTCTAGTGCAATACCATGACTGTGACTCAGTGGAGCCCATCAGCCTTTTCACTAGGCGATACTAACAGTTTCCTTCATTCTAACGATTGTTTTTGTTTTTGTCATGTAATCTATATATTTTTTACTTTGGGGTTTTTTTGGTCATGCAATATTAGTAAAAGAGTCTCTATAATACATCTTTGAGTCTAAGATCTTTTCCCCTAGCACAAGCTACTTTTCGGGACTGTAAGATTGGGAGATACCTTACTGAAATGATCTGTACTCTTAGGCATCTATTTTACCAAAGGAGAACATGAGCGCTACAGGGCAAAGGTATTTTACCCCAAATTAGACAGTGACTAAGTAGCTAGGATTATACTAGAATCCAATAATGATAGGGAGGGCCTTCAAAGGCCAGTGACATCATCATTACTAACATTTTTTGTTTCTATGGTTAGGTGTGGCCAAGTCACAGTGACTCCTATGTACAAATCACAGTGGCCCTATGTACAACAGAACCAAGCACGGCCTCCTTCCACACCATCCTCACCATCATTTCTATATTGGAGCCATTCTTGCAACCACTGTGTCAATGCATCTCCCTGAGGGTCTTCCTCGTTTTTTCTGACCTACTTTATCAAGCAGGATCTCTTTCCTCAGGGACTTGTTCATCTTGATCACGTGACCAAGGTACATGAGATGAAGTCTCTCCATTCTTGCTTCTAAGGAGCGTTAAGGCTGTACTTTCTCCAAAACAAATATGTTTATTCTTTTGGCAATTGATAATATAAACTAAAAACTCACTGCCATCGAGTCAATTCTGACTCGTGGTGACCCTATGGAGCAGGGTAGAACTGCCCTCATGAGAAAGCCTCATCTTTCTCCTGCGGAGCAGCTGGTGGTTTTGAACTTCTGACCTCGAGTTTAACAGCCTAACACATGATTACTATGCCCCCAGGACTCTTAGTCCATGGTATATTCAATATTATTCAATATATTCAATTCTTCGCCAATTTTCCCTATTCATTACCTAGCTTTCACATGCAGATGAGGTAATGGAAAATATTACAACTTGGACCAGGTACACCTTACTCTCAGTGATAGCTTCACTCCTTAACACTAAAGAGGTGCTTTTGTTTTTGTTTTAAAAAAAACATTTCCCAAAATAATGCATCATTTTATTTCTTTATTGTTGCATCTGTTAGCATTGATTGTGGATCCAAGTAAAACAAAATTCTTGACAACTTCAATATTTTCTGCTTATCATAGTATTAAGTGTTGACCAATTGTGAGGATTTTTGTTTTCTTTACATTGAGTTATAATCCATACTGAAGGTTGTCGTCTTTGATCCTCATCAGTTAAACTCTTTAAGTTATCTTTCCTTTCAGCAAACAAGGTTATCTGCCTATCATAAGTTTTTAATGAACCTTTCCCCATATAATCCAGCTTCTCAGATTACTTGCTCAGCATACAGATTGAATAAGTATGGCAAAACTCACTACTGTTGAGTTTCTTCCATTTCATAGGATCCCTATTGTGCACAGTAGACTGTTCCTTAAAGTTTCTGAAACTGTAAGTTTTTATTGAAGCAGAATACCTCATCTTTCTTCTACAGAGCGACTAGTGAGTCCAAACTGTCAATCTTTTGGTCAGCAGTCCAATACTTAACCCACTATGCCACCGGGGATCCTTAGTATGGTGAGAAGATATGAATTATAACTCTTATGGGACTCAGAAAATGGATATTCATAATATTGCACAAACTATACGGATATATGATTATTTCACAATGTTGTAATACTTCACCTACCTTCCTGGTAGAGCTGAAATTTTGACTTAAAGTTTCAGGCAATAGACTAGGATGTATACCACAAATTCGCTGGGGTTTTTTGCCTAGAAGCCTCAAGAGTTTCCTGAGGTTGAGAGAGACTGGAGAAGGTGGCAATGAATAAGGAAAACAGGAGAACTGATGCCTTTGAACTATATTGGCAAAGAAGTACCATGGACTTCCAGAGAAACAAACAAATCTGTCTTAGAAGTACAACCAGAATGCTTCTTAGAGGTGAGGATGGCAAGGCTTCATCTCACATGTCCCTGGGAAAGAACCTGATGTTTGGCAGAGGGTCAGGGAAAAAGACGACTCCCAATGAGACGATTGACACCCAGCCTAAACAATGGGCTCAAACATAGGGATGATTGTGAGATGGTGTTTTGTTCTGTTGTTCATAGTGTTGCTATAATTTGGAAATGACTAGAGGGCACACAACAACAACAAAGAAGGGTAGGGAGGAGAGTTCTGGGAGACAGGGACTTTATTCACTGCTTTTCAATCCTATTCTTCTTCCCTCAGCTAGAGAAAATGACCTTGATGGTATGATAATGTTTGTTTTGGTATGAAAGGAAGAAAGGAAACAAGAAGCTGGAGTCAGAAGGTATTTCACTACCTCTGAAAAATTAACTCGGGAATATTTAATACAGGGGTCATTTTTGTAACACCAGGAGGATGCAGGAACTAGGAATTAACAGTTAATTAAATCAGTCAGTGCAGTGCAATGTAGTGAATTATTTAATATGGCTCTTCTAGTCATAGTCTTTTTAACTTTCACCAAACAACTTTGTTTTTTCCATGATGGGTCTGAGTAAGAGAAGGTGAAAAGGTAAAGTAAGATGTCAATAGATTATGTGGCTCAGTTGTGAGTTATTAAGAAGTAGGAAGGACATAGATCTTACAACCAGCAAGAGAGAAGGGCCAGGAATGGAGTACCTCCTTTGGACCTTGAGATCCCTGTGCATTGAACCTTCTGCATCCACCATCAGAAAGCTGTGACGCTAGAACGTGACAGAGGAGTGGGAGCAGTAGAACTGAGAGACAGCTGCAGACTTCCCTGCACACTGAACAACTGAAGCTGAGTGCTTTGGGCAGGAAGCTGGCTTGGGTAATGGAGTGCCTCTAAGCTTGTAATTAAGGGAGCTAGGTTTGCTGACCCATGCAGCTAGAGCAAGCACCTTCAAGCTCACGGCGGAGTGATGTACCCTTTGGACATTTATTGGGAGCCCTAAAGTAGCTTTGAAACATTGCCGAAACAGGAGCGAGGCCAGGCCAAGAGGCCAAGGGCCTGCCTGAGGGCACAGCAGAGAAGAGGATGTCCTTTCTGAACAACTGTATTCAGAGCAAATAGATGGACACAGTAGCTGCAAAACGGCTCAAACATAAGAACAATTATGAGCATGGTGCAGGACTGGGCACTGTTTCTGTTGTACATAAGGTTGCTCTGAGTGGAACTGACTGGATGGCACCTGACAACAACTTTCCTAATAAACCTCATACTGATACGTATCATCTGTGAGTTCTGTCGGCCACTGACTTATTGAACCCAGCTGGGAAGTAGAGTGCTTTGGGAGGGAGCATTGTGGTCAGAATTGGTAAACAGGTTGGAGGCATGTCTGAGGTCACTCTCATTGGAATCAGCCTTGGACAGCTGAGACTAGATGGTGATTCTCGCCCTTGTAAAGTCAGAACAGATGCCAGCCCAACACCACTTTTTTCAGTGTAAAAGTGGGCAGTCTTGGGAACTGCAATGTAAAGGAGCAGTTACTACTCTTAAAAATATTAAGTCAAAAAAAAAAAAATATTAAGTCAATAGAAATTGATTGAAGATCATTTAATATGATTTGTGAATTGGGGTAATATTTTTACTAGAGAGTCAAAAATATTCCAATGAAGAAGAATCTTTCAGATTTTTACTGTCTATTTTTTTAATCTAATAATCATATATGGCCATGTGAATGATGTCAGAATAATGTTTAACCTAAAACACAGTTTCTAGTCAGACCTAGAAGTTTCTGTTTCTTGAAACTGCATATAGATAATTCTTAAAAAGAGCGCAAGATCCAAGATGAATATTCATTACAAATTCAACTAGACTTTTATTTGACCTAAAGGTGACTTTTTAGAAAATAGGTATTCTTAAGGTTCAAAGATCATATCAAGGTGATATTTTGTGTGAGTAGGTCACCTTAATCTCCACGGGACCCCTAAATCTGTGTTCATGAGAATTAAAACTGTGTTTCTCACTACTTAGCAGATTATTGCAATTTAGGAATGCAAGACCCAGGGTTGATCGACCACTTTACAATTTCTAAGAGAAGCTCAAAATTCATATTTTCATGTGGAATTTTCTGACTTTAAAAAAATATTGGAAACCAATTAGAAATTTTAGAAATGTTAAGTATGTGGAAAGTACCAACTCTGTGGGCTAAATGTAGTCTATGAGCTGCCTATTATAGCGTTTCTCAACTGTGGGTCACGACCCCTTTTGGGGTCGAACGACCCTTTCACAGGGGTCGCCTAAAATAATCAGAAAACACATATTTCCGATAGTTTTAGAACCAAGACTCCGTTCCTCTATGCAAATATGCCCACATATGAGACCCTGGCGGAAGACTGTTACCCATGCTACACCATGCTTCAAGACAAAATTTCATTTATTTGTAATGAGAAATAAATATTTCACAATATATAATTACATATTGTTTTTGTGATTCATCACTATGCTTTAATTATGTTCAATTTGCAACAATGAAAATACATCCTGCATATCAGATATTTACATGACAATTCATAACAGTAGCAAAATTACCATTATGAAGTAGCAATGAAAATAATGTTATGGTTGGGGGTCACCACCACATGAGGAACTGCATTAAAGGCATTAGGAATGTTGAGAACCCCTGGCCTATTGGCAACCTTTGTGTTGTGTGATGGCCTCCCTGGGGTGGAGCTTCAAGTCCACCCAGTGGCACCTTCGGAGAAACATCTGGTAATCCACAGAGCACAGTTCTGCTCCGACACATCTGGAGTCACCATGAGTCAGAGTCTATTGATGGCAACTGGTAGCTAGTCTGAAGCACAGGAGTTAGCCATCTATACTGAGTTTTTAATGTTGGTTCCCGCCAAAGGCTGTTCGTTTTTCATTTTAGCCCCTGGAAAACTGCCAAGGAGTCAAACAGGCTCTGTTAACAAAAGTCAAAACCTGCTGAACGAAACCTTTTCGAAGCTTTACCCTAACATTAGTGGGAACAGCAAAAGAAGAATTCAAGAATTAAAGGAAAGGATGGTCCACTGAGATGGCAATTTGGCTTTGCAATGTCTTCAATTTTATTTCTCAATTAGCATATAATAAAATTAACGTTCAGAGTATAGAGTTCTGTGAATTTTAACAGTTACACAGATTTGTGTATCCATCACCACAGTCAAAATACAAAACGGTAAAAACAGTACCATCATCCAGAGAATCTCCCTCATGCCTGTCACGCCTACCCCCATCCTAACCACTGGCAACTATTGGTTGACTGTCACTAAAATTTTGTCTATTTCAGAAGGTAGTATGACAGGAATCATATAATTGCATGGCCTTCTGAAACTGGCTTCTGTCACTCTGTCATCCAAGTGTTAGTAGCTGAACAGGGAGGGGTGGAGCGGCCCTCCACATGCCTGAAGGCCCCCTACAGGAGGTTGGAAGAGAATCAGGCGAGCCATTAGCCAGCCATAATGACTAACTGGGCATGCTCCAAATTCAGCCCCACCCCACCCCCATCCAGGTGGGCGGTACACCTGGGTGGCCCAAACTAGACCCAGGTGGACTTAATTCAGCCAATGGGGCCAACCAGTACCTTCGACCACACCTCCCAGCCAGTGGCCCCAAATACCTTGACTGCAGGACCCCAGTCCCCTTTGCCCCCTTTTTTCTTCTTCTTCGCCCTTGGGCTCCTGTCCTGCTCCCACTAGGCCGCCACGTGTGAGTGTGCAGCCCCTCAAGGTGGCCTGTGTTCGGTAGTGAGCCCCGGCCCAATGTAAGTGAGGTTTGGCACCCTTCCCTAAAATAGTGTGTACTCTTTTGAGACTGGAAAATCTGAAATTTCTTCCGTCCTTTATAAAAACCCACTTGGATCAAAAACCAGGCTTCAGCGAGGGATTTCTCACCCAAGAAATCTAACACAAGTTGTTGTATAAATCAATAGTTCATTGCGATTTTATCGCTGCATTGATGCTGTGTGGGTGCACCATGCTTATTCATTCATTTACTCATTGAAGGGCAGGTGAGTTGTTTCCAATTTTGGCCATTGTGAATAGAACAGCTATCCATTTGTAGAGGTTTTTGTGTGAATATAATTTTTTTGTTTTTCTAGTGTAAATGCCTCACTCTGAGTTAGCATCAACTGAGCAACAATGTTTTGTTTGGGGGTAAATACCTAGGCATGACACTGCTGGGCCATGTGTTAGGAGTATGTTTAAATTTACAAGAAGCTGGCAGTTTTTCAGAACGCCTATACCATTTTTTTAATTCTTGGCAACTATATATGAGAGATCCAGTTGCTCTGCTAGCACCTGCACTATTTATGTATATATTTAAAAGTGTAGCCATTCTCAGAGGCACAGGTAAAATTTTGCTGAAGAGAACGGAAAATGATTGCAGCAGTAGTCATCTACTGACCGACTGGGAACTGCCAGAAATTCAAACCAGATTCAGAACAGGCTGTGGAGTGAGGGATATCAGTGCTGGTTTCAGATGTATCTTGACCGAAGGCAGAAAATACTAGAAAGATGATTAGCTATGTTTTATTGACTCTGTGGATCATCACAAATTATGGATAACATTGTGAAGAATTGGCATTCTGGTACACATAGTTATGCTCAATCTTTCAAACAGAACAAGCAAATACTACATGGTTTAAAATGAGGAAGGTGTGCATCAGGGTTGTATCTTTCACCATATTTATTCAAGCTGTATGTTGAGCAAATATGAAGAAGAATGGGGCATCACTAAAGACTCATTAAAAACATGTACTATGTAGATTCTGCAACCTTGTTTGGGGTAAAGTGAAGAGGATTTGAAGTACTTACTAATGACAATGAAAAGCTACAGACCCATTGTACAACTCGTCTTGATATGATTGAACTACTTAATTGTATGACCTGTGGATAAAGTGCAAATGAAACTATTAATTAAACAAAAATTTTAAAAAGCTACAACTTCCAGTATGGCAAAAACTAAAATTCTCACAACTGACCCCATGAGCAATATTACAATAAACAGAAAACAGTGAAGCTGCCAAGGATCTCATTTACCTCAGAGCCACAAGCAATACCCATGGAAGCAGCAGTCCAGAAATCAAAGGAAATATCGCATCGGGTAAATCTACTGAAATAGGCCTCTTTAAAATGTCAATAGCAAAGATTTCACTTTGAGGACTAAGGTGCTTCTGACCCAAGCCATGGGGTTTGCAATTAATTAATAAATAGAACTGATTTGACAGCCCCTAAAAACAAGGTAGAAGTGGTACTTACTGGTGGTTTGGGGGATGGGGAGGAAGTCTCAGCAAGATGCTGACTTTATCAAATGACCATCACTAACCTAATCAAAATATCAGACAGAGCACTCACTGCTACTAATCTAGGTCACAGGATGACAATGTTGACCTGGATCCAGCCATTCGTGAACTCCAGGTCTTGAGTATCCAAATGATGTGAACCAATAGGTTTTCTTTGGTTCTGAACGTGTTTGAACTTGATTTTCTGTTCTTTGCAACCAAGAATATAACATAGGCTCTCTCTAGTAATTCTTGGCCATAAGTATGTTTTAGTGGATAGGCTAATAAATTTTGTTTCACTAAACAGGATAAAGCAGTTGGACCTATAAGAAATGTAGAATCCCATTTCTTTTTTTTCTTTTGCATTTCATCATTTATTTAGATGTTTAAGTTCTCGCAACTAGGTTTTTACAAGCTGGTGAACACTGACAAATTATTTCTCCCACAGAATTATAACCACATATTCCCAGACAGTATAAATATATGGTTGAACTAACATTAATACACATCACCATTTTATCAATTACATAATAAAACAAATGATCAAGTATCCAAATATTAAGTTACACAGCTCAAAAGGCATATAAAAAGTAGAGTCTGCTCAATTCATTAGCAGAAACCCATTTTTTTTTTTTTGCAAGAGGTTGGAAAAAAGTGGGGAAATAAAAAAAAAAAAAGAAGCAGGGAAATAACTTTTCAAACAAAAAGTTGGTAAACAGCTTTCAATTGATATGAAAAGAAGACAATTTTAGAGATTTTTATAATTAAGAATTGTTTTAGCTACAACAAAACATCCCTATCTTAAAAAAATTTACTAAATTAAAGAGCATATTTTATATGTTCTGCACAAGACAAAGGCAATATTTTACTAAAAATATTTAATAGCCCCTCCCATCCCGGTCTTTTTTCAGGCCCACCCTCTGTTAGATTGCACCCAAAGTGCGAACATTAAATTAACTGTAAGGCTTTACTTTTTTGTTTGTCTGGAGACATTAAAGACATGTGCTTTGGTACAATATAGTTTGTTTTGAAAATGAGGGTTTCCCATAAAAGCACAAAGTGACAGTAAAGACATTAATGACACTGTAAGAAGACTTGAGAACAATCCCCACAAAATCAATAGTTGTGCGAACCTGATGAATCTGGGAGATGTAAACAGAAAGTAAACTGGCAAATAACTACTATCGGTCTTACTTTCAATGTTTGAAATGACTGAAGGAGTAAACCACGTAAGGTCTAGTGTTCATAGTTCGTGGGATTTTTTTTTTTTCTTTATGATCCTAAAAATGCACAAATATTGTGCTGGGCATTTTGGCACCTAATCTCACTAAGTTTCTTGTATGGAGATAAGATTCTGGCATGGCGAGGCGATCACGAGGTGTCGAAGGTATAAGGCATCATCAGAACAAAAAATCTTACCATAGTGAATGATGGGGGGAGTGCGGAGTGGAGGTCCAAAGCACATTAGTAGGCCACTGGAGATCCCCTTACAGAGGGGTCTCGGGGAGGAGACAAGCCAGTCAGGGTGCAATGTAACAATGATGAGAAATACAACTTTCCTCTAGTTCCTAAATGTTTCCTCCCCGCTCCCACTATCATGACACGAAT
>NW_022111357.1:8943506-8967990 GCF_000313985.2 Echinops telfairi
TTAAGTGGAGAGGAAATGTTTTGAGAATGATGAAGGCAATGAATGTACAAATGCGCTTTACACAATTGATGTATGTATGGATTGTGATACGAGTTGTATAAGCCCCTAATAAAATGATTTTAAAAAAAGATTCTGGCATGGGAATAGATTTAAAACAATACTGCATGATTTTCAGAACAGGTCAATTGGTACAAATGATAAGCACATTTAAAATGCTGACTGCTAGGTGTCCAGATAACCCAAACATGGAGGTTGCAAATTCCGTCACACGTGTAGCCTGATAAAACTGCCTTTACTACTCCTAATGGAAGCTTTGTAAAACTTACTCACCAAGCTAACATGTTGGTAAGTATAAATGACACACTAGATCCTGTCTCAAACTCCACTTCCAAAGCAATACCGTCAGGCACCCGTTGATTGGATGCAACGGTTGTTTCTATGACCACTGGAGTCTTAGAAGCGCAGCTGCACGACAGGTTGATGCTTGCCCAAACACGAACCTTGCTCGCTATTAAAAGCTCCACGGCGCTTTTGCCTTATGAACTGTGGGGCGCCTTCATATTTCACGCGACCTTCCATTCATGCCAGGCTGACAAGCGCCGGAGCGCTCCTGAGTCCTGCGGCACAATGGACAGCAATACAACAGCCAGGCTTTTCCTGAAACTTAATCTTCACGAGACTTAATCAGTCATCGACAATTTGGTTGGACGGTGGCGCACCATCGTCAAAAGGCCAATCAGGAATACGAATGCCTTCTTTTTCCACAAGAGCAGTGTCATACGTTGCTTCACATACTCTTATGATTGTGCTAACCCCATACTTCTTAAGTTCCTCTGTACATTTATTTAAGGTCGCACTGGTTGGGTTGTGTGTAATGAGAAATCTCATGTTCCTGTATGTGACTTCCACAGGACCTGGGTGGTTCATTCGAACCATGTTAATTTCATTTACAAAACACTCGATAGGGCTATGAAAGAACTTTAAAATAATGAATACAGAAATGATGTAAAGAAAATGAAGTCTACTTCAAAATACTCCACTTGAACTTTGTGCTCTGAGTATGATGTTCGTAGTCATGGGAATGAAATGAACCTCCTAACCAGCAGCAGCAATTCTCCCATCCAGGAGCACTGAGGCAGTAGAAAGGAAGTGCACTAGGTCTACCCCATCCAGGTCAGAGCTCTTAGAACTGGCTCTGTGTGTGGATTTCCACCCAACACTTCTGTGTCTGTTATCCGCTCTTATGGGGGCTTCTTGGTGGAGTAATGAATTTCTACAGTTCCCTTGTCTGCATAGAGGTCGTGTTTTGCCTGGCAATAATCTCCACTGCCCTTCCAAAACTCCATCAATGTGTGACCAAGAACACCACAGAACTGAGGAGTATGCTTGCTCATTGAAGATTGTGGCCTAACCAGATAGCCGATCCCGAGGCGGCAGTGACACAGGCACCAGGCTCTCTGTAGACTCCTATTTCTTATAAAAGAACGGCTCTTTAAGGTAACATTTAGTGAGTGCTATGCTTGCTTTTATGTAACAATTTTAGGAGTGTTAGAGCAGTGAGTGAAGACCACAGGAAGCAGGGAGAAGGCTTAAACACAAATCCTCACAACTGGACCAATGAGCAATGTTGTGATAAACAGAGATTGGATCCTGGTCCCTGAGAACTTCCATTGGGTACAAACTGTTCATAAAGCAATAACTTTTAAAGGTATCAATTTGTGTTGTTTGCTGTGTACTTTTCTTCCTTTGCATCACCGTTTCAGATTTTAGCTGGAGCCAAAGCAAAAGTGTTGGAAACTGTAAAAATGACCTGGCATCCGAGGTCCTTTAACGTCATCAGATGGGAAGAGAACTGCGATCAACATTAGCCCAAAGCTGATTCCCATGAGGTAGAAGTCAGCTAGACCTCCATTTTCCAAAGTTTAAAATAAATAAATCAATTTGATGCCACGTATCCCTGCTGCAATACTCTTCTCTGCTGTATTTGTTAATTAGTTGTAAATAATTTGTTCATTTCCTGCAAAGACCACACATACCTCAGACAATATTTGGAAGTAACAGGAGCAACTCAAGACACAGCTGCTTCTTGGCCTGCGGCCTGGGCCCCACCTCCAGGCCCAGCCTTTGTCCTGCCCCAGCTTGGGTCACAGCTGTTCAGTTTGGCCAGTTAAGTGCCTGCAGGTGCTCTGCTCTACCAGGAAGCTGCCGTCCCAAAGTGCTCAGTTCTCTTGTGCTATGGGTCAGCAGCCTAGGTTGCTGGCGCTGTGATACAGCCATCTGGTGCCATTTTCAGTGTGAGAGCTCTGTCTCCTGGGTCTAGAAGGTTCTTAGCGCAGGGACCGGGGGTTGGTCCAAAAGACGTGTTCTGCTCCCGCTCCCATCTCTCCTTGCTAGTGCAGTCCCTCCTCCGCCTCTGAGAGTGGCTCCTGTGCTAGGATGCCGTTTTTTTAGAAAAACAAAACCAAGGATACTTCTAGATGTGCATAGATAGAAAGACATTTATCTTTTGAAAAAAATTACCCCCCACAGTTTAGAGGTGGTCAAGTCCAAATCTAGGCAGGCCCCAAAGCTGTGGGTCAGATAGTAGGCTAAAGACTTCTGACACATGTAGCTATGGGGCTGTTGCTTCCAAGATTGGCAGGAAAGTGACAGGCTGCTGACTACCAAGGTTGATAAGTTGTATGGTAGATCCCTGAAGACTCCCAGGGTAGGCTGGCAATATGCAGGAAGTTGGCTTAAGTCCAAAGAATTGGATGTCCATAAGCCAGATGCAGAATCCAGAGCTAGCAAGTAGACAACCAAGCTTTCCCACAGCATCCAGTTATATAGGAAATAGGCCACACCCTCAAGAAACATTTCTTTCCATTGTATTAGGCGATGACCTGAGTAAGGGAGTTAAACTTCACCCTCATCTTACAATCTATTGGCTGCTTACAGCATTTCCCAGTATAGAGTTAATTAGATGGTGTTAAGTCACATCATGGGAAATTACTAGACCTTAACTGCCAAACTACTGAGAACTCCGGCCCCGTCAAGCTGATACAAACCTAACTATTACAATTCCCTTTAAGCCTACTAAGTGACAGGACTGACCAATCCCCTGTAAGGATTCCAAGCACCTTATTTGTCCAGTTCCAGTCCTACAAGGTTTCGATGCACCTTATTTTATTATTAGCAGGCTGTCCAAGCCTCTTGGTAGGCTACCAGCACCTTGGTTGCACAGTCCTACCAATCATTTTGTGGCACTCACAAGACCACGGCTGTGGTGGTGGTTGTTAGGCACCCTCCAGTCGATTCCTACTCATAGCGACCGTACGGACAACAGAACAAAACACGGCTCCATCCTGCACCATCCTCACAGTGGTTCCTATGTTTGAGCACAAGACTTGGCTAAAGGGTGCCTTCAAAGGCATTCATGGCCCCACAGAAGTCAAGAACTGGTTTTGTGGTTTATAAAAATTTCAGCTGCGGGGAGGGAGGGGAAAAATGAGGACCTAATGTCGGGGGTTTAAGTGGAGACAAAATGTTTTGAGAATGATGTACAAATGTGCTTTACACAATTGACGTGTGTATGGATTGCGACAACAGTTGTATGAGCCCCTAATAAAATGTTTAAAAAAAAATTTCAGCTGCTAGGAAAGTTTATGAAAAGTGACCAGGGAGAGTGTGTGTGTATATGTGCATGAAGATCATGGGAAATTCCCACTATCTTTTATTTACGTTTTCCCATGAACTTTTTGAAGTCCTCTCAGGTGTGGTTTGCTGAGGAGGCATTAAGTGCCTTTGAAAAACAAGAGATTTCATAAGGGTGGAGGTCAAGGTCTATAGGTTGTCTGTTATGAGGGGACTGGCACCATGTGTTTGGACAGCACTCTGGGCAGAGGGCAGGACCCTGTGGATAGGGACTCACACGCAGCCTCGCTGCACACATTTCCATCGGACCCGCAGAGAACATTCAGGCTGGGCCCATTAACACAATGACTGTTGAGGCTCGCTGATGCTTTGGTGCTGGGTAGTACCTAGGACACATGTGAGGGTCACACGTGGCTCGGCTAACCACAAGGTCTGCAGTTGAAAACCACCGGCCTCTCTGCGGGAGAAAGACGGGGCTTTCTACTCCTATGAAGAGTGATCGTCTTGGAAACCCACAGGGGGCACTTCTACCCTGCCCTGTAGAGTCGCTGTGATTCACCATTGACTTGATGGCAGTGAATTTGGTTTCTGGTTTTGAGACATATATATGGTCCTAGTGGCATGCTTCCTGGAAATCTCAAGAATGACGGAGATAAACATTTTCTGCCAATAGAGACAGATACGGTCTCGTATTTGAATTTAGGCTGATTATACCAAACACACGGCATTTCCTCCATATCTGAGTAGAGTATATGCTAAAATGTATACCCATTTCTTTTGGATAAAGTGTTAGAATGCGGTTTGGTTCCTTCAACTGCCAATTTTAAATGCGTATCTAGAGAGGAGAGATCCTGTAGCAGGCAAGCTGTAGTCCAAGAAGAGCCCCCAGTTTCTAAGTGATAATCTGTGATAGCCACATTCTTTGCCCACAAACTCATTGTCATTGAATTTATTCTGACCCACAGGGTTCCTAAAGGACAGAATCAAATAGCCCTACAGGATTCCCAAGGCTGAAAACCTTTGCGTCCATAAGATTACATCTTTCTCCCACTGAGCAGCAGGACCCTATCCACAGGGTCCTGCCCTCTCCCCAGAGTGCTGTCCAAATACATGGTGCCAGTCCCCTCATAAGTTGGGCTTAAACTTCCAACTTTTTGGTTAGCAACTGGCCGCTCACCACTGCTCCATCAGGGCTCCTTCACATCCCTTAGAATTCCTAGATCTTAAGAGAATCCTGTTTGATATCCAAAGCTGGAAGTTCAAAAAAAAAATTTAGCAGTTAATGGCATTTCTTTATTCTTTGCATTGTATATCCAAATAAATTGGTTGTGTTTATTTTTTAAGAGCTGAGAACTAAAATTGCTTTATTTGATTATCTCACTCGGGTAGTATATTCATTTAGCCTGCTTGGTTGTCACATTTAAATTGGTAATCCAATTTTAACAGGTTTAAACAATAAAGGGAAGAATTTGACTTTAAAATTGAAAAATAAAGAAGGAGAATTTCCATATTTGGTTCTGTCAGGACTGGCTGGACTGCAGTTTTCTTTCTTTCCTTTTTTTTTTTTTTTTCATTTTTCTGTAATTCTGTCAACTCCACCATCTTTGGATGGACCCTCAAGCTGATTTTCTTCAGGAACATTGGAGAATAGTGCCATTGCGATGCTCCTGAAGGTGTGATTCCACGGAACACACAGCCAGTTTCAAAGTGAATTTATTCAGCACATGGTCATCTGAATTCATAACTCAGAGACAGTGACAATGAGAGAGAGAAACAAACAAACAAAAAATTCCTGAGGCAGAAAGGATGTAGTCATTCATCCATTCAACCAGAAATATTTGTTGAGTAACTACTCCATGTCCAATACATGCAGCTCCAAGTGGCAAGCACATTATCAAACCAGTCCAGAGAAATCTCAGCTTCCCTCCCCTGATCAGTTCAGAGTCCAAGGGCAAGTACAGCCCTGTTCACCCAGGGCCAGTCAGTGGGTACAGTCTTTTCTTTTCCGTAGCTCCAATGATCTAATGGAATGACTCACAAACTACTGGGAAAGGACTCTCCTTAATCTAGAAGGGAAAAGGATACAAGCAACACAGAAAGGTCCGACATGGGTCTTGCCCTGAGCTTTACATCTCCAGGAGATGCCCTGACCCTGCATTTCCTCATCCGTGCCAAAAAAAAAAAAAAAGGAGGTATCTCTTCACAACTGTTAGATCAATTGCCTGCTTCTGAACCAATTAATGAGGTACAGAGGCTGCAATACTGTTACTGAATTGTACTAATTAGGGTCCTTCTCTAGGGGCAGAGGACCCCTGGTGCAGTAGTGGTTACACCTTGGGCTGCAATCTAAAGGTCAACAGTTCGAAACCACCAGCCACTCTGCAGGAGAAACACTGGGCTTTCTACTCCTGCAAGTAGTTACAGTCTTGGAAACTCATGAGGTCAGTTCTACACTGTCCTATAAGGTCACTATGAGTCAACATCCCTGGAGAGCAATGAATTTGGATTTGGGGTGTCTTTTTTTTTCAAACTAAGGGTAGAGCACATTCCATGCAAAGCAAGGCTGCTACTCAGTGGGAAGGGCTAGAATGGAGCATTGCCTAGAGAATTCAAATAGATTTGAAAAAATGCTTCACAGAAGAAAGGGGAGGGGGATACTTTTGAGATATACTAAAAGTACAGTGCAATTGTCTTTGAGACAATGAAACTGAGGGTGGATTTCATTTTTCATTACCTTTGAGCATATATACATATACATATATACATACACATACATACATATATATATACATATGTTGTGTTTTTCCTGTCATACTCGTGTATAAATTTTATATTAAAAAAAAAAGGCCCAAAAGTTTACTGGAAAAAATTCAACAGTTAGAGAATAATGCAAATAGTGATAAGAGATTTTTACCAGATACTATACAGCTAACTGCCAATAAGTGGAATGATCTGCAATAGGGAAAGGGTGAATGAATGAATGGATCATAATTTCATTTGTCTCCTTAGAGAGACCTTCTTCCCTTTCAGGCCTCCTTATGCCAAAGAAGAAAATTTAAAAGCACCCCGAAAAGGTATAACATCCTGCTTCAGAAAAACTATTTGAAATAAATTTTGGGCTTTATTTGCTGGTTATCAAACAAAGTCAAATGAAACTTTCCATTAAACAAATAAATTCAAATGAAATTTTTGAAGTAGGTTTTTCTCTGCATCTCAGCATGTGCTACTTTGCAGTAAACAATTTGGCTTAAAGGGAGGGAGGGGGAAATGAGCAGCCCATATCAAGGGCTCAAGTAGAAGGCAAATGTTTTGAGAATGATGATGGCAACAATGTACATACATGCTTGACACAATGGATGTTTGTATGGATTGTGATAAGAATTGTACGGAGCCCCCAATAAAATGCTAAATAAATAAATGGGGAAAAGACCAATTAGGCTTCTTATCCTGATTCTTGAGAATCTGACCACACCTAAGGCCAATAAATGGGGGTTGACCTGACCAGGTGTGTGTGGGGGTGAGGGGTCGGGTCACCTAGGATCCCAGTTGCTGACTAAGCATTCAGAGACATCTGTCATGGCCATGCAGTGAGGCCAATAAAGACATTTGAAAACAAAGGCTCACTGGCATTGTGTGAGAGATTGAAAGTTCTGCTCTGGGGAGGGTAAGGACAGCTCATGGAGACGTGGAAGTTGGGTGCCAAGAAGACCCATCTCGGACCTTCCCGTTTCTTGTATCTTTTCCCTTCTACATTAAGGAGAGTCCTTTCCCAGCAGTTTGTGAGTCATTCCATTAGATCATTGGAGCTACGGAAAAGAAAAGACTGTATCCACTGACTGGCCCTAGGTGAACAGGGTGCACTTGCCCTTGGACTCTGAACTGATCAGGGGAGGGAAGCTGAGATTTCTCTGGACTGGTTTGATAATGTGCTTGCCACTTGCTTCTTGTTACAGAACTGCATGTATTGGAATATGGCGTAGTCACTCAACAAATATTTCTGTTAATCATGGACGAATGACTACAACCTTTCTGCCTCAGGATTTTTTTTGGTTTCGCTCTCTCGTTGTCACTGTCTCTGAGTTATGAATTCAGATGACCATGTGCTAAATAAATTCACTTTGAAACTGGTTTGTGTTTTCAGCTGGAATCAAACCTTCAGGGGCATCACAATGGCACTATTTTCCAATGTTCCTCGATAACTTCCAGGAAATTTGGGTTCACTTAATCTGAGCTGAGCCATTTGGTAACACTTGAAATAAGAACTCTCTCACTTTTTTGGATGGGTAGTTCACTTGCAATATTCTTTTTGTACTACCTCATCTTCCTATTTTAAATATTTATCAATAGCACCAAACTATCTCTGGAGTCAGACAGCTTATATATAAATTCTGGTTTTGTTATTCGCTACTTGAATGACCTTGAACATTAACTTGTCTGAGCCTCATTTCCTCATGTGTAAAATGGCGGTAAAGATCAAGTGAGATAATGTATGTAAGACATACTGTCTGTCCTAAAGTGAGTGCTAAATAATCCAAATCAGAAACAAACTCACTGCCATCGAATCAATGCTGACTCATGGCAACCCTATAGGACAGAGCAGAACTGCCACTGTGGGTTTCTGAGACTGTAACTCTTTACACGAGTAGAAAGCCCTATATTTTTTCCGAGGAGGGACTGGTGGTTTCGAACTGCAGACCTTGAAGATTGCAGCCCAACTCATAACCACTATGCCACTAGATTCTAAGTGCTGGATACTTGTTAGTAATTGCATTATTTTAAAAATACCTGTTGATCACTGCCTATGTGCTAGGCACTGTATTTTTAGATAGTGGGGATATTTTAAAAAGCACTAAGATATAACCATAGTCCATGGTTCATGGAGCTAGTTCAGACTGGAAGTACAGCATGCTGGGAGAGCCCCCAGGGGACCACCTATTCCAGACTGGGAGGGCAAGGAAGGTTTACAGGAGAGAGTTTCATAAAAATTGATGTCAGAAGGTTGGTAGTATTTAGCCAGGTGAAGAGAAGAGAAAAGAATATCATAGAGACAGCATCCAATGCCTCTGAGGTCAGAGAAGAGCTTAGGATATTTGAAGAATTAAAATAAATTCAATATTAAAATAAATAAATTCAATATTATTTAATTTAATTGTGCAAGGTGGAAAGAGTAATACTGTTGCCTAATCCAAAGACTCGAGGATTTATAATACTAGTTTTCGACTAAATGTTTTATAGTTCAAGCTCTTACAGTGAGGTCTTGAACTGTAAAACATTTAGAAGGAAACGGGTACCATAAATCTTTGAGTCTTTGTGGGAGGCAATAGTGTCCTAGATGTGAATCCATGGATCTGGAGCCCAGGGTGGGTTTTGACCAGATGCTGGTACAGAATGTGAGGAAAACTCACTTTCCAGGCCTTCTCTGCAGCCACCATCTGACCAGGGGCTACTCCACAAAGGGCTGCACAAGGCTCCTTGGTCGGCTGACTCCCTGGTCCACAGTGGCAACTCCTCCAACCTCTCGGGCCTGCTCCTGCCCCATCCCAGGGGGTGCTTAGGTCTCTGCTGTCCTCTCAGTCTATTAGCTTAACAGGCATGAAGTGAGGAGGCAGCAGGAGGGCACGTGAGGAGGCAGCACCGATTGGGAGCTCTCTGCACTTGACTTTACCTTCTGTCCCAGCTGAACCCTTCCTAGTTCCTGAATTCTTTCCTGAGCATCGCTTCTTTTTACTTCTAGGCCAAGTCAATTCAGCCTACTGACATATCGTAGGTGCACAATAATACCTAATACCATTAGGCTCAACGTTTAAGACAAAAAGGATTGTACTCCACAGCGAACGATTGAAGTAGAGGGTGGACGGAAAAGAAGGAGGAAGAAAGTACGAGAGGGCTTGAGGAACTTCATGGGAAAATGGAATGAGAAGATAACGAAAAAATGTCACAAACCTTTTGAAGCCTCCTTCTACTTCTTGTGGCTGGGCCAGGGTTAGCGATCAGAACCTCCCAATGGGAGAGTTGTCGTTGTAGAAGGAGCCACCAGGGAAGAGTCAACTCCTTGTCTTTAGGAAGTGTGCGAGCAGAGACAGGTTGATTCAGTTTGGAATTCTGCAACAGGGATTGGAGCAGAAGACCTGCGGTTGGTCTCTGAGAGCCATAGCACTGAGAAAGCTGCCTATCTGCACTCTCAGGGTCCCTGTTGAGGTCACCAGGAGAAAATTCAGTAAAGTCTTCCAGCCTAATCAGTTCCCCTACTCTGCTATCCTCGCCTTGTGCATGCACACACTTATTCACAGCAATGTAAATGATACACAACTCACAGAAGCACCTGCCTGTGTATACGTGCTGCTGTCAAGGTTTATCTTTTACACTTTCCATAGATAAACTTGGTAAAACTTGTGCTCATCACCAAACAATACTCAATGGTCCAAGTTTATACATGCCCCCTCCCCACACCATTAACATTTCATCCGTTGTCCCCAGGCCCAGGTAAATTCTGGAGAAGCTTCCTTTGGGGCTAGTCAGGCTGCCATGAGAGGAGGAAAAGAGGGAGAGGTTCTGTAGGCCTGTGATGGATAGACTTAATCTGCTGAACTGAAGAAACGAAGTAGTTAAATCCCTAATCACCACCTAAGTCAGCCCAGGTCAATATAGCCCAGGGAGGGAGGGAGCACTAAGGCTCAGACCAATAACCTGGAAGTAGTTGGGATACCTGGGAAGGCAAGCACTGACAAAACTCTCTAAACCAGGGAAGAGCTACAGTAGGCAGGTAGGCAAGCAGTTGGGCAGGTGGGCAAGTGTGGGTCTCCACGGCCAAAGATTCTCATTTTCCAAATGGAAATGAACAGTTTGGGGAAGAACGCTACAGCACCATCTACTAAAACACTTCTCAGAGCCCTTCCTGTACTTTCACAGTTTGGGGACTGTGTAGCAGACAGAACTCAGACTACCGGAAATATTGACTTTCATCTTGGATCCTACCAACTCCCGACCCCAGCACTGCCAACTATTGACGGGCTCATTTCCTGGCATGGAATAGAATGGCCAGACAAACTAACTGCTCGGTGGACATCGCTTATCCGATTCAATTTTTGGTGCCTCACTGAAAAATGAGTCTAGCCCCAAGGGTCACCAGACATTTGAGGAAAGTTTTAAGGGGAAAGGGAGAAAGCAAAACTGAAAAGCTGGAAGACTTGGCTTTTCACCAGCTTTAATATCCAGAGAGCTAAGAGAGGTCGAAAATGAAACCAAATGCACGCACTGTCATCAAGTTGATTCCGAATGACCCTGTAGGACAGGGCAGAATGGCCCCGTTGGGTTTCGGAGGCTTTGACTTTTTACAGAAGTAGACAAGCTCAGCTGGTGGGTTTGAAACGCTACCCTTGTTAGCAGCTCAGTGCGTAGCCCACTACACCACCATTCTTGCATCTGTAAAACAAGAACATGATGGTATGAAAAAAAATTGAATAAGAGGATTAATAAAAGCGCTTGGAAATTAAAAATATAGTAGCTGTTACTAGAGATTCAATAGAAGAGTTGGAAAAGAAAATTGGAGCATTCGGTGGAAAAGTAGAAAAAAGATACACCTTGTCAGCCAAGCTTTCTCTTCCAGGGGACAGAAATGAGGAAGCCTAAATTAAGAAGAAATTAAAAATTCCAGCTGATTTCTTGGCAGAAATAAATATAAGGATACGAAGATTTGTGTAGAAATTAAAAAGATTCAGAATAGTTACAATAATCTTGGCTAGAAGACTCTTATTTCCAGATTTTAAAACTTACTAGAAAGCCACAACAATCAAGACAGTGTGGTATTGGTATAAGGAACAGAGTTAAGAAACCGGAAATAAGCCTTCACGTTAATAGTCAATTGACTTCTAACAAGGGAACAAATAGTCTTTACAACAAAGGAAGTTAGAACAACTAAATAACCTCAGTCAGAGTAAGTAAATTACATCCCTATCTTTAAAAATCATTTTACTGGGGCCCTTATCACAGTCCATCCACCCATCCATTGTGTCAAGCTCTTTTGTACATATGTTGCCATCATCATTCTCAAAACATTTTCTTTCTACTTGAGCCCTTGATATCAGCTTCTCATTTTCCCCCTTCCTCCTCTACCCTCCTTCCCTCATGAACCCTTGATAATTTATAAATTTTTATTTTTTCATGTCTTACACAGACCAATGTTTCCCTTCGCCCACTTTTCTGTTGTCCGTCCTCCTGGGAGGAGGTTATATATAGATCAATGTGATTGGTTCCCCCTTTATCCCCCCACCTTCCCCTTACCTTCCTGGTAATGCTACTCTCAATATTGGTCCTGAGGGGTTTATCTGTCCTGGATTCCCTGTGTTTCCAGCTTTTATCTGTACCCGTGTACATGCTCTGGTCTAGCCAGATTTGTAAGGTAGAATTGGGGTCATGATAGGGTGGGGAGGAAGCATTAAAGAACTAGAGGGAAGTTGTATGTTTCATTGATGATATACTGCACCCTAACTGACTCATTCTTCCTTGTGACCCTTCTATTAAGGGGTGTCCAATTATCTACAGATGGGCTTTGGGTTCAACTCCGCACTCCCCCTCATTCACAATAATATGATTTTCTATTCTGGGTCTTTGATGCCTGATACCTGATCCCATCAACACCTCGTGATCACACAGGCTGGTGTGCTTCTGCCATGTGCGCTTTGTTGCTTCTCAGCTAGATGGCTGCTTGTTTATCTTCAAGCCTTTAAGATTCCAGATGCTATATCTTTTTTTTTTTATTAATAATTTTATTTGGGGCTCGTACCACTCATCACAATCCGTACATTCATCCATTGTGTCAAGCACATTTGTACATTTGTTGCCATCATCATTCTCAAAACATTTGCTTTCTACTTGAGCTCTTGGTATCAGCTCCTCATTTTGTCCCCGTCCCCCCCGCCCGCCCCTCCCTCATCAACCCTTTATAATTTATAAATTATTACTGTTTTGTTACATCTTACACTGTCCGATGTCTCCCTTCACCTACTTTTCTGCTGTCTGTCCCCCAGGAACGGGGTTATATGTAGATCCTTGTAATAGGTTCCCCCTTTCTATCCCACCTTCCTTCCACGCTCCAGGTATCGCCACTCTCACCACTGGTCCTGAAGGGATCACCTGTCCTGGATTCCCTATGTTTCCAGTTCCTATCTGTACCAGTGTACAGATTTTATAAAATAGAATTGGGATCAATCCATTGTGATGATAAAACCTGGATTACCTTGGGCCCAGCAAGGCTGGTGAGAGTGGGGAGGAGTCCTGCCTTTGGAAGCACAGAAGTTTTTGTTAGTTTCTCTTAGCCTTTAGGTCAATTAAAGAAATGGGGTGAAGAGCTTGTCTATTTCATGGCCTACAGACAACCCTGAGGCTGAGGAGACAGAACTGGTTCAGGTCATACCAAAATGTTCTCTCTGGTTCCCCGAAACTGTAGAGATAGTCTCTTTGTGTATCTGTCTGTACCTTTCTCCCTCTACCTCTCCATTAGTTTCTCTCTCAGCCTCAACCACATTTCTCCCACTCACTACCCAGGCTGGCCAACGTTTCAGCTCTGAACACACCTGCACACACCAGCACAGTATGCTCTCTCAATCGATCTGATCCTGCCTGGATCCTCACCCTTACTCTAGTCTGATCTCCCGTGTCCACAGGCTTCAGCAGTGAGACTTCTTTCATTCTCTTCATTTCAGGCCTCAAAGTCCGCTTCCTGAGGATGCTTTTCCGCCCTTCTCGTTGTCTTTCAATTTGCATATCCCTTATGGCTAATGATGCAAAACTTCTTTCCATCTATTTATTGGCCGTTTGTAGCTCTTCACTGGAAAAATATCTATTCAGATTTTTGTCCATTCTTTAATTGGGTTATCTTTTTATTATTAAGTAATAGGGTTTAAAATATTTTCTGAAGACGTATCAAACATATTAGTTGCAAAAGTTGTATCCCTTTCTTGAATTGTCTTTTCACTTTATTCATGGTGTTCACAAATGTTTCTAATGTTTATTATGTTTACTTTATCAAATCTTTCTTTTGTTGCTTGTGCTGTTCGTGTCATACCTAAAAAACTATTGTCTGATCCAAAGACTCAAGGATTTATTATAACTGTTTTCCTCTAAAAGTTTTATAGTTCAAGCTCTTACTTGAATCATTAAACTAGGGATCTATAGCCAACTAAAAAGGAGTGGGGGAGGAAGATATGGCTAGTGGGGAAACAGGGCACTAACCCACCCAAGGGGAGGGCGCTGTTTATATCTCCACAGGGAAAGAGGGACCAGACTTCAACCCGGTGCGCCAAGACGTGAATGCAACATATCAGCATGAAGCACGGAACTAGTAGAGAGGAAGAGGGACTGGCCCCAATCCCAACTACATGGACAGCCTCCCTGCCCCACAGAAGAATTCACTTCAGAGGACAGCACTGAAGCTACAGCTCAGGGAGAGGGACATGTCTGATCAGAGCACACAGGAGCAAATGAAGGGAGAGGAAGAGGGAGTGGAACACGCCCTGGCCCACCAAGCCCTGAGGACCATATCCCTGCTCAGAGCAGCCAATACACAGAGTGGACCGTAGAGCCAGCCCCACCACGAGAAACGACATCCCTCACTAACCCATAGCACTCCAGGGGGACAACACTGTAGACCCAGTGCAGGAATTGTGCCCGATCTGACCCCACCACACCTAGGCAAAGCACTAAGGCCGTGCAATCGAACAGCAAGGGGAGCAAAGCAAGGAAGTCCTTGGGGAATACCAAAAATAGACTGTGGGGCCAGGGCATGCCACCTCATCAAATTCAACCTGAAAACACTCCTAAAAGTCAACAAAGAGACCTTGAAGTATTCATAGGCTTTTCCTTTTTTGTCATTGGTTTTTTGTTGTTGCTGTAGTTTGTTTTCTTTTGTTGCTTTGTTTTACTCTGTCTTGTTTTTGTGCTTATTATTGTCTTTGCATGTTTATCCAGATAAGATAAGCAGGATAAACAATCTGGAGGAGAAAACAACAGTACAGACAGTTGAGGGGGGACCCAGGAGAGGGAGAGGCAGGGGAAAGGAAGTAGGTGTTAAAAAAACTAGGAACAAGGGAACAACAAGTGATCTAAAATGGATGGTGAAGAGGGTATGGGAGGCCTGGTAGGGTTTGATCAAGGGCAATGTAACCGAGAGGAATTACTGAAACCCAAATGAAGGCTGAACATGATAGTGGGACAAGAGGAAAGTAAAAGGAAATAGAGGAAAGAACTAGGAGGCAAAGAACATTTATACGGGTCTAAATACAGGTATGTACATATGTAAATATTTTATATATGAGGATGGGGAAAGAGATTTATGTGCATATATTTATAGGTTTACTATTAAGGTAGCAGATGGACATTGGGCCTCCACTCAAGTACTCCCTCAATGCAAGAACACTTTGTTCTATTAAATTGGCATCCCATGATGGTCACCTTCCAGACACAATTGCTGAAGACAAATGTGTGCATAAGCAAATGTGGTGATCATAAGGTATCGAAGGGATCAGTTATCAGGCATCAAAGAACAAAATATCATATCATTGTATGCTCACCTTCCTGATATGATTGCTGAAGACAAATGGGTGCATAAGCAAATGTGGTGAAGAAAGCTGATGGTGCCGGCTATCAAAAGATATAGTGTCTGGGGTCTTAAAGGCTTGAAGGTAAACAAGTGGCCATCTAGCTCATAAGCAACAAAGCCCATATGGGAGAAGCACACCAGGCTGTGAGATCATGAGGTGTCAAAGGGATCAGATATCAGGCATCAAAGAACAAAAATCATGTCATTGTGAATGAGGGGGAGTGCAGACTGGGAACCCAAAGCCCATTTGTAGGCAATTGGACATCCCCTCTTGGGGAGAAGAAGAGCCTGTCAGGGTGCAGTGTAGCAATGATGAAACATACAATTTTCCTCTAGGTTCTAAATGCTTCCTCCCCGCCACCTTGCCACTCTCATGATCCCAATTCTACCTTACAAATCTGGCTAGACCAGAGGATGTAAACTGGTACAGATAGGAACTGGAAACAGGGAATCCAGGATGGGTGATCCCTTCAGGACTAGTGGTGAGAGTGGCGATACAGGGAGGGTGGGGTGAAGAGGGGCAACTGATTATAAGGATCTACATATAACCTCCTCCCTGAGGGACAGACAACAGAAAAGTGGGTGCAGGGATGTGTCAGACAGTGTAAGATATGGCAAAATAATAATTTATAAATTATCAAGGGTTCATGAGGGAGGGGGCGAGCTGGAAGGGAGGGGGAAAATGAGGAGCTGATGCCAGGGACTTACATGGAGAGCAAATGTTTTGAGAATGATGAGAGTAACGAATGTACAAATGTGCTTTATACAATTGATGTATGTATGGATTATGATAAGAGTTGTATGAGCCCCTAATAAAATGATTAAAAAAAAAAAGAAACATTGATTTAATAATATGGGTTTTTAAGTAAGTGTGGAAATTTTAGAGGAATTGTGAAAAGGTAAATTTAGATTTGGAAAGTAGATGAAAGTTTTGAAAAACTGTAAAATTTTCAAACTATTTCAGCAGTAGTTATATAGTGTTATATTAGATTATTTAAAGATCCTTGGGTAATTTATTTCAAATTGAGTTGGATCAATGAACAGTTGTTATAATTTGAAGTTCACATGCATCTGCTTTTTATAAGATATCGTACAAGAGCAATGTGTAAAGGATTCATTAAAAATTTTTTTATTTAATATAGTTGAAGTTTCAGCCCTCTGATTAATATTTAAGTTTTTTTCCATGGGGTAGCTTTAATGTAAAGTAGCATATAATAAGGTTTTGGTTTCTTGCTATTGAAGTATCAAGATTTTCTTTGATTTCTTTAATTCATTCTTTGAATATATCTGGCTTCCAGGACAGGATGGATTGGGTTTGTCAAACCATGTGATTTTGAAAAGACTGATGCCCAGGTGCTATTTCCCTGTAAAATATTATAAGAGTCGGACAATTTGAAATTTTATTGAAAGTCTCAGTGGTTTTTACTTACTATGTTATAATTTGTTTTAACTGCTGACTTGGTCACAGCTTCCTCTCTTGAATCTAGCCATGTACCTATAAACTTAATCCCGGTGTTTAGTAACTTGATGGTTTGACAACATAGGTGACGCTCTAAGAATGAGATTAGCCAATGTGCATGAGGATATTTGGTAAAGTGAAATTACTTGGTATGTATTAGGTTCGCTGCAAAGAGAAACTGGGGCCAGGCCAGAGAGAAGGTAAAGGAGCTTTCGGACGAGAGAGAGGGGGTGGGAGGGGAGGGGAGGGGAGAGGAGAGGAGAGAGACACACAGGAGCCCTGAACTCCGGAAAGAACTCCACGGCCCCAGCGGGGGACCGGAGAAGTCGGGCCTGTCCGCTGTGGAGAGCACTTTTTTAAGCTGGTCGGAAGGGTAAACAAGAAAGGGTGGGGGTAGCAGCTGCAGGTGGGTGGTCAAAAGGGGCGGGGGTAGAAGTTGCAGCTGCAGACGGCTTAAGCCGTCTCCATCGCTGAAATTCCGAGGTAGAGTGGCGCCTTGGTCCTTCAGCCGAAGAGATGGCCCATTGTCCTAGAGGCCTTTTGAAGCTAGCCTTCTCAGGCCGATAAGGGCAGGGCAGGCTGTTCCTAATGTCCCGGACCGGTACCTGACCCAGCAATATGGTTTTTCTTTTCGTCTTTCTGTTGCCATTCCACTGGGTATATAAGTGAGGCATCTCAGAAGGACGAATAGAGTGTTGGTACAGAGACTTTCAGGTCTTAGTTTTATGGATTATTTCAGACAATTGGCCTGATATTGTTGTTAGTATTTCAAGACCAGAGCCGCCAGCAGAGCCCTTAGCAGATCCCAATGTAAAGTGGCAGAGGCAGGGACTTTCTCTTATGGGAAAGGCCACCCCCCAGGGGGTGTCATCGGGCTGTGGCGTTACTGATGTGGTGATCTCCCAGGAGCACCTCGTGGACATGAACTCTACCATTACACTGTTCTCCCTCTGGCTTTTTTGGGAGTTGGGTAATGCACGCAAAATATTGTCCCTATACTTTTTTTTTTTTTTAAACTTCGTCTTAAGAACAAAAACAAACAGGGAGGGGGAAAATGAGGACCTAATGTCGGGGGTTTAAGTGGAGAGAAAATGTTTTGAGAAATGATGTACAAATGCGCTTTACACAATTGATGTGTGTATGGATTGGGATAACAGTTCTATGAGCCCCTAATAAAATGTTAAAACAAAACAACAAACAAACAAACAAAATAATCTGATGTCTAAAAGTCATTTTGAATTGCACAGCAAGCCAGAGAAACTAGTGAGACCACTTTGCTTTGAGTATTGGGCTTTTAAATTTGGATTCAGTCTGTTTAGAGACCCCCCCCCCCCAAGGTCAGCAATCACGGAATGTACTCTCCAAGACAATGTTATGATCTGCTTGTTTAATTGTTATAATAAAACGGCCACTCCATTATTGCACATCATAAAACTGGTTCTTCAAGTAGGACCCACCTCAACTTGATTCAGTTATAGATGGGGATAAGGGTCAACCAAATTGTCCCTGCAATATGCCCTTGCCCTGCAAATTACCTTAATATGCTAAGACACTTCTACAGTGCTGCTCAAATCTTTTTCCCACAGAAATTCATGTTCAGAAGAGGGTAAGATATGTCAGTGCACCCTTTCAGTCTGTCTGTCTCTGAGGTGACTTCAATTTGCCCTTGGGAAACACATTGAACATATTTTATATAGACTTCCCCCTCCACTCCAATAGGAAGGTCCATCGTGTATTATCTTGCTAATCATGTATTTTTTTTTCAATCATGTATTTTTTAACCCAATTTATTTTCTGCCTTTGGTGACCCAGACCTCATCTCTAGTCTACCTGAATTTTAGATTTTGTCTTTGCAAAGTGTATAGCATTTTTTATAACACACAGCAGAAGGCTTCAACGGAAACGCCACGAGAATGCTAGAGCAAATTGAACGCTACTCTGTTTAACTTTAAACACACTCATTGAAGGTTTAAGGAACTGAAGTGCTCTTTTGGATTGGAAGTTGTTACACCCTTAGTGGTCAGGCGCAGGGGACGGCGACCCCAGGGTTGTGGACTGTGAAGTCATTGGACTCTGGTTCAAATCCATACATCTTTTGACATTAGCATTTGATTTTATTGTATGTTTGCTATCTATTTTCATATTGCTTCCTTTTGCATTATGTGCTGTAGGCTCTTTAGACTAATGGTTTTATCTTAATGACTGACATTGTGACTCCCTGGACGCCATCATGGCCTCTTGCTGATGGCCTCCCTCATCTGATCTGTTGTCATTGTCCTGTCTGAGACTTATTGAAATGTATCTATAAACAAAACGACCACAAACAACTCGGTGGCTTAAAACCACAGGCATTTTCTTACATTTCTGGAGGCTGGAAGTCCAAATTCAACGTGTTGGCAGAGTTGGTCCCTTCTGAAGTCTTGGATAGAGAATTGTTCCATGGCTCTCTCCTTTCAGAGGTTTCTCCCAATTTTGGGTCTCCTTTGGATTGTAGATACGTGACTTCCAGAATTTGGCTTGCAGATGCATCTCTTTCTGTTGTAACATGAGGTTCTTCCTGGAGTGTGTCTGCGTCCCTTCTTTTCTGTTATAACGACATCAGTCATAATGGAGTCATTATGTATCGCCTCATAATTACATCGCAAGATACTGTTTAAATAGAGCTGCACTCACAAGTACTGGGAGTGAGAACCTGAACACACACACACACACACACACACACACACACACACATTTTTCAGGGAGACACATAAGTCAATCCATAACAGTAGTAATGTCCTATAGCTTGGTGTGACTACTGGTTAAAAGGCTACATAACTTTGTAATAATTCATGGAGCTATACACTTATGATTGATTTTTGCACGTTTCGGATGACTATGAGTCTGCCATACCAACACTCTCTAAATGTTTATAAAAGAAAGAAGTTCCCATCTTGCTTACGCTCCATGTACAGACAGCAGTTAGTACTCTTACATTTCTAGAAAAGTGATGATGTTAACTACATGTTAGTAATAATCTTGTCCCTGATTCTTATTCTCATAAACAAAAACTTCACAAGACAGTGGGAATAGACCAAACCTAACTCTACAGGTCTACAGTCTCTCACTTATAATTTTGAAACTCAAAAGTCTCCAATAATGGAAAGTTTATCATAATCAATTTAATGGTATAACATGAACTGACCTGATTTTATAGCAAAAAACCTGAACTGAACTGATGTGAGGATGTATTTGCGTCTTAATTATTCTACTTAGTATGAATATTCATAATTTTACTGTATAAGTATTGACATGTTTTATTATTATGAGGTGCTGCTTAATTAGCGAGAGAAGTTGTTGGTTGGTAAATGCCAGGCAACTATTGAATTCGTGAAAATAGTAGAGGGGGGATAAGTAGTAAGTAGAGGAAATTCTAAATTAAAGATAAAGAAACAGGCTAACAAGAGTCCAAGTTGGAAAGAGAAAACCATCTTACTTACAAAGGAAGAAGACTAAGTCCAATTTTGTATATTATATCTGAAATAATATGGTAAAAGCTGAAATATAAGAATCTTATACTTAGGCAAGATATCATTCTTCAAAGTAAATTTATGATGGCACATTTGGAATGACAGTACCAAGTCTGATGGAGAGTACTAGCCTTTCAATAAACTTCACTCTTCTGCTTTCTTGTGGGATTATCATTGCAGCCTGGAACATGGCCTTCTTGTTCCCAGCCCTTAATGCAGTTAGATGTGTCCATGTGGACTCAGCCGCTAATGGAATGCAATCAGAAGGGATTGTGCCTCTTTTGAGCCCAGTGGTGTAAAACTGGTGTGTGTCTCCTGTACCATACTCTAAGGCAGGTTGCCTGTGACCCAGTTTTAATGATTGAGAAACGGTATAGAAAATTCCTTTGTCATAAGTGTGGTAGTCACATAATTTCATGTCAACTTGATAAGAGGAAAGGCATGTAGTCTAGCCTGTCAATCAGGTCACAGTCTGATGATGCCTTCTTGTGGGTGTGGCCATCTCATGAAGATCCTGGGAATTTCCTGTCTTTCTCCCTGAAGGTGGGCCACACTCCTGTGGAGGACCCACTCAGCGAGCTGGAGGAGCCTCATGGATACCTGTGCCAACACTGAGATGCTTCCACCACCCCTGGTTCCACAAGACTTTTCACCCACTAGCCTGTGATCTTCCTGCATTTGATATAATCACATGTGGTGCATCAATCTGAAGAGCAATTTATAGACTAGCATTGGAATATGGGCTAATATCGGATTTATGGACTTGACCTATACTGGGCTTGGACGCTTTCTCAATACACAATTGGTCTTTGATATAAAGTTCTACCTTACACAGATGTGAGTGTCTCAGTGAATTTGTTTCTCTAGTCTACCCAGCCTAACACAATCGGGGATGTTGGGGTGATGGTGGGATATTGGAAGGGTAAGGGGACTTGGGGAACAATGAATGTCGGGCGGGGGCAGGGAACAGTAGAACTGATTGTGATTATGTATATGCAGCTCATTTTAAAAGGGATTTAACGATGGAAGTGTGTGATATGTGAATACTATATCATCAAAAAAACAAAAAGAAAGAAAAGAAGCCAAACTTGACCAATGGGTACCACAGGAGAAGGAAGGGGAGTTGTTGTGTAGGGGGCATTGACTTTATGTCAGTGGTGGTAGAATAATTTGAAAAATTATATCAATAATGGTTGTACAACATGGAGAGTATAATCAATGGCACTGAATTATACAAGCAGAAGTTGTGGAATTGGAAAATGGTTTTTGAGTATATTTTTGCCACAATTAGAAAAAAAAATTACATGAGTAACAATGAGTACAAAGTAAGAATAAAATGTCCTAGAATTGAATATGGTGACAATTCCTGGTATGACTGAATCATTGAATTGTATGACATGGATGAAGTGCTAATAAAACTGTTAAAAAAGAAAAGTCCTTTGTCCATAAAATTATATGGAAGCGACACTTCTAGTGACTCAGAATACATGCCCTGAACTGCAACATGAGAGAAAGACATTAAAGTTTTATTTCAGCTATTGAATTTTAACGTTTCTTTATTACAGAAATTCTTTTACTTGCATTAATACGCAGATTCAGAGAATATATCACCCATAATGCTATCTGAAGCAAATAACTTAAAGAATGCTAACTAGTTTTCAAGGTGGCACTAACCACCACCACAACAACAAATAGATCACAACATCGCAACTGTGAATTAGTAATATTAAATATAAAGCAAGGATGCTTACAACAGAACATACCCAGGAGGGGAAGGGGAAGGTGAGGAAGAAAGAGGGAACTGAACACAAGGATCTACATATAACCCCCTCCCTGGGGGATGGACAACAGAAAAGTGGGTGAAGGGAGACAGCAGACATGAAAGACATGAAAAAAATTTTTTGATAAATTATCAAGGGTTCATGAGGGATGGAGGGTAGGGGAGGGAGGGGAAAATGAGTTGATACCAAGGGTTCAAGTAGAAAGAAAATGTTTTGGAAATGATGATGGCAACAAATGTACATGTTTTGAGAATGATGATGGCAACAAATGTACAAATGTGCTTGACACGATGGATGGATGGATGGATTGTGATAAGAGCTGTAAGAGCCCCCAGTAAAATGATTTTAAAAAAAAAGAAAGAAGTTTATGGCAATTGCCATTTCAGATTCCAAAAACAAACAAACAAACAAACAAAAACCCAGGGTGGGGGAGGGAGGGGCAAAAATGAGGAGCTGATACCAAGGGCTCAAGTTGAAAGCTAATGTTTTGCGAATGATGAGGACAACAAATGTACAAATGTGCTTGACACAATGGATGTGTATATATGGATTGTGATAAGAGGTGTACGAGCCCCCAATAAAATGATTAATAAAACAACAACAGAAATACATGCTGGAAGGAAACGCCTAATGGAATCAAACTAGAAATCACATTCTATTTTTAGTGTTTCAGTCGCCTACTTCTAACTAGCAAACTACTCATCTCCAAACTTAGCAGCTTAAAACAAGACCTCATTATTCCTCACGAGTTTGTGATTGGCTGGGTGCTCGGCTAGGCAGTTCTGCTTGGAGCGTGGCTAGGCCTGGCACACCCTTGGTTTCATGCATATGCCAGAAACTTGGCAAGGACGGGCTGAGACTCCTGTGTGATCTCTCCAGCAGTGTCAGCATGTAGTAGCTCTAGGAAAAGCTTAAACAGCCTTGACAAGAGTGAAGCCATTTTGAGCTGACAGAAGCCATTATGAACTATAAATGAACCAGCTATGAACTGTAAATGAACTAGCTGATATTAGGGAGGTAGGCTGTGCAGACGTGGCGCAACGGAATGTACTGAAGGAAATGTATGTTCAGAAGGCTTGCGAGAACTAAGAGCAGTTATTGTTCCACAAAGAGTGGCTCACTGCAATATCCTGCTTCTGTACCCTGCTTGCTTGCATACCTGCGCATTGCCAAAGTATAAAACCCTTTGGGAAATTAGACAGGGGGCCACTCAGTCTCCTTTCAAGAGGGCTGACGGTCCCTGCGCAGAAATAAAACTTTTTCTTTTGAACTTGTCGGCGGTCTGGGTTGTTTCTTTCTGGGAACAGACAGTAGACTACAACAGCCGGATCTATTCACATGGTTGTCTTGGGCACCTGATGCCCGTTCCAAAGACAGAGCTTAGGAATCAGTCGGCTTATGCACCAGGGCAGCGACCTTGCAGTCTCTAAGCTTCACACAGAGGCTAGGCCAGGTTCTTTCACGAGCAGAACACACTCCGTGAGCCAGGCAGTCTTTTAACCAACTGATTCCAACGGGCATTCACACCTGTCACCAGCAAGTCAAGGAAAACAGGCAAGACTTACCAGCAGGAGCGAGGGAGGGAGGGAGAGTTCTGTTCCGCTGCAGCGGTCAGAAGCTCTACCCCTCTGGGCTCTTAGCTGGATTCTTTTTTATTTTTTTTCTTAGCTGGATTCTTATACAATTTTGGGGGGGAGGGGTAGCCAAAAGTATGGCTGTGGGTGTTCTGCTTGATAACGGTTGCAAAAAGTGTTTAGTCCGATAGCCTTGGATTCTGGCCTTTTTAGGCTTCCTTCTTGTCAACCTTTTTATTGTCAATGGCTGCTCCATTTTGAGTGTGCTCTTCAAGGGTGGCTCAAAGAGAGCAAAGACAAAACTTGCCATTTGTTTCAAGCCTAGACCTGTGACCTTCAGTGTTCTGTCTGGGTCAAAGCAAGTACAAGGCCAAGTACAAGTGGTGGGGGGTGGGGTAGGGTTGGGAGTGGGGGTGGTGGGAATGGGTTGGGGTGGGGTGAGGGAGTGGTAGTAAACAGAGGGTGTCATGCACAGATATGGGTCTTCTATATTCATGGGTCCCACATCCCCAAATTCAACCAACCATGAAGTGAAAATGTTCAGACCCCCCCAAAAATAACAAATAAAGCAATTAAAGTGGTCAAGACAATCTCTCAAAGATGAAGAGGGAATGTAAAACACTGTTTATATAATGTTATATTAAGTTTTACTGTGGGAAACTGGAAATCGGGTAGAGAGGGTGAGATAGTTTATTGTGCCAGCCTGGCCGATAAACACAAGTGGGATAACTGAAGGGCAGAGAGATAAATGGCTTGGTAAGCCTTGCCTTTCTCGTCATTTGCTCTTTGATCATCAGACCAGTGTGCAGATGCCTTGCTTGTTCTGTGCCTCAATTTAAAGGCTACACTACCTGTGGGACGCCTAGCCTGTGGACTGTGTTGCTGTAAGTTGAGGTCCCTTTAAGACATCGCTGGAGCTGGGGACTGGAAGT
>NW_022111357.1:8968276-8969993 GCF_000313985.2 Echinops telfairi
CTTGTTATATATTTACTTATCTTTATAAATAAATATATTAAATTATCAGCAATTTGGTTTTATCTCTCTAGAGAACCCTGTCTAACACATTTTAGAGAACCCTGTCTAACACAGAGGGTATAGGGATAAACTCTCAACATTCATGCGTTAGAAGGCCAAGGCTTCTGTGGAGGAAACCTTCACGTTCATGGGCTGCAGATGCGTCCCACTCACATGGTCTTAAGTAAGAATTATTCCTCAAGAAGAATTATTCCTCAAGATGTCTCCAAATCTAAATCTATTCCTCAAGAATGCCAAATCTAAGGTGCTGTTTGCAACCATATGGTCACTGACTGTACACTTGGAGGTCAACTGCTTGATGGTTATCTGCCTGAAGGTTGTCAGCAATCTAAGGCATTCAGACCCGATTGTCTGTCCCACTCTAAGTAGGATCCACTCTCTTCTGATAAGGATAATGGATTGTTCCCCTGAAGGAGAGCTCAAAGGCACTAAGGTCATGCCAACTCAGAGAGGACCAAGGTTGGGCAGCCATCTTGATTCTAGAGCCCGCCCATCTTGTTACATTCATCCTTCCTGTCACATGTATGCCCCTAGTGCCTCCCCTTCCTATTGCATGTGTACCCCTAGTTCATCCCCCTCCTGTTACTTGTACTGTCTATTGTACAACCCCTTCGTGTTACATATGTGCTTACTGTAGCCTGGGTGCCTCAGATGATATAGACTCTTGAGATTACATTACCCGCTCTCTCTGCATGGACCTGGCTCATGAAGTCATCACTGCAAAGGTGAGCACTTGCATGCTTTATCTTGTCTGATGTTTCTTTAATTTTACCCCTCACTTACACACCTGCCCCGGGGACCCATTCCATTGTGGGGGCTGGTACCCCACATATTACAAATAAATTATGTAGAGATTATTTTAAATACATAGAAGAATGCAGAGGTTATATGTAAATATGATGCCACTTTATCATTTTATTTTTTTGCCATTTTATATAAGAAACTTGAACATCTGTGGATTTTGGTATCCTAGAACCAATCCCCCACAGGTACTCAGGGACAACTGTAACTAAAACAGGCCTAGATGCAGAAGAATCTCTTCTATTATAGCTCATCGGATACATTTGTTGAGGTGCAACTTCTTCAATCCAAAGATTTGTAACACCAAGGAGATAAAAAGGGAAGAGCAAAAAGCACTGAACAGTCGCTGATCCACAGTAATTCTGAAATATACCCAGGCACTTATTACCAGCTTCTTCTCCTGTAGAGATATTTTTCTTTAAATAAAAATCATTTTATTAGGGACTCATACAACTCCTATAACAATCCATACATACATCAATTGTATAAAGCATATTTGTACATTCATTGCCCTCATTCTCAAAACATTTGCTCTCCACTTAAGCCCCTGGCATCAGCTCCTCATTTTTTCCAACTCCCTCCTCGCTTCCCCTTCCCTCATGAACCCTAGATAATTTATAAATTATTATTTTGTCATATCTTACACTGTCTGACGTCTCCCTTCACCCACTTTTCTGTTGTCCATCCCCCAGGGAGGAGGTCATCGACACCTCATGATCACACAGACTGGGTGTGCTTCTTCCATGTGGGCTTTGTTGCTTCTGAGCTGGATGGCTGCTTGTTTACCTTCAAGCCTTTAAGACCCCAGATGCTATATCTTTTGATAGCCAGGCACCATCAGCTTTCTTCACCACAT
>NW_022111357.1:8971285-8972495 GCF_000313985.2 Echinops telfairi
CATTTTATTAGGGGCTCATACAACTGTTATCGCAATCCATACACACATCAATTGTGTAAAGCGCATTTGTACATCATTCTCAAAACATTTTCTCTCCAGGATCTTGGCTTAAAGCAGAGAATACCAGAAAGATGTTTACTTGTGCTTCATTGACTGTGCAAAGGCATTCTACTGTGTAGACCATAATAAACTGTGGATAACTTTGAGAAAAATAGAAATTCTTTAACACTTCACTGTGCTTATGAGGAACTTGCACATGAGTCAAGAGGTGGTTGTACAGATGGAACAAGGGCATGCATCCTGATTAAAAATCAGGAAAGTTATGCACCAGGGTTATATCCTCTTACCATACTTGTTCAATCTATATGCTGAGCAAATAATCAGAGAAGCTGGTTTTTATGAAGAAGAAGGTGGTATCAGTATTGGAGGAGGGCTTATTAACAAACTGCGATATGCAGATGACACAATGTTGCTTGCTGAAAGTGAGGAGGACTTAAAACACTTGCTGATGAGATCAAGGATAGTAGTCTTCAGTATGGATTACAACTCAATGTAAAGAAAATAAAAATCCTCACAACTGGACCAATATGTAACATCATGATAAATGGACAAAAGGTTGAAGTTCTCAAGGAGTTTGTCTTGTTTGTTAAGCAGTCAAGAGATCAAAAGATGAGTTGCATTAGGAAATCTGCTGCACAAGACCTCTTTAGAGTATTGAAAAGCAAGGATGTTACTTTAGGACTTAGGTGTGCTTGACTCAAGCCATGGAATTTTTCATTGCCTCATATGCATGTGAAAGCCAAACTTTGAATAAGGAAGACCAAAGAAGAACGGATGCATTTCAATTGTGGTGTTGGAGAAGAATATTGAAAGTACCGTGGATTGCTAACAGGACAGACTGATCTTCGCTGGAAGAAGTACATACATAAAGCTAGTTAGAGACAGGTTGGGAAATAGATGCAACTTCTTGATGGGGCACTGTGGCAGTTACATAATCTACTGTCAACTTGAGGGAAGAGGTAGAGTCTAGCCTGTCAATCAGGTCATAGCCAATCAGGCCATAGCCAATCAGGCCTCAGTGTGGGATGGCCTTTTTTTAAAAAAAATCATTTTATTAGGGGCTCATACAACTCTTATCACAATCCGTACACACATCAATTGTGTAAAGCGCATTTGCACATTCATTGCCCTCATCATTCTCAAAACATTT
>NW_022111357.1:8974535-8988547 GCF_000313985.2 Echinops telfairi
GCGCCGGCATGTTGTCTTCACACCTTGGAGCACTGGGTTGAAGTCTGGTCCTTCTTTTCCTGTGGAGATATAAACAATACCCTCCCCTTTGGTGGGCTAGTGCTCCATGCCCCTGCTACCCATTTCTTCATTATTTTCATCAGTGGGATGGCCTTTTGAGGATTCAGGGAACTCCTGTCTTCCTCCCTGGAGGCGGGATGCACACCCTCTCTCTGCTTTATCTTCCTTCTGACAAGCCACATGGAGCTATGCTGATGGAGCCAGAGCCCTGGAGCTGGAGAAGCCATGGGGAGACCCACACCAGTACTGAGATGCTTCCACCACCACTTGATTCACAAGATTTTCTACCCACTGTCCTGTGTGATCTCCCTGCATTTGGTGTCATTTCATGTGTTGCACAAGTCTGAAGAGGAATTTATAGACTGGTATAGGACGTATGGGTTAATAACGGACTTAAGTACTTGAACTGGACTGGGCTGGGATTTAAAAAATTTTTTTTTGGTTTCTTTTTTTGGGTGGGGATTTTTTTTAATAAACAATTACTCTTTGATATAGAGCTCTTTCTTATACACATATGAGTCTCCCTGGATTTGCTTCTCTAGTCTACCTGGACTAACACAGAGGTGTTTCAAAGGCTATTTTTAACATGCCCCCCCCCTCCAGATTATTAGAAAATTCTAAAACAAAAGTAATATTTAATAATTAAATATATAGAAATCAATATGTGAGATCAGGAACAGAAATACATAGACCCAGTATCATCATTTTCATTCACACAGGAATAGAGATTTTAGTGAATGAATATGAAATAAATGTTTTATGATTAGGTAAAGGGTATTTATAAAAAACGGTCATTATACTCAATAGTGTCAGACTGAAAACTTTCTCTCTAAGACCAGGAACAATATAAAGATATCCACTCTTATTACCACTATTCAGTGTTGTACAAGAAGTTCTACTGATAGCATATGTATCAGTCAAAGGTATCCAAGTCAGAAAGAAAGAAGTAAATGTATCTTTATCCATAAATGGCATGGTCCTATATATAGAAAATCTGAAATAATCCACAAAAAAGTTACTTGAGCTAGTAAATGAAGACATCAGAGTGGCAGGGCATAAGATCAACACACCAGGGATGAATAATACGAAAAGAAAATTAATTTTAAAATTCCATTTCAATAGCATCTAAAGAACAAAATACAATGTACATATTTAACCAGGAAGGTGAAAGACCTGAAAATTGAAAGTGATAAAATATTACTGAACTGAAATCTGAAAGACTTAAATAAATAAAAAGGAGTCTTGGTAGCATAATAGGTTACACTTTGGGCTGCTAATCACAAGGTCAGCAGTTGAAAACCATCAACTGCCCCTCCGAAGAAAGTGGAGGCTTTCTGTTCCTATAAAGATTTACAGTCACAGAAACTTCTAAGGGCAGTTCTTCTTCATAGGACCACTATGAGTCGGAATTGACTCAATAGCAGTGAGAGTTCAATAAAGAGAAAGATATTCTGTGTTCAGTTTGAAGAGCAAATATGGCAAATAAATCTACAAAGTCAACAAAATCCCCATCAAAATTCCAATAGCATTTCTTTGCAAAAATGCAAATCCTTTGCAAAAATGCCAATCCTCAAATTCATAAGAAGTTGCAAAGGGTCCCAAGTCGTCAAAACAGTCTTGTAAAAACAAGAATAAAACAGAAGGACCCATTTTCTAATTTACAAATGTGCTAGAAAACTATAGCAATAAAAACATTGTGGTACTGGTATAAGGATAGATCGATTGATTAACCCCACACCAAACCAAACTCACTGCCATCGAGTCTGTGCTGACTAAAAGCAAGTATATAGGGCAGAGTAGAACTGCCCCTGTGAGCTTCTCATACTGCAACACTTCACGGGAATAGACACCCCTTCTTTCTGCCACCCAGTATCTGGAAGTTTTGAACTGCTGACTTTTCTGCACTCTCCTTAGTACCCACTTTCCTCCTCTCCCTGAGTTCACCAGTGAACTCCTTCTAGCTGGAACAGCCCAACACGAAACCACTGCACAATCAGGGCTCTTGACCAAAGGATTAAATGGAAAGTCCAGAAGACCAACTGTACGTTGTTGTTCAACTGATTTTGACAAGGCTGGAAAGCCTGCTCAAGGCAGGGAAGGAGGAATCTCCTTAATACATGGTGCCAGGGCAACCCTATCTGCATGAAAGTCGTAGGCACCCTGTGCAGTTAGATTTTTTCTTTTTTAACCATTTTATTGGGGGCTCGTACAACCCATCACAAGCCGTCCATCCATCCATTGTGTCAAGCACATTTGTGCATCTGTCGCCATCATCATTTTCTCCTGGAGCCCTTGGTATTGGCTCCTCATTTTTTCCCCTCTCTCCCCCAACCTCCCTCCCTCCGTCATGAACCCTCGATAATTTATAAATTATTATTTTTTCATGTCTTACACTGACGGATGTCTCCCTTCACCCACTTTTCTGTTGTCAACCCCCCTTGGAGGGGGTTATATGTAGATCTTTGTGGTCAGTTCCCCCTTCCTCCCCCCACTTTCACCTTACCCTCCTGGTATTGCCATTCTCAATAGCCGTCCTGAGGGGTGTTAGATTTTATGCCAATTTGATAGTACTTGTGTGGAGGTAGGGGTTGAGTTCAATCTGTCAATCAAGCAGTAGCCTGGTGATGCATCCTTGGGGCTGTGGCCTTTTTAAGGAGAGACCCTGACAGCACTTCACATTCCTGTTTGCTTGGCTTCTGTGTCTGCCTACAGGGGCGGCCCCATATGTCACCCTGCCATACATCCCACCAACGTTGGACTCACATGACTGCATCCATTGGCCTGTGATCTCCTTGCTTTCTGCTTCACCTTCCTGTTTTATCAGCCTGCAGCTGCGGGAGTCTGAGGAGGGTTCTGGCTAGCAGCCCCTGGACTTGAATTGGAAGGGCTGGGATTCTTATTTGATGTAAAGTTATTTTTATACATATATGAGTGTCACTGGTTTTGTTTCCCTGGACAACCTAGCCCAACACAGACCCATACCTCACCCCATGCATGAAAATTGGCTCAAAGGACATCGACAACATCAACATAAGAATGAAAACCATAAAATTCTTAGAAGAATACAAAAGTGCTTGACATAATGGATGGATGGATGGATCATGATAAGAGCTGAAAGAGCCCCAAAAAAATGATTAAAAAAATTTTCCAGCTAGAAGGAGTTCACTGGTGAACTCTGAGGGAGAGGAGGAAAGTGGGTACTAAGGAGAGTGCATTAGAGAGTTGAGTATAGAAAATCAAAGGCATAAATCTGACTTAGTTAAAACTTTGTCAGCAGATCTCCCCTAGGATGCAGGCTGGACCTGATCTGGTTCCCAAAATTATATGGGCTTTTTGGTTTGTATTGTTTTGTTTTTTGTTTGTACATATTAGGGGGTATCTCAGAGGAGTTAGGTGATTGGGGACCACCCTTTTGAAGTTGTGTTATATATATTTTTTCAGTTATCAGTATATGAAATCCAGGATTAATGAACATCTATAGAGATAGAAAGTAGGAATAAGGAATTTGGGGGAAGAGGTGGTATAGTGTGGTAGGGGAGGAGGGGGAAGGGGAAATGATGTCAAGGAGTTCAGGTAAAAAAGAAATGTTTGGAAACTGATTGTGGTAGCAAATGTACAATTCTGCTGGACATGATTGAACTATGGTATGATATGATATATCTATTAATTCCCAACCACTACTACTAATAATTAAGAAACACAACACAAACAAAAAATGCTCAGAAGAACACCTAAGGGTCAAGATTTAAGACCTTGTTTTTGACAGTGGATTCTTGGATTTGACACTAACAAAAGCAATGGAAGGGAAACAGCAGGTAAATTGAACGTCAAATTTAAAATTTTTGTTCAGCAAAAGTATCAACAAAATGAAGAGACAATGTAAGATTCGGAGGATATATTTGGCAACCATATATCTCGTAAAGGTTTAATTAATATCCACACTCTATAAAGGACTCCCACAACTCAACAACAAAAAGGTAAAAACCCAATTTCAAAATCGGCAAAGGACTTGAACAGATTGTTCATCACAGGAGAATTACAAATGAGAAACAAGAACATGAGATTATTACTGTCATTAGTCATTAAGGTAATTGAAATGAACGTCACTGAGATAGCGTTTCATATCCACTAGGATATTGTTGTTTTGTTAGGTGCCATCGAGGTGGTTCTGACTCACAGCGACCCTACTACCTACAACAGAGGGAAACAGCTGTTCCTGCAACATCCGCGCAATTGTTCTTACATTTGAGCCCATTGCTGGTGATACAATTTCCATCCATTTGTTGAAGGCCTTCTTTTCGCTGCCCCTCTACTTTGCCAAGCACAGTGTCCTTCTCCAGGGTCTGGTCTCTACTGACAACACGTCCCAGGTATACGAGAGAAAGTCTTACCCTCCTTGCCTCTAAAGAGCATTCTGGCTGTACTACTTCCAAGACAGATTTTGTTGTTGTTGTTCTTTCGGCAGTCCATAGTACTTTCAATATTCTTCACCAGCACCCCAATTCAAATGCATCGGCTCTTCTTTGGCCTTCCTATTCAATGTCCAACTTTCACATGGATCTGAAGCAATGGAGAATACCATGGCTTGGGTCAGTGCACTGTATTCCTCAAAGAACACACTTGCCTTTCAACACGTTAAAGACGTTTTGTGCACACTAGGATGACTACTATTAAAAAAGAAGAAGAAGGAAAAAAGAACAAGTGTTGGCTAGGGTATATCGAAATAACAACAGCCAGCCCAGGGTTGGGGGTAGCCTTTCCTTCAGGGATTTGCCTATGTGTGTCCTTGACAGAACTGGATCCTAAGGTAGCACATCCATGAGTCATACCGAGTGCCTTGGTCAGAGAGCCTTGAACCAGTTTTATAAGCTCTTCTGTCTAGCATAACATGGTCCCAATCATGCTTCTGTAGCCCTGCCTGCAGCTGTGATGTATTGATCTGTCACCAATGATACTGTTTTAAAAAAATCATTTTATTGGGAGCTCTTACAGATATCATAACATTCCACAGTTCAATCACATCAAGCAGTGTTGTACAATTGCTACCACAATCAGTTTCAAAACATTTTCTTTCTTTTCTTTAACTCCTTGATATCAGCTTCCCTTTGTCCTCTCCCTCCCCTACCAAACCCCCCCAGGAACCCTTATACTTTTTTTTCTATAATAGTTTTTTTTTCCCATATCTTTACACAATCCAATATATCCATTTACATACACTTCTGTTGTGCTTTCCCACTGAGTGGGGTTATACAGTCATCAATGATATCTGCTCCCATTTCCCCAGTTCCTGCCCTCTCTTTCCATACTCTCAGGGAACCATTACTCCTGTTACAGTTTCTGAAGGGTTATCTATCTTGGCTTTCATGTACTGAATGATCTTAAATATACAAAAGAACATACACAAAACTAACATGATTAATGAGGTAAAACAAATAAAAACCATCATAGGAAGGGGAGGAAATATTAAAGAACTAGAGGATGGTTATGTTGTTCATCAGTGCCACACGGCACCCTGGATTTATCATCCTTTTCGTGTGGCTCTTTTGTGAGGGACTGTCCAATTATCTTACAGGTGGGGTTTGGGTTCTCCATTACATCCACTCCTCTTCACATCGATCGATTTGGTTGCTTGTTTTTGAACTTCTGATACCTCTTCCCATCGACAACTCATGATCACACAGTGCTTCTTCCATGTGGGCTTTGTTGCTTTCATGCTAGATGGCCACTTGTTTAACTACAAGGCCTTAAGACCCCAGATGCTCTGTCTTTTAATAGCCGGACATCATCAGCTCTCTTCACATTTGTCTATGTATTGTCTTCAGTGATCGTGTCAGGAAGGTGAGTATCATACAATGCTGCGTTATTGAAACAAACTGTTCTTGTACTGAGGTAAGATTTAAGTAGAGGTTTAAAGTCCCACCCATGATGCTTTTGTGACAGTTTTATTTGTTCTCCTATGCCCCATTTAAGGGGCTCAGTTTCTGTAAGTCCTAGGGCCCCATTATGATCTTATACTAATGGCCTCCCTCAACCAGACGATTTGTCTTTGTCATATCTTTGTTCTCTTTAAGACTTAATAAATGTTCTCCTTAAATTATAGTTGAGCTTTTGAAATCTTTTTTTTAAAAATCGTTTTATTAGGGGCTCATACAACTCTTATCACAATCCATCCATACATCAATTGTGTAAAGCACATTTGTACATTCATTGTCCTCATCATTCTCAAAACATTTGCTCTCCACTTAAGCCCCTGGCATCAGGTCCTCATTTTTCCCCCTCCCTTCCCGCTCCCCCCTCCCTCATGAGCCCGTGATAATTTATAAATTATTATTTTTGTCATATCTTGCCCTGTTTGTCCGATGTCTCCCTTTACCCACTTTTCTGTCGTCAGTCCCCCAGGGAGGAGGTCACATGTAGATCCTTATAATCGGTTCCCTCTTTCCAACCCAGTCTCCCTCTACGGCTCCCAGTATCGCCACTCACACCACTGGTCCTGAAGGGATCATCCACCTTGGATGTATTTCCAGTTCCTATCTGTACCAGTGTACATCCTCTGGTCTAGCCAGATTTGTAAGGTAGAATTGGGATCATGATAGTGGGGGGGCGGAGGAAGCATTTAGGAACTAGAGGAAAGTTGTATTTTTCATTGTTGCTACAGATTTTGGAATCTCTTTTGTCCCCTAAAACAAACTTAACAGAACTATGTGCACAAGTGCAAAAAATACATAACTATTCACAGCAACATTCTTCCTAATAGCTAAGAATTATAGACAGCTGAAGCATTCATCAATAGTAAAGAGCGAAATCATGGCATACTCACATAATCAAATACTATTCAGCTATCAAAAATTATGAATGTATTTCAAAATAATGTTGACTAAAAAAATACCAAACCTTGACATGAGACACAGTAATTAATTCCTTGAATCTCATTGATAATAAAATCTTATCCTTAGTTGTTTTAGAAACCCCAGTAGGATAGTGGTTATGTGTTGGGCTGCTAACTTTAAGGTATGCGTTTCGAATCCGCCAGCTGCTTCTGGGAGAAAGAAGAGGGTTTCTACTCTCATGAACTGCTAGCATTTCAGAAACCCACAGGGGCACTTCCACCTATGGGGTCTCTGTGAGTCCAAATCTACTCGATGGCGGTCAGTTTGGGTTAACCCCTTCTTTTCAAACCGAGCCGGCCCCTTTAAGGGATCAGCCAAGAGGGATAGAGAGGGATGCTGGGAAGCTCGGCCCAGCTGGACTGGAGCCGACGGGACGGAGGGCGGGCCCTGAGGTGGTGGACGCCCAGTTGCCTGGGTGCTGCGTCGGGACGGTCTCCAGTGGAGAGCAGAGTCGGCGCCGCCGGGCGCGGGGTTTCGCTCCCGCCTCCTCCCGGCCGGCGACCCCTGGCGAGCCGGGCGTCCCCCAGGTGAGTGGCCGCAGCGGCGCCGGCAGGTGGGGGCTGGCCGGGCCGAGACCCCGGGCCGCGGAGCTGTCGCGCTGCAGAGGTCCCCGCAGGGAGTCGTTTTCTCCAGGGGGTGAGAGATGGCCAGTCTGTGAGGAGCTTGGGAATTACTGGTGGGAACGAGAATTTCAGAAGGAATATGATGCTCAACGGAGGGATGAGCTACGATTCGGATGGTTGCAAAGGACACCAGTGGTCAGTTCTCAGGCTTTCTAACCGGTTGTAGATTTCCATGCCTGGCGCGGCTATTTGAGCAACCCCAACCTTGGAGGGCTTCGTTTTTGCCTTGGTTTACAATGCTCAGGTAAGTACGTTGACTCTTGTAATTTTGGTAGGTACCGATTGTGACCACATCTGTGTATGGTAGAGCCACTTCACTGACGTTTTCCGGGTGACTTTTCCGAAGCAGGGAACCTGTCAAATGTGAAGCAGGACAGGACTGGGCATTGGCCCTCCTGGAGTCCCTGAGGTGCAGGTCGACCACTCTAAGTGAGTGTGTACTGATTAAGTTATGATGGCATCTCGATCTCTCATCTGTCATCAGGCCGAGAACAGGGTCCTTATTGAAGTCCCTAAGGAAAGACCACATTGGAAGTGGGGGTGGGGAAGTTGGTGCTCCACTTTGAGAGTTCCAATCTGAGGTGGGTGTTCCCACTTTGAGAGATCCAGTCTGAGGTGGGCTTCCAGGAAAGATCCTCATGGTGTCCGAAACTCTTTCTTTGCAGAACTTGGTATGTTCCTCTTATGTTTTGATCTCCTAGTCCACTGTCAACAACCTTCAACGTGCACCAGACCAGGGAGCTGGTTTTTAAGGCTTTAGGGAATGGGTGGGCTGTTGCTGGAAGACTGGTTATTTACAACACGTGAAGACAGCAGAAAACTGGAAGAAAGGAGAGCAGAGTTAGTTCAGTCCTTAGAAATAAAAGTTTTACTGTTGCGCGGGGTGGTGGGAGGGTGGGGAGGATAAACCTGAGTACCAATTCTTGATGTTGGGTTTTAGGAGTTCCAGCTATGCATTACCAGGAAGAAATTGCTTAGTTTTAGGGGCTATCTTTATACCCAAAAATTAGAATGAAAGAATGATTCGATGGGGAATGTGGCAAAGTAATGGTACCACAGCAAGAACTTCCAGATAAAGTTGAAGAAGAACCTGACAGTGCTCAAGTAAGCATTTCATCCTGTGTGCTGTCTGTGTGTGTTTCTTTTCCCTTTCAATTCTTTCTTTTTTTGGAAAATGACCTGAAAGTTTTACTTAGGCAGTTTTAATCCAGTTAAAACCAATTGATTTTCCCTTATTAAACAGGTAATAAAATTTTCTACTCTGAATAAAAACAGATCTTGGTAACTAACTTTATTTTTCTGTCTTACTTATTCAGTGTTGTTTGATCTCTTGCTGCTGCTTCTATGAGCACTGATGGTGCATCAAAGAAAGACAAAATCCCTGACAATTTCTATCTTTTCTTTGGTTACTGTGATATTACCGACTGGTCCAGTGGTGAGAATTTAGTTTTCTTTACACTGAATCATAATCCATACTGCAACCTGCAATCCTTGATGTTCATCAGCAAATACTTTAAGTCCTCATTTTCAGCAAGTAAGATTGTGTCATCTGGACACAGCAGGTGGTTAATAAGTCTTCCTCCAATCCTGATACCACATTCTTCTTCATATAATCTAGCTTCTCCCTCAGCAGACAGATTGAATAACTATGGTGAGAGGATACAACCCTGGCACACACCTTTTCTGATTTTAAACTATGTAATATTCCCTTGTTCTGTATGTACAAGTGCCTCTTGATCTATATACAGATTTATTTTTTAAGTGCTATCTTTTTTATCATTTTATTTATTGGGAGCTCATACAATTCTTATCACAATCCATACCTATATCCATTGTGTCAAGCACGTTTGTGCATTTGTTGCCATCATTCTCAAAGCATTTGCTTTCTACTTGAGCCCTTAATATCAGCTCCTCATTTTTACCCCTCTCTCCCCGCTCCCACCGATCTATGTACAGATTTCACATGAGCTTAGTTAAGTGTTCTGGAATTCCCATTTTTCTCCAGACGGTCCATAGTTTGTTATGACCCTATATCAAATGGCTAAGTCCAGTCAATAAAACACCAGTAACCCCCTCTGGTATTCTCTGCTTTCATCCAAGGGCCACCTGACATCAGCAGTGATGTCCCTCATTCCATGTCTCCTTCTGAATCTATTCTGAATTTCTGGCAGTTCCCTGTTAATATGTTCCTGCAACCATTGTTGATTGATCTTCAGCAAGATTTTACTTGTATGCGATATCTATGTTATTGTTCTATAGTTTGAGCATTCTGTTGGGTCTCCTTTCTTTCGAATGTACAAATAGGGATTTTGTCCAGTTTGTTGGGGTAAGGAGCTGTCATCCAAAATTCTTGGCATAGATAAGTGAGTGCTTTTAATACTTCATCAGCTTGTTGAAACATTTCAATTGGTATTCCATCAATTCTGAGAGCCTTGTTTGTCACTAATGCTTTTTTAAAAATCATTTTATTGGGGGCTCATACAACTCTTATCACAATCCATTGTATCAAGCGCATTTGTACATTTGTTGCCATAATTATTCTCAAAACATGTGCTTTGTACTTGAGCCCTTGGTATCGGCTCCTCATTTTCCCACCCTCCCTCCCTCATGAACCCTTGATAAATTCTAAATTATTATTTTGTCATGTCTTACACTGTCTGACATCTTCCTTCACCCATTTTTCTGTTGTCCGTCCCTTAGGGAGGGAGTTATATGTAGATCCTTTTAATCGGTTCCCACTTTCTACCTCACCTCCCGGTATCACCACTCTCACCACTGATTCTGAGGGGTTCATCTGTCCTGGATTCCCTGTGTTTCCAGTTCCTATCTGTACCAGTGTACATGCTCTGGTCTAGCCAGATTTGTAAGGTAGAGTTGGGTTCATGATAGTAGATGGGAGGAAGCATTTAAGAAGTAGACAAAAGTTGTATGTTTCATCATTGCTACACTGCACCCTGACTGGCTCCTCACCTCCCAGTGACCCTTCTGTAAGGGGATATCCAGTTGCCTACAGATGGGGTTTGGGTCCCCATTCTGCACTCCTCCTCAATCACAAGGGTATGATTTTTCATTCTTTGATGCTTGATACCTGATCCCTTCGACACCTCATGATCACATGGGCTGATGTGCTTTTTCCATGTGGGCTTTGTTCTGTTACACGCCCTTAGTGTTTTGCCTACTTGTGGTGGGGTCAGATGGGGTGCAATTCCCACACTGTGTCTCCAGTGTTGTCCCCTGTAGGGCTATGGGTTAGTGAAGGATGTTATGTCTCGTAGTGGGGCCCACCATATGGTCCTCTGTGCATTGGCTGCTCTGAGCGGGAATATCGTCCTCCACTTTCTCTTCCTCCCCTTTCATTTGCTCCCATGTACTCTGATCAGACACGTCCCTCTCCCTGAGCTGTAGCTTCAGTGCTGTCCTCTGAAGTAAATTATTCTGTGGGGAGAGGGTACTGTCTGCGCAGTTGGGATTGGGGCCGGTCCTTCAAACCTCTACTGGTTCCCTGGTTCATGCTGGTATGTTGCATTCACATCTTGGTGTACCGGGTTGAAGTCTGGTCCCTCTTTCCCTGTGGAGATATAAACAATATCCTCCCCTTGGGTGGGTTAATGCCCTGTTCCCACGCTACTAATTTCTTTTTTTCCCCCCTCCCCTCCCACCTTTTTAGTTGGCTACCATATATATGCCTGGATTTGGTCTGGCCTCTGCCATACTACCTGGTCCTCACCCCAGGAGTCACTAATGCTTTTAGTGCAGCTTGAACTTCTTTCAGTATCACTTCTTCCTTCAGTCGTGTGTTGTCAGGTGCCCCGAAGTCAGTTGTGACTCACAGTGAGCCTGTGCAGAACAGAATACAATACTGTCTGGGACTGCAACTTTCTCACAATTGTTTGAACCCATTGTTGAAGCCACTGTGCCAATCCAGAGAAGGTATTTGCAATGGAGAAGTTACTGGTTTTGCAAAATCTGTCATGTGATTCCCAGCTTCGTTTCTGTCATCAGAGCCATATTTTCCAACTACTGCTCCTCCCACTGTTTCCAGCTTTTGTACTCCAGTCACCAGTGATCATCAACACATTTTGCTTTTTCATGTTCGATCAATTGTAGACGGAAGAATTTGGTAGAATTCTTTGATTTCTGTATCCCTCGCTTTAGTAGTTTGTGCATAAATTTGAATAATAGTTGTATTGATTGGATATCCTTGCCATGAGTGTTAGAGTTGTGGCAATAAGAGCAAAGAAAGTTGCCTTTTTCCCCGAGACGGGAGGGGAGTTTGCTGATGCACTGTAGGTGTGGTGGTGGGACAGCACGATGCTGAGGACCCTGGCTTCGTTGCTTTGGGCTGTGTGGGAGACGCTGCACTTTGTTCGCACGAAGTCACTTACCTCCCGTGCCAGGCTTATGGGCTGGGCTCTCGTCATCTGACATAGATCAGGAAATGAAAACTAAGGAAATAACTTTTAAACACTTTTAATTGTGATTTGGGTGAGAGTTTACAGCATACATTAGTTTTCTGTTCAGCAGTTCATACACATGTTGATTGGTAGCATTGATTGCAATACCTACAGTGTAATAATCCTTTCCACCCCGTGCTTACTGTTTCCATTTGACCTTCTTTCTTGTCACTCCCGGCCTGCTGAGTGCTGTTGGTGGCCAAAGACTACCCTTTTGATGTCCTGCAGTGGTTCTAAGATTGTTCTAACAAATGCCTACCTTTCTGGTGTATTGTTCATCTTAGAGGCCTGTTTACTATTTGACTGAAAGTTGATTCCTCTTCGTGAGTTCAGTTCCAGGCCTGAATGGTGTCTCAGAGCCACCAGTCTAGTAAACCACTAGGCCTGATTCCCCACAACCCCCTCCCCCAGTAATTTTCATTATTTAGAGTTTTATTCTATATTCTATCTGTAAAACAAAGATAACAGGGTGGGCCCTGGGACCTAGTTCTTCTGGTCTCAGGATCATGGAGGCTAGGGTTCTTAAATAACTTCTTGTTTAACAGTTATATATGCTTCTGACTACTGTCAAAGCCCGTAGTCAGTCTGTTATATTGACTGTGCCAGGAGTTGGGTATACAGAGGTGAAAAAATAGATAGGGTCTTTGTCCTCTGGAGGTATGGTTATGTGTGTGTCTTATACATTAGATTATTATTCATATCAATATGAAACTGTCTTATGATAAATACCTTGTAATAACAGAAATGGGAGAGACTACAGCAGGGGAACTTTGAGAATCAGTGTTTGAATTCATTCTATCCATTAACTTTGAGAAAGGTAGAATGGGTTTTCGAACAAGGGACCAGGGTTTGATTCTCAGCTCTGCACTTAATAGCTTTGTGACCTTGGGCAAGTTGCTAAGCATCTCTAAGCCTATTTTGTGGGTGTGCCATGTTGTACATGATGGGAAGGACTGAATTAATGCAGTAGTTCCTAATTTGGGCATTTGATAGTCCAAAGAAATACAAAAAATTACTTAAATACAAATACAAATACTGTTTATTAACACCATCATTTCAGAAAACTCCTTGTTTCTAAAACTTTCTATTTTGTAACCTAGAAGGTTGTTATGACCTCCCTGCTCCCTCCAAGTAGGGAAGTAGGGTGGTTATAATCCTAGGAAACAGGACAGCCTTTTGCTGTGAAATGCAGTTGATTCGTTTCCGACTTATACATAGTGCCCTGTGTACGACAGAACGTGGGGCTCGGCTTCTTACTGACTTCTCGTTGAAGAGTTAGACTTCTCTTCCGACTGCTGTCAGAGGCCGTTTTTGGTTTTTGTTGTTGACTGCTTTGGGTACGGGGTATGCAGAGTGAAGAAGCCGATACAGCCCTTGTTCACGTAGGGTTATCATTTTGTTTGTCTATTTTACACAGGAGACACATTATTATTCAAGTAAATAGGAAACACTGCTTGGTACTGTGCCATCCTCGCTATCTTTCCTGGGTGTGAGCCACTTACTGCAGCAACTGCTCGTTGAAGGTCTTCCACTTTGTTGGTGACCCTCTGCTTTACCAAGCCTGGTGTTCTTTTCCAGGGACTGATCCGAAGTACGTGAGTCCCATCACCCTCGCTCCTAAGGAGCATTCCAGCTGTGCTTCCTCCGAGGCAGACTTGTTGTTTTTTCAGTACTGGATTCTTCAGCCGCAGCATAATTAAAATGCTTCAATTCTTCCCCAATCTTTTTATTCATTGTCATTTTCAACATAGGTATATACATATTTTATTTTTAAAATTCTTTAAAATCTATTTATTGCTTAAAAAAAAAAATCTTTCATGCTACTGAAGACACAGTGTGGGAACTGCGCCCCATCTGACCCCACCACACCGAGGCAAAACACTAAGGGCGTGTAACAGAACAGCAAGGGAGCAGAGCAAGGAAGTCCCCAGGGAATACCAAAAATAGACTTTGGGGCCAGGGCATGGCACCCCATCAGACTCCAC
>NW_022111357.1:8988935-9000096 GCF_000313985.2 Echinops telfairi
CTAGGAGGCAAAGGGCATTTATAGAGGTCTAAATACGGGCATGTATATATGTAAATATATATGATGGGTAAATAGATCTATGTACATATATTTATAAGTTTAGCATTAAGGTAGCAGATGGACATTGGGCCTCTACTCAAGTACTCCCTCCATGCAAGAACACTTTGTTCTAATAACCTGGCAATCCATGATGCTCGCCTTCCCAACAAAATCGCTGAAGACAAAGTGGGTGAATAAGCAAATGTGGTGAAAAAGCTGGTGGTGCCCAGCTATCAAAAGATATAGCATCTGGGATCTTAAAGGCTTGAAGACAAACAAGTGGCCATCTAGCTAAGAAGTGACAAAGCCCACATGGAAGAAGCATACCAGCCTGTGGGATCATGAGGTATCAATGGGATCAGGTATCAGGCATCAAAGAACAAAAAATCTATGTCATTTTGAATGAGGGGGAGTGCAGAGTTGAGACCCAAAGCCCATTTGTAGGCAACTGGACCCTTTACAGAAGGTTCACCGGGAGGAGATGAGCCAGTCAGGGTGCAGTATAGCACCAATGAAACATAACTTTCCTCTAGTTGTTTTTTTTACAGCACCATCAGGACTTCTTTTATTTATTTTATTTTGTTATCATTTTATTAGGGGCTCATACAACTCTTATCACAATCCATCCATCCATCCATTGTGTCAAGCACATTTGTGCTTTTGTTGCCCTCATCATTCTCAAAACATTTGCTCTCCACCTAAGCCCCTGGCATCAGCTCATTTTTCCCCTCCCTCCCCTCTCCCACCTCCCTCATGAAGCCTTGATAATTTATAAATTATTATTTTGTCATATCTTGCCCTGTATGACGTCTCCCTTTACCCACTTTTCTGTTGTCCGTCCCCCAGGGAGGAGGTTATATGTAGTCCTCTATCTAGTTCTTTAATGGTTCCTCCCCACCCCACTATCATGATCACAATTCTACCTTAAAAATCCAGCTAGACCAGAGGATGTACACTACAGATAAGAGCTGGAAACACAGGGAATCCAGGACAGAAAAACCCCTCAGGACCAATAACCAGAGTAGTGATACCAGGAGGGGAAGGGGAAGGTGGGGGAGAAGCGGGGGAGCTGATCACAATTATCTACATATAACCCCCTCTCTGGGGGACAGACAACAGAAAAGTGGATGAAGGGAGACATTGGTCATTGTAAGACATGAATAAATAATAACAATTTATAATTTATCAAGGGTTCATGAGGGAGGGGAAAAAATTAGATGATATCTAGGGCTCAAGTAGAAAGAAAATGTTTTGAAAATGATGATGGCAAGAAATGTACAAATGTGCTTGACACAATGTATGGATGCATGGATTGTGTTAAGAGCTGTATAAGCCCCCAATAAAATGATTTAAAAAAAGAAACAACAACAAAAAATCTTTCATGCTTATAGTTTATTTTAAAACACAATTTAAAGAATAGAGTAAGCTTGGGGTGTATGGCTGTCGTATCAGGGTTCATGTAGGTCTATTGGCATAACATAGCATAGCTCACCAAGACAATGTTCCACGCCCAACTGTGGTGAGTAGACTGGGGTCTTGAAATCTTGTGAACAGAGATCTAAGATATAACTATTAACTATTGGTGTCCTCCCAAAGAAGGGTAAAGAAAATCCAAGGCTCAAGGAAACAGTGATTATAAAGGACCATCTGAATCACAGCCTCCACTGCCCTGAGAGCAGATGTAAATCGTGCCCAGCTACCACTACTGACAGGTATGAGTGGGATCACAATAGAAGGTCCTGAGTAGAGTAGAAGAAAAATGGAGAACAAAATTCAAAATCCTAAGGAAGACCAGATTTACTGGTCTGATAGACTGGTGACTCTGGGTGATATCTGCAGACTCTGGGTGGTGCAAACAATTAATACGATTACTTGCTCATTTATAATTTATAAAGAGAGGGAGATCAGCCAAATAAATAATAATAAAAAAGATATCATTGTTAAAGTTCTAAACCCCCAAAATATGTGCTGGAATTCTAACTGTTGTACCTGTAGACCCTGGGTGCTGCAAAGAATTAATTGGCTGCTATCTTTCTCTCTCTCTCTCTCTCTTTTTTTTTTAAAAGAAAAAGACCAGAGATACTGGTCTGATAGAGCCAGGTCGTAACCTCTGAGACTACATCCTTAGACATTCTTCAAACCTAGACCTGAACTTGCTCTCATGGTTTAACTTTCAGTCAAATAGGCAGTCCTATAAAGGGAACAAATACCACCCCTGCGGAATGTGTTCCTCAGTCATCCATACCAAACCAATAGACAGCATTTGCCCCCAAACCAAGCTCAGTAGGGAGGAAGGGGTGGGAAAGAAGGAGAAATGAAAATGGGAACCCAGGGACGAAATGGGAAAAGTGCTGTGTCAGAGTAACCGGCCTCTGACAATATCACGGGTCCGTAGGCACAATTGTACGGCGATAATATACAAAGCTTATAGTAAAGTCATAGAGACTGGAGAAAGAGGAGAGAAGATAAAATAAAGGAGTCAGACACATTTCATGGTAGCATGCTCACCTGGACGCCCAGGATCTCAGCAGCCAGGTCCACGCGGAGAGGGGGAGGAGAGTGTACAACTATATTTCTAACCAAAGCTCATATATTCTTAGGGGCATGCAAGCCCCCCTGATTTATAGGGAACCACATACGTCACAGGAAGGGGTTATACCATAGGCAATACAGCAATGGGAGGGGGATGATCTAGGGGTGTACATGCAATAGGAAGAGGAGGGGTGGATCCTAGATTCAAGATGGCAGCCTAACCTTAGTTGCCCTGGAATGTGTTTGAGCTTTACTCTGGGCTCTCCAGGGACACAATCACTATCCTTATCAGTGGGGTGTGAGCCCCACCTATGGTGGGATAGACAATAGTGTCTGATTGCTCTGCATGGCTGATGCCTTCAGCAAGCTGCTTCCAAGTGTGCTACAATAGTTTACCTTGTGTTGCAGGCAGTGTCCTAGGTCTGACAAGTATTGGGGGGAGACAAACTGGGAAATAGCCTTTTTGTATCCCACAGTGCTGTTACATCACAGGCCGTGAAACAAAAGGTATACATTTTTGCCTGGAAAACTGATTTGCTTTGTAAACCTTCACCCAAACTGTAATTAAAAATATATGCTAGGCCTCCAAAAAGTTCACAGAAAAATTCCATTGTCTTTTAAAAAAACTTATTGACATATAACTCATGTATCATACAATTCAGTCGTTTAAATATATTAAAAGGAGTTGTGCAGTCAACTCATTTTAGAACATTTTCTTCTCTGCTGTGCCATCATTATTAGTTCTCCACTACCCTTCAACCTGCCCTACCCTTAAGGGACTGTTACTCTCGTTACTGTCTGTAGATTCACCTAGCCTGGGTCCCATAAAAAATTAAAAACAACAGCAAACAAACAAACAACCTTGACAACAAAATAAAACACAGAAAAACCTGAACCCAAGAGAAAGCAGAAGATAATGTGAATTCCTAACTATATCAGTAGTAATTAACTTCCCAATGTACTCTGAGGGCAAGGTTGTACACATTCCTTATGAATGGTCCCAGAGAATTTAAGGAAGGCTTTATTGGAGAGGGGACTTTGCATTCACTGTCCTTTAATTCCGTTTTGCTGAGTTTTTGAAGCTCCCTCCTATTTGGATAGATCTGATTTAGGCTGTAATAATTTTATATATAAAGAGCAGACTGTATTGAAACTCACCTTTTAGTGATAAATAAGACAACTGCTTATAGGTCTATTGGCTCAAATTACTAAGATGATACAAATTATTTAAATTTGATTTCATCTATTTTTTTTTTGTAGTCTAAAAAAAGAGTAGTGTATTGTGCTGGAATAGCTAATGGTACCAACTGTTAAGCATTGGACTGTTAACTGTAAGGTTGGCAGTTCAAATCCACTAACCACTCCTCTGGAGTTAGGCAGTCTGCCCCTATAAAATTCATAGACTTGAAAACCCTCTATAGAGCTGTTGTGAGTTGGAATTGACTTGATAGCAGTGGTTTGGTTTGGTATAATATCAAGATTACATTTGAAAAGTATATCTAACTATTACAAAAGAGTGTCCAGTTCTGTAAAATCTTCATGATTAAATCTAGTCTAACTTGCAGATTTTGACTATTGAGATATTTGTGAAGGGGATTAGCATTAGAATGTAGAAAAATTGAGCATGATAGAATCATTTTTTTGCCTGAATTTCTAGTTTACTTAGATTGACTTCATTTCATTCTCTCTTCTTGGAAAAGGAATATGAATGTCCCCAACAGCCAAAAACTCAAGAAGGCAAACTGAAAAATTAATGCAGTATTTTCAGTCAATGATAGTCATCTTGGTCAGAAATAATACTATTTAAGTTACTTACAATTGGCATTTGTTTATTCTGAGGGAATGGAGGGAAAGTACCTCCTGAAGCTAAGTGTACATTTTTCTCTTTGTTTAGAGTAGTGTTTATCAAACTGAAAATAGCTGGTCTTGAGTAGCATTTAAAAACTGAAATAGAATAAAAGTACATGTGTAGTCAGGAACTGCATTATTTCATGAACCTTTGTTTCAGTTATTAAATTATGTATATGCATGCCATATGTATGTATGGTGATATGTATGATATGTTATGTTTTAAATTTTTTAAATAAATCATTTTATTGGGGGCTTGTACAGCTCTTATCACAATCCATATATACATCCATTGTGTCAAACACATTTGTACATTTGTTGCCATCATCATTTTCAAAACATTTTCTTTCTACTTGAGCCCTGGTATCAGCTCCTCACTTTTTCCCCTCCCTCTCCCACCCTTCTTCCCTCGTGAACCCTTGGTAATTTATAAATCTGCAAAAATTTGCAGATTCTAAAGCTTTGCAGCATTAAATGAGTGACATGGATTTAGAAGTACTGCCTAACCTGGGTTTTCTATCTCAGATTAAATCTTACTGTGGCAAGAAATAATGAACCATTTCTGAGAGTTATAATGCCACCCAATTATCTTGAAAGCTATTTAAGTATAGAATAAAATAATATTTTTAATTCTTTAAAATGTAAGAACTCGCTCCCCCCTTCCTCATGAACCCTTGATAATTTATAAATTATTATTTTGTCACTTGTTTTTTTTTTAAACCTCAGTATGAGTCAGCAGTTCTCAACCTGTGGGTCGCGACCCCTTTGGGGGTTGAACGACCCTTTCACAGGGGTCACCCAATTCATAACAGTAGCAAAATTAAAGTTATAAAGTAGCAACAAAAATAATTTTATGGGAAAAATGAGCTGATGCCAGGGGCTTATGTGGAGAGCAAACATTTTGAGAATGATGAGGGCAACAAATGTACAAATGTGCTTTACACAATTGATGTATGTATGGGATGTGATGAGTTGTATGAGCCCCCGATAAAATGATTGAAAAACAAAAAAACAGAAAATAATTTTATGGCTTGGGGGGGGTCACCATGACATGAGGAACTGTATTAAAGGGTCGGGGCATTAGGAAGATTGAGAACCACTGGTCTAAGTTATGACTTGAGTTAGAACCTAACCTTAGCAGCCATGAACATTTGATCTCCTAGCTTTTAAAATAGTAGTTAAATACATGAGAATACTGACAATGACTCGCTTGTGCTGTAAGAACCACAGTCAAGGGCACCGGCCAAGATGTGGATAAGAAAAGCCTTGGCGTCCTGCCCTCCTGTGTGTTCAGACCGAATATACCGTGTATACTCGTGTATAAGCCGAGTTTTTTTTTAGCACATTTTTAATGCAATTTTTGTGGTAAAATTAGGTGCCTTGGCTGATATTCAGGTCAGCGTATACTTGAGTATATACGGTATCTAAAAGTAGATACTACTAAAATGCAACTTTCCAAGTCATTGTCATCAAGTTGATTCCAGTTTGTAATCACCTTAAACAGGTTTTCTGAGGCTCTGTAAATATTTGCAGGACGAGACAGCCTCATGCTTCCTTGCGGAGTGCCTGGTGGGTTTGAGCCACCAACCTTGTAGTTGGCAGGCCAACACTTACCCCAGAGCCCCACCAGGGCTCCTTCCATGGAGAGATGCCTTTTTAAATGTTGACTTACTTATTTAGATTTAGTTTTATTTTAAATATTTAATATTTAAATATTTCTAATACCTTCCCTTAGCTTTTATGTCATTTTCAGAAATTAATCTGAAGGTAATTACTTATTCCTGTTTTTTAGATATCCTTTTCCAAAATATTAGCTATCAAAATGTTATGGATTTTAATGAACATAAGTACATACATACCCACTGGGGTCGAGTCCATTCTGACTTGCAGTGACCTTATGTAGGCCTTCCAAGACAAAGTCGCTATCGAAGCAGACAGTCTCATCTTCTCCCAGGGAGTCTCCCCTGAGTTTGAACCAGTGACCTTGCAGTTAACCAAATACTTAACTCACTGGGACAGCAGGGCTTCTTTTATATAGCATGACTTCCATACTGAAATGCATGCTGTTCTCTTAAAAGCAGTCCCCCTGGACCTTTGCATTTTTTGCCACAGTCCTGTGCTTCTTAGAAAGATTTTTTTTCATTGTTGGGTGGCTATTGTCATCTGAGCCTCTGAACGATTCCTTTAGATAGGCTAGGTGATAAATCTCTTTTCATCTTGGGGTTGTGTTTTGCAAGCTGTTAGTGGTTACTGGGAACCTTATCAATAGGTGATTAACTTGAGTCACACTATTTGATGTGAGATTTGCCTATAACATTTTAAAAATTGTTCTTCAGGTTCTTATAAATTAAGAGAATTAAAAAAAAAGTTTTGATCTGTGTTGTTACTAGAAGTGTGTTTTTTCCCAAATAAATGTTAAGATATAACACTCATTTGAGTTTATTAAGCTTGGGATACCTTTATATCTATGTGCACAGCTTTTCATTAAGGGATCATGTTCACTGGTTGGCTTTTATACATGCTCTGTTCCTGGCAGATTCAACTTATCAAATAAAATTTTTTATTTGCTCTATTTTTTAGGAGAAAAATCACTTAAAAAGTAATACTTCATCAGTGTGTAAGCATATCCACTTGGTTTCTGAGGTACCCTGTCATATTTTTTAAGGTTAGGTGAGTTTCAGAAAATTACGTTCTTGTTTTGAAATAATATACCCTGGAACAGTCTTTTATAATAAAAGTATAGGCTGGGAGGCAGTACTAGGGGCTTTAGAGAGTTCATGAAAAAGTGGAATGAAAACATAATGGAGTTTTCCCATGAACCCTGAATCCCCCTTGGATAGTACTGACTCTGAGTTTTCTGAGCGGTTTAGCTTTTCTAATTCAGTTTCATTGTAAAGTGGGAATTGCAATATCCAGAGTTTTCTTGATAGTTAAATTGAATTTAATTTGAGTAAAGCCCTAAAACAACATCTGGAATGTAGATGTTCACTATACATAATTACATTATTAGTATATATAATATTGCCATTATGATTACTTGTGACCTACTGTTTTTAATTAATAACTAATTTCTGCAGTTAAAAAAATAATTTTATTGGGGACTCTTACAGCTCTTATAACAATCCATACATTAATTGTATCAAGCACATTTGTACATATGTTGCCATCATCATTTCCAAAACATTTCTTTCTCCTTGAGCCCTTGGTATCAGCTCCTCTATTTTCTCTCCCTCCCCCACCCTTATGAACCCTTGATAAATTATAAATTATTATTATTTTCATATCTTGCACTGACTGCTGTCTCCTTTCACTCATGTTTCTGTTGTTTGTCCCCTGGGTGTATGTTATACATTGATTATTGCAATCAGTTCCCTGTTTCTCCCCCATCACCCCCCACCAGTTTTTATACTTGTCAGAAGAATGGCAATACTTGACCTGTTACACCCAGTTATTTATTTATTTTGTTAAACATTAAAAAAATAATAATTTTATAGGGGGCTCATACAACTCCTATCACATTGCATCCATCCATCCATTGTGCCAAGAACATTTGTACATTTGTTGCCATCATCATTCTCAAAAGATTATCTTTCCACTAGAGCCCTTGGTACCAGCTCCTCACTTTTCCCCCTCCCTCTCTCCCCACTCTCCCTCCCTCATGAACCCTTGATAATTTGTAAATTATTATTATTTTGTCATGACTTACACTGTCTGATGTCTTCCTTTACCCACTTTTCCGTCGTCCATCCCCCCAGGGAGGGGGTTATGTGTAGATCATTGTGATTGGTTCCCCTTTTCTCCCCCTACCTTCCCCTTCTCCTGGTATCACTACTCTCAGTATTGGCCCTGAGGGGTTTATCTGTCCTTGATTCCCTGTATTTCCAGCTCTTATCTGTACTACTGTACATCCTCTTGTCTAGCTAGATTTGTAAGGTAGAATTGGGATCATAATAGTGGGGGGGAGGGACCATTAAAGAACTAGAGGAAAGTTGTATGTTTTATTGGTGCTATCCTGCACCCTGACTGGCTTGTCTCCTCCCCACGACCCTTCTGTAAGAGGATGTGCAGTTGCTTACAGATGGGCTTTGGGTCTCCACTCCACACCCCGCCTCATTCACAATGATATGATTTTTTGTTCTTTGATTCCTGATCCTATTGATACCTCACGGTCACACAGGCTGGTGTGCTTCTTCCATGTGTGCTTTGTTGCTTCTCAGCTAGATGGCCGCTTGTTTATCTTCAAGCCTTTAAGACCCCAGATACTATATCTCTTGATAGCTGGACACCATCAGCTTTCTTCACCACATTTGCTTATGCATCTGCTTTGTCTTCAGCGATCTTGTTGGGAATACACCCAGTTATTGTTATCAGTACTTATTGCACCAGTTAACTGTTAGTGAGTCACCCGAACAATTTCACAGAACTATTATTTTTGTTCTTCTTCCCAAATTGTTTATATCATTCTTCTGATACCAAGCTCTAATAGCTCATCTTGTCATTTTTTTCTTCAATCTCTTCAATTACAGCTAAGCTTTATTTATCTGCTAATCTTTTTATCAACTTTAAGTAGTTCATCTGTTTCTCAAATCTTGCATATAACATTTTAAATTATGCTTTCCTTGTCTCATTCCTGCTTCTACTCTTGGCAGTTGCTGGCTAGTAAAAGGACAGTGCCACGTTGCCATGTGGTTTGGAGTTGTGAGGTGGCCACAAAATCTACTCCGATGTGCTTCAATGGATGAAACTTGGTTGAAACTAGAAGCCTCGCTTTTGTCATGAGCTTACATATATATGTTTTATATATAAACAATTTTATTGAGATATAATCCAAACATCGTAGGATTCAATAGTTCAGTTATATCAAGGAAAGTTGTATAGTCACTACCACAGTCAATTTTTGAACATTTTCTTCTTTCTTGTACTTGTTATTAGCTCTTCATTTCCTTTCAACTCCCCTGGCCTACCCCCAATGAACCATTCATCCAGTTACAGTCTCTGTAGACTCACCCATCCTGGATCTCATACATCCCAAAACATACTGAAACAAAACCAACGAGTCAAAAAAGCTAACAACAATAACAAAATAAAACAGAGGAAAACCCAAGTTGAAAAGAAAACTAAAATATTAAAAATGAGAACAGCTTTAATATGGGTCAAAAGGGAGATCCGATGATAGATAAGGTGTTGGCTTTTAACCTCACCACATCTGCCATGGTTCAGTTTCCAGCGTGCTCTTTGTGATAACAAGGCTATGCAATCCCTGGTCTATGTGAAGAGGGGATTCACCTGAGGCTTCATCACTTCACTTAAAAAAGAAATTAAAGTGGAAAAAAATGAGGCGCTGGTACCAAGGGCTCAAGTAGGAAGAAAATGTTTTGAGAAGGATGATGGCGACAAATGTACAAATGTGCTTGACACAATGGATGGATGGATCGTGAGCGCTCTAAGAGCTCCAATGAAATGATTTATTGGAAACATTGAATGATTTATTAAAAAACTAAACTGATAAGAACTTGTAAATATCACAACATGAGTTTGAACGGCATGGACCCTGGTATACCAGGATTTCTTTTCCTGTTGCTGATGTGATGAGCCTAAGTGTTGAGAGTGTCCACTTAAAATACTGGTGAAGGGGACAGAAAGCTGGGTCACGTTGAGATGATTGATGGCCTGCAGGGTCTTAAGCATGTCTTTACCACATTGACCTTACAGCAATAGCATCAAGGGAAAAAGGAAAGTGTCCCCTTATACGTGCACTCACGTCCGTGGTTCAAGGGTCAACTGGAAGTTCTGTGCAGATTTTTGACTGCATGGAAGGTAGGCACCTCTAACTCCTCCCAGGAGGCTCAAAGGTTAACCAATTCTCTCTTAACATAGCTCTGAATATGTAAGACTTGCATATAGTTAGTCTCACTTCTGAGTTTGCTGTACAGAATGCAAAAGGTTTTATAGATCCCATTTTATATATGAGGAAATTGAGACCGTAATTGCCTCATTTATTGCCATTCAGCTGATAAAATGACAGAACTAATCAGCACACTCAGGTTTTTCATATGCCTTATCTAGGGCCTTTTTCTACCATACAATAGCTGCCCCTAGTAATAGTAGTTATTTTAGCTCCCAAAAAGGAAGAAATCACAACTGAGATGAGCAGCTTTCATTTTGCCTTTTGTTATTTATTTTTAGAGACATTTTAAATCCAAAGGATGTGATCACAACCGGATCTGAAAATTCCTCTCCTAGCAAAGATTTCTGCAGCCAATCATGCCTGTCTTCTTACACGCTAAAGCAAAAACCTATTGTTCCCATATATACCAATCGCATTTCAATTAAATGCAGTATGTGTCAGAAGAATGCTGATGTAGCTTACTTTTTGGCTTGGGCTTCTGGTCAGAGATCGGAGATTTTTAACTGGCTTTACTTTGTATGTGTCTGAATTATTATTATTATTTTATTTTCCCAGATTTGATTTGAAGTTAAATACCAAGATGTGGTACCTGGTCTTAGTAGTGATGCTAGTTTTTCCATATTGTACTCTACCAACAGCCTCCCAGTGAACTGGGGTGAGGACTGTGGGAGCTGTTGCGATCCTAGCTCTGGTCCTTGCCAGTCCCAGAAGATTTTTAGTTCAGTGAGTGGCACCGCTGTGCGGAGTGGAAATCCAAAGCCCCTCTGTAGGCCACTGGAGATCCCCTTGCAGAGGGGTCTCCGGGAGGAGATGAGCCAGTCAGGGTGCGATGTA
>NW_022111357.1:9000531-9005304 GCF_000313985.2 Echinops telfairi
ATGTACAAATGTGCTTTACACAATTGATATGTGTATGGATTGCGATAACAGTTGTATGAGCCCCTAATAAAATGTTAAAAAAAAATGAGTGGCACAGCATACAAGCAGGTAAGAATATGAGTCTCTTGTATATAGTTAGGCAGGCTTCCGAGTCGGCTGGACAAGGACAGCGTGGGCTCTTCCCAGTAGTGAACACTAGTGTGTGATTTCCCTTCCAGAAAAATAGAGTTGATTTTCATTCTGTGAGAGATGATTGTGGGAGAGACTGTGGTGAACTCAATAATGTGTGACAGGTTCCCTTCATTGCTAAGGTCTCAAATGTAACTCCATGATTGCTGTAAGAAGGAAATACTTTTTGGTATATGGATCTCTTATTAATGTAAATCAACTAGACTAAGAATTTAAGAGGTGATAAAATCAGTGATTCTGAACTTTTTCCTTTAAAAAAGAAATATATATATATATATGTAATATGTTTCAGAAAGCATTGGACTTAATGTGGTCATATTGCCCTATTAGACTACTTCCAATAATTTTTATTAATCTGTATGAACATAATAGATTAATTTGGTTATTAAGTAGATCATTTTTGTGTCAGATGTTGCTTAGTGATTTGGATTGTTTTGTGTTTTTTAAAATTTGTTGAGAATATACAGCAAAACACACACCAGTTATTTGTTAAGAAAATTAAAGATGGCGCGGGAGGGGACTCGGGGGGGAAAAAAAAAAAGAAACTTAAAGTTAAATTTTTAGAGTAAAATGTGTTTTAAGTACCTCATGATATTGTTAAGGAATCTCAGGGTGTTTCAAACAATTCATGGGTTGTGCTGTTATCCGAAAGGTTGCAGGTTTGAGTCTACTCAGAGGCCTCTCAGTAGCTGGAAAGCCAGCTCTCGAAAACCCTATTGAGCACAGTTCTCTTGTAACACACATGAATTGGAATCGACTTGGCAGCTGGTATATAGTTAAGAGGATTAGATGATAACAGTATATAGATATATAGCTATTGTTTACCATGGGACACATGGCCCATGATAAACAACCAAGTGGTGATATAGTTTTATGAAAATGGTAGTCATTTTTATTATTTCTTATAAGAGAAATTTTAGGCAAAATTTAAATTCAGTTTGAAAAATAGGCAGTTCTTTTTTTTTGCGTTTGACCATTTCTTTTTTTAAAAATCATTTTATTAGGGGCTCATACGACTCTTATCACAATCCATACATACATCAATTGTGTAAAGCGTATTTGTACATTCATTGCCCTCATCGAGGATCTTTGTATATGTATTAAACATCTTTCCTAAATACTTCTTGGTAAACTATCTTGAAAGTTAAGAATCTGAGAGGTGGTAGACTCCATCCTAGATTGAATTCCAAATCTATATTGAGGAGGTTCCTTTGGCTAATGCACTGGTTACTTGATCTTTTCTGGCTATTTGGGACGAGAAAAGTCTGTTATGACAATTTAATTCATTATTTATAATGTGTTGTTAAAGGTTTCTGTCTCAATAGCTACTGATTTTCTTTTGTTTACATTTTCTTATTTCCTAAAATAACTTTTCCCCATACCTCAAGTATAATACTTCGTGTGACCTTTTTGTTACTCTCAAGTATTTCGATAAGACGCTGTGGTGATGTGTAGCTTTTTGGTGTTTTAAATCAACATGTACATGTGTTTGTATGAGTCATCTTATGTTATTTGATTTTCTTACTAGAATTCAGCCCAAACTCCTCCATATGCCCTAGGAAAATGATTGAGACCTTCAGCAGAAATGATTGAGACTACGAATGACTCGGGAAAAACAGAGCTTTTCTGTTCTATTAACTGCTTATCTGCTTACAGAGTTAAGACAGTTACTTCTTCAGGTAATGTTAAAATTTGATAAATGTAGTAACTATTAAAGAAAAATGTAACTCATTGTGTAATCAACCAGATTTATCTGTATGCTTAAAGACCCAAGATTGATGTGATTTTGGGGGGATGTGATTTTCTTGATTGAGATATTTTATAGTTTCATGTGTGAGAAGAAAGGAAAATCGTGTTAAGTTCCAAATGATTTTCCCAATTTCAAGTGGAACTTACGGGAACTTCCCCGCTGCCGCCGCCGAGCCCGTGACTCTGCACCGCGGAACGCTCTTGCAGTGTTTGAGCCCATTTTTGCAGTCACCGTGTCTGCCCCTCTTGTTGAAGGTCTCCCTCTTTTTGCTGACCCATTCCTTTACCGAGCATGCTGTCCTTCGCCAAGGGCCGGTCCCTTCTGTTAACATGTCTAAAGGATGTGAGATGAAGCTCACTGCCCTGCTTTCTCAGGGGCATTCTGGCTGTCCTTCTTCCAGGACAGATTTGTTTGTTCTTCTGGCCGTCCGTGGTATATCTAGTGTCTTCACTGACAGCACAATTTAAGTGTATGCCTTCTTCTCTAGTCCTCCTTATTCAGTGTCCGGCTTTTGTGTGTACGCGGGAGGTTGAAAATACCATGGCCTGGATCAGGCGCCCCTGTTAGAAAGAGAGCTTTCGCAGCACACGTGTCCAAGGCACAACCTCTTTTGACCTCGTGACTGCTGCTTTCCTAGGCATTGCTGGTGGATTCCACATCAATGGAAATTCTTGACACTTCCTCTCACGTTAAGTAAACAAGGTTGTGGTTTTTTGCAGGTTGTTAATAAGTTTGCAGTCATGATGCTGCATTGTTCTAGCTTCTCAGGTTATGTTTGCTCAGCAAATAGATTGAATCAGTCTGGTGAATGGATACAACCTTGACCCACTTTTCCTTATTTTAAATTAAGCAGTATTCTCTTTTGGTTTATGAGGGGGCTGCACAATTTATGGGAAAATTCCATTATCTTTAAATTCCATTAACTTCTTGAAGCCTCCTCATACACCTGCCTTCTACATGAGCACACTAAATGTTCTGAAATTCCCGGTCTTGACACTGTTATCCATAATTTGTTAACATTCACACAGTTGAATGCTTTTGCATAGTCAATAAAACTCAGGTAAAAATTTGTCTGCTCTACTCTGCTTTCAGCCAAGATCCATCTGACATCAGCAAAGATCTCTCAATCTGTGTATTTCTGTAGCTATTTAGCTTAATGAATTATTGTAAAATTCCTTGATTTTGTCATTTAATTTCATTAAAAATGTATTACTGTATAGTTGAGATTTTCATTCTCTTAATTCAATTTTGGATCCTTAGTTCAGTTTATAATTTCCTCATTTTCATTTCTGCGTCATCAGGTGTCCAGGTCCCGTCATAATTGTCAGACCTCTGCAGTCCTGACTTAGAGGGTGCTCTACTGTACTGGCAGCGTTACTGGAGCTCTTTATCTGGGAAGCCTTCAGTAGCACTCAATCATGTCAACTGGAACTACCCTGTTTCCCCAAAAATAAGACAGTGTCTTATATTAATTTTTGCTCCCAAAGATGCGCTAGGTCTTATTTTCAGGGGATGCCTCATTTTTCCATGAAGAAGAATACGGTACACATTTATTGTTTATTGTTTTGTTAAAGGAGCCCTCACACTTTCTGTCTACTCCGGCTGCCCTGCGGCCAACAGTGAGCTGCTCGGCACCAGAGTTACGGTAGCTTCGGGGGGGCCATATTTTTTGGGGGATGCCTTATATTTCAGCGAGAGGCAAAACTGTAAGTAGGTGTTATTTTGGGGGGGCTGTCTTACTTTCGGGGAACAGGGTCGATACAGCTTTTGCCACTCCCCTGTGTAGAAGCTTTCAGATATGAGCTCCTGTGGTATTTCACCCTTGCAGTTCCCTTAGGCATAGGTCTATGGTGGATTTTTAACTGCTAAAGATCCCTACTTCTTTAACGTTAACTTTTTAAAAAGTCAGCCACCCAGGGTCTAAAAGGTCTTTTCCGCAAAATGCCCGAGCGTCCCTCCTTCTTCAGGTCCTACTCTTCTCTCCGTCCACTCTCTCCGGTGGCTTTGTCCCTGACGAGGGAGCAAGAGGCCAGCGGTGGCCCCTCTGCTCTTCGTAGCCCGGGGCTGGTGGGTGATGGGCGTAGGGACAGAGGGGTGCTTGGGGGAAATGTGCTCTAATGCACTACAGAGAAACCTTACTGGAGGGCTTTGCTCGAAAGCCTGAACTGCAGTCTTGGATCTTTTAATGTTGCATGTGTCAGTCTTTTGATTCCATTTCTTCCCTTTTGCCATTTAGATACTCTCTGTGAATGTTTTTATGACAAAACTAACAAAAATGCTTGTGGGGGAACTATAATTCGTTAATGTATGAAAGTGGAAATCCCTAAATTGTTTACTCACTTGGGAAAACCTTTGTGTCTTGTGTTCTTTCAGAGCGTATTCAACAAGCCAAAAGGAGCAACTCCTTCAGCAGGCCCCTCCCAGGGCAAAGTGGTGGGGAGCCCACCCCCAGAAGGAGGTGACTGACCCCCAGCCCTGTCCCCCGGCTCCACTCAGGGCGCTGCTGCCGCCTGTCTCCAGCCTCCGGCCGAACAATCCCAGCAAGTTGCTCACACAATTGCTAAGCTCAGGTGTCAGCATTGTGACCATCTGCTTGCCGCAAAACCAGAACTTCTTTTCTACGAGGTAAAGAGAAAGCAAGAAAGGGCCTGCATTTAAACTTAACCAGGAGACACATTCCCGTCTGATCGTCTTGACAGCCATGCAGTGGACTTGAAAATGAGAAGTGCAGTGGTATTCTTTTTTTTTTTTTAACCAAGCAACAATGTACAACAAAACAGCAACAACATCAATCCACTGACGAAGAACAAATTAAAATATACCAAGGAAGAAAA
>NW_022111357.1:9005640-9017667 GCF_000313985.2 Echinops telfairi
CAGGATGTGCTCCAGTCTCTCCTCCTCCCCCGTCATCTGTTCCTGTGTGCTCTGGTCAGATATATCCTTCTCCCGAAGCTGTAGATTCAGTTCCATCCTTTGAGATACATTCTTCTCAGGGGATGGGCAGGCATCCACTTAGTATTTGGGGCTGGGACCAGCCCCCGGGCAGTGGTATTCTTACAGATAAAGCAGACCGTGCAGTTAGACTTGACTGACTGTTGCTTCTTTCCAGGGTACGATGTTTCTGTTTCGGGCAAGACTCTCCCAGAGGCATATAAAAAGAACAATAAAGTTGTGGCAAGGCGCGACTAACATAAACTTCAGAGCGTTATAAGGGAGATGGTGTGTTTCTCAGGGGTCGACAAGCCATTCCGTAATGCAGGCAACGAAGCAAGTTTAGTTTCATCCCTAGGGGCATGGGACCGCACTGAAGCAGTGTCATTCATGATGACTTGGACTATGAAGCCACGATTAATTTTCAAGTAGTTTTTATTTTATGAGGTCCATACGTGCATCACGTTGAAGTCTTTTAATATTCGATTTGTATGGAATCTACAGCTGAAAACGATCAAATATAATTAGCATGTTGGTGTTGGTGTTGGTGTTGGTGTTGGTGCTAGGTGTCCTCCAGTTGGGTCCGACGCTAGTGACCCTTTGAACCACTGAACCAGACTCGGCCCTGCCCTGCGTGTCATGTTTACATGAGCCAGCATTGCAGCCACGGTGTCAATCCGTCTCGTTGAGGGTCTTCCTCCATTTTCCTGCTCCTCTACTTTACCAAGCCTGATGTCATTTTCCACGGCCAGGTCTCTCATGATAATATGCCTAAAGTATGTGAGATGAAGTCTCACCATCCTTCTAAGGAGCATTCTAGGTGCACTGCCTTAATCAATGCTCTATGATTTTTCTCTGATGGCACCTTGGTGGTGTAAGGTTATGCACCTGCAAGGTCAGCAGTTTGAAACACCAGCCACTCTGGAAGAAAGATAGGGCTTTCTCTCTTGTAAAAGAGTTACAGTCTTGGAAACGCACTAGGGCAGTTCTACCCTGCCATATGAGGTTACGATGAGTCCACATTGACTTGATGACAGTCGTTTTGTTTTGTTTTAATTTATCTCTCTAGTTTCTAATCCATTGCAACATTGCAATGGCTGCACAGAAATTCACAGAAAAAAATTCATGATTAAAGGTTTTATCAAGGAAGTTAACAAGCTGTAGTGCCAGTGAGAAATGGTCAGGATAGTTGTTTACCAGGACATGACAGTTTCATTTCTGCACATAAATGAAGAATGTACAGAGAGACATACTACTTCTGTAAGCCTTAACCCAAAGGCATTCAGCTCAGGGTCCCTGGGTTAGCAAACCCAGCACCCTGAATTAAGTACCCAGGGGAACCCAACTCCAGTAAACATCAACCTAAAAACAGTTAGCTTCACTTCTGTGGATCGGCAAGTCCAATTTCCTCAATTAAGTGCCAGAGGCATCCAACTCCAAAAGCCAGCCTCCTATACAGAAGCACTCATTTAAACTTGCTCTGGGGGTTGGGAAGTCCACCTCTGTTCTATGCTATGGCTCTTGTTTCTACTGCTGTACCGCTGATATTTTAGCTGTCACCTGGACCCCATAGCTTCACTGACCAGGGATCTTGTGTCCAGAGGACACGCTCTACTCCTGGCTCTTACTGGTAAGAAGATCCTTCCTCCTGTTTCTCAGAGGGCTCATTTTATACACAGCAGAGAATCCTGTTCACAATGACTCACAAGTGAATCCTAGCCGTATCTTCCCTCACCTTCTTAGCAGGCCCATGCAGGGAAAGGTCATTTGGTGTGAGTTAGAGACTTTGGATAGAAGAGCCGTATTAAAATAATTCACTGCCCCTGCACTGACTGCACTTCTTCCAAGACAAATGTGATTGTTCTTTTGGCAGTCGCTGGTACTTTCAGTGTTCTTTTCCAACATCATAATTCATATGTATCGATTCTTCAGTCTTATGCAGTGTCCAAAGTTCACATGCACATGACGTGATTGAAAATACTTTGGTTTGCTTCAGGTACACCTTGGTCCTCAAAGTAACATCCTTGCATTGCCCCACTTTAAAGAGATCTTGTGTAGCAGATTCAGCCAATGCACTGCCTCATTGGATCTCCTGACTGCTGCCTCCAGGAGCACTGATCGTGGATCCAAGCAAGATAAGATCCTTGACAATTTTAAGCTTGTCTCTCTTTCTTCAGAAGATACCTGCTAGTCCAGGTGTGAGGATTCTAGTTTTTCACATTGAGTTGTAGTCCCCGTTGAAGACTGCAGTCCTTGATCTTCATTCGCAAGTACTTCCAAGTCCTCCTCGCTTCTCAGCCAGCGAAGTCTGTCTTCGGCATGTTGCGGTTTGTGAAGCCTTCCTCCAGTCCTGATGCCGCATTCTTCAAGGAACCCAGCTTCTCTGATTATTTGCTCAGCTTACAGATTGAATAAAGGTGGTGAAAAAATAAAACCCCGACACACCCTTCCTGATTTTAAATCCCTAAGTTTTCCTTTGTTGTGTTGCAACAACTGTCTGTGAGGCAGAGTCTCGAGCAGCGGTTCTCAACCTGTGGGTCGCGACGAAGACCCTTTCCCAGGGGTCGCCCGATTCATCACAGTCGCAAAATGACAGTGACGACGTAGCAACGAAAATCATGTTATGGTTGGGGGTCCCCACCACATGAGGAACTGTATGAAAGGGTCTGGCACGAGGAAGGTTGAGAACCGCTGCTCTAGAGAAACAAAGCCAGGAAACATGATTATTTATATATACACGGATAGGGTTTTTTTCCCTCCATAATCTGTTATTTTTAATTATCTTAAGCCTATGATCAGTTAATTTACAAATTTGTACCAGTAAGATATCGCCTCTACCTTATTCTTCCTAAGGAGTTGCTAAAAGCACCAGTAGTTTAACAGTTCTGTTTTTGAATAGCTGATTGAAAGATGTATGAGTAACTTAAGAATTTAAACGCAAAGTTCAACGTGCTATCTTATCATGCTGACTTTTAAAAGTATCTGACCTTGAATCTCTGTAAAATGTGAAGTGCTAAATACTTTGCCATCATATACACAAATAGCATTTTGCTAATTAAAAGACAGTATTTTAGACAGAAAATTTTAATTAGATCAGCACACCTAAGAGCAAAAAAGACAAAGCAGCCATGGCTACCTTTATCTTCCACTCCTGCGGTTCAACAGGCTCACGGACATGAACTGAAACAGGTGCACCTTCCTCTGTTCTGCTCCATGAGGCAGTGTGGAGACTTCCCGGTATTCAAATATATCCATATAATCAGATATATACGTCTAAATATAAAATCAATCTATAGGGTATAAGATGCCATTCACCATCTTTGTGAAAAATTTGACCGTACCATCTAGCCTGGCCTCCAAAGTCCAAGTCCACCTTAGGGAAAGCAGTGAGAACACTTGCTGGAACGGAAGTTTCTATGAAAAATTTAAAAGTTCGATCAGTCACTTACCCACAGCCAATCTTTAATTTAAGGCTGTCTAAACAAAATATTCTTATCGGTCATTCGTGATCGGATTTCTGGTGTATGAGATCAATTTAAATATGGCACATATTAAAAAAAAGAGGCCCAAGCCACTCCTATTTTATGATAAGTAAGGCAGTGGCCAACTTACTCATCAGTAGCTTTCTTGAGATAAGCTATCAAGTCTGCCCTTTCTCCCTTCTTCTTCATGCCAGCAAAGATCACTCTTGTTCCGGGGATGTATGTCTTGGGATTCTCCAAATACTCCACCAGTGTCCTCTCCCCGTGATACCTTGGCTCTCACTGGCATCCGTGTATGTGAATCCAGGGGCTTGGCCAGTCTTCCTCCCAAACAAGCCATGTAGATTTGCCAGTCTTGTGTTTGCCCCCCCTTTCCACTGTGTGGCACTGGGCACACTTCTGAACAAAAATCTTGCCCTTCTCAATATCACCCATCGTGCATTCATGCTCTCATTGCACATCACACGACCAAAACTGCCCAGAGGCCGATGTCCCGCTCTCTTCATGGATAGGTTTAGACAGCAAGAAGGAATATAACAGCTAATTAGCCTTCACAACAGTACAGAGGGCTCCGTTCAACTCACTTTCATGGAACAGTTACAATACTGGAAGTCCTTCCACTCAAGTGGGCTGCCAGCTCCAAGGTCAAGGAGGCAGATATCGGGGTCTTCCCTCAGTCGAGGCAGGCAGAGTCTGCCAACAGGCAGCAGACAGCAAGGTGGGTCAGCAACAGTCGGTAGCTTGGGAGCTTAGGGAGGCAGGCCCTGATGGATCTGGACCTCAAGCACAGCGACAGGATCCACCAGCCTCAAGCTCAAGCAATGTATGCACCAGAAGCGCGGTGAAGCAGGTCTCGAAGGAGCCTCAAGCTCTGGCCTGACCCACAGGTAGTGTAGCACACAGGTTGAGGCAGAAAACCAGCTAAAGCAGCAGCATGCCGGTCTGATCATCAGGGAGCAAGAAGGAGATGGGATGTTGCCTGTCTTTATTTATTCTGTTGGTTGTCCTCCAATCAAGTTGCACCTGATTTAACTCTGCCCACATGTTCCTATTGGTCTAGTTGGCACAATAAACCTATCACTCTGCCTCTTTTTTTTTTTATAAATCATTTTATTAGGGGCTCATACAACTCATCACAATCCATACATACATCAATTGTGTAAAGCACATTTGTACATTCATTGCCCTCATCCTCAAAACATTTGCTCTCCACTTAAACCCTTGGCATCAGCTCCCCATCTTTTCCCCTCCCTCCCCGCTCCCTCCTCCCTTATGAACCCTAGATAATTTATAAATTATTATTTTGTCATATCTTGCACTGTCCGGTCTCCCTTCACCCCCTTTTCTGTTGTCTGTCCCCCAGGGAGGAGGTTATATGTAGATCCTTGTAATCGGTTCCCCCTTTCCACCCCACCCTCTCTCCACCCTCCCTCTGCCTCGTGGTCCATATGAATGTTCCGCATGAGCACAATGTAGTGTTTTGGAGTTTCCAGAGTTTCTCAAGGCTAGTCATAGTTTGTTAAGGCCATCTACTTAAATGCCTTTGTGTACTCAATAAAACACAAGTCAACCTCCTTCAAGTCTTCTCTGCTGTAAGCCGAGGTCTTCTGCATCGGGACTGAATTTCTGGCACTCCCTGTCAATGTACTGCTGCGACCATTGCGACAAAATGTTACTGGCATGTGCAATCAACGATACTGTTCTATAATTTGAGCATTCTGTTGGGTCACCTTTCTTTGAAATGGGCACAAATATGGGTCTCTTCCAGTCAGCTGGCCAGGTGTCTTCCAAGTTTCCTGGCATAGATCGATGAGTGCTTCCAGTGCTTTATGAGCTTGTTGAAACATTTCAATTGGTACCCCATCGATTCCTGGATCCTTGTTTTTGGCTAATGCTTTCAGTGGAGCTTGGATTTCTTACTTCAGTATCATTGGTTTTTGGTTCTTTTGCATATGCTACCTCTTGAAATAATTTAATGTTGAATAGTTCTTTTTGGTACAGTGGCGCTGTATTCTTTCTATCTTCTTTTGCTGCTACTTGCATCATTCAATATATTTTTTAGATACTTTATTGGGGGCGCTTACATCTCATCACAATCCATACATTCCTCCAGTGTGTCAAACACATTTGCACATATGACGCCATCATCATTTTCAAAGCATTCTCTTCCCACTGAGCCCCTGATATCAGCTCCCCATTTCTTCCCCCTCCCTCCCCCACCGGCCCTTCCTCATGAACCCTTGATAAGTTGTGGATTATTTTTAACATATCTTACATCATCCTCCGCCGCCCCTCACTCTTCTGTTATTCATCCCCCTGGGAAGGGGTTCTAGATTGATCCTTGTGATCAAATCCCTCTTTCTCCCCCAACCCTCCCCTAATACTCCTGGTATCTCTACTCTCCTTGTTGGCCCTGAGGGGTTTATCTATCCTGGATTCTCTGTGTTGTGGGCTCTTATCTGTAGCAGTGTGCATGCTCTGGTATAATCCAATTTGTAAGGTAAAATTGAGATCATGATAGTGGGGTGAAGGAAGCACCAAAGAACTAGAGGAAAGTTGTGTGTTTCATCGGTGCTATACTATACCCTGACTACTGGCTCATCTCTTCCCTGTGACCCCTCTGTGAGGAGATGTCCAATTGTCTACAGATGGGCATTGGGTCTCCACTCCATACCCTCTGCCCCCCACTCCCCATGCATCTTGGGTATGGTTTTGTTCTGGGTCTTAGATGCCTGATACCTGATCCCATCACCACCTCCATCATTCAATATTTTACCCATAGAAGCTTTTAGTATTGCAACTCGAGACTTAACTTTTTTCTTGAGCTCGTTCAGTTTAACATATGCTTAAAGCGGGTTCTTCCTTTTTGGTTTTCTAACTGTAGGTCTGTGCACATTTCATTTTAATACTTTGTTTTCTTGACAACCGTTTGAAATGTTCTGTTTCACTCTTTTACATTATTCTTTCCATTTACCTTAGCTGTTCTATGACTACGAGCAAGTTTCAGAGTCTCTTCTGACATCCGCTTTGATCTCTCCTGTCTTTTTCATGAGCTTCTGTTTTCTTCATGTGTGTTCTCGAGGTCCTCCCACAGCTCGCCAGGTCTTTGGCCATTAGTGTCAATGTGACCAATCTGCTCTTGAGATGCTCTCGAAATCCAGGTGGGAGAGGATCAAGGTTGTATTTTGGCTCCTGTAGGCTTGTTTTAATTTTCTCCAGCTTCAACCTGAACTTACATCTGAGCGGTTGATGGTCTGTTGCAGAGTCAGCCCCTGGTCTGGTTTTAGCTCCTGATATTGAGCTGCTTTATTCTCTCTTCCCACAGATGTAGTTAATTTGACGTCTGTGTATCCCATTTGGAGAAATCTGTACATGTAGTTGCTTTCCTGTTACTGGAAAAGGTATGTGTGGTGAAGAAGTTCTTGGTCTTAACAAAATTCTATTGTGATCTCTAGGTTTCTATCAACAAGACCTTTTTTTCCAACTACTGATCCTTCCTTTTTGTTTCCAATTTTTGCATCCAATTTCCAGTAATTATCAGTATAGCTTATTTGCATGTTGGATTATTTCCAGACTGAAGACTGAAATTGGTGAATTTCTTCAATGTCATCACTAGCTTTAGTGGTTGGTGCTTAAACCTGAGTAATTTTACTGGAATCCCTTGTATGTTGATAAACATTATCTCATCACAGACAGCATTGTACTTCAAGGTCGATCTTGAAATGTCCAGTTTGATGATAAATGGGATGCCATTCCTCATCAATTTGTCATACCCAGCTTAGTAAAAAGCATTCAGAATGGCCAATACCAGTCCACTTCAGTTCACTAATACCTAGAATATCCATCTTTATGCTTTCTATTTCATTTTTGATGACTTCCAATTTTCCTAGATTCATACTTCGCACATTCTATAACCCAATTATTGATAGATGCTCACAGTTGTTTCTTACGTTGCATTGTGCCACATCAGCAAAGGAAGGTCTTGACGGTCCTACTTCATCCCCACGATGGTTCGAGTCTGTGAGCTGGAAGAGACTCGATGGCAGGGAGGCTGAGAGGCTGCTTTGAGACGGGAGCTCCTCCTCAGTCATCGTTTGAGTGCTTTTGACCCAAGGAGCTTATCTTCAGGTATTCTCTGACAATGTCCTGTCGCTATTCAGGAGATTTTCCATACCTGACAATGTTTCCCTGCTATTTGTAAGGTTTTTAGTGGCGAATTCCTCACAAGTTGACAGAGAGAAATCCTTCTTCACTGTCTGCGCTCCTGAAACCTGTTTGCTTTGGGGGACCCTGCTTGTATTTCACATGCCATCGACATGGGTTCCAGTGTCACAGCAATACACGGTGTGACAAGATGACAGGATCGTGGTGGCAATGGGATTAGGATAGCAGGTCTTTTCATAGTTTAGACGTGACTTCAAAGAGCTTTTCGTTCTTGAATTGCTGCTTCTCTCTCTAAAATCTTTTGCTGTCTATGGTTTCATGTTTCCAGTATGTTTGAGAGGGATGGGAGTTTGTTTTGTGATTACAGAGACTATCTCTTCACTGGAGGCAGATAATTCCACCTTGAGTATTCAGAAATAAGCTTGCAGTTGTTATCCAAGGCCATAGAAATTAATTTTATTTCCTTATGGTTAATGGGGTTTCATTTTTCTTTGGTCCCTTCTGGTTTTTAGTCTGCAAATCTCTCTCAGCTCGCGACTTTGCAGAATGATGGAAAATCTACGCTTAAGATGTGCAGTCACTGTTTGCAGACATCCCCTGACTTGGTGAAACACTGATTAGCGGGCAAGCAAGAAGAGTTTTGATGTGAATAGTACACGTCCCAATTTTCAGTTCTCTTTCATCAGGTACGCTTCTTTGGCTTTCTCAAGTTAGTGTAGATTATCTCCTACTTAAAATATGTCAAATCATGAAAAAGAGAATTTGGTATTTAGGGTGAATCAAATAACAGACTTGTGTAGCAAAATTCTGTTGGGTAGGAGAGGAGGAGTGAAGGTGGAAAACCCAGTGAGGAGATGGGATGAGTGTTGTTGCGTTGAATGAATGAGATGAAGCAAAGTGTGTGTGAGTTTTTGAATGTAAAACGGATGCTCTACTCTGTAAACCTGCACCCAATTTCCAATAAAAGGTAAAAAAAATCCCAAACCAGCTGCACATGAAATCTTTGGGGCAAAGAGGGTTGGATGTCTTTGTTTTTCTTTGAGAATATGTTCCTTTTATGTTATGCTTTCATAGAAGGCACATTGACCTTGTGTGTATAGCTTGGAGACCTTCTAATTTCAAATTTGACATAGCTGTGTTGCCTTAAGTTGCCCTCCCAGGTGATTATTCTGAGGAATTTGAAATTGAACCTTGTTCTCACTTTATAGGTCAAATGGCTGACCAGCCTCCTTTTAAAAATACCACATTTATGAAAGACTAACTATGATAGCTATAATTAATTGAACCCCAATTATATATCCTGGGCCCCATAAGTGTTACTTGATACTCAGTACAATTCCAAGAGCTAGATGTGGTATATCGAGTTTATAAATAAAAGAACGTGGTTCAGGGAAGTTAAGTGGCTTGGCCTTTGATGAGAAATAGCCTATTTTGTTGTCTACTTTACCCACAACATAGAATTTTTCTGAAGGGCTTATGCCTGTTTCACCACTGGAAGACCAGGATTTATCACACTGCCTGCAGCTGAGGTTATGTGCTTAGATACTTGCTGAAGGAATCAAAGTCTGTGTGACACCAAAGCCCCTGTTCGCTTGCAGTGTGCTGCCTCATGACATTTTAAAAATAAGGCTGATTAATAATTTTGAAACACTGAAAACAACTTTTATATTCTCTTAGTAATTTGACAGATGCCCTGGTGGTACAGTGGTTAATATGCTCAGCTTATTAACCAAAAGGCCAATAGCTTGGACCTACCAACTGCTATGCGGGAGAAAGATGGGGCAGTCTGCTTTTATAAAGTCCATAGCCTCAGAAACCCTGCGAAGCAGATTTGCTTTGTCCTTTTGGGTTGATGTGATCAGGAACTAATTTGGTGGCAGTGGGTTTTGGTCAGTCTATAATGGTGTTAGTCATGTGTGTAAGACAGAACTTTATATCAAAGAGCAATTGTACACTAAGAAAACATCCCAGCCCAGTCGAGATCAAGTCCGTAAGTCTGATATTACCCATATGTCGATACCAGTCCATAAATTCCCCTTCAGACTCACGCAGCCATGAAATGATGCTGAATGCAGGAAGATCACAGGCCAGTGGTGGGAAGTCTTCTGGATCCAGTGGTACTGGAAGCATCTCATTGTTGGCATGGGTCTCCATGTGGCTCCTCTAGCCCCAGGGCTCTGGCTCTATTAGCTTAGCTCCATGTGGCTTGTCAACAGGCATGTCTTGCAGGGAGTCTAAGCGGAGAGAGAGTGTATCTGGCCTCCAGTGACCTATTTATCTCTTTTCAGCCTCCAAATGAGGTCCTCAATCTGCAACCTGATTGGCTAGATTCCACTCCTTCGCAAGTTGACCTGAGACTACGTAACTGCTACAGTAATGAAACAAGTAATTAAATACAAACAAACAATATATTTATTTACATTTTGTATCCCAACTGACTTGTACATTATAGTAGTTACATAATCTGGTGTCAATTTGAGAGGATTACGAGGGAAGGAGTGGAGTCTGGCCTGTCAATCAAGATATAAACAATGAGGCCTCTGTAGGCATGGCCTTTTCCTGAGAATTCTGGTAACTCCTGAATTTCCTTCTTGGAGGCGGGAGACACTTCTCTCTCTCTGCTCACTCCCTGAGAGACACTCTACTGACAAGACACATTGCGCTATGCCCTGGGAGCTGAAGAAGCCACATGGACCTGCCCTGATGCAACCAGACCTCTGGAGCCGGAGAAGCCACGTAGAGACCCCTGCCAGTGCTGAGATGCTTACAACACCACTGAATCCACAGGACTTCCCACCAACTGGCCTGTGATCCTCCTGCATTCAGCATCATTGCATGTATTTTGTGAGTCTGAAGAGGACTTTATAGATTGGTATTGGACATAGGAGCTAATATTGAATTTGTGGACTTGATCTGGACTGGGCTGGGACATTTTCTAAATTCAATTGCTCTTGTATATAAAGCTCTTTGTTATATAATGTGAGTGTCTATGAACTTGTTTCTCTAGTCTACCCAGACTAACACATACATCTTGTTTTCATAGTTTACTGTTTTGTGCTTGCTCTTATTTTTCTTTTCCATTGAATAACTGTGATGGTTGCAAACTATAGGATAAGCCAAGTGAGTCCATAAAATGGAGAGGCAACATCAAATGCTTCTGTAACCTGTTGTGTGCCATTGAGTTTTGTCATCAGCAAAATATAAATGACAGTCTTTCACAGAATAAAGGTAAACTTAGAGTTGGCTAATAGAATATTTATGTCAGTGCTAGAATGACTATCAGCATACAGCGGTAAACAATGTAATACAATATTTTACTGGGTTCAAAAAGCCTGAATTTCATTACATTTTCCTTCAAGAATCCTGAAATATTACCCTTGAGAGAATATTAATTCTGGTGGGTTTTTTTCCTGTTGTACTCAAACACCTGGGCATCAATAGAAATGTAAGCACTAATTTTTATAGAAAATTTTTATTGCTGTTGATTGAATTTACCTGTACATAAATAGCCACACTGAGGGTACATACATTTCAATTAATGTATGAGAAATAAAAATAGACAATCAGGGCAAAGAAAGGGAGAAGTTATAAATAAATTCATATATTTGCTGTGACTCATGTAAGGTTTGATTCAGAGCTTGCTTGGAGCCCAGGAAAAGGAACAACACATTAATTATATCACAAGAAAGTAGACCAGTTCTTCATGGGTAGCAAAGTTTTCCTTTGCTAAGAATGAGGTAATTTTACAAGTAGGACAGCTAATGTGGTTCAAGGATGTAGGTGGGTAAACATGTGCCTATGAGGATTAGATTAGGAACACGTGATGTCATTTTCTCTCATCATCCTAATTGAGGACAGAATCTACTTGCTTTGGTTCTTTGAGATCTGGTCTCTGCCCACTTTTGCAGCCTCGCTCATCTGCACCTTAATTGGATGCGGTGCTAATTTTGTGTTAGCCTTCCATTTCCTGGGACCATTTAAACTGGTGGGGCTGTTTTCCTTCTCTAATCGTGGCTTAAGAAAACCTGGTGTTCTCATGTGGATGCACAGCTGCCTCACCAACTGATTTATAAGAATTGTCACATCAAATTTTTACTTGAAGCAAGCCTGTAGTTTTAATACTTCAGGGTTATTATGTTAGTCTGGGTAGACTAGAGAAACAAATCCATGGACACACATATGTGTATAAGAGATTTATATACAAGAGCAATTGAACATTGAGAAAACATGCCAGCCCACTCCAGACCAAGTCCATAAGTCCGATATTAGCCCATATGCCCGATACCAATCTATAAAGTCCTCTTCAGACTCACGAAACATGCAA